>NC_090265.1:1557051362-1557676862 GCF_040414725.1 Anabrus simplex
GGTCCAAAATCTAGGTCATCAGCCTCTCATAATGGTACTGATCGCTAAGAAAGTAGAACCATGGTATATGTCATGTTGCAGTACTAATCAAGAGTAGCGTAGACTCACGGTATTCCACACATTATGGTACTACACACAGGTAATGTAATATGCACTTGTAATGCAGACCCATGGTGTTTCTCACATTGCGGCACCATTTACAGGCAACGCAAACCTATGGTGTTTCTCACATTGCAGCACCATTTACAGGCAACACAAACCTATGGTGTTCCTCACATAGATGTACTAATCACAGGGACTCGTACTATCCCATGATGTTCAGCACATAGTGGGTACTAATCATAGGCAAGGCAGACCCATGGTGTTGCTCACCCATGGTGTCGCTCATATAGTGGTACTAAACACAGGTACTGTAAAAACCACCCTGATTCTCACACTGTCGCTACTAATCGCAAACCAATTGTGTACCTAACATAGTGGTACTAAGCGCAAGTAAAGGCGACCCATGGTGTCCCCCGCGTGGTGGTACTAATTACAAGTAGTCTCATGGTTCTAATTTGATCATCCTTTGGTCGCCCCTTACGACAGGCAGGGGATACCATGGGTGTATTCTTCGCCTGCAACACCCACCCACAGGGGGAAGTGTGTGTGGTCCGCGAGAGCTATTTTATTTCACTCAAGTCCGCCGCATGCCAGTGAGGACCCCCTATCCGTCACCTGGGATGCGCCACTTGGGAGTATTACCTCTCCCCTGCTATGCCAGGGTAGTAGGTTAGTGATGTAAGGTACTGAAAGGTGGAAAAATAGTATTATTCCTTTATAAGAATAAATTTGTTTGTTATTTAAATACAGAGTGTGAAAGTTTGCAATTGCCACAAATGCCAAGGTGTGCATACTACGACAAAAAATCTAATTACATAAGTGACTGTAGACTGATAATTTATTTTCCTTCAAATGAGGGCAGGAGATATTTATGGTATACAAAAATCCCAACTGAAAATGCAACTGTTACAAAGAATACAAGACTCATTTTCCTCAACTGATAGTGAGTGCTGCTTTTGACTTTCTTCTTGTTATATAGATTTTTACCACCCTGGCGTACAGCAATGGATCTTGAAAGAACCTCTTTTCATGTTAACAGTTCATGGAAAGCCCAGTGGGATCAGTCTTCAGTAGTCAACAAACATCTAGTTGAGAATCCTTCTAAACGCGTACAAGGATTTGATCTTCCAAGACGACAGTGGAGAATCATCAATCGAATAAGAAGTGGACAAGGCAGATGTGGTTATCTATTGTGCAAATGGGGTTGGACTAGCTCTGCAGACTGTGATTGCGGTGCCTCTTCTCAGTCAATCCCCCACATTGTTGCTGACTGACCAATTCGAACTTTAAGCAAAATCCAGTCTACAAAACAGAACTAAATGCAGTTTATAATTTCTAACCTTCCACTAAATTATTTTAGCATTATTAAACAATCACTAGTAATATGTAGGTGTTAGAAGCAAATTCCTTAGCAATTTCCAGGAAAGTGGGAAGTAACTAACAGGCCTTGCTGTTCAATGCATTACAAGTTGGGAAAATACTGACTGTTCCAAAAACAAAGAAAAACATTTGTGTGAAAGAAATGGCCTCAACAATTCTTAGAAAGATACTGCCAGAAGTTCCAAGTAAAAAAGTCCAGAAAAGCTGCTGTACTTATGGCCATCTAGGTATATGGAAGTGAAGCCTTATTTTTTCTATTCTTTTAACATTACAATTTAGCCTTTATGGACTGCACGTTAATAACCAATCTCATTTTCAATGTATAGTAGATCTTGTTCATTTGCCAACACTGACATCCTGCAGATGAGCTCTATAGGGAAACTGAAGTAATAGATGGTATTAGTGATCATGAAGCTGTTTTTGTGGTAGTTAAAAATAAATGCGATAGAAAGGAAGGTCTTAAAAGTAGGACTGTTAGGCAGTACCATATGGCTGATAAAACAGGTATGAGGCAGTTTCTAAAAAGTAACTATGATCGGTGGAAAACGGTAAATAAAAATGTAAACAGACTCTGGGATGGGTTTAAAGAAATTGTTGAGGAATGCGAAAACAGGTTTGTACCTTTAAGGGTGGTAAGGAATGGTAAAGACCCACCTTATTATAATAGAGAAATAAAGAGACTAAGGAGGTGCAGACTGGAAAGAAATAGATTTAGAAATGGCTGTGGAAGCGAGGAGAAATTGAAGGAACTTACTAGAAAATTGAATCTAGCAAAGAAGGCAGCTAAGGATAACATGATGGCAAGCATAATTGGCAGTCATACAAATTTTAGTGAAAAATGGAAGAGTATGTATAGGTATTTTAAGGCAGAAACAGGTTCCAAGAAGGACATTCCAGGAATAATTAATGAACAAGAGGAGTGTGTATGTGAGGATCTTCAAAAGGCAGAAGTATTCAGTCAGCAGTATGTAAAGATTGTTGGTTACAAGGATAATGTCGAGATAGAGGAAGAGACTAAGGCCAATGAAGTAATAAAATTTACATATGATAACAATGACATTTACAATAAGATACAAAAGTTGAAAACTAGAAAAGCGGCTGGAATTGATCAGATTTCTGGGGATATACTAAAGACAATGGGTTGGAATGTAGTACCATATCTGAAGTACTTATTTGATTATTGTTTGGTCAAAGGAGCTATACCAGATGAATGGAGAGTTGCTATAGTAGCCCCTGTGTATAAAGGAAAGGGTGATAGACATAAAGCTGAAAATTACAGGCCAGTAAGTTTGACATGCATTGTATGTAAGCTTTGGGAAGGCATTCTTTCTGATTATATTAGACATGTTTGTGAAATTAATAACTGGTTCGATAGAAGGCATTTTGGTTTTAGGAAAGGTTATTCCACTGAAGCTCAACTTGTAGGATTCAAGCAAGATATAGCAGATATCTTGGATTCTGGAGGTCAAATGGACTGTATCGCGATTGACATGTCTAAAGCATTTGATAGGGTGGATCATGGGAGACTACTGGCAAAAATGAGTGCAATTGGACTAGACAAAAGAGTGACTGAATGGGTTGCTATATTTCTAGAAAATAGATCTCAGAGAGTTAGAGTAGGTGAAGCTTTGTCTGACCCTGTAATAGTTGAGAGGGGAGTTCCTCAGGGCAGTGTTATCGGACCTTTATGTTTTCTTATATATATAAATGATATGAGTAAAGGAGTGGAATCGGAGGTAAGGCTTTTTGCGGATAATGTTATTCTCTATAGAGTGATAAATAAGTTACAAGATTGTGAGCAACTGCAACGTGACCTCGAAAATGTTGTGAGATGGACAGCAGGCAATGGTATGTTGATAAACGGGGCTAAAAGTCAGGTTGTGAGTTTCACAAATAGGAAAAGTCCTCTCAGTTTTAATTACTGCATTGATGGGGTGAAAGTTCCTTTTAGGGATCATTGTAAGTATCTAGGTGTTAATATAAGGAAAGATCTTCACTGGGGTAATCACATAAATGGGATTGTAAATAAAGGGTACCGATCTGTACACATGGTTATGAGGGTGTTTAGGGGTTGTAGTAAGGATGTAAAGGAGAGTGCATATAAGTCTCTGGTAAGACCCCAACTAGAGTATGGTTCCAGTGTATGGGACCCTCACCAGGATTACCTGATTCAAGAACTGGAAAAAATCCAAAGAAAAGCAGCTCGATTTGTTCTGGGTGATTTCCGACAAAAGAGTAGCGTTACAAAAATGTTGCAATGTTTGGGTTGGGAAGAATTGAGAGAAAGAAGAAGAGCTGCTCGACTAAGTGGTATGTTCCGAGCTGTCAGCGGAGAGATGGCGTGGAATGACATTAGTAGACGATTAGGTTTGAATGGTGTTTATAAAAGTAGGAAAGATCACGATATGAAGATAAAGTTGGAATTCAAGAGGACAAACTGGGGCAAATATTCATTTATAGGAAGGGGAGTTAGGGATTGGAATAACTTACCAAGGGAGATGTTCAATAAATTTCCAATTTCTTTGAAATCATTTCGGAAAAGCTAGGAAAGCAACAGATAGGGAATCTGCCACCTGGGCGACTGCCCTAAATGCAGATCAGTATTGATTGATTGATCTATTGCCCACGATCTTTCGTAGTAGCCTGAGTTCTTGTAAGTAACTGGTTGACTGGTCCTTTTTGATTCATGTACAGTGTCTCCCAAGCATGCAAACCTTCTGGCTTAACAACCATAGTGTAACACCTTAGTTTGGCTCCAATACTGAGCAACTTCTAATTACAGGTGTTTTTTTGCTAGTTGCTTTACGTCGCACCGACACAGATAGGTCTTACGGCGACGATGGGACAGGAAAGGGCTAGGAGTGGGAAGGAAGCAGCCGTGGCCAGCCCCAGCATTTGCCTGGTGTGAAAATGGGAAACCACGGAAAACCATTTTCAGGGCTGCCGATAGTGGGGTTCGAACCTACTATCTCCCGAATACTGGATACTGGCCGCACTTAAGCGACTGCAGCTATCGATATCGGTATAGGTGTTTTTAGTCAGTTGGTACGCTCACTCTAATTTCCAGATCCAGATTGCATCTTCTTCTAGGCCATTCTCTTAGATTAGTTCACCCAGGTACTTAAAATTCTTGACTCATCCAATCCTTTCGTGGTCAGTTATTACCCACTTCAGCCCATCACTGAGGTTCATTATGTACTTCATATTCTCAAAAGAGATTTGCAGTCCTACAGTACTTTCTCTGCTGTAACTTTAAAGATGGTTTATCTTCTTCATTGCTGAACTGATGTTGGCAAGAATGGCTACGTCATCCATTAACTCCTTCAGTGGCGGGTTTTGGCAGACCTCCTGTGCCAGAAAAGTGAGTTTTTTCAGAGGAAATTATTTATTTTTAGGAAGCAAGGAATGAGTAACAGTTATTAAGAGAACACATTCATATATTAATCAAGGGTAATAAAAACTTAGTTTACCGAGCTCGATAGCTGCAGTCGCTTAAGTGCGGCCAGTATCCAGTATTCGGGAGATAGTAGGTTCGAACCCCACTGTCGGCAGCCCTGAAAATGGTTTTCCGTGGTTTCCCATTTTCACACCAGGCAAATGCTGGGGCTGTACCTTAATGAAGGCCACGGCCGCTTCCTTCCCACTCGCAGCCCTTCCCTGTCCCGTCGTCGCCATAAGACCT
Organism: Anabrus simplex; assembly: GCF_040414725.1. NCBI lineage: Eukaryota > Metazoa > Arthropoda > Insecta > Orthoptera > Tettigoniidae > Anabrus > Anabrus simplex. Next base: position 1,557,056,527 of record NC_090265.1, read on the forward strand.
ATCTGTGTCGGTGTGATGTAAAGCAAAAAACTTAGTTTGCACTCTATTTACACTTTTTTACAGTAGGCCTGTGATATGGCTTCATAAGACATTGGTGTTTTGAGAATACTGTCCTGTGAGCAATACATTTTTATTTCACGCTTTTGTATTATTCCCATCAACAACATTTACGTAATAAAATTGCCAAATTTTGTAAGAGTGTGTTTTTTCCAAAAGTGTGCCCTTGAATGTGGAGATTCTTTTGGCATAGGGCCAACAAATTTTTTTTGGTCACTGTCAAAATTTACAACTTCATCCATTAGAACCAGTTCAAAATAGTCAATTGCACTCACCTTTGGTAATAATCCAACCCTCACACCAGTATTTCCCGTAAATGGAATTACGTTAAGTCACACACTATCCCCAGGCTTACACTTTTTCCCCACGAATGTATATTCAACATCTACCATCACCTTGGCTTCTGATGTAACTTCTTCACTTTCACTAGGATTACTAAGAAGGTCATCATCTGAAGAATCAATAGAATCATCATCGCTACTGTAAGAAATACTAATGTCACTTAGAGATTCATCTTTGATGTAGTTCCTTATTTCGTCTTCAAACATTTCTTCCGTTTCGCACTCGCCATTTCTGTTTACCTTGTCAGCTGGCCAGAAATTGTACATGTAAAGTAAGAGAAGATAACGCATATTTTAGGCCAGAGACTTCATCAATACAGCTGGAAACCCTCTCGCCATCTGTTGAGAATGCTGGAAAACATTTTCCAAAGAGATTACAGTACCGGAGAAATTATTGGGCGATCGACAAATGAACACTGCAGCTAAACAAGAATTTCTCGGGCGATGATATTATGGGCACGCGTGCGGCACCCGAGAATTTCTCAGGCGTGCCACTGAAGAGGTTAAAGTCAGACAGTCAACGTATACTCATTTGAGTTTGGGGATTAAACAAAACTGATCTTCATTACCTTCTTTTTGGTTCAACGATTTTCTCTGTTCCCTAATGACATGATTATACTTAAGAGGGTAGTAAAAGAAGAGAAAGAAAAAGCATGGAATGTTTGTGGATAAATTGGAATTAGACAGCAGAGGAAATAGGTAATTATTGTACAGGGTAGTCAAGAACAAAAGGTGTGAGCAAGAGGATATAAAGGCAATACATGGGGACAATTGAATGATAATGCAAGAATAAAATGAAATCAGGAGTGAATTTAAGACCTGTTTCAATAAGTTCTTAAATGGAGTAGCAAGCACTACATCAGACAGTGAGTAATCCTGTAGTAGCAAAGAGGAAAATATAGGAAAGTACAAGCATAGAACCACCAATTATATGGCTGGAGATAGAAAAGTCCATGAAAAGTACGAAAGGAAAAGCAGTTGGAGTGGATGAGTTAAATGCAGATATGTTGCCAGCAGCAGGAAAGCCAGCAGTCCGGTGGTTATACAGACTCCTTAACACAGTATGGCATAAAAACACTATCCCAAAAGACTGGAAGAAGGGTATAATCGTACCTCTTTTCAAGAAGGGGAATAGACTGAAATGTATCAACTACCATAGAATTACTCTGCTTTCTTATGGTCTAAAACTTCTGGAAAAATCATAGAGAGTAGATTAATAATAATAATGTTATTTGTTTTACGTCCCACTAACTACTTTTTAAGGTCTTCGGAGACGCCGAGGTGCCGGAATTTAGTCCTGCAGGAGTTCTCTTACATGCCAGTAAATCTACCGACACGGGGCTGTCGTATTTGAGCACCTTCAAATACCACCGGACTGAGCCAGGATCGAGCCTGCCAAGAGAGAGTAGATTAAGAAGAATTGTAGAAACGTTTAATGGAAGAGGAAAAATGTGGTTTTAGGCCCGGAAGAACTACTACAGACTTTATCTTTGCTGTCAGGATGTTAATGGAAAAGTACTTGGAAAAAGGGAAACCACTTTTCTACTATTCCTAGACACCGAAAAGGCTCATGATAAAGAAAATGAGTTATTTCAGTAGTCCACATTGGTCAATACATTAAATGTTGATAAAAAAATTAAACTTACATGTTTTGGCTCTATTGGACTTTCTTCAGCCTTGACAAAGAATATATCATTTATAGAAATGCTCTAGAAAAACACTGCACTAATAGTCCACAATAAAGAATAGATCTTGAGAGGTTTCAACCTATCATAATATGAAAAAGACAAACATAACCAAAAATCATAAAGAAGGATATGTAAACAAAAATAATCCAAAAACTGTATCTTTAATGTGTTTTAAATCAACATTTAATATTGATCAAGGTCGACTACTGAAATTACATTATTTTTCTTTACCGTAAAATCAATACAGAACAATTACGAAATTCTTCAAAAGGCCTATGGTAGCGTACCAAGGGAGCATATCTGGGAATGCAATAAAAAACTTTGCAGACGATAGACGTGGTGATCTGGGGTGAAACCATAAATGATGTGGAGGAATAGCTGCAGAAATGTAGTAGAGTTAAAGAGACATGATTTAAATATCAGCAAGACTATGATGATGATGATGATGATGATGATGATGATGATGATGATAATAATCCTCAGCTAATGTTTGCAAACATTTTAATTTGATGCCATCTGGGTGTCTGCTCGTCAATTCTGACGTTCCGTTTTACTCTAAGCCTACTAGATGGCAGGCAGAGTAAATCAAAATTTTCTTGGGCATCTGTGGGTGAGATTTAATGAATTTTGTCAGGTAAACACCAAATGTGTCTCCAGAGATCTTTTACATGACAACATCGAACAACATAGTGTCAAATGGACTTTTGTCCGTCCTTTAAAAATCTGACTAACCTTGCTGGGTTTGAACGCGCTATCTTGGGATCCGGAGGCTGACACTCTACCACTGATCCACAGAGGCAGCTAAGATAGTGGGGAGGAAGTTACAAAGGGAGATGACGAACCACAAATCGGACTAAACGACACTAAATTGGACAGTGTTCCAAAGTTTACGTACCTGGGTAGTACAGTATCAAAAGACAACCTTGTAAAATATGAGGTGGACAGTCAAATTAGCATCCATACATACATACATACATACACATACATTATCATTATAGAATGTTATGCCTTTCAGCGTTCAGTCTGCAAATCTGTGAATTTACTAAACGCTGCCACAATCCTCGATTTGCAACTAGTGTTGTGGCCTCATTTAGTTCTGTACCTCTTATCTTTAAATCGTTAGAAACTGAATCTAACCATCGTCGCCTTGGTCTACCTCTACTTCTCTTACCCTCCATAACAGAGTCCATTATTCTCCTAGGAAACCTATCCTCCTCCATTCGCCTCACATGACCCCACCACCGAAGCCAGTTTATGCGTACAGCTTCATCCATCGAGTTCATTCCTAAATTAGCCTTTATCTCCTCGTTCCGAGTACCCTCCTGCCATTGTTCTCACCTGTTTGTACCAGCAATCATTCTTGCTACTTTCATGTCTGTTACTTCTAACTTATGAATAAGATATCCTGAGTCCACCCAGCTTTCACTCCCATAAAGCAAAGTTGGTCTGAAAACAGACCGATGTCAAGATAGTTTCGTCCGGGAGCTGACTTCCTTCTTACAGAATACTGTTGATCGCAACTGCCCGCTCACTGCATTAGCTTTACGACACCTTGATTCAATCTCACTTACTATATTACCATCCTGGTAGAACACACAACCTAAATACTTGAAATTATCGACCTGTTCTAGCTTTATATCACCAAAATGACATTCAATTCTATTGAATTTCTTACCTACTGACATCAATTTAGTCTTCGAGGGGCTAATTTTCATACCATACTCATTGCACCTATTTTCAAGTTCCAAGATATTACACTGCAGGCTTTCAGCACAATCTGCCATTAAGACCAATTCGTCAGCATAAGCCAGACTGCTTACTACATTTCCACCTTTCAGCAGATGATCCACGTAAACTACGAACAGCAAAGGTGAAAGATTACAGCCTCATCTAACCCCTGTAAGTACCCTGAACCAAGAACTCATTCTACCATTAATTCTCAATGAAGCTCAATTGTCAACATAAATGCCTTTGATTGATTTTAATAATCTACCTTTAATTCCATAGTTCCCCAGAATAGCGAACATCTTTTCCCTCGGTACCCTGGCATATGCTTTCTCTAGATCTACGAAACATAAACACAACTGCCTATTCCTCTCGTTGCATTTTTCAATTACCTGGCGCATACTGAAAATCTGATCCTGACAACCTATCTGTGGTCTGAAACCACACTGGTTTTCATCCAATTTCCTCTCAATGACTGATCGCACCCTCCCTTCCAAGATGCCAGTGAATACTTTGCCTGGTATACTAATCAATGAGATACCTTGATAGTTGTTGCAATCCTTCCTGTTCCCTTGTTTTATAGATAGGTGCAATTACTGCTTTTGTCAAATCTGAAGGTACCTTACCAACACTCCATGCTAATCTTACTACTCTATGAAGCCATTTCATCCCTGCCTTCCCACTATAGTTCACCATTTCAGGTCTAATTTCATCTATTCCTGCTGCCTTATGACAATGGAGTTTATTTACCATCCTTTCCACTTCCTCAAGCATAAATCAAGCATAATTTCACTAACATCATTTTCCTCCTTCCCATGTGCTTGGATGTTCGCAACACCACCAAGATGATTTCCTTTTACATTGAGAAGCTGTTCAAAATATTCCCTCCACCTCTCCAGTGATTCCCTGGGATCTATTATGAGTTCACCTGAATTACTCAAAACACTGTTCATTTCCTTTCTCCCTCCCTTCCTAAGATTCTTTATTACTGTCCAAAAAGGTTTCCCTGTTGCTTGACCTAGCTTTTCTAGGTTATTACCAAAATCTTCTCATGACTTCTTTTTGGATTCAACAACTATTTGTTTCGCTCTGTTTCTTTCATCTACGTACAAATCCCTGCCTGCCTCGACCCTTGTTTGGAGCCATTTCTGATAAGCTTTCTTTTTACGTTTACAAGCTGCTCTCACTTCATCATTCCACCATGATGTTCGCCTTTTCCCATCTTTACACACAGTCGTTCCTAGGCATTCCCTTGTTGTTTCTACTACAGCATCCCTGTACGCCACCCACTCTCTTTCTATATCCTGAGCCTGCTTACTGTCCACTGTTCGGAATTTCTCGCTAATCATCTCCATGTACTTCTGTCCAATTTCCTCGTCCTGGAGATTTTCTACCCTTATTCGTTTGCAGACAGATTTCACTTTCTCTACCCTAGGCCTAGAGATACTTAGTTCACTACAGATCAGATAGTGGTCTGTATCATCGAAAAATCCCTGGAAAACTCGTACATTTGTAACAGATTTCCTGAATTCGAAGTCAGTTAAGTTATAGTCCATTATGGATCTGGTACCCCTAGCCTCCCATGTATAGCAGTGAATAGCCTTATGCTTGAAGAATGTATTCGTAACAGCTAAACCCATACTAGCACAGAAGTCCAGCAAATGCTTCCCATTCCCATTAGCTTCCATATCTTCCCCACAATTACCAATCACCCTTTCGTATCCTTCAGTTCTATTCCCAACTCTCGCACTTAACTTAACTTAACTTAAAATGAATACAAGATTTATTGCTCCACCTTCTCAATACTTAAAATCATTTAACGTTTATCAAAACATTACAATATGATAGTGTCAGGTACTAGTTTCGGTCCGTTTTTTTGGACCATCATCAGCCTAGACGAAATTAAAAGCAAAAGACATAAACTAAAAATAAAGTAATATGGAATGACATACAAGTAAAAACCTTATACATAAGTTACAATAAATATAACCAAAATATGTTAAAATTAACAGATGAATGAAATAATTGTGATGTCGCTTAAAATTTCTTGATGCCAAAGACTTAGGTTGACAGTTTAACTCGTGTTGCACATTTAAATTCAAGTGAAGTCTTAAGTTTCTGGAAAGTTCTGAGAGCAAGTTCCACGATGCCGCAGAGGGAATTGTTCAATATGACCAATATAGACTTGACGAATTGAGAAAGTTGGACAAATGCTGTGTTTAAAGGAAGTCTCAATTCAGTCGGAACCCAAAGAACCTTGCGCTTGTTTGGAACGAGCTGCTGGAAGGAGTGCAACAGACAGACACTCTGAACTCATGTTGCACATTTAAATTCAAGTGAAATCTTAAGTTTCTGGAAAGTTCTGAGAGCGAGTTCCACGATGGCACAGAGATGCCTTCATACAAGGCGAAACATGTACCACTATTAGTTAACAGATCTATGTAAATCATCCAAGACTAAACTTTAAATTGATTAGGTGGTCTATTTAACAAATAACTTACTGTTATTATTCCAATCAAATCATCAATACGGACCAAAAATTAAATTTATTACATGTAATGTGCCATTCTTGTCGATTAACGTTCCCATTGGTGAATTGTTCAACCTTGGGAGGAATTATGAGATGTCTGTAACTGAATAAGAGAAAAAAGGAATTTAGAATGTGAATGTAGAGCCCAATATAATCATAACTGTAAAGTGAAAGTGTTTACCGCATAAAAGTGGACGAACTTACTTGTCTTGTCGATGTTAGCTGGAACCACTTGTTCCAGTTGCGTCTGACGACTAACCTTACTACTCCAAGTGAAGTATTGTTGCGGTAACGGAGGGGTGGAACGTAGAGGGGAAGGGGGAGTGAGTTTCAATTTGTGCGTCTGTGTTGTTGCTTGAGAGGCATTACTCGAATTGGATTGGGCGGGCCCAGCATTAGGAGTGGCAATTGAAAAAGATATGACAATCGTTAGAAGCCTAGGTAAGGGGAAGTTATTGAACGAGACGGAAAACTTGTACATTTATTTGGAACAAACTTATAATAAAAATAATAATCTTAACGACGTCACTGACAACAAAAATCCGTTATATGAGGCAACTCCGAGGTTAATCCAGGCCGTAAATCAGAATAAAGTCCCCAGTTTGTTTAAAACACAACACGCATGCGCTCCAATTGCCAATTGAGGAAGAGTTTTGCTTTTACTGCCCGTTTGGCAGCAGCAACTTGTCGTCAGACCTGAAAGAAATCTGGAAGTGTCAAAACGTCAAAACCTTACTAAAATGCTCTCAAATACATGTTTTTACAGTTTATTTTACAAAATAACTATATCGGCTGAAGAACAGAACCCACACAATTGTGCGTGTCAGGACTTCATTAACTACTCGCAAAAATTAAAAAATTAAAAAAATTCAACTCAGTACATGTGAATATGCACATGTACATGATCAAATGTTCTATTTTACAGTGTGGAATGATTTTAAACAATTAAAATCTTAAACATTACATTTCTCATGTAGAGTACGAGTTTTGCTTTCACAGTCCTTTTTGTGACAGCATCCAGCACTCCTGCATGCATTGCCTGTAAGGAAACCTAGCCAGCACATATGTGCGTATCAACATTCAAAACCTCATGGTATTACGTCCGATATTGTAAGTTCACAATTTACATTTGCTACACAATTTAAACACTTCATTGATTATATTCTGATATTCAGTACAGCTTCTGGATTAATATGTATGAATAAATAAATAAATGAATGAATGAATGAATAAATAAATAAATAAATAAATAAATAAATAAATAAATAAATAAATAAATAAATAAATAAATACTTTAGGCATTACTGCTTCCTGCCATCTTGCTAATGAACTGTATTTTTAAACTCTTCTTCCTTCCCCCTGGTGGTCAAGTACTAAATAAAAACAGCTGAAGTACATGCTACATGTCCCGCACAAGCACTGCAGTCCGGTCTAGCGCCGAGAAAACGTCAAATAAGCTCAGACATAAATAAAATACGACCCCGCACAATTGTGCGTACACAGTCTGAAAGGGTTTACAATATTTGTGTTAATATTCGAGTCTAAAAACATGACAATTATTTGAGGATTGTGACATAGGTGGTTGGTTCTTAATCATCATCATCATCATCATCATCATCATCATCATCATCATTTCCCTTTATCCAGCTGTAGCCGGGTAGGGGCAAATATGGTTCCTCTCCACTTTCTTCGGTCTTTCCACCACTCCTCCTCCAACACTGTGTCCCAGTCCAGGTTTCTTTCTATAATACTGCATTGGATGGTATCCTTCCATCTCAATCGTGGTCGTCCACGGCCTCTCCTTCCTTGGATTTGCATTTCCATCACCTTTTCTGGCATTCTTTCGTCGCTCATTCGCTTTATGTGCCCAAACCATCTTAGTCGGCTCTTCTCTATTCTATCATTCATTTTTTCCACTCCAATTTCTTCCCGGATTTTTTCATTCCTTATTTTGTCTCTTCTACTCTTCTGTATCATACTCCTCAAGAACTTCATTTCGGCTGCCTGTATTCGACTCTCATCCTTCTTTGTCATTGTCCAAGTTTCTGCTCCGTAAGTTGTTATGGGTACGTAATACATCTTGGTTCTTAATATTAAAAGATATTACAATAAAGATAAAAATCAGAAAGCACATTCCATTTAATTGTCAAATGCTTGTTGTTAAAAACTTGAGGAAAGTTGAGCATTGGTTCTTGAAGTTAATACGTATTGATTTTCAGTAAACACTCCCACCAATCTAACACACACACACACCACCCCCTTCCCCTTCTCCCGCTGCCGGCAACTCCTCCTCACGTGCAGCGAATGGGCCCTTAGCCACGCCTTCCCAAGCTCAACCCCCTCCACCAAGACTTCACAAATACAACGCGCGAAGTAAGAGCTCGGTGACTGCCAGTTGCTCTAGAGCCCTCAACATAAGTTAACATCTCAGCGGTCGAAGGGGTAAGTGTTAACACTTTTCATTTAACTTACACTATTCAGTCCCTTAATTCCAATTATGGTCCTTCATTAAATTTTCAAAATAACTCTCTAATTACAGAATTTCATCATAAACTTTGCTACCCACCGATTGACAACAACGTTCCCTTTCGACTAGTAAGCTTACCTCAACACGTCCAACAACAAAGAACCACACCTATCACAAACTGTTCCCACAAATCAAAGAAGATGGCCTAATGACATCTACACAAACATCAATATAGCCTACGGCACCAGCAATTTCAACTAATATTATCTCAAAAAGAACCTGGCCATGTGCAAATTCTTCAAAATTTATAAGCATATAAATGAAAATCAACACTTATTAACTTCAAGAACCAACGACCATTACCAATGCTCAACTTTCCTCAAGTTTTCAACAACACGCCATCTGACAATTAAATGGAATGTGCTTTCTGATTTTCATCTTTATTGTAATCTTTCAATATCAAGAACCAACCCCCTATGTCACAATCCTCAAATAATTGTCATGATTTTAGACTCAAATATTAACACAAATAATGTTAAGTAATAATATACTACACTTTATATTGTAATAGTTGTTTAACGATCTCTAATCCATTTTACAAGACATAGTTTTTACAGTATTCATAGTCATTTCCAATCAGGTACCTGATCTATTTTTAAGGTATAAAAAAAAATGTATGGCTGATAATGGCTACTATTGATAGACGAAACATGTATCATCCAATGTATTAATTTTATGTCAACAATTTTAATAAGGACAAAGTCCTAATTTTTAAGATTGTATTGTATTGAATAGGTGGGTGAACAATAAAAACATAATAGTGTTATTTATTACAAATACTTTCAATACGGACCCAGAATTAATTTTATCACATGTAAGTGCTATGTTCCGAGCTGTTAGCGGAGGGATGGCGTGGAATGACATTAGTAGATGAATAAGTTTGAGTGGCATCTTTAAAAGTAGAAAAGATCACAATATGAAGATAAAGTTGGAATTCAAGAGGAGAAATTGGGGCAAATATTCATTTATAGGAAGGGGAGTTAGGGATTGGAGTAACTTACCAACCGAGATGTTCAATAAATTTCCAATTTCTTTGAAATTGTTTAAGAAAAGGCTAGGAAAACAACAGATAGGGAATCTGCCACCTGGGCGACTGCCCTAAATGCAGATCAGTATTGACCGATTAATTGATGATTGAGGCCTAGTGCAGGCCTTTCAAGTTCATGCTTATGAATAACCTGCACATCTGATTTCTGGTTATACAAGATCACCACCATGCGACAGGAAAAAGACATACATAAATATAATATATACCATCCAGATCATTGTGTCTTGAATTTGAACTCCCTTACCTTTGGACTCGTATTTATCTTCCATAGAAATTTCTTAGACTCCATGACTACAGAGTCATCTCTGCTAAATTATATAATGTAAATTAAATAATTTTCTATAACAACATATGAACGCTTCATGTACTTACATGATGTGAAATGAAACAGGACAACGGTCCAATTTCAGCAAACATGCCAACCTGAAAAAAATAAGTTGAAAAGAACTTACTGTCTTGGGGAACAGGATTGCCCTACAGTACATATTAACCTTTCAAGTGGTACATTTCTTTTGAGTAGCAACAAACACAGTGGCACTTTTTCCATAAGATACTGGGAAGTAACAAATAGTGAGAGATACTCTTGTGTAGTATAGTATTTTTAGCAGGTTCAAAAAGTACGGAATATGTATTAAGCTGTCAAAAATGATCATAGCACGAAGGGCAAGGCAGCTGGCTCGCTGAGGAAAGCAACGGGAACTTACGGTGAGATACTTTTAATTGATCTGGTATTTTCATCAGGTTTAAAAAATAAAGTCTCACTATCAGGCTATTAAAATGATTACAGTGCGAGGGCAAGGAAAGAGAATCCGGCTCAGCGAGGAAAGCAATGGGAAACAACTTTCGATCCATATGGTTCATTTTTCAGAGAGTCATCAAACTGGGTGTTTTTTTTCCTATATACACCAAGAAATTCCACCCGTAACCACACATACATTCATACAGTTCAAATGATTTGATACCAAATCTTGAGCGCTTAGACGGTATGAAAACTTTCCACAACAAACGTCCCTTCCACAACATAAGAGACTCATCTACTGTCACTGCCTCTCAATTATATAATGAACTTAATGAACTTAAACTATATGAAATACATCAAAGTAGTGTTAAAAATCAGAAAAAATGTCTTTAAATATCAATACCTCTCCAATTATTAAGCAATGTAAGTGAATTTTCACCAATTAATTAAATATTTATCCTTGGGCAGCCTGCAGCAGTTGCAGGAAGACTGTATAATAATAACTTTATACAAATACATTTCTACATCCTACATTTCTTCCTTCAACAGCACCAAACACAATTACATTTACACAAACTCGGACAGGCACGACAGATAAAATAAGATTAAGGCTTACCTTGTTCACCTGAGTTACAACAGCATCCAACACTTCTCCCTTAAAAGGACGAAACACAATAGCTTTATACTTCACTGGATATACTACAAATCCTTGCCCAGGCTGAATTAAACCTGCACCTATGCTATCAATAGTTGTCACTGCTATTACAAATCCATACCTGCAAAATAACGAAGTCAACAAATAAAGTACAGTAACAATTGATAATCCATGCACAAAGAAAATATTCGCAAAAATCAGTAACAACAGACAGGTCTTTCAAAGTTATCCGGCTTGAAATGGGTCTCTGGTAAGTCATTTCTGAGAGACATACTTTTCAAAGACATGTATCACACATGACCTGGGAGCTTAAATTGAATGGTCTGATCTTGGGTCTTGGCAACAGCTGGTGGCTATCCTCTGCATTGTATTTTTCAAAGGATGTTCCAATCTCAGTCCAAGTCAATAATACAGGGGAATGTTAAACAACATACTATTCTGTCCTATACCTGTATAATTACACAGTGTCTCAGAGACTACAAAAAGACCACTTTTACACAATTACTTGAAATCGTCCATAGTCCCTAAATAAGGAAAGAATAGGTTCCTAATTTGTAATACAAGTCTCTCACGCTTAAAATGCTACTATGCCAAATAATGTAACTAAAAAATAATAAAAAAAAACTAATTTTAGAATTTCACAATATTTACAAATTGTAGGCGCTATTGTCATCTTCGTCATCATTTGGTACTCATTTCTGAGTATACAAATACTCCTGCTTACAATCCATTAGCACTTGGTGCTGTTTGTGCTTGTACTTTTGATGAGTGAACAAGCAAATTCTAGTGCAAAACATGCGTCCACATATATTGCACTCTATAGATGGGGGAGAATGAGGCTACATCTGATGGAGTATGTGTAGCTGTCGTATAACCTCTTCATGCCTGCAATCCTCTTGCTCAAACAGTTCAACAGCCGCAGAGGCGGTTTGGTACCAGAGTGAGTGATCCTTGGCAAGTGTGTCCCAGGTTTGAGGGTGGATGTTTTTGATCTTCACGGTTTGGTTCAGCTGGTCTTTGTAACGCTTCAGGGGCAGCACGGGGCTTTTTGCCTGAGGAAAATTCACCATAAAGGAATTGACAACGAAGCCTGGTGTGGCTCACACGGCACACGACAAGTCCACCGAAGCCGATGGCCAATGATAGTTCTACACTGTTTATGTACACTTTTTCAAGAACTGTAAGACTGGAGGCATGGTTCCTGCATTTGATATTTAAGAATGAACAAAGTTTCTGCAGAGAAGAACGTTTAAGTTTCTTGATGTCACGGTGGTACAGGGTGCTTAGTGTAATGATTTGATGATGAGGGCTTTATACACCACGAGTTTGATATGAACTGTTAGGTCTTTACTTTATTCTTGAAGACATGACTGGATAGTCTAACAAATACCAAATGAGCAGCACAGAGTCTGTTTTCCATATCCCTTCTGCAGTGCAACATTTAGACAAGATGCTCCCAAGGTATGAGAAGTGATCTAGCTGCTCCAGAATGACACCTGAGACATAGAACTCTGCAAGGCTAGTTCCTGAGGCAGGTTGAGCAAGGATCTTGATTTTTTGTGCATTGACGGTGAGACCGAAATAATCATGTGTGCTCTTGAAACCACTGACTGACTGCTGCAGGTCCTCAGGGGTAAGAGCAGGTTATGCAGTACCATAAGCATACAGTAGTTCAGTTATTTTGGTCACACGAGTTCTACGACATGAACGTCTCATCAAGACAATACTTCAAATCAATACCAGAGGTGTTTTTACATGATGCATCGCAAAGCATAGCATCAACGTACAGAGCAAAGAGCGTGAGGGCAAGTTCGCACCCTTCATTCAGTCCATGTGTGATAGGATAAGCATCAGAGATGTTTTTCTGATGGAGAATCTGACCACACATACCATCATGGAGTGCTTGAACCAGGAAAACAAAGCATTCAGGGCAACCAAAGTGTCCAAACACTGCCCCAGACCTTGGAACAGAGTCAAATGTCTTTTCCAGATCATAAAACACTAAGTAGAGAGATTTGTGTTCTTCTTTGCATTTTTCTTGGAATTGTCTTGCACAGAAGATCATATCAATTGTGCCTCTTGAGCCATGGAAACCACGGAGAGATTTGGGGAGAATCTTCTCTCAGAGACAACCTGGCGACAGTTAAGATGAATCCCTGCAAGAAGTCTCCAGCAATGGACAGCAGGGATATACTGCGATAGTTGCCACATATACTGTGATAATCTTTCTTGAATATAGTGATGATAGTAACATTCTCCAGTTCCCAGGTACTAAAAGGATTAGTGTAATGAGTCTTGTCTTTAAGGATAAGCCTCCACCTTGAATCAGCTCCATTGGAATGTTGTCCGGTCCAGCTGCCCTTCTGGGTTTCAATTTGTTACAAGTCTCACAGAAATCCTGATATGATGGCACTGTCATCTATGGCTGCCGGGGGCTGTTGTGGCACATCTCAGAAGAAGTCCTCAGCAGTGGTAGAGTTGCGATTTAAAAGAGTGGAGTAGTGTCATTTCCAGCACTCCACGATGTCCTTGCTATCAGTAAGGGCGGTACCATCTGCAATCAATGTTATTGGATGCCTGTTATCATTATCATCAATTCCCCTTTTTCAGCTGATACAGGGCGAGGGCAAATATGGCTCATCTCCACCATTCCTCATCCAACAATGTGTTTCACTCGAGGTTCCCTTGCCCTATGCTGTTCTTCACAGAGTCCATCCATCATAATCAGATCGACCATGTAGCTATTAGCAAGAAATTTAGAAGATCATTGACAGATGTGAGGAACAGAAGAGGAGCTGATGTTGGTAGTGATCATCATCTAGTAGTAGCTGAGTTTAAATTGAAAATAAAGGCTGCATCAAAGAAGTATGCAACAAGAAAAAAGAGGTTCAATATACAAAGGTTAAACAGTGAAAAGAAGAGGAAAGAATTTAGTCTGGAGTTGAAAAATCGGTTTGAAGTCTTTTCAAGTCTTGAAAAAGAGGAAGAGTTAAGTGTGGAAAGAACTTGGAAAAATGTTAAGAACACTTATATACAAACGTGTGAAAAAGTAATTGGCTATAGGAGCTATCAACAGAAAGACTGGATGTCTGAAGAAACATGGGACTTAATTGATAAACATAAAGAGGCAAAAGCTATAGTAAACCAAAGCAGAACAAGACAGCAGAAGTCAGAAGCCCAAAGGAAATATTCGGAAATTGACAAAATGGTTAAAAGGAGTGGAGATAAAAGAAGATGGATTGACCAGCAGGCACAAATTGCAGAGGAAGCTGAGAAGAAGGGTGATATGAAACAACTCTATACTATTACAAGGAAGTTGTCAAGAAGAGGTTATAGGAAGAGTAAACCAGTGAGGGATAAGCAAGGAAATATTCTGTTATCACAAGAAGCACAATTGAGAAGATGGCAAGAGTATTTTTCAGAAATTTTACACAAAGATGATGGAAATGAGCAGGAAATGCAAGAAGTAAATGAAAGCTTAGAGTGTGAAGACTCAAGAATAAAGCTAGATCCCCCAAGGCATGAAGTTAGGTTAGCATTGAAACAATTAAAGAATGGTAAAGCAGCAGGTATAGATAATATAGATCCAGAAATAGTAAAAGTGGATGAAGAGGCCACCATTAATTTGCTGCTACCATTACTGGGGAAAATATGGAAAGAAGAGAAAATTCCAGCTGATTGGAAAGAGGGCTTGATCGTGAAACTCCCCAGAAAGGCGACACCACAGTGTGTAAGAATTGGAGAGGAATAACACGACTGAGCATACCAAGTAAAAAAGTAAAATTCTCTCTAGAATAATTCTAAACAGAGTAAAGGACTCAATCGAGCAGAGTCTTTGAAAAGAACAAGCTGGTTTCCGTAGAAAATGCAGCTGCGTTGATCTAATAAATACGCTAAGAATAATTATAGAGCAAAGTAATGAATGGCAGGCCACATTGAACTTGACATTCACAGACTTTGAGAGAGGGTTTGATTCAGTAAATAGGACCGTAATGTGGAAGACCTTGGTGAAATATGGAGTACCGGATAAGATCTTGAATCTCATGAAGGCAATGTATGAAGTGTATAGATGTAAAGTAGTACATGAGGGAAAAACTCTCAGATTATGTGAATGTCACAAGTGGAGTTCGCCAGGGATGTGTCCCTTCACCAACAATCTTTTTAGTGGTGCTCGATAATGTTATGAGAAATATGTTGGGTTGAAGGAAAAGAGTAATACAATGGGGAATGGGGGAAAGACTGGAAGATTCAGAATTTGCAGATGATATTTGTCTTTTGTCTTCAAGAATTAGTGATATGAAACACAAGTTAGAAGGATTACAGAAGGAAGCTGAGGCTGCAGGACTCAATATAAATGTTGTTAAGACCAAGGAAACGAGAGTAAATGCTAAAATTGATGAAAGATTGTTTGTGGCAGGAGAAGAGATTGAAGAGGTTAAAACATTTACCTAGTTGGGAAGTGTAGTGACAAAAGAAGGAGGTGTGAAAGAGGATGTGAGAGCCAGAATAAGGAAAGCAGTATGGAAGAATAACAACATTTCAAGGAAAACGAAAATAAAAATTTTCAGTACAAATGTTGAATCAGTCCTTCTATATGCTTGTAAAACTTGGAAGGTTACACAAACTATCACTAATCTCTTGCAGACATTAATAAACCGCTGCTTATGGCGCATCATAAACATCAGATGGCCTGAAATTATACCCAATGACGAGCTATGGAGAACAACAAACCAAGTTCCAGTCGCAGTGGAAATCAAGAGGAGGAAATGGAAATGGATAGGTCATACTTTGAGAAAGCCAGCGGGATCTATAGAAATCACAGCATTGGAATGGAATCCGCAAGGGGCACAGAGGAAAGGTCGTCCTAGGAAGACCTGGAAGAGGACTGTAAAGGAGGAGTCTCTTGAAGCAGGGAAGACCTGGAAGGAAGTTAAAGCATTCGCAAGTCGACGACCACAATGGAGACGTTTCACGGATGCCCTATGTTCCAGTGGGAATGAGAGGAACTAGGATGATAAGATGAAGATGATGGTAAAAGGCACTCTCAAATTGTATCCTTTCACTAATTTCCATCTGCAGTCTTCCATTTTCCATCAGTTCACTTCCCAAGTATTTTAAGTGTTCCACTATTTCCAGTTCCTTAACTATGATAGCTCCTTTTCCTTCTTTACTTCCCCTACTCATCACCATTGTCTTGTGCTCCATCACGTTGATCCTCAATCTCTATCATTCAATCCTCCTATTCAGTACATTCAGCTGTTGTTGTACCTCCTCCTCATCTTCTCCCAAGATCACATCATCTGCAAACATCATTCATTCTTTTCCCTCTATAATCTACCCTTGCTGAATTTACGATGTCATCCATCACCATTATGAACAGTAAAGGTGATAACACACTGTCTTGTTTTAGCCCATTGTCAATTGCAAACCATTCTGTTCCACCCACTGTTGTCTTTGCACAGCTGTAACAGTTATCATATATTTATTTTATCATTGCTATTAGTTCCTCGCCAATGCCCCTGTGTGTCAGGCTTTCCCAAACTTTACTTTTTTTGCTAGTGGCTTTATGTCGTACCTACACAGATAGGTCTTATGGCGACGATGGGATAGGAAAGGCCTAAGAATTTGAAGGAAGCGGCCGTGGCCTTAATTAACATACAGCCCCAGCATTTGCCTGGTGTGAAAATGGGAAACCATGGAAAACCATCTGCAGGGCTCCCGACAGTGGGATTCAAACCCACTATCTCCCGGATGCAAGCTCACAGCTGCACGCCCCTAACCGCACGACCAACTCGCCCGGTCCCAAACTTTATTTTGGGGATGCTATTATATGCCTTTTCTAAGCATTACTATATACTTCCCATAATCCATTTCTTTTCCATGATCTGTTCCGATGTTGACCTTCCACTTGCGAAACCAAATTGTTTCTCTTGTAATTGATTTTCTACCTTTTCTCTAATTTTTCTTTCCAATATCCTTTACATTATCTTAACAACATGGGAGAGGATGACGATTCCTCAGCAGTTATTTCACATAGCCTTTCTTGAATATCGGTATTATAACCCCCCCTTTTCCAATGCTTGGGCACTTTTTTCTCTCTCTCTCTCTACACACACTTGAGTATTCTGTAAAGTTTTGCTGGTCCTGCAGCCTTAATCATTTCTATGCATACTTCATCTATTGCCAGAGCTTTTCCCAACTTCATCTTCTTACCTACCCATTCCACCTCTGTCATTGTAATGTCTTATTCCTTCTCTCTTTCTTAGTCTATTCCTGCTGCTTGAATACCTCCTCCACAGGTCTGGTTTCTCATGTACTGCAGTTCACTGAAATATTATTTCCTTCTGTTCATTATCTCTTCTGGTTTTGCGAGTATTAATCCTCCTTTATTCTTGACAAGTCCTGGTTCACCATTTCATTCCTACAGTTCCTTATAATTCCAAATAATTTTTTCCCCACACTTCAAATTTTCCTTTACTTCCTGGGTGAATGTTTCCCAACTTTTATAGTTTTCTTTGGCAACTACTGTTTTGCAAACTCTTTTTGCTTCCATGTGTTTCACTCTACTCTCTTCAGTCTTTTGTGTTTTCCATTCCTTCCAATTTTTCTTCTTTTCCTTTGCTTTAATATTCACTCTATCTTTCCACCATGTTATCTCTTCTGTCTACCTGGTAATCTTCTGGTTATTTTCCTTCCAGTATCTTCAGTCAGTATAAAACCAACCGGAATAGGTTTTGTACCAAGCAAGTGGCTGTGCAGTTTGGGTCACATAGCTGTCAGCTTGAATTTGGGAGAAAGTGGGTTCGAACCCTTCAATACCTTAAGTTCATGGATGCTTCCTTTCCATTCCTAACCCTTTTCTATTCCATCATTACCATAAGACCTGTCTGTGGGACAAAGCAAATTGTAAAAAAAAAAAATTCTGAAGACATCTAAGATTAGGATGTCACGTATACATGGCAACAAGTACAGTCAAGATAAGTGTAAAGCAGGAGAATAATTTGGTATAACTGAGTTAAGTTGTTAACTGAGAATTAATGTGAGAGACCATGTATCACCCATTATAAGATTATTTCATTATATGAAACGAAGTACAATGAAGCACACTAATGAGAGAGCATCAGTACAAAATGGTTGATTTTAATAAAGAACTTGCGACATCTTTTGCAGAACAACATTATGATATATGATTAAAAACTGGCGCTATTTTTATCCTTCCTTTTCTCCACCTGAATGGAAGAAGAGTTGGATCAACATCCCAAAATATGGTAGAATTTTCAAGATACACCCCTGTAGGCTGTTCAGAAAAATGAGAGAAAAAATAAACATAACATTAACAACACATACTTAGTAGATAATATTCCTTTTCTTTACCGTTATACTTAAATATTTTGTTTCACTGGCCTGGATTTCATTCTCCTGCCATTTTGTCAGCGTCCAGGTCTCCGCTCCATATGTCAGTACTGGGCAGTAATACATCTTATACATTACCTCCTTACACTTTATTGGTACTTCCTCTCCACCAGGTTTCTCACTCTCTCATAGAATACATTTTCCAAGTAAATCCTCTTACTGATCTCCATGTCCAGCCCTACATCCTGCATCAGTTCACTTTCCAAGTACTCGAAACTGTACAATTTCAAGATTTAGTCCTTTTAACTTTTGTTTCCTTTCCCTTCCCTTTCTTCCCTAGTCAACACCACTGTCTTAACTTTTTGCACACTGATTTTCATTCCATAATCACACTCAACATGTTGAGCTGCCCTCTCGGTTTGCTCCCCACACCACAATATAACTGGCAAATAAGCATTACCTTCAGTTCCTTCACGCAAGTGTAATAGACTAAGATAACTTGAAAACAGTACTCATTAACCCATGAGTAAAATAATGCAAGTATCGAGCTCGAATCATTATTATTATGACTTGTGAGCTATGGCTATGAAGTGTCTACATCCATCTATTAGTAGTATTATTATTTACATAATTGTGTATGAACTTTATTTGGTATAATCATGATCATCGTATTTGTGAGGTTATGTCAGGAAACATCTGCTGTATATATATTATTATGAGTTTATTTAATGTAAGAACAAGTAATTAATAGTATATCATTTATTATTACCTGTATATATGATGTATAATCCACTGTAATATTGTGCAACGCACTGTAATAGTCTAGAACAACGCAATGTGCGACTCGAATTGTGTAGAAATTTCCTTACATTATAACTAGGCTATTAGGCACTCTAGAATTTATGAGAAAATATGTTGTGTAATATCCTTCTAGAAGCCTTGCCAGGCAACATATATAAAAAGACAGTCTTGATGGTGGAGTAGAGTTATTGTTTAATAGGAGTTGTTTTGATGAGACTTGTGTGGAAGTTGTATTAGCCATGTGGTTCAAGTCCAGTATGTGAATTGGTTTTGTTGGGTTGGTAGTTGACATGCATTTGCTGCAGTCTCTTATTATTCTTTCGTAGTAGTGTTTTGTTTCATGATAGCAGTTCATTAGTGTGTGTCTAAATAGAATTTGTGTAATAATTTGTAAATAAACAAGTGTACGCAACTGACAGCATTTTTTGTGCGTCTTTGGGAGTATATCACCCTGTCCCCATACTTTACCTTTATCTCCTTCACAATTTTGTCTGTAACAATTGTGAATAACAGTATAGTCCAGTTTCATTCCAAAACCATTCTTTCCTCCCCACATGTGTCTGGGCAATGCTGTATAATTTTTTGTACATTGCTTGCATACGCTCTATCATTTGTTTTCCAAATCCTTTCTGCTGCATTACTTTCTATACCTTTGCTCTCGGTACAATATCGTAAGCCTTTTCTAAATAAAGGAATGTCACCAATTAGTATATATCTGCTGAATTTCTAATACTTTTTAATTAGCTGCCTCGTACTGAAGCTACGCTCTAGTGTACAGTCGATCTTCAATTCCAAAAATCATATTGTTCTTCTTGTAATTGTCCTTCCATTTTTCTTCTCATTCTTGTTTCTAGTAACCTTTAAAATATTTTTGCTAGCTGAGGTATGAGTTTCATCACCCTTCTAGAACAATGGAATCAATCAATCGCATGCAGAATTTCACCCACAGCAGACCACGCTTCTTTGTACAGGAGGGTGGAAAATTCCCACTCTTTCCGAAATTTGCCATAACATTAGAAACAAGGGTTCTTTTTCTGGCACCAGCGAGTTGTGTGAAATGATTGGTTTTGCCTCCTTATAGAGTGCTCAAACAATTCACTTCAGACACCCACCCTCCCTGCCCTTTAAACATACACATCCCCATAGACAATTTTGTAAGTTTTCTTTTAATAATAACACCACACACTGTATAAGCAGCACAATTAAAGAAACAAGATAAGTCTTCAGCAAAGATGGTGTTTGGGAGGAACTTATATTCATTAATTCCAATTTGATGTGCATTACCTTCAGCCATCAGAAATTGCAAGAGAAAGGACTGCCCCTTCATGTTAGTGCTGGAATTGTTGAAGGTGGATGATCCTTAAGGAACCTAACAAGTCTAAGTTTTCTTGAAAAAAAGAAAAATATGTATAGACTATAAAGTGATGATGAGCGCAACTGGTGATGGGAACTTTAAGCCCACATTATCTAAAACAACTGAAAAGGTTACGGCCCCAATACAACCATCACACCACTTATGTACGCTCATGACTCAGACGCATTATGTGCACGTATTGCGTATGTAATGATAGGTGTAATCTTGATATGAAGCAAGCCTATTGCTGTCGTTTTGGAAAGTTGTCGTAAGACTTTAATCTCGATCATCGACACGATCGCCGCAGTTGTCCTGTCACTGATGTGAGATGCAAAGCTTGTGCCAGTCATTTGTAATGTCAACCCCAGGTATTTGAATGCGTTTACTTTGGTTAGTGCTTTGTTCTTGTACATGATCATGGTTGACGATGGAATTCTTCTGCCTTTTCTGAATATCATGTGTACAGTCTTCTTTGGACATGATATAGGCTTTTGGGCTCATGCCGTGTCAAGAAAATAAGGTAAAATTCTTTATGTTTCGCACAGAACTGTGGCCTGTGTTATCAGAAGAAAATCTCAACTGTCCACGAGAAAGGCTTCTTAAACAATGAGCTTTTGAATTTAGACGTAACAGAAGTGAAAATGGTACATTCATTCATCACCAAATGACTCCCTGGATGCGGTACAGCGCTAGCGTTCAAAGCGAAAGCTGACGGAACCCTCAGAATCAGTCTAGGAGAGTCACATAACATGTGTACGTAACATATGACATTGACAGGTGTATGACAGACACAAGCCTGGAATGGAACATCTGGCGATGAGGAACGTACGAATTTGGAAAAAACAGAGACGAAATAACAATAGTGAAGGGACAGGGAAGGGAACAACCTATGTAAATCCTTAATGGCTGACAACCAGGTATTACTTAATTGATAGCCAGTGTGTCTGTTGAAATTGTTAGGATTTCTACGTATTTCCACAGCTTCCCGTATAATCCTGGACCTGCAGCGTCTAGTGTGGGTAAGAGCTCGAGCATCTTGGAACATGACATCATGACCTGACGATAGAGTGTGCTCAACTACGGCTGGTTTGTCTGGCTGGTTGAGGCGAATATTACGTTCATGTTCCTTGATACGGGTACCAATGGACCGGCATGTTTGGCCGATGTATACCTTACCTCAAGTACAGGGAATTTCATATACCCCAGGATGTAAAAGTGGGGACAATTTGTCCTTGGTTTTACCCAGACTGTGAGCAATTTTAGTGGACATTTAGAATGTAAACTTTCTTGATATTACAACTGAATATAATTGGCATATGATTACAAAACCTAATTACGTTATTCAATAATTTGTTTACACCATTAAAAAATTCCTAAAAATAAAAAAGTGGTACCTGGGTCAAGTATCCCAAGTTCCCCCTATATTCCAGATCCCTGATATTCATCTTTATTTACATTAACTGTATTATGATTAAAAAAAGAAGTGTTATTTGTCCTAAATGCTATTTGTAGATCTCTTTTTTTTCAAGGAATTTGTAATTTGGTGAACTGCAGGATTAGTGTAGGTGAAAGTAGCATATTTTGATTCTTTTTAGTCTTCTCTGGAGTAAGATTAGTGGCCAGTTTAAATTTTACTTTGTTAATGATTCGATTGTCTCTATTTTGTTTTCATGTTCTTTCGTGAATTTTATGTGACTATCTACCTTGTTTAAGAATTCTAGAATTTTTGTACTATTATTTTTTCGGTGGTCTATTATCACGAACATGTGGTCTACATACCTCAACCAAAGGCACAGTCCTCTATTTGGTTTAATTTTAGATTCCTCCAAGTTATCCATATAGATATCAGCTAATATCCCCCATAGCCAAGCTTAATTGGTGATAGATGTTGTTATTGAAGGAGAAATAGTAGTTGTTCAATACAAATTTAAGTAATTTAATAAATTTGTCTATTTCTAATTTACTTAGATTGCTGTGTTTGGATACATTGGATTCAATTATTTTGACTGTTTCGTTAGTAGGTATGTTAGAGTACATGTTAGTGATATCAAAGGAAATAATTTTGTGATGGGGTTGCAGGTTGAACTTTTTTAATTTTTCACAGAATTCTATGAATTTTTTACTTAAGAAGTATTATTGAATCTTTGTTTTTTAGGAACTTGTGTATAAATTTTGATGTGTTATATGTGGGGCTATTCATGCTATTTACGATTGGTCGAATGGGTATGTTGTTTTTGTGTATGAGCTTTTGCCTTTGGTATTTTCGGGTTCATGTTTATCAGTTTCTGTTGTTCTTGTTCTTTTGAATAAAAAATTATAATTTTTAAGGATAGATTTTAAATTTCTTTGTATTCTGGAGTTGAGTCCTTGTTCACAACGGTATATGAATTGTCCGAGAAAAATTCTTAGATTGTCTTAATGTAGTCGTCTTTATTTACAAGAACTACTGTTTCGCTTTTATCTGTCTTAGTGACAATCACGTTATTAACTTTTATTTTGGTTTTTAAATTCTTCACTTGCTTTGATAGGCTCTGATTAGAATCTTTTTTCATTTCTTTTATTCAATTTGGGAGTTTCTTTTTTATTTCAAATTTAACATCGTTCTGTGTTCCTATCGGCAGTTTCCCTATATTAAATTCCGTTTCTGCTATTGTATTTGTTAGGTCTTCTGTTGTGTATGGGTTGGACCAATTAAACTTCGCTCCTTTGTTCAATATATTCATTTCTTGATCAGAAAATTTAGTGTTTGATAAATTATGTTGGGATTGTTGAATATTGGTGAAATTAGTTCTTTTTCTTTTTTGATTACATGTTTATTTGACCTATTATTTGTTTCTTTTAGTTGTTCTAGCTTGTTTACTAGCATATTTTTATTTTTTCTAAGATGTTGACAAGGTTCTTGTTAGTGTGCTGTTGGATGGAATTCCATTCTAGTGAGCAACATTTAAGTGTACCTTATACAGCTGCAAGTTTAATAGGGATTTTTTTCCTATATAATTCTTTTATTTCATTTTTTAGCCATATCTTATTGATTTTGTTTTGGATGTCATATGACCTTGGACTTGATATGTTACTTCTTTGAGTTGATCTCAAAAACTTAGGGAATTAGATGGTATTTCTGACATTCTTGTAGAATCTTTGGTAATTTTACTGACTTTGACCGTAAGATTTATATATTTATTTTACTTTCTGCCTGCTTGGCTAACATATTGCACAAGACCAATTTCATGTTTTTACCCGTACTGAACTTAGTACTAGTATTTACAATTCTTATTTTTATTATCCACTCAATTCAGTACATAAAATGTTCATTGTCTCTAAAGGGACATTATAATAGACATGTTTCGCTCACTGTATCAAGCATCTTCAGACATCTTTTATACGATTTTCTCAAGGCTGAGCCATACATTAAACCTTATGACCAAATGTGTCACCAGAGATCTTTTAGATGGTAACATCATATGACATAGAGCGTCGAATGAACTTTATTCCTCCCTTCAAAAATCCATATACCTCAGACAAATTTGAATGTGCAATCTTGGGATCCAGAGGCCGACATTCTACTATTGATCCTCTGAGGCAACTACTCTATCCCACAGAAGTGCAGGTGTAAAGAGGTTTCTTTCAATCAGGTTAAATTTTGACCAATAACAAAGCACCCATGTCAATACAAATGTTAAATGCAAGAATGAATACTTAAGATGCTTTAAAAAACCATAAAAACAAACTAGAAGTAATCTCAATCACAAGGAAACTACCAACAATGACAAAATCTGCTCATTCTTCCTACATTGCTTGTATAGAAAAGGAAAAAAAATTGTGCACCAAATAAACTTGAAGAAGAAAGTAACAAAACAGAAAAAGAAAGTGAATTAGAAAAGAAGAGATGCTAATTAAATATTGAAGAACTTAAAAAGATTTTAAGAGAGACAGAGACAGACAGAGTGTGACAAAACAGAAATTAGTGACAAGCTTTCTGAAGAAGCATAATTGAAGTTATTTATTACAATTTGCTTTAGGTCGTACCAACACAGCGAGAACTTACAGCGATGATGGGCTAGGAAAGGGTTGGTAGAAGTGGAAGGAAGCGACCATGGCATTTGCCTGGTGTGAGCATGAGAAACAACAGAAAACAATCTTCAGGGCTGCTGACAGTGGGGTTCAAACACACCATCTCCCAAATGGAAGGTGATACCTATGTGACCCAAAACCCCACAGCCACTTGCTCGGTAAAAAGGAAGCAGTGGAAACAAATGATCTTGAAAAGGCAAAAGTTGTTCGGGCAATGCTTCAAGGAATGGTAGATTTAAAATAAGAGGAAAAACTCTTACATAAGCAAGCAGAACATATGCAGAGTTACTTAGATAAGAAGTCTCATCTTTTTATAAACTTTTTCCAGGGAAAAAAAACCTCAGTGGTTGATTGTAAATGTTTAATATATAATAATACAGTGAAACCCATCACACTTTCGACACCCCTATAACTTGGACACCCCCTTTGATTGATCATATATTGAATGCACCATTTAATTTAATTTGTTATACATTTACAAGTTAAAAATCCTCTGAACATTGGACACCCGTCGACTCTGGACATTTGACAGCCATTAAACAACAGTTTGGACAGGTACAAAACTATTTTGTTTTCCTATTTTGTAATGGTTTAGTGCAAGCAATTTTAACATTGCCATTGGAAATGCTGCCTGTCCAAGAGCATTTAAAAACAATAATGTTAAGAAAGAGAATCTTCCTGTAATTTGGCTGATAAGTGAAACAATGCAGTCAAATGTACATGGTCCTTGATGTAAGTTGCTGGATCCATGGTGCTTGGATGGAAGTGTCTAAAAAAATAATTTTGAACTGTGTTAACTGAGGATTTGAGATGTCCATTGCAGTGAATTGCAGAACATTGGAGTTTTTAGTGATTTCGATAATGTGTTGGAAGACAAATAATAATTGGAGCTCGAGGCACAATCCCTAAATTTCTTGTCTCCGACTGTAACTCGAGCAGCTGATTCAGAAAGTGATGGAACCAACTAGAGGGAAGAATATTTTGGATGTGGTGCTGGTAAAACCAGATGAGCTCTATAGAGAAACCAAAGTAATAGATGGTATTAGTGATCACGAAGCTGTTTTTGTCGTAGTTAAAAATAAAGTGAAAGAAAGGAAGGTATTGAAATTAGGACTATTAGGCAGTACCATATGGCTGATAAAAAAAGCATGAGGTAGTTAAAGCAATAGTTGAGGAATGTGAAAATAGGTCTGTTCCTTTGAAGGTGGTAAGGATCCACTATATTATAACAGAGAAGTAAAAAGACTAAGGAGGTGCAGACTGGAAAGAAATAGAGTTAGAAATGGTTATGGAAGTAAGGAGAAATTGAAGGAACTTACTAGGAAATTTAATCTAGCAAAGAAGTCAGCTAAGGATAACATGATGGCAAGCATAACTGGTGGTCATACAAATTTTAGTGAAAAATGGAAGAGTATGTATAGGTATTTTGAGGCAGAAACAGGTTCAATGAAGGACATTCCAGGAATCATTAATGAACAAGGGGAGTGTGTATGCAAGGATCTTCAAAAGGCAGAAGTATTCATAATAATAATGTTATTTGTTTTACGTCCCACTAACTACTTTTTAAGGTCTTCGGAGACGCCGAGGTGCCAGAATTTAGTCCTGCAGGAGTTCTTTTATGTGCCAGTAAATCTACCGACACGGGGCTGTCGTATTTGAGCACCTTCAAATACCACTGGACTGAGCCAGGATCGAACCTGCCAAGTCGGGGTTAGAAGGCCAGCACCTTAACCGTCTGAGCCACTCAGCCCGACGCAGAAGTATTCAATCAGCAGTATGTGAAAATTGTTGGTTACAAGGATAATGTCCAGATAGAGGTGGTGATTAATACTAAAGAAGTATAAAAATTTACCTATGATAACAATGACATTTACAGTAAGATACAAAAGTTGAAAACTAGAAAAGCGGCTGGAATTGATACGATTTCTGGGGATATACTAAAGGCAATGGGTTGAGATAGTCTACCATATCTGAAGTACTTATGAACGGAGAGTTGCTATACTAGCCCCTGTGCATAAAGAAAAGGATGATAGACATAAAGCTGAAAATTACAGGCCAGTCACTTTGACATGCATTGCATGTAAGCTTTGGGATAGCATTCTTTCTGATTATATTAGACATGTTTGCAAAATTAATAACTGGTTTGACAGAAAGCAGTTTGGGTTAGGAAAGGTTATTCCACTGAAGCTCAACTTGTAGGATTCCAGCAAGACATAGCAGATATCCTGGATTCAGGAGGTCAAATGGACTGTATTGCGATTGACCTATCCAAGGCATTTGATAAGGTAGATTATGGGAGACTACTGGCAAAAATGAGTACAATTGGACTAGAAAAAAGAGTGACCACATGGGTGGCTATATTTCTGGAAAACAGAACTCAGAGAATTAGAGTAGACGAAGCTTTATCTGACCCCGTAATAATTAAGAGGGGAATTCCTCAAGGCAGTATTATTGGACCTTTATGTTTTCTTATATATATATATATATATATATATATATATAAATCAATGATATGTGTAAAGAAGTGGAATCAGAGATAAGGCTGTTTGCAGATGATGTTATTCTGTACAGAGTACTAAATAAGTTACAAGATTGTGAGCAACTGCAGCATAAACTCGATAATGTTGTGAGGTGGACAATAGGCAATGGTATGGTGATAAATGGGGTTAAAAGTCAGGTTGTGAGTTTCACAAATGTTACCTCTACTACAGTGGTAACACCAAACAAGGCACAAACACAGTTAAAAGGGGAAGGTAAGAGTACAATACACAATATAAGAAAACACTCGGAAAAACAGTAGCTAGCATTACGCGGATCTCCAACAAAACAAGTACGTAACTATCAGTAGGGCCAACTAGTGAACGACAAAACGGGAAGATGGAAGGGCTGGGAACCTACCAAAGGCATGGACATGGCTTAGATAGCGGATTCCGAAATGAATCACCGTGATCCTTAGTTTTTAAAAATATTATTTACAAGATAATTCTACAAATACATTCCAAGTTATGAGCTATAAGTTCAGTGATATACATAGTTTATTCGTAGCAGTGTAAATTCAAATTACAAATCAACTGTACATCTAGTTACCAATGCAGTAGTACAATGCAATTTACAGGTTATCCAAAATCTAGCGTACCTAAAGTGATACAGAACTATCAGAGGCAAACCCCAAGGGAAATACTATTAAACTACAATATACATATTTTAGTGAAACAAAACGGGAATGCCTCGGAAATGAACAGGTAAGTCCAGCAGAAAAACTAAGGCGTCATAAGTAACTAATTTGGTGAATCTAGGCGAGGTTAGGGCAGACTCCTGTATGAAAAGCAAATCGGAACATTACGGAAATTTTAGCAGGAACGGAATTCAAGAGTGCTTACCCGAGCAGAGTGCCATCCCCAAAGCCGGGGGACGTCAACCAGATAGGCTGCTCGCAGACAGATAAACCGAGACCGACAGAATTCAGGATACAGAATTCATTCGAACACTGCCTCGCTCACTATATATAGGAATTACTGGCCTTGGAGGCAACCAATCAGTGTGCACGTGTTCCCTATCACCACCTAGACTCACCAATCACAAACTTACTTTCGATCGCGAACTTTGACTAACATTCTAGAATACGCATGATCGAGAAAGTCGTATTTTTCCAGAATAGACAGAACACACTTTCTAGAATACATACCAACAAAGTAACACACCCTGTACAAAAGTTATGTAACTTTCTGGATCTTTCCAGGAACTATAGACAGAATTCTACTATTTTACAAACAAAGACTTCAAAAAAAACACATTCCACTCACATTACATATTTCACTTGTAACAACAAATAGGAAAAGTCCTCTCAGTTTTAATTACTGTGATAATGGGGTGAAAGTTCCTTTTGGGGGTCATTTTAAGTACCTAGGTGTTAATATAAGGAAAGATCTTCATTGGGACGATCACATAAATATGATTGTTAATAAAGGGTTCAGATCTCTACACATGGTTATGAGGGTGTTTAGGAGTTGTAGTAAGGATGTAAAGGAGAGGGCATATAAGTCTCTGGTAAGACCCCAACTAGAGTATGATTCCAGTGTATGTGACCCTCAACAGGATTACTTGATTCAAGAACTGGAAAAAATCCAAAGAAAAGCAGCTCAATTTGTTCTGGGTGATTTCTGACAAAAGAAATTACGAAAATGTTGCAAAGTTTGGGCTGGGAAGACTTGGGAGAAAGGAGACCAGCTGCTCAACTAAGTGGTTAAAAACTAGGTATGATCGGTGGAAAACGGTAAATAAAAATGTAAACAGAATGAGCACGTACAAAACTGGAAAAATAAAACACTGTGACTGATTTTTCGCTAAACAGTATAGTAAAACAGGCAAAATAAAACATGACAATACCGCATCCCTCTTTTTTTAAATGTTAGTAGGCATGAAATTAAGTGTACTGTACTGTGTATGAAACTCTTGCCCATGTCCTGGGTACCTGTCCTCACAGGGAGGTACTGAGAAATTAATTTAAGAAAAGGCTAGGAAAACAACAGACAGGTAATCTGCCACCTGGGCGACTGCCCTCAATGCAGATCAGTAGTGATTGATTGCTTGTCCTCTTGATATCTGCGGCGTTATCTTTTGAACAAATTGACAGCAGTGGATGCAGTGTTCCGCCAGAGTGAACGGTCCACAGCACATTCTTCCTATGTGTCTATATTTATACCAGTTGTCTTCATGATGTGTTTCAGCTGGTCCTTAAAACACTTAGAGGGGCTCCACGAGGTCTACTGCCAAAGCAAAGTTCACCATAAAGAATTTGGCGAGGAAGCCTGGTATTACTCATGCGGTGAACATGGCCTAAACATCTCAGCTGACGAGTGATGATTGTTGCCTCAATGCTATCTACCTGCGGTTGTTGAGAATTGCAGTGTTGGTCACATAATCCTCCCACTTAACAATCAAGATGTATCTCATTTTTTGTTGATAGAAGCACTCAAGCTTTTTGATATCACAGCAATAGTGTGTCCAAGTTTCACAGCCATACAGAAGCGTGGAAATGACAACAGCTTTGTACGCCATGAGTTTGGTACGCAGTTTTAGGTCGTAATTCGTGAAGACTCTGCATTAACCGTCCGAATGCTACATGAACAGCCCCAATTATTTTATGAACATCCAAGATATGAAAAGTGATCAATCTGCTCCTGTGTTGTGTTTAAGATGGAGATAACGAACTCAGGAAGAGTTAATCCTGGGGCAGGTTGTGCAAGTACCTTTGTTTTTTCACATTATTGGCAAGACCAAAGCGATCACATGCAGTTTTAAAGCAGTTGACTGACTGTTGTAGTTCTGCAGGTGTTAAAGCAAGAGATGCGTTGTCATCGGCATACTGCAGTTCTGTCACCCGGGCAATAACCAGAGTATGTCTTTGTGAGCGAAATCTTGCCAGATTGAAAATGCCTCCATCAAAACTAAATTTAATCTCCCTGCCTAAGTTGTTTGCAGATGATTCATGCAGCACGGCAGCCATGTACAGTACAACGAGTATAGGAGCAAGCACACAGCCTTGTATCAACTCATGAGTGACTGGGCACAAATCTGATACTGAGTTACCATGAAGAACCTGTCCAGACATGCAATCATAAAGAGCTTGAACCAATTCCCCATAACATTCAGGACATCCAAAATGTCTCACTATTTTCCACATAGCAGATCTTGGTACTGAATCAACGGCCTTTTCAAGATCATAGAAAACTAAATACAATCATGACATCGCTATCGCAATATGAGGTTTAATAACTATACTCCACAATCCTCTATACAACATTTGAAGAACCATGCATCATGCTACTTTCCAAGTTTATTCCTGAGCCTTGTGATTGTTATTTCTATCTGGCCCACTAGCAAACTCACCAATAACTTAGAAGACAAAATATTATGTAGTCGACATACTTTGTCCTTGTGGCAGCCTCCTCACGAGGGAAGTTGTATAAATCAAACTCAAAGATCCATTGCTTTTATTATGTACACATTAGTTCAGGGCTTTTCCCTTCCTGCACTGTGAGTGTACTTTTGAATTACTGTACACCCACCATGTAGATTGGATACATTTTTAACGAACCATAGGTGTCCAACTTAGAGCGGTTTCACTGTATTACAGTCATTTTTTATCACTGTTTTATGGTAGTAGTGTAGTAAGTAATTCCAATTTTTTAAAATTAAGACAAGTGAGTGGATCAAATGGTTAAAAGGGGTGATGTGGAGGCCGTTTTATTAAAATAATTGGAATGTCATATTATGAACCGTTCCAGAAAAAATAACAATGTAATGGTTAATTGTTAACTGTTCAGTTATTTTACACAATTTTTATAATATTATAGTGATTTGTTGTAGCTGTATTACAGTAGTAGTAAGTATTTGATTTTTTTTTTAAAAAGGACAAGTAGGTGGATTAAATGGATAAAAGTGGTGATGTGGAAGACGTTTTATTTAAAAAAATGCAATGTATGCCTTTTGGTTTGATTTTTTAAAGTTACATTTTCAATTTTTTTACTTTCTACCACTGTGTGGTAGCCCTGTATTGAACTCTTGCATAAAAAGAGAAGTGCTTAACTTGGCATGAATGTGACCATCATGGCTATGACAGGTGGTAAAATCTTTGAATAATATAGAACAAGATATCACTACATACTTACTTCCCTGTGCAAGTTCCCTCTACTTCAGTGTAGAGCTTTTGTTTCACAGTTTCCAGCAACTGTGGGCCAAAGTAACGAGGATGAAGTAGTATTTCATGTTCCAAAGATATCTTAAAGAGAAGTTAAAAAATAATTAATACAAGATAAACATAAGGAAAAAACAAACAGTAAAATTTACCAGTCTACTGTATAAAATTGTGTCTTACCAGTTCCTTTACTCACTTATAAAAGCTGGTAAATAGTTATCAAATGTAAGCCAAAGAACAGTAGAATGGCATGTATTAAGTTTTAGAATCCACTGGTAATAGGCAAATAGACTAAGCCTCACTCAACTGGGGAAGAATTGTGAAAATGACGATCATAACAAAGATGACAACAATAAACATTATTGTCCAGAGTCAGGTTTAATGAACAAAAGACTTTATTCTTATGCATTAGATTTACACATAGTACAATAGTTACCTCAGTGGGCCAGAGAAAGTATGTCTGACCCACAATCTCAATTTTCAAGTTTGTTCACAGCAAGGTACAACTGATTTTAATATCTCCGAAAACTGTAGAAGCAGTTAGTGGGACATAAAAACCAATAACATTTACACCATTATTACAAAATCTTAGCCTCCGTGGCTTAGGCGGTAGCCTCTCACCACTGGATACCGTGCTGGAAAAAGCGGAGGTGGGACAGGTTTTTCTCCGGGTACTCCTGTTTTCCCTGTCATCTTTTATTCCAGCAACACTCTCCATTAACATTTCATTTCATCTGTGAGTCATTTATCATTGCCCCAGAGAAGTGCGACAGGCTTCGGCAGCTGGCACATATCCTATCCTCGCCGCTAGATGGGGGCTTCATTCATTCCATTCCTGACCCAGTCGAATGACTGGAAACAGGCTGGGGATTTTCATTACAAAATCTTGTCACTCCATGTCATCACTTTTCATCCCCATTACATGGAGAGTCTGCTCACACTTGGTGGATGTGGCCAGCATTCTGAACCATATAGGACTACTGGGCAAATCAAGAACTTGTGTACTTTCACTTTCCGGTGGTTAGGTTCTTTTTTATCAGATTAGCACTTCGGAGACTTGGCACCATTTCAGTTACGCAGCATTAACTATGCTTAGGTGTCTAGAAATGACTCTCCATCTTAAGTGATAAGTGAATCAAGGTATTTAAATTTTGCAGCCTTGACAAGATGATGACCTTCTATGCTGATACAATCAGTTTGTATGCCTCATTGTAAATATTCAGTTTTGTCGATGTTCTATCATAAGCCATTCTCACATAGACAGTCTTTCCAGCTTAAAGTGCTATCTTCTAAAGTTTGACATGTTCGATTAGCAAGAAACACTAATCAGATTATAAGACTATCCACGAGTGAGGTGTCTGGATATCAGCTGTCACTGTATCCATGCACTAGATGAAAAGAATGCTAATCCTTGACGGACTCCAACATACTTAACATTTTGCAGTAAAAGATCTGGGCACTGTATAACTGTGATGTTTTTCAGTCTGTCATAACTAATTTAGGATAAATAAAATTAGAAAATTATCTGAAGAAGAAAACATTTGATAACAGATTACACCTGCTACCAGAACATCATGTTCACAAAGTACTTTCCGAACGAGCTTCTATGGTACCCTGTCAAAAGTCTTCTTGAGAGCAAGGAATGCTAGATGTTTCTCAATAAACAGACGGACGGCAGGAATTGCACCAGCTGTGCCGAGCCCCTTTAAAGAATCCACACTGGTTTTGGGAAACCTGTACAATGCTGTGTAAGCAACTGTCAAAGAAATGATCATTATGTGGTACAGCAGCCAGATTGGCTGATAGTTGTAGCATTCGCCTTCCAAATGGGGGAGGCTGTACTGGTCTCCCAGACAGAGGCAGAAAATAAGCAGTCCTCAACAAAGATACGACTGAAGAAGAGACTGAAGAGAGGATTATGGCTCCTCATTATCCAAGTATCTTCCACACTTCAGATATGTGATAGCAAGCTTGCTTTACAGTATCAGTAGCCTGAAGGTAAGCTAGTCAAAGTGTACAAAAACTAATACAGTGAGTTTGCAGCTGCAATCAACAGCATTCTGTAAGAAGACAGAGGGGAATTCCTGAAGGCAGTATTATTGGACCTTTATGTTTTCTTATATATATAATACAATGATATGAGTAAAGAAGTGGAATCAGAGATAAGGCTTCTATGGATGATTTTATTCTGTATAGAGTAATAAATAAGTTACAAGATTCAAAGCTTCAAGGCTTACAACCTTGATAGTTAAAAACCCGTTACCTTTTAGGTACCGGTAACCACTATTACGACTCTCGTAATACTCGAAACATGGAGACAAAGAATATTCAGAAATGTACCCCAGGTGGTAAACAATCCAACCCCACACAGTCTGGGGCAAGCAGGTCATCGGATTCTGGGGAACCTTCACCTTCATGCTTCCCACTTCTATCTAATTCTGCTAAATGACAATAAAGAGAAACATCGAGTACTTTGCTACGGTACATCATCATCATCATCATCATCATCATTTCCCTTTATCCAGCTGTAGCCGGGTAGGGGCAAATATGGTTCCTCTCCACTGTCTTCGGTCTTTCCACCACTCCTCCTCCAACACTGTGTCCCAGTCCAGGTTTCTTTCTATAATGCTGCGTTGGATGGTATCCT
This sequence comes from Anabrus simplex, assembly GCF_040414725.1. Classification (NCBI taxonomy): domain Eukaryota; kingdom Metazoa; phylum Arthropoda; class Insecta; order Orthoptera; family Tettigoniidae; genus Anabrus; species Anabrus simplex. The sequence goes on from NC_090265.1 coordinate 1,557,090,760, forward strand.
TCCATCTCAATCGTGGTCGTCCACAGCCTCTCCTTCCTTGGATTTGCATTTCCATCACCTGTTTTGGCATTCTTTCGTCGCTCATTCGCTTTATGTGCCCAAACCATCTTAGTCGGTATTAATTCCCTACTGAAGGTAGGTAAGCTCAAACAAACGCTTGATGGTGCTGGAAAAGTACAAGGTTATGATAGCAGTGCTACAAGAGACTCGGTTTACCGACGAGGATACAATAGAGTCCGGAGTGTACAGAATCTACAAGGGAAAACCTGGTGAAAGAGTTATCAAGACACTTCCACAATTTGGTACTGGGTTTGCGGTACACCACAAGATGGTTGACCATATTTTAGATTTCACTTCACCTAACGGAAGGACCTCCTTGTTATCCTTCAGGTCTCGTAATAGAGCATACACAATCGTAAATTTCCACTCACCCACGAATGACACAAACCGTTCAAACCTGGAAAATGTAGAACAATGCTGGGCCACCTTAGAAGAAACTCTAGATAAGATCCCTTCCCACCATTCCATCATACTCATGGGAGACTTCAATGCACAAGTCGGTAAGGAGTGGAAGTACCGGAAGATAGTAGGCCATTATCCAGCCCTTAAGAGAACAAACAGAAATGGAGAACGTCTCATTGAACTCTGTGACAAGTACAACTTCGTCCTGAAATCAACAGCCTTCAAACGTCTACCTAGAAAGGCCAAAACCTGGAGGAGTCCAAATCCTATGCTTGGTGAATTCCAGTTAGACCAGTTATAGCACGGCAACATCATATTGACATACAGAACGTCAAGGTATTACGAGGAGCCAACATAGATTCTGATCACTACCTTTCACTTGTCAAGATTAATATGCAACCCTTTAGAAAAACACCAACTCTCCAAAGTAGTCGTAAGATACCCAGGTTCAACACTCTACAACTGCACTATGAGGATTGTGATTTTCAGGATACCCTCAGGAAGAATACAGAGAAAGAAGGATGGCCTGCCTTACAAAAGGCCTTGCTAGACGATGCTCAAGAAACTATCCCTGCCTCATCAACCAAAAACAAACACCCATGGTGGAGTTCAAAGTGTGATGAGGTTATAGAAGAAAGGTGTAAAGCCTGGACTAGGTGGAACCAACATAAAATTGAAGCCAATTATGAAGCCTTCCTCATGCAAAGAAAACCTACAGCTAACACCATCCGCAGTGCCAAGAGAAATTACCTCAGGAGCCTAATGCAACAGGCTGAAAATAATTTTCAGAGAAACAACTCAAGAGACCTGTACAAAGGACTTAAGAAGCAAACAACCCAGTACACAGCTCCTACCCTCATCCTCCACGGGCTAGATGGAAAACTTCAACTGAACAATAAAGACTGCACCAAAACTCTTGCAGATTATTTTAAGAAGCTACTAAACACAGAGGAACCTAAAGAAAAGCTTATTTTCCATGAGCCTTCACACAGGAACCCTGATTCTCAACCACCTATGAGAGAAGAGATAAAGAACATCATCGCTGGTCTGAAGAACAACAAGGCTTGAGGTGAAGACGGCATAGTTGCCGAGATGTGGAAACATGCAGATGACCAGTCTTTGCAGAGCATCCATCAAATCATAAAGGACATATGGACAACAGAGTCCCTACCTGAAGGATGGACGTCTGCCGTGATTCATCCCCTCCACAAGAAGGGAAGTAAGACAGACCTCAAAAATTATAGAGGTATTTCCTTGTTACAAATTACCTACAAGATCCTCTCTGTAGCCCTGCTCAATAGAGTCACCACACAGCTAGACTCACAGTTAGGTGAATACCAAGCTGGTTTCCGTAAGACTAGATCTTGTCCAGAACAGATACACAATCTTAAGAGAGTTCTCAATTACAAAAGCTGAGGTGGACATCCCTGGGTGGTGGTCCTAGTAGATTTTCAGAAAGCTTATGACTCTGTGGACAGACACCCTTTTCTCCATACTATGGGAACTTGGTCTGGATGGGAAGATGGGATTGGTTCAAGCCACTCTGAGGAACATGACGTCCAAGGTCAGGTTCAGAGGTGAACTATCTGAAAGCTTTCCAATCAGAACAGGAGTTAGACAGGGTGATGGTCTCTCCTGCATTCTCTTCAACTGTGTCCTGGAAAAGATCATTAGAGAATGGAGAACGATGCTACCACCGGGAGCTGGACTGAAGCTTGGGTACAAGACAGGCAACCTCATGGTCCCGTGCCTAGCCTTTGCCGATGACCTCATTCTACTGGCAAACAATATAGAGGAGGCTACCTACAACTTACAGAGTCTTTATTGTGTAGCAGTTAAGACTGGTCTGAAAATCAGCATCCAGAAGACTGAATTTATGACCAATATCAAGGAGGCCCCTTCTACAATTCCTCTCACAGACGCTACCATACGAAAAGTACCTGCAGTTGAGTACTTGGGAGAATGGATCTCTGCGAATCAGAGCGAGAACCCAGCCATAGATGCCAGATGTACCAAGTTTGAAAGGGCTTATCACTCGTGTCGTATCTATTCATCTAAGTGCCTCTCCAAGAACCTCAGACACTACAACTCGGTTGTCAAACCATCTGTTCTGTATGCTTCTGAGTGCCCTGAAATGGCTAGGAAGGGCCCACTCAGAAAGCTGGAGTTAAAAGAGAGGAAGATCCTGAGGAGGATATTAGGACCAATCAGAGAGGAAGGAGGCACTTACAGAATCTGCCCTAATGATGAACTGTATGAACACCAGGAGGACATCGTCACGTCTATAAGGGAAAGGCGCCTGACCTTTTATATGGACACTTGGCCCGCCTGGATTCCAAAAGACTCACCAACAGGATATTCACAGTAAAAGGAAGAGGCAAGGCTTCTAAGAACAAATGGATCGCGTTAGTTAACTCAGATATGGAACAACTAGATATCCCACTGGGACAAACTCATGACCGACTACTGTTCCGTCAAGCCATCCAACACAAGAGTTTCCCCAACGTCCCTTACAAGTAAGAAGACTACAGAAACTAAGTGGACCGAGGAGAGAAAGCTGGCTCATAGTCAGCAAATGAAGGAGTATTGGAAGAAGAAGAAAGCAACAACTTTACCCAAGAGTAGATACGAGCCCTGTGGTCCTCAGTAGGCCTAAACGACAAAGAAGAAGTTACAAGATTGTGAGCAACTGCAAAATGACCTTGATAATGTTGTGAGATGGACAGCAGGCAATTGTATGGTGATAAATGGGGTTAAAAGTCAGGTTGTGAATTTCACAAATAGGAAAAGTTCTCTCAGTTTTAATTACTGTGTTGATGGGGGTGAAAGTTTCTTATGGGGATCACTATAAGTACCTAGGTGTAATATAAGGAAAGATCTTCCTTGGGTTTATCACATAAATGGGATTATAAACAAAGGGTACAGATCTCTGACATAGTTATAAGGGTGTTTAGGGGTTGTAGTAATGATGAGAGGGCATACGAGTCTCTGATACGGCCCCCAAATAGAGTATGGTTCCAATGTATGGGACCCTTACCAGGATTACTCTATCCGAGAACTGGAAAAAATCCAAAGAAAAGCAGATCAATTTGTTCCGGGTGATTTCCGACAAAAGAGTAGTGTTACAAAAATGTTGCAAAGTTTGGGCTGGGAAGACTTGGGAGAAAGAAGATGAGCTGCTCGACTAAGTGATATGTTCCAGCTAACTCATTCCTGGTTGTCAGCGTTTTGCCCCCTGTGTGCTAAGTTAGGCTCATCAGTTGGTAAAAAACATCTTACCAAGACGCATGGCTACTGCATACCGTGGAGGCCACTGCATAGGCTACATGGAGCCACCAGCAGTGCCAATGCACACTGTGAGAATTTGTCCCATTACCAAAATTGATGCCTGCCTGGCCATCAGATGATAAATATGTTGATTCCCATAGGGAACATGAAATACTTGTCCCGAATGAGTACATTTATAATACCAATATAAATGGTCCGTTATTGGACATTATAAATTTTCCAGCTAACTCATTCCTGGTTGCTAGCTTTTCACCCCAGTGTGTTAAGTTGGGCTCATCAGTTGGTAAATAGCACACCTACCAAGACACATGGCCAGTGCATACCATGGAGGCCACTGTATAGGCTACTTGGAGCTACCGGCAGTGCCATTGCACTATGAAAGAATTTGTCTCATTACCAAATTTGATGCCCGCCTGGCCATCAGATGATATAGATGTTGATTCCCATAGGGAACCTGAAATATTTCTTCTGAACGAGTAAATTTATAATACCAATATAAATGGTCCGTTATTGGACATTATAAATTTTCCAGCTAACTCATTCCTGGTTGCTAGCTTTTCACCCCAGTGTGTTAAGTTGGGCTCATCAGTTGGTAAATAGCACACCTACCAAGACACATGGCCAGTGCATACCATGGAGGCCACTGCATAGGCTACTTGGAGCTACCGGCAGTGCCAATGCACTATGAAAGAATTTGTCTCATTACCAAAAATTGATGCCTGCCTGGCCATCAGATGATATAGATGTTGATTCCCATAGGGAACCTGAAACATTTCTTCTGAACGAGTAAATTTATAATACCAATATAAATGGTCCGTTATTGGACATTATAAATTTTCCAGCTAACTCATTCCTGGTTGCTAGCTTTTCACCCCAGTGTGTTAAGTTGGCCTCATCAGTTGGTAAATAGCACACCTACCAAGACACATGGCCAGTGCATACCATGGAGGCCACTGCATAGGCTACTTGGAGCTACCGGCAGTGCCAATGCACTATGAAAGAATTTGTCTCATTACCAAATTTGATGCCTGCCTGGCCATCAGATGATATAGATGTTGATTCCCATAGGGAACCTGAAATATTTCTTCTGAACGAGTAAATTTATAATACCAATATAAATGGTCCGTTATTGGACATTATAAATTTTCGAGCTAACACATTCCTGGTGTGTCTCCCTTCAATCCAAATTTCAAAAATACCTCAACACTCTTGAACTCTGGCTTAATACCTGGCACCTCTCCGTTAATTCTCATAACCCAATTCATGATTTTCCGCTCCAAATGTTGCACAACCCATAAAGTCCATTTAATCATGTATAATACCCCTCTCCTCGAAACTAACCAACTAACATACCTCGGCATCAAATTTCAAAATAACCTTAAATGGAACCTTCATCTTTCCTCCATCCACCATAAGGCTGTTACCAATTCCACACCCTTCACTGGACATACCCGGGGACTCAAACCCCCACAAACCATAAACATCTATAAATCCTTCATTTGCCCCGTCATCACCTATGCTTGCTTGACCTGGATCGATACTCACCCCTTAGACTAATGAAAACTACTTAAATATAACAGACATGCACTACATATAGCTTACCAACTTGAACTCGACGCTCTTTCCGCTAATTTTCATCGCTTTTACACCTTTCCTAATATCCTCACACATATCCATTCCCTCTGCTACAAATACCTTACTACTGGCATTCGTAATCATAATCCCCTTATTGAAGAAGTTCTGCCACTTTCCGCTCTCACTACGGCTATTTTCCAAGACACTCCGTACCCCTCAGCATTCATACCTTTTCCCCGCACCGACTTCTTAGCTTCCACCTACCCCTCCCCCTCACTGCATCATCCCACCTTACATTTATTATTTCATATGTAATAGACTTACTATGATCCTGGTTGCGGTGGAATATTGCCTTCTCCATCAGCATGCCGTAATGGCACCACCAGTGCCATGTGTGAAATGATAGTGCAATCAGTGCAGTGTTTCTACTCAGGCTTCTTTTCTCTGTTCTTCGTTACATCCAGTGTATTATATGTTTCCTTCTCATTGCCTATTGCATATTTATTTTGATTCTATCTCTGTTATTGTATCTTGTCTTATTTGCTGTTTTATTCTAGTGCCAAAGAAGAGACACAAAAGACATTCGTATTTTGTGATTTAGTGTATATTTAATCTTGTTATTTTACTGTGCCAAAGCAGTGGCACGAAAGACATTTATTTATTTTTGCACTCCATTCTGTGTATTTCTTTGCGTCATTTTATTAAGGCCAAGACGAGGCACAAAACATGCCTATTTTATGATCCATTGTATCTATTTAATTTCATTGTGCCCAGAAGTGGCACGAAAGATATTCATTTAATTTTGTGATCTATTCTGTAACTTTGAGTCATTTTATCAAGCCACAGAAGATCTATTATGTATTCTTAATTTAGTTCTTTCATTCTGCCAAAGAAGTGGCACGAACAACATTCTTTTGTGATCTCTCATATATATATATATATATTTATTTATTTATTTGAGTACTTTCATTCTGCCTAAGAAGTGGCACAAAGACTTACTTCGGACTTAATTCCTTCTCGTTTTTATAAACGTGCCACACAAGAGGCACCACTCTTGCCTTCTGTGTACATTATTCCTTTGTATATACGTATTTACTCCAATGTATCTATCTTTGAACAATAAACGGGGTCTAGCAGGGGGAGACTATGGCAAGTGTGATGTGGGCGTGCTCTGTGGGCTCACTTGGGGGTTGCAGTGATCTCTGCGCCAGAATACCTATACAGTATATCCCATTCTCCTTACGTATGTACAAACATACTCCTCTGCATATTTAATTTGTGTTATATTGCTCCGATCAAAAAGGCTGAGGAGCTGCTCGTTCGGCTGATGGCCCACCTACACCTTATGGTGTAGGAATTGAAATAACTACTTGCTTCCACGGTATGCACTAGCCATGCGTCTTGGTAGGTGGGCTATTTTACCAACTGATGAGCCCAACTTAGCATACTAGGGCGAAACGCTGGCAACCAGGAATGAGTTAGCTGGAAAATTTATAATTGGTATTATATTGGTATTATAAGTGGTATGTTTCGAGCTGTCAGTGAAGAGTCGGCGTGGAATGACATTAGTAGACAAATAAGTTTGAGTGGTGTCGTTAAAAGTAGGAAAGCTCACAATATGAAGATAAAGTTGGAATTCAAGAGGACAAATTGGGACAAATATTCATTTATAGGAAGGGGAGTTAAGAGACTGGAATAACTTACCAAGGGATATGCTCAACAATAAATTTCCAATTTCTTTGAAACAATTCAAGAGGAGGCTAGGAAAACAACAGATAGGGAATCTGCCGCCTGGGCGACTGCCCTAAATGCAGATCAGTAGTGACTGATTGTTGTTGTGTTTACAGACAAATTAGCCTTACATACGTCCATTTTCACATCATCTGAGCTGTATGAGAGAGAAAGCTGGTAGGCTCGGGTTATCTTAAGATACATTGCAAGAAATAAGACATGAAAGTAGAGAGGAGGAGGTGAAAATAGATAGAAACAATGCCTGTTAAGTATTTGTAATGGAGAAGTAAAGACTAAGTTAGAACTGAAGATGCTGGAGGAAGATGTGCACAAGAATAAGCTTTAGTATTGGACCCATGTGAGTAAAGGGACAAGGGCAACGGACTTGGCCATGGAGTGTTGAAGCAGGACACAACCTAGGACAGGAATGACGAACCTATGACACGAATTCTGTGGCACGTCGGACAACATACTACATATTTTAATGTTTCTAACATATAATTAGGAGGTAAAAAATCTAACAACAAAGCGTATTTTAACATTTCACTTCAATAAGGAAGTATGTCGATTAATTTTATGGCCATATTTTGTACACATTTTATTAGGTTAAAGCAAAAATATACTGGTACCTTATTCTTAAAATTTACCTGTTTTTAAAGTGTAATTTTCAATCATGAAACATTCAATCGAATGGATTTATATGTTATGCAATCTAATACCTAATTGAAGTCAAATGAGGAATTTCATGATGACTTTAAAGAAAAATAACCGATGGCACACTAGACAGTAAAAATAATACACAAGACCTTAACTGACACTGTAGTCAGCAAAGGTTTGCCATCCCTGACCTAGGAGATGACATTTAGGTTTACTGTTTGATGACCGGGCGAGTTGGCCGTGTGGTTAGGAGCGCGCAGCTGTGAGCTCGCATCCGGGAGATAGTGGGTTCGAACCCCACTGTTGGCAGCCCTGAAGATGATCTTCCATGGTTGCCCATTTTCACACCAGGCAAATGCTGGGGCTGTACCTTAATTAAGGCCACGGCCGCTTCCTTCCCATTCCTAGGCCTTTCCTGTCCCATCGTCGCCATAAGACCTATCTGTGTCGGTGCGACGTAAAGCAACTAGAAAAAAAACTGTTTGATTTCAAAGGAGAACACAGTATGGACTGCAAATAAGAGGATTTACGACTGCCTATAGGTAAACAGCCAACAATCGGCTTCTTTACCCGTACCACAGGATATCACGGTGACAAAAAATATTCAAACTCACTATTGACATGAGTACCTATTCAATTAATCCACGCAGCTGGTTATAACATGAAAGACCTTTATGTCATTACCATCAAATAATAAATGAGGTATTTTTGTTATAGAATAACCTTCTACATTCTTGCCTGTTCATTGCAGCATGTTCCTAAATTTCTTTGGAAGCCAAACAGATCTTCTTGCAGTTCAGCTACAAATATTATTTTCCTTTGTAAATAAACAAACAAACAAACAAACAAACAAACAAACAAACAAACAAACAAACAAACAAACAAACAAACAAACAAACAAACAAATAAATAAATAATAATGCAGTAGTGTTGACCTTTGTCAGCTCCTGCATTATTAAGAATAAGGATAATGTTATTTTAAAAATTATATGTCATGATGATGGATATGGTGTTTCACGTGAACTGTTATAATTCTTGTTACAACTCTTTCAGGTTAGGTGGTACATGGTGTTTGTCCCAACAATTTCCTCTTCATAGTCAGACAACGCATCACACTACCAACCACCACAGAAACATGCAATAGTGAATACATCCCTCCACAAAGGGTTGGTGTCAGGAAGGGCATCCGGCCATAAAACAGGACCAAATCCACATCTGCAACACAATTCACACCGGCAACCCCACAGGTGTGGGAAAAGCAGAAAAAGAAAGTTACTGTCTGTTGCCAAATGCACAGAGCTCATTGTGCCTTCTGAGAGATATTTTGCATTATTTTGTACGCCTATGTGCCTCCGTGGCTCAGGCGGCAGCGTGCCGGCCTCTCACTGCTGGATACCGTGATTCAAATCCTGGTCACTCCATGTGAGATTTGTGCTGGACAAAGCAGACATGGGACAGGTTTTTTCTCCATTTAATCTGTCGGTCATTTTAAGAATAAATTGACAAGATACTTAGAGCATGTTACCGCCCTGAAATATAACAGATTTTCGGGCATGGGACAGCACATGGGTGTAGTGTTGGCTACTGAATGCATGATTCGAAGCAGTGTATCGATTCACTCAAGTGTCCGAGTGAATCGATTCACAGGGACAGTGAGCTTACGGCACACGATTCAGCTTACTCCCAGCAGACAGTGCTGAGTGGCGCACTCACGGCTTAGTAGCGGGACACTGGACGTTGACGGGGAGCCGAGCTTCTACTGCAGCGAGACAGTGAATCATGGCACACCGAAAGAATCGCGCACAAACACTGCTCAGGTGGTGGTGGTGATTATTGTCATAGAAATTTATTAATTTATTAATCAAGGTGGTGATTATTGTTTTAAGAGGAAGTATAACTGGGCAACCGTCCTCTATATAACACTAATCAGAGAGAAAAAATGGAAGGGGTCCGACACTTCGAAAAATTAAGGTATCGGCCAAAGGAAGACAAGGACCACGAAGGGCGTGAAAATGAAAGACTCCCTAGGCCTCCATACGTAATACTGTTGGGTTCAGAAAAGAACAAGAGTTGACCAAGAGAGGTCGGATAGGATAGATGAAAGTGAGGAGCCTGGCACAAGTAAGTGGAAGCAATGCCAGGACTCAGCTAAGGGCCCCGTGGTCGCCAACCCACGCTCCAAAGTTCAGAGCCCCAAGGGCCCCTTTTAGTCGCCTCTTATGCCAGGCAGGGGATACCGTGGGTGTTATTCTACCGCTCCCACCCACAGGGGGACAAGCACGGCTCAGTGACACACAAGATACACACGGCTCTTTATCGGCACACTGGACACTGGCGGAGAGCTGAGCTTCTACTGCAGCGAGAAATACGGTGAGCCATGGCACACCGAATGAATCGTATGCAGTCATGGATCAGTGAGACACAACACACATACGGTTCATTATCGGTACACTGGACATTGGTGGGGAGCCGCCTCTGAAGCAATACATACAGAGCCATGGTACACTGAAAGAATCGTATGATATAATGGACTCTCAAGCTCAGCTCATTTAAAAATACCCACTTGCATTCACTGTCCTCTTCTTACAGGGAGGTTTAAATAATAGATGGATTTATTTGCAGTGTTAAAAAGGTAGTCAAAACATAATTCTAAAGTAGCTAATAAGTAGGTAGTCTATTAGGTTATACTATTTTTTAGTTTAATGAATCTTAGTATTATAACTTAGCTGACTTGACAATTAATTAAACTTGACTCTAGCCTGCCCTATGACTATGAGTCATGCTCATGACCACTCAAAAGTACCTGCTTTATATTGGGAAGAACGGCTCAATATTCTCTCAGTTCGTATGTCACGTCATTGCACAAGACTTCAACCATATGTGGACAGTAAGTGAGCCGACCGACGCAGTAACTTAACCAACAATATGTTGAATCAGAAAACCAGTGGGCTACTGTACATCTCGGGTAGCCTATACAAAATATGACGATTTAAAAAATCCTCTGCTGATAGAAAAATACATATTTTCAAAAATGACTGAGCAAGTTGGACGTGCGGTTAGTATCGTGTAGCTATGCGCTTTTATTCGGAGGAAGGTGGGTTCGAATCCCCACCATCGGCAGCCGTTAAGATTGTTTTCCGTAGTTTCCCCATTTTCACATCAGGAAATGCTGGGACTGTACCTTAATTAAGGCCTTGTCTGCTACCTTCCTAATCCCAGACCTTTCCCATCCTGCATCACCGGAAACCTTCGATGTATTAGAGTGACTAGCAGTTTTTCTAAGAGAGGAGTTCATAGTATGAAGACCAGATGGCAGCAGCGAGCATTGAATTCTGTTGCTGCTGTCTTACCAGTATATACTACACGCATGCAGTAGGAGCGGTGACTCTAACGTGCAGTGAATCGGATCACTGTATCGACTCAGTAACCTGAACGGAATCAAATTAATCGATTCAGTAAAATGAATTGAATGTCCATCACTACATGGGTGATGCTAAAAATAAGTTCAGTAATATCAACCAAGGCATGAAAATTCTCGGAAGTTATACAAAAAGGCCCCCTGCTCAATATTATGGAAAATTGTTTTATCTAACTGGAACAGTTTTTCAATCCTAACTACAATCTAAATGAAATTTCAGAGAAATCAAACATTTTATTTGACCTTTTAATTCCTATCTTTTCGTAATCATGTCTCAGATAAAAAGAATTCTTCCTTTTATAATCTCTTTAAATTCCCCTCTCAGCAACAGTCTTTCTTTCCACATCCTTCAGCCCCACCTTAGACACCCCTTCTGCCCTCCCTTACCTACTCTTTTGTTTACATTGTCTGCTTCCTACAGCAGGTCAGTGCTTGTTCTCTGCCCACTCCTTTGTTGCATGGCCTGCCTGCTTCTTCCAGATTGATCTACATCAGTCATTAGAGGTGAGTCTCATAAATATTCTCCTTTTTAATTTCTTTTCTGTACGTTTATTCATTCCTAATTCTGCTATCATTTCCAGTTTTACTTCTTTGCCTGAGGTTCTAAGTGAACTTTAAGACATCATTTATGACAAGAAGATCATAACCACAAATTCTGTTATTATATGTAATTGAATGTTATAATAATAATTCCTGCAGCACTGTCTGTTATACATATGTTTTAGTTATCACATAATCTGTTAAAATTTATTTGGCTGAAGATGGCCAATAAGTGGCTGAAACTAGTCCCAAGACTTACCTATGTAATATCATTTACTTGATATACTGTACTGAAAAGGTGGACCCTCTTGTCAATTTATTCTTATAATTGTACTTCAATATGAAACAAAAATGAAATTTATAGCTTATAATAATGTCAGTCATTAATCATTGCCCCAGAGGAGTGCGACAGGCCTCGGCAGCCGGCACAATTCCTATCTTCGCCTCAAGTTGGGAGCTTCATTCTTCCCATCCCTGACCCAGTCATTGACTGGAAAACAGGTTGTAGGTTTTCATTTTCATTGTACGCTACGTGTATTATTGTGGTGGTGGTAGCACCTAGAAGTGGAGGTAGTGGTAGCAGTAGCAGTTAAAGTAGTAATGACGTGTGGCCTCTGAAGAAGCCTGGTGCAGGTCTTTCGAATTGATGCCATATAATTCCAATATAAATGGTCCGTTATTGGATATTACAAATTTTCTGTAAACTCATTCTTGGTTGCCAGCATTTTGCCCCAGTGTGTTAATTTGGGCTCATCAGTTGGTAACTAACACACCTACCAAGACACATGGCTTTCTTTTTTTATTATTATTATTATTATTATTATTTTTTTTTTGCAGATGATGTTATTCTGTGTAGAGTAATGAATAAGTTACAAGACTGTGAGCAACTGCAATGTGACCTTGATAATGTTGTGAAATGGACAGAAGGCAATGGTATGGTGATAAACGGGGTTAAAAGTCAGGTTGTGAGTTTCACAAATAGGAAAAGACCTCTCAGTTTTAATTACTGCATTGATGGGCCGAATGTTCCTTATGGGGATCACTGTAAGTACGTAGGTGTTGATATAAGGAAAGATCTTCATTGGGGCAATCACATAAATGGGATTGTAAAAGGGTACAGATATCTGCACATGGTTATTAGGGTTTAGGGGTTGTAGTAAGAATGTAAAGGAGAGGGCATACAAGTCTCTGGTAAGACTCCAAACAGAGTATGTTTCCAGTGTATGGGACCCTCACCAGGATTACTTGATTCAAGAATTGGAAGAAAAAAAAAAAAAAAAGAAAAGCAGCTTGATTTCTTCTGGGTGATTTCCGACAAAAGAGTAGCGTTACAAAAATGTTGCAAAGTTTGGGCTGGGAAGACTTGGGAGAAAGAAGAAAAGCTGCTTGACTAAATGGTATGTGATGTAGATGTTGATTCCCATAGGGAACCTGAAATATTTGTCCCGAATGAGTAAATTTATAATACCAATATAAATGGTCCGGTTATAACGGACCATTTATATTGGTATTATAAATGGTATGTTCCGAGCGGTCAGTGGAGAGGTGGCGTGGAATGACATTAGTAGACGAATAAGTTTGAGTGGTGTCTTTAAAAGTAGAAAAGATCACAATATGAAGAGGACAAATATTTGTTTATAAGAAGGGGAGTCCCGTATGCAGTTATCAGACTGTGCCTCATAAATAAGCTTCTAATAAGTTCACCTGCATACACCCCAGCATCAGTGGGTAGGGTCTAGTCTAGTGTCTAGTGTCAGACCTAAGACAAAAATGCTGGTTAATAGAGCAAACGCCTGAAAAGCCATACATCTAATTTTTGATCTGATTTTTGATATGCTCTATTGGTGGAAAATATTTAATTCCCTCCATGGGAATTAAGAATTTCCATTAAGAATTTAGCATCCGATTTAGAGACCTGGACGATTTATCAATGGATCTCAAATTTTTGTTGCGCCTTTTTCATCTACTATAACAATTTCATGAACAATTTTCTAAAAATGAAGGTATCGGCCAAAGAAAGACGAGGGCCACGAAGGGTGTGAAAATGAAAGATTCCCTAGGCCTTGAGTGCTCTAATACCGTCGGGGTCGGAAAAGAACAAGAGTTGACCGAGGGAGGTCAGATAGCATAGATGTAAGTCAGGAGTCTGTCACAAGGAAGTGGAAGCAATGCCAGGACTCAGCTAAGGGCCCCGTGGTCGCCAACCCATGCTCCAAAGGAGCCCCTTTTAGTTGCTTCTTACGACAGGCATGGAATAGCGTGGGTGTTATTCTACCGTCCCCACCCACAGGAGGTACAAATTTCAGAGCACATATCAAAGGAAGATTAACAGCAGCAGTGATAGCTAAAAATGACATCAAATACTTAGGGCCTACAGAAAATCTCTCTTCAAACAGCGTTGAAGACATTCAGAGTAAAAATGCACCTGTAATAACCTACAGTATCTCCAGTATATAATGGCAGCACCTATCAGTAAGCAACTTAAAGGATACGGAAAAGGTAAAAGCAACATTTCTAAATAGAGCTATATGTTTATCAACATTTACTTCTTCGAGACTGGTACATGAGCTAACTAGGAAAATTATATTTTTGGAGGAAATATGGGAAAAATTATCTCTCCTATCAACTTCCAGCATACCTAAGTTCATTTCTTGTACATCAAAGACAGAAATCTGGAATATGGCTGACTTCTACAGTACGGAGGCGATGATCAACGACAAGTGGAAAGAAGCCAACTACGAATTAAAGCTCATAACGACCAGACTAGCATGCACAGATTTCATTTCAAACTATGCTCCAGGACAAAATATCAGTTACCAAATGAGGAATGAGTTTCGTACATTATGCGGGAGACGATGTGATCATTACCATGTAATGAGATGTGCAGGAAAGACAACTACTCTTAACTAGGTTCTGTACTGAATGATTAAGCTTAATTTGTCAAACTGTTAAGAAATAAAAATTTTCCTTACACATTACTATAGTGACCAACTTCACAATACTTGTGTTATGCATACGTATTTTGCTTATGCTTTGTAAATGGCAATTAAATGCAATAAATAAATGATTAGACTTCATACCAAGCTGCATGAGAGTAAGTCAACTAAGATTTGGTATAGATTAGACAATAATATTGCTGGTTTCATTGGTTACAACGCAAAACACTGTTTTCCTGTTAAAATCGCCAGAATTATGATACAAATTTACTTTAATGTGCCACATACCCCGGCAGCATTTGCCTGGTGAGAAAATGGGAAACCATGGAAAAACACCTTCAGGGCTACCGAATGCAAACTAACAGCTGTGCGACCCCAACTGCACGGCCAATTCATCGGTCAGCTAGTCAGCTATGTCAATACACTTCAAACCATGACACATATGATGAGGAAGAAATAAAAATGTCATCGAGCTACGCTACATAAATGTATCAAAACAGTCAGACACAGTAATGTGGCAGTTAATTCATAGGCCTAATCTATTTACCACATACACACCAACGACATTAGGTTCACATCCCTCATAAACAATTAACCATTTTAATCTGTAACCTCACATCAAATCTTCTGAAAGTTTTCTAATCTATATTCAGAAAGATTTCCAGAAGATGAATGTCAATCAAACCATACTGATGTCCAAACAAAATACTTTCATTTTTCACAGAGAAATTGTAATTAACACGTTTACTTTCGCTTGCAAGCCATATAGAAAAACAACATTGCCGGTCTTTAGAAAACTGACACACGTCGTACTCTTAACTAAAAATTAATATAAATAAACACTAGTCAACTAAGACCAACACCAAATGTGAATTTAAAAAAAGCTCTATTCAGAAACCCTCACATATCTTAGTACAACAGTTTAGTTAACAGCATATTATAGCAAAAGAAACATTTTAACTCAAAACAGACGTACATGATAAAACATTTCTACACGATCGATAGATTTCACTACTGGATTAAAGACCGCCTGACACAAAAACACTTCATTTGCCTCAAGTTTATGGACGGCGCCATTATACACTCCCCCCCAAACACTTAACACGGTTTAAGTGTAGCCAACCTGTACAAAACCGATCGCTCCTGATGTCTTGTCTTGTCTTGCGGATATTTATTTGGGAACCAATATATTCTTTCCCTGTCACGAGCCCAATGAAATATTTCACATGTATCACAACAGCACACGTTTACATCATTAATAACCAGTTTTAGCACGATTACACTTAGATAGATAGGCTGAACGAAGCACTATGATATCGTGTATATGTAGGGGCATAAAAGTATTAAACTATCTGCACTGGTCGAATACACAGATAACCTATTAATTTTGAGCAATAGAAACGTGTTGCACTGTACAAGATGGGTGAGTAATAAAACTCTTGGTGCAAAATCCACTCACCCGGAACATTTAGAAATGCCACTTCACCAACATGTCGGAAAAAACAACAGAAAATCTAAATCGTAATTACAATTTGATGTGAGTGTTATCAAGGTATTCGTTTAAGATAGCAATGATCTTAGGCGAAGGTTGATACAACAAAGCTGAAAGTCGTGTAGGGAAAGGTACGTGGACATTAATTAATTTCTGCATTAAAATAGCCTGTTGGCGTGCATATTGGGGGCAATGAAAAACAAATGGTCACTATCGCCCTGATGTTCTCCACAGGAACAAGTTGGATCGCTCGTAATTTGAAATCTAGATAAATATACCGGGGTGAAGGCATGATTAAAACGTAGTCTGATGATGTTAGTAATGTGACGTCGTGTATACGTACCATTTGCAAACCACGGAAGTGTGGGAATATTCGGTTGAATTTGATAGTAATAATGGCCTTTCGTACTAGCCGATAAACGCCATTTTGTGCACCATGTGTGTTTTTTTTTTTGCTATGGGCTTTACGTCGCACCGACACAGATAGGTCTTATGGCGACGATGGGATTGGAAAGGCCTAGGAGTTGGAAGGAAGCGGCCGTGGCCTTAATTAAGGTACAGCCCCAGCATTTGCCTGGTGTGAAAATGGGAAACCACGGAAAACCATCTTCAGGGCTGCCGATAGTGGGATTCGAACCTACTATCTCCCGGATGCAAGCTCACAGCCGCGCGCCTCTACGCGCACGGCCAACTCGCCCGGTCCATGTGTGTTTAGCTTCATTTTTGATATATGGAAAGAAGTCAGAAATCGGGATTTTGACTTGTAATACGTTCGCGATATCTGCACTGGCGTCTTTTGCTGCTATATCGGCCATATCGTTGCCTGCGTGACGGTTATTCCCTTTAATCCATATTAACGTTATAACAAAACAGGATGTTTCGAGTTGTAAAATAAGGTGTTTAACTTCGTAGACATATGTATTTTGACTATGGCCGAAGGATTGGAGAGCTTGTAATACACTTTGAAAATCGCTCAATATATTTATTTTTTTGGATTGCAACTGTTGGACATATAAGAGAGCTTGATATATGGCAAATAATTCTGCTGTAAAGATAGTTAAATTATTAGGCAACGGATATTTAAAGATAGTTTGTGTTTGTGGATCATAAAATGCTGCTCCGACTCCAGTAGTCGATTTTGACCCATCAGTAAAAAGGTGATAATCTGGTGAGGTTATTAAACTTTTAAATTTCTTAAGAGCGTATAATTTGGGATGAGGGGAATACATTGATTGTTTTAATGAATCAGAAGGGGCAATGATAATAGAAGGACGGAATGTTTGAATATCATAGTCATATGAATACAAATTTACGCGTGGTGTGCGAAGTATAGTTTCAGTAAGATGGTGGAGTTCAGCATACGCCATATATATGGCGGGGTACTGATGATGAGGTGGAGGACGCTGTTGATAATATTCATATAATAATTTTAATTTAGGTACGATAAGGGAGTTCGATCTGCTAATATGTTTAAGTAGGAATTTTTTTGAAATTTTTATCCTGCGAATATACAGTGGTTCTTCTGTAGTTTCTACTAGTAAAGCGTTAGTTGGTGTTGTTCGGAGGGCACCCACACTGATACGTAGTGCTGAAAATTGAAGACGATCCAAAGCTAGTAAACTGTGTTTAGCGGTTAAATCAATAATATGGGCGCTATAATCAAGTATGGACCGAATGGTTGCACGATATAGTTGTAATGCTGACAAGGGGTCAGCACCCCATGCACATTTCGTTACCGTTCGTAAGATAGTAATATAACGATCAGATTTCCGAATTAAATACTGTATTTGGGGATGCCATGTAAGTCTTTGGTCGATATATATGCCCAAATATAAGTGTTGTGGGACAAAGGGGATGCTATAGGTATCAAAGGTTCGTTTATTTGTAAAGATCATCGCTGCACATTTAGCGATTGAAAGTGAAAGTCCATGGGTTGTTAGCCACCGAAGGACTAAATTTAAAACGTAAGATATTGTGGTTCTACAATGATCAATGTTGGAGTGAGAACAATAAATAACATAATCATCCGCGTAAGCTAGAATTCGAGCGTGTGGAGTCACAATAGATTCGAGATCTTTCATATAAAGGGCAAACAAAATTCCACTTAGTATCGAACCCTGTGGTAATCCTTTTGATGTATAGCGGCTTTCAATTGTGTGTTGGTTTGATTTAATGGTTAACCGGCGATTGGTAAATAGTTGATTTAAAATAGAAAGGAATTTGATGGGAAATCCAGAAATAAATAATTTCTCCCGGAGAATATTCAATAACACAGCATCATAGGCACCTTTAATATCCAAAAAGACTGCCACGGTAGATTGTGTCCGCCATTTTGCAAAAAAAACTGTCGAGTAGGAAAATAATGATAGGTTCCTGTGTACTATTACCACGTCTAAAAGCGAACTGATACTTAGGAAATAGCGAGTGATATTCCAATAACCACGCCATTCGTTTCATGAGGATTTTACAGAAGACTTTCCGTATACATAATCCCAAAACTATGCCACGAAAATTTTCAGGTTCGGTAGGTCGTTTTGTTGGTTTCAATATAGGAGTTATGAAAAAATCGTTCCATGTTGTTGGTACGTGTAATGTCTCAAGAATACTATTATAATGTTCCGGACATGAAGTCCAATAAAATCATAAGTTAAAAATGTTGTTCAAAACGGTAAGTCCTCAACGACCTTCAAGGATGTCACTCAGTTAGCTTTAGCACTTGAGGTGGAGTGATCGATGTAGGACGGGCAAGGAGGTGAGTGACTGGATGGGCACTTAGTTTACATTTCAATTGAATTTTATTTCTTTAGTTCATTCATATATCTTTTTCTTTTTAGGCCCCTATTGTCAACACACTATCAGTTTCAACTTGTATCACCAGTATAACTCCACCTCCTAATCAAGAAAGCTGTTGTAATGTGGCATCACCTCAACACTGTTTTTGTACAATAGGCACATAATTTTATTCGCACAGCCACTTACTGTGTTTTACAATTGACAATTCGACGTTTTGAACAACATTTTTAACTTATGATTTTATTGGACTTCATGTTTCACATCATGTTCACGCCGCACCATTTTAATATTGATTGACAAGACGCCACCACGCCGCGTCACATGATACTAAGACTTTTTATCTACTCAATTCAACGTGTCCTCGCCTTATTTTTAATGTTTTGTATTTGTGACTGAAGATGTCCCATAAGAGGACGAAACATGTATCATGAATGTTATTTAATGTAGTCTTTTTAATAAAGACACTTGCAGTATTGTAAAGGTGGAATTATATAATCCAAATTTTCACAAGTTGATACTTTGACAATACGGGCTCTAATATGAAGTTTATTACGTGTAACATAATTGATAGTTTGAAATATTGAAATTTTTATAAGATCGGACATTAGGTATACATGAAGGTGTCTTAAACTGGGAAATTATTGGGCGATTACCATATGTTATGATGATGGGGAAGTGGTCACTGGTGTAGGTATCAGATAATGTGTGCCAGGTGGTGACAGGGACCATGGTTGGACGACATAATGTAAGATCAACGGCACTGGGTGGAGATCCAGGCGGAGTTGAACGGGTCGGGGAACCATCGTTTAAAATAAACAGATTCTGATGAATTGAGGTAGCAGGTAAATTGGAACCTTTTATTGTATCTATGATACACCCCCATTCAGTGTGATGGCAATTGAAATCACCGAGAATGAAAAGGTGTTGGAATGTTGCAAATTGTTGGAAAAATTGCGTCCATTGATTCTGAGTAATGTAAATGTGGGGGGGGGGGCAATAGATATTTATAAAACAAGTATTATGGTGTACTATCCCTACCAGTAGCGTAGCCAGGATTTCAGTTTGGGGGGCCCCATTCATCCAGAATTTTATTTTGATAGGTGTCGAAACTTCCATAGTTTAGGTGGTGTAGAATACCGAAAAAGGAAATGAGTGTCCTTGGATCCAAGTAAGAGTGGTGGATTCGTGCGTATTCCGGAAGCTAATAGTAATCTCCTTCTTCTTCTTCCCCACTTATCCACATCTGTGGGGTCGCAGATGCGAAATGTGTCGCACGTGTGGATTTGGCCCTGTTTTACTTCCGGATGTCCTTCCCGACGCCAACCCTATATAGAGGGATGTAATCAGTGTTGTGTGTTTATTTGGTGGTTGGTAATGTAGTATGTTGTCTGAATATGAATATGTTAGGACAAACACCCAGTCCCAAGCCAGAAGAATTATTCAGACGCGATTAAAATCCCCGACCCAGCCGGGAATCGAACCCGGAACCGTCTGAACCGAAGGCCTCAACACTGATCATTCAGCCAATGAGTCGGACTCCGGAAGCTAATATTAATTCACATTATATATAAAATGCTCAATAAAAGAACTTTCGTTAAAACTCCTGGGGTGTCTGGACTCCTTGGACGACAACCCCCCGGTCTCCCGGCTACCTCTGTTACTCCCATCCCAACATAACTGCAGCATTTCATATATTCCGCGTAGAAGTGAAATGAATGCAAGAATAAACACTTTGAGTAAGGATGCAATATTCTGGTTTAGAACAAATACGGTAATGTAATAATAATAATGGTCATGTGAGAAGCAATAAAGAAGTGACATTTTATACAAATAATGCGGCAAAGATACACACACAAACACACACGCGCGCGCTTGCGAATACAGGTTTCTCGTCCTTCTTGTCCATGGCTAGATGATGAAGGCAAGAGAATGATGGCCCACCGTGATTCGTTATTTCGACATTATAAACAAACCCTAGATGACACAGACTTCGAATCTAACCGCATCTTAAGAAATCGCACAAAGCAGTTAATCAGAAATTTAAAAAATGCATATATTTTCGAATTTTAGCTAACAACTTAAATTCTAATCGCGCATGGGACCAACTTAGAGGTCTGGGAATAGGAAAACATCAACAGAGACAGGAAACTCCTGATATTCCACTTGACGAACTGAACGATTACTTTAGTAGAATAAATATTCAACCTACCCAAATTAACTGCACCGACTCACCGCCCTCCCCTCCAGCCAATCCGCCATTCACATTTCACAGTGTCACAGAAAATCAGGTTAAAAGGCTTTGTACTCGATTAAATCAAAGACTACATGTGTATATGATATTCCTATTACTTTTATACATAACATTATGGGTGCTATCTCGCCTATACTGACGCACATACTGAACTACTGTTTACTAAGCGGAACTTTCCCTACTGTATGGAAAACAGTCAATATTATATCGGTACCTAAGAGTTTAGACCCACAATCACCCTCTGACTATCATCCTATGTCCGTACTCCCTGCGCTTTCTAAAGACTTGAAACGTTTAGTATACGAGGAAGTTCTGGAATACCTAAATAAAAATGCTCTTTTGGACCCTTTGCAATCTGGATTTGAGAAGGGTCACAGTACCGCGACAGCACTTATGAAGGTTACCGAAGACATTAGAAACGCTATGGACAAACGACTGCTCGCTATACGTATCCTTCTTGACTTCAGTAGCGCCTTTGACACTGTACTAATTCCGACTATGATACAGAAAATGTAACTGCTAAATTTCGACCTGGCTGCGCTTACGGTTTTTAGTTCTTATTTGAGTAACCGTCAACAGCGTGTAACAGTAAACGACAAGGCCTCTAAATGGAAAATGAAACTTAGTGTTGCCCCACAGGGCAGTATTCTACGGCCCCTAAGTTTCTGTATTTATATCAATGACATACCATCTGTGACAGGAAATAACACACATGACCTCTGTGCTGACGATCTTTAAATAGGCTATATCGACACTGCAAGACAAGATATTAACAGGGACCTCCGACGACTCAGTGTACATGCACAACGAAGCTGTCTTATACTAAACTGCAAAAAAACTCAGACAATTATAATTGGATCACGAAAATTACTGAGCTTCTCAAACAATGTCGCAATCCCGCCTATCCTACTGAATGGTAACATTATTCCCTACAGTAAAACGGTTAAAAATCCCGGCCTAATGATGAATGTAACAGTTGATTGGTCTGATCAAACGAAAGAAATACGTAAAAAGATTTTTGGAATACTTCACCCTCTTAAACGACAGAGGAATGTATTTCCATTTGAGCTACATGCCAAACTAATACAGACACTCATTCTCCCTATTCTTGATTATTGTGACGTTGTTTTATTTGACATGACGAGAGAAGAAACACTTAAACTTCAACGAGCACTGAATTCCTGCCTGCGATTTATTTACAATATCGGGTACGATGTTCATATCACCCCATACTATCAGGCTGTCCCATGGCTGATGTCTGATAAACGTCGGCAGCTACACACTTTAATGATGGTGATCCGAGTGGTAGCTGAATGTCAGCCAATGTATATTTCTACTAAATTCATCTTTTTATCATCATTTCACAACATTAATAAACGTTCTAGATCCATTCTTTCTATTCCACTGCACCGCACAAATAAAATTATTAGATCATTTGTGGTGACTGTCACCAGATTATGGAATTCCCTGCCATTTCAGGTCAGAGAAACTAGCTTTTTTAAATCACGATTTAAAGTCACCTGCCGCGACTACCTGCTGAGGACAGCTGACTGAATGGTTGAAGTATGAATGTGTGCGTTCCTGAGGATTAGCCATGTTTAAGAGTTTTTAATATTAATTAGTTCTAATATTAACTAATATTAATTTATTTAAATTTTATTTAAATTCTATTAATTTAAGTAGTTTTAACTATTTTAAGAATCTCAGTATTTTATTTAAGATTTTGATTAGCATGTGGTTAAGTGTACAAGAGGGCCTGGAGCCCTAACTTCGCCACTGTACTGAAGGCACTAATAAATAAATAAATAAATAAATAAATAAATAAATAAATAAATAAATAAATAAATAAATAAATAAATAAATAAATAATGTAAAGCGTATGGGTATAGATATTTTGTTAGTTGGTAAAGAAAAATACACGTTACAACAAATGCTATGTAGGGTTTACCTTGTCCTGTTAGTTTCCAACGCGGTTAGGGCCACGCAGCTGTGAGCTTGCATCCGGGAGATAGTGGATTCGAACCCCACTGTCGGCAGCCCTGAAAATGTTTTCCCGTGGTTTCCCATTTTCACACCAAGTAAATGCTGGGGCCGTACCTTAATTAAGGCCACGGCCGCTTCCTTCCCACTCCTGGGCATTTCCTATCCCGACGTCGCCATAAGACCTATCTGTGTCGGTGTGACGTAAAGTAAATTGTTAATTACTTTTCCACGCAAGTCTGGGATACAGAATATAGTAGTATGAATTTAGAATTTCGTGACGCTAATATTCGTATCTATAATTTTTATTAACGTGCCAGAAATCAACGACACTAAGCTGTTGCCATTTCAACACCGTTTTAAGGGTTCGATCCAATCCGGGATTTGAACCTGCGAACTCAGACTCAGAAGGACAGCGACTCAACCAACTGAGCCACATGAAAAGGAGGCGTTTGTGATTATTGTTATAAATAGATGCAGCTAGTATTTTTACAAAGGTTTAATGAGGAGCATTTATTAAGGCGTACGTTTTCTTACTGTCCAAAACGCACGAGGCCGGACAGAAGAACTAGCTGGAAGCTAAGGAGCCTTGCAGGGGTGTCGCTTCCTTCTCTGTTCACTTTTCCAAATTAAACTCCATGACATAACAGCCCCGAAGCGCCATCGCCTACCAAGCGACGGCTGTTCAGCCCGGAGGCCTGCAGATTACGAGGTGTCGTGTGATCAGCACGACGAATCCTCTCCGCTGTTATTCCTGGCTTTCTAGACCGGGGCCGTCATCTCACCGTCAGATAGCTCCTCAATTATAAACACGTGGGCTGAGTGTACCTCGAACCAGCCCCCAGATCCAGGTAAAAGTCCCTGACCTGGCCGGGAATAGAACCCGGGGCCTCCGGTAAGAGGCAGGCACGCTACCCGTACACTGTGGGGCTGGCTGGTACTTTTAGGTCTCCTTATTTTTGAATGTGACTTAAGACATCCTGCATTCGATTCCCGGCACTGACAGAGTTAAGAAAGGCATGAGATGGGGAGGATACAGCCTTGTTTTTGGGTGCAGTAGAGTTTCCCTTGAGTCTCTCGTAATCGAAATATATACGGCCTGGAAGGCAGTCACCTTCACGGGGTGTAGTACCAAAGTGGTTCCTTTTTTTTTAAGAAGACAAAAAATGATTCTACTTCCTCACAAACGAAGAACGATATTATCAATTTTACGAACAGTTTCAATAATGCAGCCGGTTTATGTTAAGAGTACAAAAGCTCTGATTGTACATGGTAACAATCAAAACCAACAATATCTACTGAAGATCCGTCACTGCACTCGGTAGGAATGGCTTTCTTTTCATATTCACCGGGCGAGTTGGCCGTGCAGTTAGGGGCGCACAGCTGTGTGCTTGCATCCGGGAGATAGTGGGTTCAAACACCTCTGTCGGCAGCCCTAAATATGGTTTTCAGTGGTTTCCCATTTTCACACCAGGCAAATGCTGGGGCTGTGCCTTAATTAAGGCCACGGTCACTTCTTCCCACTCTCAGCCCTTTCCTTTCCCATCGTCGCCATTGAAGACCTACGGTGCGACGTAAAGCAAACTTCTAAATAAAAAATAAAAAATCTTTTCACAACCCCTTCCAAGGAAAAGTTGTATCCACACTACTGGCCTAGACTTACACCCCACCAACTGAAATTATTTTGTGGGTACGCCACTGCATCCACTCACCATTTAAGGTACAAGATAAACCCGAAGAATGGTTGAATGCTCAAAATACACCAACCATAAATGATGCGATTATGGCTCAAAAGTATAAAGAAAGGTAAGGGACGGGATCTAGTGTTTTAAGTAGAATCCGTATCAATAGAACGTGACTTCCCATTTTAAAAATGTTTCATGTATCGACTGCGATTCAAGCCTGGGCCGTCCTGATGAGAAGATAGAAGCATTGGAACTGAGTTATCACGCCCGCCAATTACAAAGTATTTACCCACACTTTTGATGGTGCCATTCGAGGTTCCAATCAGTCCCCGGGCATTTGACAAAATATATAGGCCTACCTATCGAACTTAGGCACGCATCCGTGATTGTCTTGGCACTGTAAGAATTAAAAAAACAAACTTTTTCATAACTTACCGAGGATGCACATAGTGTTGGCTTTTTAGTGACAAAACGGTCCCTCTTCAAAAAATGTTACTTATATGGCACAAAATGAGGAACTAACGTGCAGATCACAATCCTGTCACAGTCTTCCCAACGCAACCCGAGGATGCCTAGGATATTGTTGTTTCCTGGAACAGATCTGCAAAAGCTGACACGATGTTGTAAGCTTGCAGCTGTTTCTGGACGTGGCCCACGTTATCCCGGTGGTCACGTTCCGGCCCGCTACTGAGTAATCCCCTGCTAATTGGCCCTTTCTTCATGTCTTGACATTTGTCAATACACGGTTTCAATCCCAATACTGGGGCCTCTACAGGGAAATATCCTCGCGCATCACAATCCTAAGTGTCTTCCTTTCATTCAAGCAGTACAAATATGGAGAATTATGTATGTCCCTATTGAGCCCTACTAATAGATTCTTGTCGCTACGTTAATTTAACATTTTGGCGTACGTTTTTAAGTTGTTCGTACCGTACGTAAAACAAAGGATAATCCTCGCTCTAGTTTCAGGAAATATTTTGGGGGGGGCCCGGCCCCCCTGCCCCCCCCCTGGCTACGCCAGTGATCCCTACTGCATAAGTGTGTGGAATGAAATATTGCAAAGGGAATTGTGTAAAGGTTAATGAAGTTTGTACACATGTGGCGACTCCATCAAAACCGTTACTATCGGATCGGAATACTTGATAACCTCTTAATCTGAAAATGAAATGTGGTTGAAACGACGTTTCTTGTAAGCAAGTAATATTAGCTTGGGTTTCGTTTATTAATATTTGTAATTCATGTCGTTTAGAAGTGGCACTTCGACAATTCCATTGGAGTATTGTAATTATAATATTCCGGGGGAGAATTTACTGGGGACACCTCGGATTGATTGTTAAGTTGTTCTGGATTAGAACGGTCTGCCACTTCCGTACTACGCCTCTGTACAGTAGTCTCAGATGACTGAGAACCTTCCTGTTGTGTCGTATTATTATGTGAATCAGTTATGGATTCCTCATCCATGGGGACGACAA
This sequence comes from Anabrus simplex, assembly GCF_040414725.1. Classification (NCBI taxonomy): domain Eukaryota; kingdom Metazoa; phylum Arthropoda; class Insecta; order Orthoptera; family Tettigoniidae; genus Anabrus; species Anabrus simplex. Next base: position 1,557,117,040 of record NC_090265.1, read on the forward strand.
TCTCACGCTCCAATCGTAGATTATGCCCGGCCACTTTCAATGTTCCGCCACTATCGGTCTCCATGTCTTCTCACTCCTCCACCACACTTAAGCAAAACACAAGTGATTACCACTACCGCGCACCACTGACTCGCACAACTAAGGTAGTGTACCGTAGAACGGTCACTGCGTGACTCCGATCGCTCCTGATGAAATCACGGTGGAATGCGACCGCTGCAACTCACACGTACACAAAGACTGCTCAACCCTAACACAAGGAGAATATGACATTTTGAAAAGGAGAAACCGGAAACTCATGTGGTTCTGCACCGCCTGTAAGCGTGGTGTCCAGGTAAAAGAACACTGCTGCATAAACCTAATCGAAGATCTCCAAAAGAGGTTCGACAATTTGAGGGAATACTTGACCCAGCAAATGGAAATCGGACTAGAAAAGCGAATCAGGAATACCGTCAGGGTCGAGCTGGAAAGCACGATGGGGATGCACCGCCCATACCAAAAAGAACCAAATGAACTAGATATAACCAAAAAGGGAAGGGAAGGAAGTGGAACCAACACCCAAATCAACCATGGAAGAGTCACATCTGCAGTTATAAGGCACAACGAAGTAGAGAAGGAGACAATGCAACAAACCAGGCCAGAGGATAAAGTGGTGCACCAACAGATGGAGATATGAACAACAACGACCAGGAGGACAATGGACACAACAATGCGAATAGTGTAAAAGAAATGTATAACATCTCGCCAGCGGAACAGATAATAATGAACTCGTTCGTAACAGCAGCCAAAGTGAGCACGAATGGAGAGAAAGGGAATGGCGATCACGATAACACGTGGAAGAATGGTGGGAAAAGAAGAATGAAGAAAATGAACGAAGATAGTCTTGTATATAAAACCCCAGCCAATAACGGGATAGACAAGTATAATACTCAGATGACACGGAAGCCTAGACCAACACCTCTACAAATCCGCTGTCCTCACCAAGCACAAGCAGAAACAACGCCGAGAAAGGAATATGTAAAAGGTACCAAACAAGGAGAAATGAGACTAAAACCTGCAGAAAAGAGTGCATGGATTTGTTGTAAAACTAAGCCAAGACACTACTACAGATGATGTAGTTGCATACCTAAAGGAAAATGGAGTGGAAGAAGGATCCACTGCGACATGGTAAATGAAATAATTGGAAGTCGGGTTTTCAAAGTAGGCATACCCATTGAGAAATCTGAATTAGTTTACAACTGCAATTTTTGGCCATCTGACATCTACTGTCGGCCCTTTCAACAACCATGGAAATACGAAGGCCAATACTAGTCGGACAACAAAGATACTAACATGGAATATGGAAGGACTACGAAGTCTACTGAACCTTCTATCACAAGAAATCCTAATCAACTATGATATTTGCATTCTCACAGAAACTATGGTTAGAGAGGAATCGAGATTTGACGTTCCGAATTTCTACACTTTTCATGCATGCGCAAGACAATACACAAATAAAGGAAGACCGTCCGGTGGCGTTGCCTGTATAGTCAAACCACACCTGGCCACAATAAAACTACTATGGAGAGAGGAGGATATATATTAGTTGTAGAAACAAAACCATGTGTGATAGTGGCGGCTTATTTCAAGCCTGAACAAACCGCTACGGACATAATGTACTGTCTTGGAGCAGCTTTGAATACTTTTCAAGGAACAAGAAAGACTGTTTTAGCTGGTGATCTAAATTGCAGAATGGATATAGAAAATTCAAAGAGTAATGAAGTAGTCAGTTACCTAAGAATGGAAGGTTTTCATGTCCGTAATCGAAGCCAAGACTGGACATACATAAGTCACGGTGGGGCTAGTACAATAGACCTCATATGCACCATGGGGAATGCCCGGGAAAAGGAGTGCCAATACAATACTGTCAGAAGTAGCTGCTATCTGCAAACATATCCCAGTCAGCTTAGAAGTACATGGTGAAGTTAAGGATGATATTCCGCCAACAGCAACTAACAATACAATCAAGAAAATAAACATAGATAAAGTGAGAGAAATTATGGAGGATATACCAAAGGTAGCAGAACAGATCAAGAAAGGAGATATTGATGACGCTGCAACATGGATCCAATACTGCATCAATAGTGCAGCAGCCGCATATGCAGAAGGCAGGAAAGAAAAACCATGGTTGGACGAATCATGCTATATTCAGAGGAAGGAGACCCTGAAAAAACTTCACAACATGAGACAAAAGAAAGACAACAAAACATTGGAAGAATACCGGCACCAAAATAAAGTTATAAAGACATGCTCAAAAAAGAAAAGGGAATATATAGAAGAGGCACAAAGAAAGGTCATTACGGAAGCAGAGTCAGACCCGTATAGGGCCCTATGACCAAAAATTCAAAGATTCCAACCCAGCATATCAATGGAAATCTGGGAAGACCATATCAAGAAAGTAACCTGTGCAAAAGAATCAAGGCCCAAAATCAGACCCCCAGAAGACCAGGATATGACGGAATCCATTACAGAAATTGAGATTTTAAAGGCTATGCAGAAAATGAGGAATAATAGATCTCCCGGACCGGATGGAATCAGAACTGAACATCTTAAGGAAACTACAGATGAACTGTTACCAGTATGGATGGCGCTATTAAACAAATGTTTAGAACTCGGGCGAATACCAAGTGAATGGAAGAAATCAACAATTAAGCTACTGTATAAGGGAAAGAAGAGTACTTATGATCCAAACTCGTACCGAGGAATTGAATTGGAGTCGGTTGCCCTGAAGCTATTAACAGGGATACCGACATCCAGGATAAATGTAATTATAGACCCACTGCTGCCAGAAGAGCAATGTGGCTTCCGTAAGCAAAGGTCAACACTCATGGCAGTAGAGTATCTACTACAGCATATAACAATGTCGCTGGAGAAACTTAACGGCAAACTTTATGTAGTCTTTGTTGATTACTCGAAGACCTTTGATTTAGTCCACAGAGCTATATTTGTGAACAAATTAGAAACGCTAACAGGCAGAACAAGAACAACGACCCTCATATCGAATATATTATCAGAAAACTACATACAAGTCTACGACGGATTTGGGAATTCAAACTGGATAATGCAAACAAATGGCGTACCGTAAAACGGGGTGAGAATGTGACAGCATTTGTTGTTTTCTAATGATATAATTCCCAAAATTAAAACAAATACACTGAAAATGTAATCAAAGTAAGCTACAATGTTGTAATTTAACTTACCACGTTCAATTTTGTATTTTCTTCACAAGGGAGTGTTGGTGGGACACTTTTTCTTGGCACATTCTCACCCCACAATGTGGGGTGAGAATGTGACATGACTTTCCTTTGCTTGAATTCCCTAAGAAACGGCCTCTGGCACATTCTCACACCACTTTTCATGTAAGTGAGCAAATTGAAAGTGGTTTTAATATTGAAATAGCTTGTAATTGATCTTAATGTACCATTTCATGATTTTTATAAAGCAACTCTCTAAGCACAGAAATCACTTCTCATTTTTTCCTTCTTTTGAAAGTGAGTTTAAGGTTTAATAACAGAAAACCTTTGTTTATTCAGTTTTATTAAATTCTTTTATTACAGGATTATTTACAAGTAAGAAATGTTAAGAAAAATTATTTGGCAACAAGCGTGAATTATTTAAGGCTTCATGTCAATTAGAAATATGTCACGTTTTCCAATTTTTCGTGGTGTCTGTATCTTCCTGACGACCTGCTCCTTGCAGTACCATAACACGTCCGGACGTTCAGGCCACTTCCAGTATTTCCCATTCTTCGTCATAGTAGTTACTTTGACTTCCCCCACATCGTCGAAATTTGTCAATAATTTTCCTGGATATAATTGTCCATCATACCTGACGACTACAAAGTCTCCTGCAGATAAATCAGTTCTTTGCTCCTCATTAGCTGTTTGTACCGGTACGTCTGACTGTTCATCTTCATGATCATCAACATTCATATCCTCTTGTCCATCCGTATTTTCATCATCTGAATTTGCCCAAGAACCCAAACTGTCTTCACTTTCCGCATAAACCACCGTTTCTTCTTCTGACGATGTGTCGTCTTCATTTTGATGCTTTCGTTTCTGCGGCCGTTTCTTCTTTTCTCCAGAAACATGTTGTGCTTTTCTTTGTCTAGAAGTTCTTGCTTCAGCGTCTCTTGGCTGTAATGCAAGATCTTCAAGAGTAAAGCCTTTTCCGGGTGGTACGTTGATCTTCTTCTTTCTGCTTGATATTGAAACAGTTTCTCCTCTTTTTTTCAGTTCCTCAAGAAAAGTGTCACTGATATTTCGTCTGTGGTCTGGAGACCTTTCGATTACACTATCACTCAGGTTACTCAGCACAGCAGTTTTGTCAAGGGGAAAAATTCCACAAGCACGAAAACCAGACTTCAGGTTGATACTGCCTCTCTCATTCAACTGCACCATAAGTTCATTCAGTAAGCGAGGGAATACATTCTTCGGAATAGTCGAAAGTCTCCTTCCAGCATCTGTTTCCTTCCAGTCTGTGAGTATTTTCTTCCAGACACTTTTCATCGACCTAAAATAGGCCACATCCAAAGGTTGTAGCAAATGTGTAGAATGTGGTGGAAGGGCAATATACTTGATGTTATGCTCAGTGCACAGAGAAATCACATGGTAGTTGATATGGGAGCTCAGGTTGTCTCCTATTAACACTTTCGTTCCAGACTGTCTCTTCAAAATTGGTAGTAACAGAAATTCAAACCAGTCTTCGAATATCCTGGCATCGAACCAACCACTTTTCGAGCGGTTGTACCTAGTTCCAGGAGGTCCACCCTCCGTCCAACATTGGTACATTCCTTCAGCCCTATATGTAACATAAGGAGGTGCGAAATCTCCGGCAGCATTTCCACACATCATTATGGAGACGGAAGCCTTAGTAGCATTTTTTATCTGTTCAGGGTACTTACAGCCTCTCTTTACTAGAATTTTCTTGGAGCCTGGATCTTGTAGATTCGTCTCATCATAATTCCCGACATTTTCGGGAGGAATTCCCCCAATTTCTCCCGAAAGATTATCAAAATATTCATTGATAATATCATTATCAAGGCTAGCACGTGATCGAGAGATGCACTGAGCCATTCTAGAACTCAGACTGCTTTTGTGTCTCTGTAAGAAGAGAAAAGCCCAGTCTTTTCCAGGGATGTTGTTCTTCAAACGTTTTCCTTTACGGCCTATCCTGTCTAGGTATGATCGTATTAACACACGTAATTCATCAACAGTAACGGGAAAACCGTAAGTTGCCAGCGCGATCACGTGAGAAACTATTAATTTCTCCTCTTCATAAGAAAACACTGTTTGACCACCTGATTTACCGGCAAGTTGTCCATGCATTTTCTTCCACAACGTGTTCCTATGGATTCCATATTTCTCCGCCACTTGACGAATAGAAGCTTTTTTACCTTTGATTTCATTCAGTGCTGCTTCTAACTGATCATCTGTCCAATTTCGATAATTTCGTCCACCAATTTTCCTTTTATAAATCCGTCCCATTATAGAGAAACACAGCCTGTAATAAATTTAAAAGAAAACCAATGTCACATTTTAACCCCACAATCTTCTCATTTTAGATCAAATTATTTGCATTTCATGAACAAATTATGATAACAATGTGTTTAAAACTGAGATATGACCTAGAACACCAAAGATTCAAAATATATAATTACCTTTAGCCTACAATTCACAGTGGAAGCTGCACATAACAGACAATGCAAATGTATATAGAAGAGCGGGAACGGCGAGTAATTTTAAATGCACTGCTCGCGCCAAGGTAAAAGAATAAACGCAGGAAGAACGTCATGGCTGCCAACCTTTGACTATAAACAAAGGATTAGTGCAGGCCACGGGTGGCCCTGATTGGTTGCGCAGTAGATGTTAGTTTTCCCTCGTCCTGCTTGTGACGTCATCACAGGAGCACTGTGACTGTGTAGCATACAACCGCACGTGTATCTTATATCGTTATTTATAGCTGTCTGTCTTATAAAGAAAGGATTTCCACGTAATATCTTTCCTATATTGCTGTTGGTTTATATAGTAGCCTACTGTATTTTGCGTGCGCGCGCGCGCGTGTGTGTCGTAGTTCGTTTCTGTGAAATCTCTGTTAAGTGCTGTGTTTCGTGCAGTGAGGTGCACTTATTTTCTTTTCGTTAGTTGCGTGAATAGTGTAATAGTAGATGGAGTGAAATTTCTGTGTTTATAGTATCATTGCGATAGAAAACCGTGCCACAATTTACAGCGACACCTGATTGTTCAGCAGAGGGATTTCGATACCTCGCCTTCCGTGGAAGAAAATATGACAAATTAATGGGAAGTCCCACTGGGGAAATGCTTTCCATTTCTTCTGGTACAGCCCTTGTGGGATGAATTGAGGTTATCTCGGGGAGGTCTACTCGTTCCATCGGAAGAATGGTAAACCATATAAAGGAATTTGAGTTAATTTTGACGGACACTCACGGTAGTGCTGAACTGTGACCAAAAAAACCCTACGGCACTTAACGCCCTTGAAATTGCCTTGGCCTGCCCAGCGACCGCTGCTCAGCCCGAAGGCCTGCAGATTACGAGGGGTCGTGTGGTCAGCACGACGCATCCTCTCGGCCGTTATTCTGGGCTCCTCAATTCTAATCACGTAGGCTGAGTGGAGCTCGAACCAGTCCTCAGGTCGAGAGAAAAATCCCTGACCTGCCGGGATTCAAACCCGGGGCCCCCTGGGCTAGAGGCAAGAACGCTACCCCTACACCACGGGGCCGGCGCTGAACTGTGACGCATACCTAATATTAATAATACCAATATAAATGGTCCGTTATTGGACATTATAAATTTTCCAGCTAACTCATTCCTGGTTGCCAGCGTTTCGCCCTCATGTGCTAGGCTGGGCTCATCAGTTGGTACCTAGCACACCTACCAAGTCGCTGGCTAGTGCATACCGGGGAGGCCACTGCGTAGGCTAATTGTAGCCACCGGCAGTGCCAATGCACTATGAGATACTTTGTCTCATTATCAAAAATTGATGCCTGCTTGGCCATCAGATGATATAGATGTTGATTCCCATAGGGAATCTGAAATATTTGTTCCGAATGAGTAAATTTATAATACCAATATAAATGGTCCGTTATTGGACATTATAAATTTTCCAGCTAACTCATTCCTGGTTGCCAGCGTTTCGCCCTCATGTGCTAGGCTGGGCTCATCAGTTGGTACCTAGCACACCTACCAAGACGCTGGCTAGTGCATACCGGGGAGGCCACTGCGTAGGCTAATTGTAGCCACCGGCAGTGCCAATGCACTATGAGATACTTTGTCTCATTATCAAAAATTGATGCCTGCTTGGCCATCAGATGATATAGATGTTGATTCCCATAGGGAATCTGAAATATTTGTTCCGAATGAGTAAATTTATAATACCAATATAAATGGTCCGTTATTGGACATTATAAATTTTCCAGCTAACTCATTCCTGGTTGCCAGCGTTTCGCCCTCATGTGCTAGGCTGGGCTCATCAGTTGGTACCTAGCACACCTACCAAGACGCTGGCTAGTGCATACCGGGGAGGCCACTGCGTAGGCTAATTGTAGCCACCGGCAGTGCCAATGCACTATGAGATACTTTGTCTCATTATCAAAAATTGATGCCTGCTTGGCCATCAGATGATATAGATGTTGATTCCCATAGGGAATCTGAAATATTTGTTCCGAATGAGTAAATTTATAATACCAATATAAATGGTCCGTTATTGGACATTATAAATTTTCCAGCTAACTCATTCCTGGTTGCCAGCGTTTCGCCCTCATGTGCTAGGCTGGGCTCATCAGTTGGTACCTAGCACACCTACCAAGACGCTGGCTAGTGCATACCGGGGAGGCCACTGCGTAGGCTAATTGTAGCCACCAGCAGTGCCAATGCACTATGAGATACTTTGTCTCATTATCAAAAATTGATGCCTGCTTGGCCATCAGATGATATAGATGTTGATTCCCATAGGGAATCTGAAATATTTGTTCCGAATGAGTAAATTTATAATACCAATATAAATGGTCCGTTATTGGACATTATAAATTTTCCAGCTAACTCATTCCTGGTTGCCAGCGTTTCGCCCTCATGTGCTAGGCTGGGCTCATCAGTTGGTACCTAGCACACCTACCAAGACGCTGGCTAGTGCATACCGGGGAGGCCACTGCGTAGGCTAATTGTAGCCACCGGCAGTGCCAATGCACTATGAGATACTTTGTCTCATTATCAAAAATTGATGCCTGCTTGGCCATCAGATGATATAGATGTTGATTCCCATAGGGAATAGGAAATATTTGTTCCGAATGAGTAAATTTATAATACCAATATAAATGGTCCGTTATTGGACATTATAAATTTTCCAGCTAACTCATTCCTGGTTGCCAGCGTTTCGCCCTCATGTGCTAGGCTGGGCTCATCAGTTGGTACCTAGCACACCTACCAAAACGCTGGCTAGTGCATACCGGGGAGGCCACTGCGTAGGCTAATTGTAGCCACCGGCAGTGCCAATGCACTATGAGATACTTTGTCTCATTATCAAAAATTGATGCCTGCTTGGCCATCAGATGATATAGATGTTGATTCCCATAGGGAATCTGAAATATTTGTTCCGAATGAGTAAATTTATACCACCAATATAAATGGTCCGTTATACCGGGGAGGCCACTGCATAGGCTCCCCGGTATGCACTAGCCAGCGTCTTGGTAGGTGTGCTAGGTACCAACTGATGAGCCCAGCCTAGCACATGAGGGCAAAACGCTGGCAACCAGGAATGAGTTAACTGGAAAATTTATAATGTCCAATAACGGACCATTTATATTGGTATTATAAATTTACTCATTCGGAACAAATATTTCAGATTCCCTATGGGAATCAACATCTATATCATCTGATGGCCAAACAGGCATCAATTTTTGATAATGGGACAAAGTATCTCATAGTGCATTGGCACTGCCGGTGGCTACAATTAGCCTACGCAGTGGCCTCCCCGGTATGCACTAGCCAGCGTCTTGGTAGGTGTGCTAGGTACCAACTGATGAGCCCAGCCTAGCACATGAGGACGAAACGCTGGCAATCAGGAATGAGTTAGCTGGAAAATTTATAATGTCCAATAACGGACCATTTATATTGGTATTATAAATTTACTCATTCGGAACAAATGTTTCAGATTCCCTATGGGAATCAACATCTATATCATCTGATGGCCAAGCAGGCATCAATTTTTGATAATGAGACAAAGTATCTCATAGTGCATTGGCACTGCCAGTGGCTACAATTAGCCTACACAGTGGCCTCCCCGGTATGCACTAGCCAGCGTCTTGGTAGGTGTGCTAGGTACCAACTGATGAGCCCAGCCTAGCACATGAGGGCGAAACGCTGGCAACCAGGAATGAGTTAGCTGGAAAATTTATAATGTCCAATAACGGACCATTTATATTGGTATTATAAATTTACTCATTCGGAACAAATATTTCAGATTCCCTATGGGAATCAACATCTATATTACCTAATATTATACGCAAAGTGTGTCAAATAATTGGCAGTAAAATCCCCGCTGTACCACAAGAAATAGTAAAAATGTATGTTAGAACGAGAACATTTATACGCATACGACAAATGAACATTCGGGCAAGAACTGAAAAAATCCATAACAGCTCATCGGCGAAAGGCACGACAGTGGATTTCACCTTCAAAACCAACCACTTCATGACATCTGATCTCACGGGTAGGACTGTGTTCTAATTGTTTTTCCTGTCCTTTCTTATTATTTAATTTTAAAAAGTAGGAATATCTATGCGTGGTTTCGAATATAAACTTACTTCTGCTGCCGTTATAATATGTGTTAAGCTTTAAAGTAGATTCCTGCGGAAGTAAGTCAGTATATCGTATGTTAACATACGGTAGTTCCATTACGGAAGTTCTGGTGTCAAAATTTAATATTACAAACATTTCATATCTCTAAATATTTATGTTACAGATTTGAGAGCGCGTAACCTTCCTCAAACTAAATAGAGGAATTTGGAAATGTTAATAAATTTCAAGCGTTGGTCAGTGCACCGTTACGTTACATTTATGCCTTATCCGTAATAGAAATAATGAAAACGTACTATCCTATACTCTTTCACTCGTATAAAAGCAGTAATCTATCTCTGGTCCGCAATTAGTTCTGAGAGACTGTAATGTTTGCTGGTATTATGAGATTCCTACTGTTTTGCGCGCTCTGGACTCAGCTGCTTTGCTCCTAATGTGACGTCATTTCGTTAACCAATAGCAGCTTGTCTCGCGTTGGGCCCAACCTTTAGTAGTGTTTAAGAACCTTGAGTGCAGGCCACATTCTTGTATTTGACACCTAGTGGCACTTGGAGATGCAGACATATGAAATGACGTCACTGTCACATTCTCTCACCACCAGTCACATTCTCACCCCGTTTTACGGTATATATTGTTCAAGCTTTTTTTCAAAAAGATTTTCAGTGTCAGACATGGATTATTTTTTAAAACACAATGTGTGACAATTACTTTTAGACGAACGTTTCAATTTTTCAAAGTGATTTTAGCATAAGTTCTGTTTTATTCAATATTTTTGTACTGTAAACATTTTGCATCCACAGTATTAACACTTGTAAATATTCTTCAATACGTTTTATTATGACTCCTTAGACCATGTGTGTTTTAAGACTGATTGAGGCTGATGATGCCCAATAAACAGTGGGCGAAACATGTACCCTGCAAATTTCTGGTAATTTCCCTGTGTATTTAACCACACAATAGTGAAATAAATTGTATTGAATAGGTGGTATTAAAATTACTCCTTGTATAAACTTTGTGATTAGCTATTCTTCAATACGGAATGACGACGAGAATAATGGTTTGTAATAAGAAGTCACCTTACCGAACATCGGAGTTTCGATCAGTTTATTTGTTGACCAATAGTCTTTCATCCTGTTTTCCTTCACATGGCCCATCAACAAAACAGTTGCCAGGAAAACAAAGTTTCCACGGTTATGCCTTGCCACTTCTGTAACTTCGACTTTTCCTTTATGAACGTATTTTCCATAACAAATAAGTAGTAGTATTTGTTCATTTCTGACACTATGAAGTTCATAATACACAGTTCAAAAAAAATTAGATGAACATGATTTTGAATATATGCCATGCTCCATAAAACACCACCTCACACCCAGGTTTATTACCAACTAAACTTTTATTCTTTACTGTTGAAGTACACAAAAGAACATTGATGGATTCACGTTCATTTTCAGAACACAAACGGAAATGTCCAAATAGGGGCGAAAACAAAGTGATAACAGTCCTCCAGGGTGGATTTGTATCCCATTTGGCTTCAGTATGGTGTATGTCCTCCATGAGCATTTATCACAGCTTGGCACCTACATGGCATGCTCTTTATAAGTCGACGGAGGTCACATTGTGATATCAGGTCCCATTCTTCAATGAGAGCCTATTCGAGGTCTTCGAGAGTCTGCGGTGGAACAGGACACCCACAAACACTTCTGTCAAGCCTATCCCACACATGCTCGATGGGATCGAGGTCGGGACTCACTGCTGGCCATTCCATCTGTTGAATGTCCAGTTCTCGCAATACAGCTCTGGTGATGTACGCTACAGGAGCCTTGGTATTGTTGTGCTCGAGTATGAATTCAGGGCTAACACCGTATGCAGCAAACAACACGTTGTGGCAGTATCTGCTTGGTGTACCCCGCAGCGGTAAGATTACCACGGACGATGACAAAATCCGTACGGCCATCAATACCGATGCCACCCCACACAATCACAGAACCTTGTCCGAATCGGTCGCCTTCCTGGACAACATTTGGCATGTACTGCTCACAACGGCATCTCCATACACGTTGACGTCCATTGCGCTGTCAGGGAAAATTTGGACTCGTCTGAACAACACAGGTCTCCACTGGCGAAGTTGCCGGTTGATGTGGGTATGGGCAAACAGAAGGTGAGGTGCGCGATGTTGCTGCGTTAAACAGGGCACTCGAAGAGGACGTCTGGGTTGTAAGGACACTTTTCTTAACCTGTTCCTTACTGTCTGGTCAGACACTGTGACTCCAGTGATCCTCCCAAGATCTTGTTGCAGTTCTCTGGCAGTTGCTGAATGACATCGCAATGAACATGGTCAGATATCGGTCATCCTGTGGGGTTGTCATGCATCATCGAACTTGTCCAACCCTCCTTGTAAACTGGCCTGTCTCATTGTAGCTATTCCACAAGTGGTGAATAACTGACAGACACATTGAGATCCACAGCAACACAACGAAAAGTGCATCCTTCCTGGATCAAAGTGACGGCCCTTGCGACTTGAACCTCGTTAAGGTGTCTCATGGGATGTGCTGGTCGACGTACGTACTCAAATGACTGCAGTAGTCTGTGTACCTCACGACGACACATGGACGCCCCGCTATTCACTTTGTTTTGAGGGGTCACCTGACGGTTTGTTGCATGGCTACGCCTACAGATGGAGAATAACGATTTGACATACCCTGAGTAGCTAAGGTCTCAAGGTATATTCGACCGTTGGAACCCCATCTACCAAAATTATGTTCACATACCAGACGTTACAAAACATGTTCCCCTAATTTTTTTGAACTATGTATTATTATCAACAACTTCTTTGAAAATCAACACTTCAAGACTTGAATCAGTCATTATAATTCAAATGAAGATTGTCACTAACCTCTGAATTTGATGGATCAAAACAAGCAGAAAGTGTAGGAAGAAACCTGCCTTCAGAAATCCACTTTCTTCCTTCTGTTTGAACAGTTGACAGCTTAGCCTTCTTTGCGACAGCGGGCTACACTTCGTCCTCAATTTTCGTGTTGTTGTATTCCGAGGAATTAACAATTTCACTCTCATCGGACACAATAAAATCCCAATCGCCATCATAAATATAAATTTCATCATCAGACTCTTTGTTAGTCAAAATACTACTTATATCTTGTGGAGCAAGTCTGCATCCTCGACTCGTTCCTGCCATTACGACATGTATTTGTTTACTGTCAGAGAGAGTTTGTTTCTACGGAAACCAAAGATGTGGGAAATGAAAAATGATGTGCATTGTCAAGGAAGTCGTGCAATGCACCACAGGATATGACAGAAAACAGTTCCCGGGTGTTATAGTAATCGTAGCAAAATCGCATAAGAAGTTGGATTATGTAACTACAAATGCTGGCAGAGAACACACTAGATGTGATAAAACACGGAATAAAGTTCGCTGAACATGTCAAACATACCCCAACATTGTTCTAAAAATCCGCCAGTACGATTTCAGGAAACAATTTCAAACATTCAACATGTATTGGTTTGGTACTGTTCAGGCGCAAACTTCGAGATCGCAAATAGACGGCAGTACTGCTCATTGGGTTAAATGGATTTTATGCATGGGTCTGCTCATCTATGGAACCTTCTATCATCTGAAGTAAAACTGCTTCCTCTTCCTCACTTCCTCCACGCAGTAAAAAAAAAAAAAAATGTACATGTAAACATAAACCGATATGTGATGTATATAACCTGTATAAATTAGAATTTCAAGAATGATGTGTGCAAGTAGAGTTGAATGTTTATGCGTGCAGGTGTGGTAGTGAACGAGTATGAGCACGGAAGTGTGTGTATACAGGGGTATGAGCGAGAATATGAACGACTGGACCTTTTTACTCTTAATATGTATAACATAAATCAAGATAATTATTATTCTAAGAGTACAGTGTTTGGAGTGTAAATTTAAAATTGCCTATGCATCTGTAAATATTCAGTTGAGTTAATATAAACATACGTGTGGGGATGAAGGCACTTCCTTTTCCATCTACCACTGCTAGATTGTACATGCATAATTTAAGAAAAATGGTTCATGTTTGTGGGTTACTGTAGTCACGTCCTAGTTCGTGAACCATGGGCAACGGCTGAGTGGCCTAGTAAGTGGTCCTGAGAGTCGGGATACCAGTTGCTATGGAATGGGAGTGGGCATCTCTGACATATCCTGAGTCGTGGCCCTCCTTGTGCTCAGGCGGCTAGGACTATACAATTCACCGGTGGTCCATAACCCGTTAGAGGAGAGATCCTCACTTGGACTATGTGCAAGTAGGGCAGCATCCTGTTTCATGAATTTACCGAGCTCAGAACTCTTTAAGCAAGCCTCGGACCTATGGGAGTAACTGAGTCCCACTCCCATTTGACAGGCGAGGGACTCCTTGGAAACAACTTGGTGAACGAAATGGAATTCGATGGGGAGCTATCAATATTAATGGGGCTTATGGAAGAAAGAAAGTAGAACTGGCTGAGTCAGCAAAGAGGATGCATCTGGATGTGCTAGGAGTAAGTGATATTCGGGTAAGGGGAGATAACGAGGAAGAGATAGGAGATTATAGGGTGTACTTGACGGGTGTTAGAAAGGGAAGGCAGAGTCTGGGGTAGGGCTCTTTATCAGGAATACCATTGCACGCAACATAGTTTCTGTTAGGCATGTAAATGAGCGAATGATGTGGGTAGATTTGTCAGTGGGAGGAATTAAGACAAGAATTGTGTCCGTGTATTCACCCTGTGAGGGCGCAGATGAGGATGAAGTTGACACGTTTTATGAAGCATTGAGTGACATCGTGGTCAGGGTCAACAGCAAGGATAGAATAGTGCTAATGGGCGATTTCAATGCGAGAGTTGGGAATAGAACTGAAGGATACGAAAGGGTGATTGGTAAATGTGGGGAAGATATGGAAGCTAATGGGAATGGGAAGCGTTTGCTGGACTTCTGTGCTAGTATGGGTTTAGCTGTTACGAATACATTCTTCAAGCATAAGGCTATTCACCGCTACACATGGGAGGCTAGGGGTACCAGATCCATAATAGACTATATTTTAACAGACTTTGAATTCAGGAAATCTGTTAGGAATGTAAGAGTTTTTCGGGGATTTTTCGATGATACAGACCACTATCTGATCTGTAGTGAACTAAGTATCTCTAGGCCTAGGGTAGAGAAAGTGAAATCTGTCTGCAAACGAATAAGGGTAGAAAATCTCCAGGACGAGGAAATTAAACTGAAGTACATGGATATGATTAGTGAGACGTTTCGAACAGTAGACAGTAAGCAGGTTCAGGATATAGAAAGTGAATGGGTGGCATACAGGGATGCTGTAATAGAAACAGCAAGGGAATGCCTAGGAACAACTGTGTGTAAAGATGGGAAAAGGCGAACATCTTGGTGGAATGATGAAGTGAGAACAGCCTGTAAACGTAAAAAGAAGGCTTATCAGAAATGGCTCCAAACAAGGGCCGAGGCAGACAGGGATTGGTATGTAGATGAAAGAAACAGAGCGAAACAAATAGTTGTTGAATCCAAAAAGAAGTCATGGGAAGATTTTGGTAATAACCTGGAAAGGCTAGGTCAAGCAGCAACGAAACCTTTCTGGACAGTAATAAAAAATCTTAGGAAGGGTGGGAAAAAGGAAATGAACAGTGTTTTGAGTAATTCAGGTGAACTCATAATAGACCCCAGGGTATCACTGGAGAGGTGGAGGGAATATTTTGAACATCTTCTCAATGTAAAAGTAAATCATCATGGTGGTGTTGTAAACAGCCAAGCTCATGGGGAGGAGGAAAATGATGTTGGTGAAATTATGCTTGAGGAAGTGGAAAGGATAGTAAATAAACTCCATTGTCATAAGGCAGCAGGAATAGATGAAATTAGACCTGAAATGGTGAAGTATAGTGGGAAGGCAGGGATGAAATGGCTTCATAGACTAGTAAAATTAGCGTGGAGTGTTGGTAAGGTACCTTCAGATTGGACAAAAGCAGTAATTGCACCTATCTACAAGCAAGGAAACAGGAAGGATTGCAACAACTATCGAGGCATCTCATTGATTAGTATACCAGGCAAAGTATTCACTGGCATCTTGGAAGGGAGGGTGCGATCAGTCGTTGAGAGGAAGTTGGATGAAAACCAGTGTGGTTTCAGACCACAGAGAGGCTGTCAGGATCAGATTTTCAGTATGCGCCAGGTAATTGAAAAATGCTACGAGAGGAATAGGCAGTTGTGTTTATGTTTCGTAGATCTAGAGAAAGCATATGACAGGGTACTGAGGGAAAAGATGTTCGCCATACTGGGGGACTATGGAATTAAAGGTAGATTATTAAAATCAATCAAAGGCATTTATGTTGACAATTGGGCTTCAGTGAGAATTGATGGTAGAATGAGTTCTTGGTTCAGGGTACTTACAGGAGTTAGACAAGGCTGTAATCTTTCACCTTTGCTGTTCATAGTTTACATGGATCATCTGCTGAAAGGTATAAAATGGCAGGGAGGGATTCACTTAGGTGGAAATGTAGTAAGCAGTTTGGCCTATGCTGACGACTTGGTCTTAATGGCAGACTGTGCCGAAAGCCTGCAGTCTAATATCTTAGAACTTGAAAATAGGTGCAATGAGTATGGTATGAAAATTAGCCTCTCGAAGTCTAAATTGATGTCAGTAGGTAAGAAATTCAACAGAATTGAATGTCAGATTGGTGATACAAAGCTAGAACAGGTCGATAATTTCAAGTATTTAGGTTGTGTGTTCTCCCAGGATGGTAATATAGTAAGTGAGATTGAATCAAGGTGTTGTAAAGCTAATGCAGTGAGCTCGCAGTTGCGATCAGCAGTATTCTGTAAGAAGGAAGTCAGCTCCCAGACGAAACTATCTTTACATCGGTCTGTTTTCTGACCAACTTTGCTTTACGGGAGCGAAAGCTGGGTGGACTCAGGATATCTTATTCATAAGTTAGAAGTAACAGACATAAAAGTAGCAAGAATGATTGCTGGTACAAACAGGTGGGAACAATGGCAGGAGGGTACTCGAAATGAGGAGATAAAGGCTAATTTAGGAATGAACTCGATGGATGAAGCTGTACGCATAAACCGGCTTCGGTGGTGGGGTTATGTGAGACGAATGGAGGAGGATAGGTTACCTAGGAGAATAAAGGACTCTGTTATGGAGGGTAAGAGAAGTAGAGGGAGACCAAGACGACGATGGTTAGACTCGGTTTCTAACGATTTAAAGATAAGAGGTATAGAACTAAATGAGGCCACAACACTAGTTGCAAATCGAGGATTGTGGCAACGTTTAGTAAATTCTCAGAGGCTTGCAGACTGAACGCTGAAAGGCATAACAGTCTATAATGATAATGTATGTATGTATGAATAATATTAATAATAATAATGGTCTCCAAGGGCGGCTAAATCACATCTACTTCTCATACATTGGCTAAAACTGTTGGACTTGCATTGTAAGAGAAACAATATAGGCCCATGTAAGATTCTTATAGTTCCCACTTCCAGATCATTCTGGGAAATAGGTCCATTGTTTATCAGCTTCCAACTTCTTCTAGGAGCTTCCTTATCAAGAACCTAAACAATTCATTGGTACTATTGTTTCGTTCACTGCCGCCCTTATCCACATTGTCACGGCTATGCACAATTATTGTCTCTCATTGGCTTCACTGCTGGCTGCCCTGCACTCGGCCTTCATCTCTGAATATGTCAAGCTCACACAAGCTTTGATCAAACAATCCAATTTAATAATGAACAGTATTGATCTACATTTGCCCAGACATGACAATTATGATGTGTGGAGTAACCAACTAAAACTGTGTGTATGTGAAAAGAGAAATATTGTCAGAAGACAAAATATGCTCAAGAAATTTTATTACTAACATCAGTATTACTGTCATACAAAAACCTTCAACAAAACAGTCACTGTAATTTAAAAATAATTAACATAAATGAAAATAAATGCTTAGCATTCAACCACAACACTTTTGTGTTCAGATAATGACAGGCTAACAAACAGATCATGTTATGCACATTTCCATTGTATAAAGTCAGAAATACAAAATGCAGAGCTAAAAAGATCTCACATGAATGGCATATATAAATATATATTTTCCATCTAATGTAGAACCTGATACGAACCATTTTGCACACGTACAGAGATGCCTAGTATGAAGTTGTTTACTGTCTAGATCCACACATCAAGAATATTATTTGTAATAATGTTATGAAATGTGGACAATCACAGCAATATATATATATTGATTTACACTCTGTTTGCAATGAGCATGTTCTTTTCCACAAGTCTCAGAATGCACTTAAATCTCTGTTATATCATTAATGATACAAGGAACAAACATTGAATGAATACCATTTATTGTAAAATTAATAGGTAGTAAATTAAAGGTAATACTGTATGCTGAATATAATTGAAGATAAAAATTAATAATAATAATAATGTTATTTGCTTTACGTCCCACTAACTACTTTTACGGTCTTCGGAGACGCCGAGGTGCCGGAATTTAGTCCCGGGGGAGTTCTTTTACGTGCCAGTAAATCTACCGACACGAGGCTGACGTATTTGAGCACCTTCAAATACCACCGAACTGAGCCAGGATCGAACCTGCCAAGTTGGGGTCAGAAGGCCAGCGCCTTAACCGTCTGAGCCACTCAGCCCGGCGAAGATAAAAATTATGACAA
Organism: Anabrus simplex; assembly: GCF_040414725.1. Taxonomy (NCBI): domain Eukaryota; kingdom Metazoa; phylum Arthropoda; class Insecta; order Orthoptera; family Tettigoniidae; genus Anabrus; species Anabrus simplex. Next base: position 1,557,135,595 of record NC_090265.1, read on the forward strand.
GTACCAGTACAGTAGTAGTACTAGTGAATTTGAACTGCATGTCCTACAGTGAAAATTCTGTTTTTGTTCTTACCTGCAAAGCAAGCTACACATAATTTCTTACAAAAATCGATACACACTTTAACACAATAATACACAGCCATTAGAAAAAGCCGAATACAATATTATGTAAAATATTAAATCCAGGTTTTATTGCTGAACAATATAAAGTGGAGCTGATGAGAATCACTCAAACATCATCACTCAAATGTATTTTGCCAAGAAATAAGCTTAACTATTAAACAACACGAGTTCATAACTAAAGACGCGTTACCTTCTTTTCTTATTACATTCCACCTGCTATGCCAGAACTGGGATTTGAGTAAAAATAGTTCAAAATATTAGCATAATATACTTCTTAAAAGAGAAATTTACAGAGAAAATATCAGTCAAATATGCCAGTCCAGAGCCAATAAACTGTGTTAATATTCTTGTTCTTATAATTATGTTATTTGTTTACTGTCCCAGCAATTGCTATAGATTTTAAGAGATCCAGGGTGTTACGATTTTGTCTTGCAGAAGTTCTTTAGTAAGTTATGTCTGAAGCCACCAATAAAGATTTGTCAGATTTAAGTGTCCTCAACTAGGATGATGATGACATACTGCATATGTCAATACAACTGTGTCTATTACAGCAATATCAAAAAGCAATTGCAGTGAACCATGTGCAAACTTAAGAAATTAATTCATCAAGTTTGTACACAGAATCTGTGAAGTAGCAGTGATAAACAAGCCTTCTGCACAGGCAACATCATACCTGGTTGATCCAAAGAGTAGTCAGTGTGAAAGGAAGGGAGTGAGAGAGGGAACATATTTGGCTGCTGGTCTTGAAGCACAGAAGATGTAAAATGCAGAACTAAAGCATATTTCATACTGAAGATAAAAAGCTGCATACTAATATTTAAAAATAACAGTAGTGTAAAAAAGTTAGGTATATCACACCAGGTTTATGCAATGTGCTGTGCTTATCTGTGTTATGCATAAAACTGAATGTGAGCCCACAGAGTGCTTCTATCTTGAGACTGTTGAGAGAAAGTTAAGAGAGCATGGGCCATCAAGCTCCGTCCCCTCCTGAGTGATGTCGTGCATGACCACACTTCACAGATTTTGTGTAAGAAGTAGAGTCGTGCATTGAGAGAGTTGTTCTACTTCCTCTTAAAACAATAATCACCATCACCACCACCACCGAGTGAATTTGAGCTCATTCTGTCTACCTTGACTACCCAGCTGTTTGGTTAAAGAACGGACCTGCTGCTCAAATGAATAGTGATTCATAAATGAATGTGTCTGGATAGACTCAAACCATACTCAATGCTACTCAGTCAAAGTGGGAGACATCTGAAGTGTCAACCTAAACTCGAAACTTGATACAGGTTCAGTATACCAGACCACTCAATTGTTCAGTGGGCGATCAAACAGAGACATTGCATAATTCTGCTTCACACATGTCATTACAAGTGTTATACGCAGTGGTTGTTCAAGAAAGATGTTCAGAGAATTAACGCATATGGCAACAGTGCACCAATGAGCGAGTCACTGGAACTTTTGAATTTTTCAGCTGCTCCATCCATCTCCAGACACAATTCTACTCATGATCAAACACTATGGACAGTTTGGTGGACTTGTCTGTTTAGTGATGTTAAGTACCTTTATGAGTTGGTCCTTCAAACACTCACTGAACAGAGGCCTCAAGCAGGAAGCTCTTAACGGGTCTAAATTCAGCGGAACCCATTTCTTGTAAACGAGCTTGAGCGAGTCTACATGTCATTTTGCACAGCTCTAGTAAGGAGTATGGAAGCGAGTTAATAGGAATAGGATAACATTAAAAAAAACATGTATAGACAACAATGATTTAGCTTCTCTTCTCTCTAGCATTGCCAATGGCCGTAGCCGTGTTGAAACACTGGATCCCGTGAGATCTCCGAAGTTAAGCAACATTGGGTGTGGTCACGAGTTGGATGGGTTGCCACGCGCTGTTGGTGGGGGGTAAGGGAATGGAGGAGCGGAAAGGAACTGGCCACCCTACCGCACGTAAACTCCAGCTCAGGAACACCTCTGCGGAGGTTCGGAGCTGCCTTCGGGCAGAATAACCCTTAGCTTACCTCTCTTAACATTCTCATTATTCTCACCCTTAGAGTTGCAGATGCTGTAAGCAATGAGGTTACCATCATTGGCCACCATCTCAGATGGATAGGGCACGTCCATCGCATGAGTGAAACCAGGCTTCCTTGTCAACTTCTGCACTGTGAACTCTGTTCGGGCACAATACCTCAAGGAGCCCCTTTGAGGCATTTCAAGGATCAGCTAAAGCATACTATAAAAAGAGCTGGAATTAACACTAAATCCTGGGATATGCTTGCTGAGAATCATACACTTTGGCGCCACACTGTTTCTACATCAGTTTCGGTATTTGAAGAGGAATGACGGTGATGTGAAGGGGATAAACAACAAGCACGGAAGCTCCGTCAAGATAAGTTCCGCCGTCCCCCAACCATTTCATGTGATCTGTGTGGACGTATGTTTCATGCCAAGATTGGGCTACTAAGTCATATAAAACATATTCACAAAGCTTTGTGAGTGTGAAAATGTAAACTGCTGAAGAATATCGTTTACTCGGAGAGGAGTTTCAGCTGTCGACAATGACTAGTCGTATATGCAATAGTTATGGCAGTGTAGAGTCAACTGCAGCATATAAAGTCTTACTATAGACATCAAGTGAATTACACTTTACAATTTGCTTTATGTCGCACCAACACATGACAATGATGGAATAGAACAAGGACAGGACTAGGACAGGGAAGGAAGCGACCATTGCCTTAGACATAGAAAACTGTCTTCAGGGCTGTCGGCAGTGGGGTTCGAATCTGCTATCTCCCGAATGCAAGCTGAGAGCTGCATGACCCAAACTGCGCAGCTACTCGCTCGGGTCACTACACTTTGACTTAATTACAAATTATGTTAGACCAAGCATAAAAATAATGTTCAGGTGGGTGATCCATAGATACAGTAAAAGAAGCAGAAAGTTTTAGTGCACTTCACTTCGACTCAGGGGCTGCCTGGCCCAGGCGGTAAAGGCGTGTTCAGTTCGCCCGGAAGGACGTGGGTTCGTATCCCCGCCAGAAAGTCGTAAAATTTAAGAAACGAGATTTCCACTTCTGGAGGTGCACATGGCCCTGAGGTTCACTCAGCCTACACAAAAAATGAGTACCAGGTTAATTCCTGGGGGCAAAGGTGGCCGGGCGTAGAGCTAACCACTCCACCCCATCAAGTGCCGAGGTTACGGATAATGGAAGCCTTTACCTTCCACCCCTCCAAGGGCCTTCATGGCCTGTATGGAGATGACACTTCGACTCAGTTACAGATACATAGATGATGTAAGGTTATACCTAGTGAGTGAATAAAAATAATTCTCAGATGGATGATATATAGATACAGTAGAAGAACATTTATCAAGAAAATGCAAATAAGTTATACAAGTGTATAGAAGTCAGAACAAAATATATTTTTATAAGAATAAAGTGGGTAAGCAATCCAATGCCTTGGAAATTAGTGTCCCAAAAGTACAAGGCACACATGAATTTTTGTGCAACCAAATAACATTTTTCTTAATATTTCTCTTCTTGAAGGCAATCAACTAATGATGGACAGTTACTGGGGCCTGAGATTCCAGGAAGAATAGTGTGGATATACCATGCCTTAAGGGATGATTGATAAGAAGCAATTTGTAAACACACTTGTGAGTACAAAATGAATATCAAATAAGAAAAAATGTTTAAGGAAATGTTCCACAATAGTTCTAGCCAGTCAGATGGTTACATTATTTCCATTTACCAACTAGTTTTTCAAAACAATTGAGGAAAAGCATTAAGAAACAAACCCCTCATTTTCAGAAATGCGGTACAAACGATTCTGGTACCAACCGGCTATGTACTTGACAATGTAAAAACATTTCATTCAAAATTAGACAGGTACAAGGAGAATATAATTCTTTCTACTCTAAAGGAGCCAAATGTGTAAGATTCATATCCACTACAGTGTTTTGTAATACAGTACATATTTACCAAGATTCAGAGACAAAAAACTTTAAGAATCAAGGAGCCACACCAGTTTAAAGCAAATTCTGAGTGAATCGAATATAACAAGGTACAGAGATTTTTCCCCACAAACTAGGAAGGATTTTTTTTCTGTATTTCAAAAAAGTATTACAAAACTGGCATTGGAAGAGGGGGATGATTTCAGAGAATGGAGAAAATTCCATCCATTAAAAATGGAAGACAGACACACACTGGTGATTCAACCACGATATCTAAGAAAACGAGGACAACTCAAAAACAGAAACTATAGTCAGGTCTATATAAACTATTTGAACTTCTGTGTAATTAATAGGATCTTGAAGTGTTATTGGTTTTGAAATAAACCAATCATAAATCACTTAAGTGTTTGGATCTAAACCAGCAAATCAGTCAATTATTTCCTTACAACAGTAAATGGTGAAAATGGAACAAAATTCATCACTATTAATATCACAGTTACATTTGTGGAAGGAAACTTGCTCAATGCAAACAAAGCTTCATTTGTCAATAGAACTAAATGTAACAATAATTCATATATCTATGTGGTTTGGTAGGAACCTTACCCTTGCAATGAATATTAACAAGCAATAAATATGGTTTTATAAGAATCATGATGAGAACACAACATTATCTTTGATCCAATATTATAGTCATTAAATATACTGTTATGTAGAACTCTAACAGAAATAAGAACCTGGTATAACAATTACATCCTCAGAAGAAAAATACTTTAACACTAAAACTAAGACTTGCAAATATGAAGAATGAAGCTTAATTATACAAATACCCCACAAAGAAGTGAAAAGCAATGGAATGCTTACAGACATAAATTCATGGGTAAGAAGACCTGGACCACATTTCTCTAAATTTAAAATACCTACACCTCTTGTGTTGAGACTGTCAGTTCCCGACTTACAGTATGTGCACAAATATTAACGAACCTAAATAAAAAGGTATCTATGTGTATTATAATGTTTAAACATAGCATGTTTAATGTGTGCTAGTTACATCGTGACACTTCCTTTGTATTGTTTTTTCCCATATATTATTTTGGGGTCCTTATGTTGCATATACTTATATTCACATTATCTGAATCAAACAGTAGCCCTGCTTACAAATTGAAAGGAAATTTGTAAAACATACTCAGCAGCTGGGCCCCAGGAAAATGGATTGTTTTAGCCAAGGTCAACATGTACCCAAATGCTTTTCATTTGAACAATACAAACACAAATTTACTGATGAAACTATTTTTCTTTTGTCTCACTTATATGGCTTCTGTTGCCCTGAAAATGGACAAAAGATTTCTATAAACTCAGTCATGATAGGGTGTAAAGCATTCTTCAAGAAACAAAGAAAAGAAACTGAAGATAATGTTTGTAGCAAAGCTAAAGAGACATAACAGCAAAATAAATACATAAAAAATATAGTTATGGATCAAAAGTAATGTCAGTCTTCAGCATTTACACAAACCAATGAGAGCCACCAAAATGTACTTCTGTTATTCTTCCTTTAAAGGTTGCCTTTTTATATGGACGGTACAGTTCTCATTTGCTCAAGACTTTAACATATGATTTATAACATTACAAATGATTACTGAAACTCGTTATAAGGCAATTGTGATCACAAGACCAGGAAACACACAACAGCAGCCTTAAAATATATACACTCATACCCATACCACCTATTCTATGTATGAGATTAAAATATCACAATCTTTTCTTCAACATTGCTACCTTTCTTTAACATGCATATTGGTCATTATATACAATTATATTATTTATTATAAGGCAGGATAAATGATTTAAAATAGTAGCCATTTGGTAATTAAGTAGTATTTCATAATAAAAAGACAACCACAAATAATTAACACTTCTCCTAACAATAACCATTAATATATTCTTGTCTACATACTTCAAGTACTCAGCAGGTATAATGAGACATCAGAATCATTTTAAATTTTAGAAATTAATAAAAGCCAAACCAAAAGAGAGCGGGTGATTATAGAAGCATCCTATAATGCTTGAATGTAAAAAGACATAATGATTATCCTTCTGGCTGCCAAAATGAGGCAAGATCACTGACAAAGGTAGAAAACATGATACAGTCAAGCTGCTATGACAAAATTTAAGGGGACTGTCTTAGGAATTTTCTAAGGCATTGTTGGCTTGGTGCTGTGTTTCCAATAAACCCTTACCTAAGTAAGTTCCCTTCTGTTTTTCCTTTCACATCTCGACTACATTGAGGGCGAAATGGAAATACAGGGTGTACACAAAAGAATACCTGAGTTTTTAAAAGTTAGTATGGCTATGTAACCAGCTTTAGCAGTCTTATCTAGATCAGATGAAAGAGCACCTGTGAAAGTTTGTACTGCATTTGGCAAATTGTGGTTTCCTGACCCTGCCACTTGACAGTGCCATATGAAGAGTTCCGGTTACAGATTGCGGCTCCCGAGCGTAAAGCTTTCTGTGGAGAGCAGTGTGTGAAATGTAAGTCAGTAGCTACAGTTCAGCATCAGTTTCGGCAACAGTATGGATGTGATACACAGTTCCAGATGATGGGATGCCTTTGTAAAGGAGAGAGCCCAGGACAACCTTGAGTGCAAGGCAAGACAGTTGAACGTGTCAGGGCAACCTATGTGTGCAATCCTAGCAAATCAATGTGATGAGCTAGTCATGAACTAGCACTGCCGATCATGATAATGTGGAAAGTGTTATGAAAGCAAATAAAAGTGCAACCGTACAATCTTCATCCGTTACAGGCCCTACAGCCTGCAGACCATGAGGCATGTGCTAACTTGTGCATAAAAATGCAGAAAGGGATGGAAGGTGATGAAAGTTTCCTTAACTGTGTAATCTTCAGTGATGAATCAACATATCACACATACAAAACCCCTATCTGGGTGCTGGAGAATCCACATGCAACAGTGAAACACAAAAGGTATTCCTCAACTATAACCGAATGATAGGTTTAAGGGCCATTTTTTTTCCAGGAATAAATAATCATAGGAACCGTAGACCTTGATATGCTTCAGATTTGGCTCTTCCCTCAGATATAGGATGGACTTCAAACCATCATTTGGCAGCTAGACAGTGATACTCCACATTTTTCTCATCCTGTGCAGAAATGGTTGAATGAAGTTGTTCCCGATCGTTGGATTGGATTTCATGGTCCGGACAATAAGGCTTTCCTTCGGAAGCCTGCAGGGAGCCCCAGTCTTTTTCCATGCTGCAGTAGTTGCAGGCATTACTCCAGACATGCTGACCAAAGTGTGAGAAGAGCTGGACTATCGGTTGGACGTGTGTCATGTGACTAAAGGTTCTCACATTGAGCACTTATAGCTTGTGTTGTGAAAACTTGTACAGTTACTCTTTGGCCAATGTATGAATTATTGTATAAAATGCGTAAGAGAAATTATACACCTTTCCAAACCCCAATATTCTATTGTGCACACACTGTATAAGAGATAGGTTTCATCAACTGGATATAAATAATATATAACCAACTTCAAATATGATTTTCCACAGGAACGTAACCAATACAACATGGTGTTTATTCAGTAGAGTCCTGCTCATCTGACTTAAACGGGCTGGCAGGATGTCTGATTAGCAGGAATGCCGGTTGAAAGAGATAAAAAACATTATTATGAATTGCTTACAAATGTATTAATACAAATTGATACAGTTCATATTTAGTTCACATTTAATGGAAATTTGATTAAACATTTAGGTATAAAAGGATGTTGATACAATTTTAAATTTGTTTAATAAAGTTTTTAATAGACGATTGCTTGCTTTTTTTTTTTTTTTCTTTTTTCTCTCCCCATTCTGTTTGTCATACATTCTCTGTAAAAGTAACACATTATTGCTGAAGGTTTCTTGTTGATCCACTAATTTCAATGCTACTTCAAGGGCCTTGAATTCTTCATTGTGTGTTATTTTGGCACATCCTTCTTCAACTAGGTCTTCCCCCTTTTTTTAATTTCTTTTTCACCGCTGTTAACAAAGTCAATTATGTCTCCTTCAGTGTCTTCAAATTGGTCATCAACAGTAAACCACTCACTAAGGTCTTCATGAGTCTCATCTGTACATTCATTGATTTGTTTCCATCATATTCTCCATACTAATTTCTTCATTATCCAAATTTTTCTCACACTCCTTTCCACTTAACAAAATGATCCTGTAATCATTAAATAAGAGGGGAATTATTGGACCTTTATATTTTCTTACATATATAAATGAGTAAATAACTGGAATCAAAGATAAGGATTTTTGCGCATGATGTTATTCTGTATAGAGAAATAAATAAGTTACAAGAATGTGAGCAACTGCAAAAAGAACTCAATGTTGTGAGATGGACAGCAGGCCATGGTGTTATGATAAATGGGTTTAAAAGCCTGGTTGTGAGTTTCACTAATAGGAAAAGTCTTTTCAGTTTTAATTACTGCATTGATGGGGTGAAAGTTCCTTATGGAGATCACTGTAAGTACCTAGGTGTTAATATAAGCAAGATCTCCACTGAGGTAATCACATAAATGGGATTGTAAATAAAGGGTACAGATCTCTGCACATGATTATGAGAGTATTTAGGGGTTGTAGTAAGGATGTAAAGGAGAGGGCATATAAGTCTCTGGTAAGACCCCAACTAGAGTATAGTTCCAGTGTATGGGACCCTCACCAGGATTACTCTATTCGAGAACTGGAAAAAATCCAAAGAAAAGCAGCTCGATTTGTTCTGGGTGATTTCCGACAAAAGAGTAGCATTACAAAAATGTTGCAAAGTTTGGGTTGGGAAGACTTGGGAGAGAGGAGACAAGCTGCTTGACTTAGTGGTATGTAATACAAATATAAATGATCCGTTTGGATGGCATGGAAGGATATTAATAGACAAATAAGTTTGAGAGGTGTTTTAAAAAGTAGGAAAGATCACAATATGAAGATAAAGTTGGAATTCAAGAGGACAAATTGGGGCAAATATTCATTTATAGGTAGGGGAGTTAAGGATTGGAATAATTTACCAGGGGAGATGTTCAATAAATTTCATATTCTTTGCAATAATTTAAGAAAAGGCTAGGAAAATATATAGGGAATCTGCCACCTGGGTGACTACCCAAAATGCAGATCAATGTTGATTGATATTGTTGAAAATTTTCCACTATTTGCAGTATGTGTAGCATAAAACAGAATGTCAGATAAGTGAATGCTGGTTAAACAGAACTCTAGTGTATTGCGTTTCCTTAGGCCTTCACCTTAGTTTAAAAGGATTCTTACTTTAAGTAAATTTTTCCTTCAAAAGCACTTAGTAAGGAAGATGATCCTTTCATGTCTAACCCACACTGTAAGTAACATCTCAAATCCCTCTCCTCATTCTGTCAGTTTTATTATTTTCAAATAAATTTAAATTAGAATAGAAAACCAACCGGCTCAAGTAGTACTATAAGTATCCAATGAACAACTCTGAACTTACTGGTTTGATTATCTATGTAATCATGTTTTTTTCTAATGTCTCAAACCCACAAAAAGTACAAGACATTTCCGCAAGTGTAGCTCTCTTGACATGCATATAGATTCCAGACACCGTATTTATTGCAAGTCTAAAAAAGTGTTTTTCAAAATCAAGTAACATCAGGTAACAAGTTAAGCTACTGTACATAATAACAATATGTATGATCTAATACACAGTTCCACACAATTTGTTTCTAATGTAATGGTTCTGCATTAGAAGTATAACTCCTAAATTATCTACACATTTCATTCATCCATTTTGACACAAAACAGCAATTGTTAATACTACCGTAAATGAAATAATCAAACTTATGTGAGATATGGGGAAAAAATACATCACTATATTCACAGTAATGTTAACTCCATGCAATAAAATGTTCATGAGTTCCTGTTTTTAAAAGATACAAAACTATAGACACTAAGTTTCCACATTTTCTCTCTTCTTGTTTGTTATATCTTACGAGTATATCTTTTTCCTATTTGGATTATTATCTAACATATGTAATGAACTGTATTATTGAATATAAATAAATACAAATATTTGGTTCCACGAGATTTATTTTTGAATTCACTTTCTTCACCTTGATTATGGCATTTTCTTCAAAACTGTGATGAAAAGTGAAAGGGCCACCAAGTCACTTCACATCGCTGGTGGTACAAATATATGACATATCAACAATTGAAATTATTTTGTAAAAATGTTTGACAACCGTTTATAAATAAATAAATAAATAAATAAACAAATGTACATAAAATTCACCTTGATGGCCTAAAAGAGAAATGGTAAAAGCAATAAACATAATACAGTAGGTTGTAATTCCTCATGCATATTTTGTGGAGTTCACAAGTACTGTATCCCTACAATGTCATGTCACAAACTGAACAAAGGCATCGAGGCACAATACAGCCGTGTTCAATTTGTATTTGGAAGCTTCATTCTTTTCAAACTGATTAATTGGATCGGGATCTCAAGGGTATTCTCATTACAAGTTAGGTTAATAAAATTATGCTTTTTGTCTGGGTTGGACCATACAGGTTACCAAAATTTCAAATATGTTTCAGTATCATGTGAAAATACACTATAGAGTCGATCTTAGCTGCCTGGGAGACTATCTCTGCCCAACAAGTATGGGTGCATGTCACCCTGATCAAAAAATGCTGAAATGTATTCAAACCATCAGCAACCTGTACATTTGTATTGATATTTCCTCGAAGTATTCTTTGGCCAGAATTTCTTTCCAGATATCTTAGTCCCACAAATTTTAACCCCTAATTGATCATATTTAAGAATGGATACAGGGGAGTCAATTGTTTGTTAGTATTGTTCCAGGAATTTTTCACTGCTTTCTATTGCAATATAGCTACTGAACAATATGTCGATGTTTACTTTACATTTGACACCAGCTTTCATTTCTGAAAAAGGAGCAATGACGTTAGCAAAGACTAAATGATGCAAATTCTCCACGGAATTCTTTCTTCCTTTGCCATACATAATCTGAGTGAATTTGGCCCCTTTAAAGTACTGCTTTCTCTTTTGCTGTGAGAATCTTTAATTGTTGTGCATATCAAGGACATATGTTGTTAATGATTGCTTGGAAGGAAGCAATATCAATATTAATAACAAGTATGATGGGATAGTTTACAATAAACATTCAGAAAACTAATTTATAATTTGCTTGCACAGAATAGTTGTTCTTTAATTTAAAGCTGAAATATTCATCAAGTGAAACTTCTAACGTTAAAAGGTTATGATGAAGGGCACAATCCCATCTTGAACAAATTCAAGCAAATAAAACTAATGTCAAAAGACTTATGAAACACAATTCATATAACAAAATCATTTAAATGTTATTTATCATCTTACGTCTAATGTTTACCCTCCACATTTATCAGCACACAATAAACCCTATTTTCGACTTCATGAATTCAGAATTCAAATGGGGTTTTCTTAACATACTAGAATATCGCAGTACAGTACTGTACTGAGCTTCATTCTTGAGGAAAGGCAGGAGGAAGCCTATGATTGCAGTGAAAGTAATAGAACCAATTTAAACTATCGAACGCAAGGAAATAATTTGGACACACTTATACCATTCTAAATGTAGCCTATGAAGTTCCAATACAAACTTTTCATTTTTATGACTTATATGCAAAGGAGTGCATTTTCAAGCCAATTTCAAGTACATTACAGTCTCTGGTTCAACACATATGGGACTGGGCCTTGTCATCAGATTATAGAAATCTGTTTGATGACTGGATGGTCAAAGGAAAACAGTGTTAATTAAATGAAAGGGTGTAGTATTAAAAGAAAAAAATTACATTAAAAAGGCATTTCACTCAATGAACAGCAATTTACAGTAGAACCTCGATTACACATTCTGGAAACAACGTTTTCCCGTATTATTCGTTCAAATTATGTGGTCCCGCGAGCATCCTAATTAAATCATGTTGTAAAATTCCTGCATTATCCGTTCGTCGAAGAAACGATTTCCCGGATCAACTATTCAGAAATTTTGGTCCCATCAACGCTAAATCCTAGATCACATGTTTTTTGAAAAACTATCTCATGGAAGGACGGCTACGGCACACTTATGGATCATGGTGTTAACGTCCCATCATTGCAGTAACTTGAGGAAGTACGGTATTGGAAAAGTGACCGGCGGTGAACTTGCACAAGGGAGCATCTTAACTTTGCATTTGGATGGTACTGTTCAGAGAATCCTCGGAAATCATAAAGCAGAGTGTCCGCAATAGGAAGGAGACAGAGTGCATTTCGACAGTTCTACATGAAGACAGAACGAGTTTCTTCAAATGTTCGTTCTTACAAAACGTCTACATTATGTCCAGGGTTAGATTTTTTTTTCCAGAGTGTATCGCCGAAAAGATTTCCGGCACTTCCCTCAGAGCACTGTATAGTCACTGGGCTTCCAGGTAGGAATCGAAACAGCTTCTTCTTAAGCAACACAAATTTAGTATTTTAATATTATTGTATATAATTATGTTATTGAGATCAAAACAGATGTTGCACCTTACATACATAAAGCCATGAGAGGTTTTGGGATTGCCTATTGCTGTTTTGGTCCTAATATAAGACTGGGAATTTTATGTTTTTGTGTTAAAATGTTATGAAAACTGCAGATGTTTTATTTGCCCAAGTTACATTTAAAAACTTCGTATCATTTCACACTCATACAGACATGTACAGCGAGCGCACTTTCCAGCCGAGCTCAAGGTTATGAATAACCGTAATTTCAGAAGTGTTAAGGATATTTTTTCTCTTTCCAATTTGATTGTGATTAGTGATGGGCAGAAAGGAATATAATGCATTCAAGAACTTGAGAATCGATACTTACATTCAAAGCCATATTTTGAGTTCAACATAACCTTCAAAAGTCGATGTAGGCCTAATTCACGCGGTACAAGATTTCCATAAATTGACTACTAACAGTATACTGGTGACCAAATTACAATGGAAGATTAAGGAAAAAAAAAAAAAAAAGGGATTTTGCCATCATGTTGGGTGCTTTTGTATCTAACGTGCTTTAGTTTATTAGAATAGAGAATTAAACTACTTGTGGTCGATCGCTGTTTGGCTTGGCGTTACGGGTATTAGATTTTTCAAAGAGTTTGGCTGATCAAAGTTGCTGAACTGAAAGAAGTTTTCAGAGGAAACTGACAAATTTTCGCTGGTAAAACTGAATGTAAAGTTTCAAGATTTTAAAGTCGCGTACCAGTAATCAATGTTTGAGGCCAGCCCTGCGGTCTAACTTGCCTGCCTCTCACCCGGAGGGCCCGGGTTCGATTCCCGGTCAGGTCAGGCATTTTTACCTGCATAGGAGGGCTGGTTCCAGGTTCACTCATTCTACGATTACCTGTAATTGAGGACTTATTTAATGGCAATATGGCAACCCCGGTCTAGAGAGCCAGGAATAACGGCCGAGAGGATTCGTCACACTGACTGTGCGTCACCTCGTAATCTGCAGGCCTTCGGACTGAGCAGCAGTAGATTGGTAGGCAGAAGGCCCATTGGGGCTGTAGTTTGGTTTAGGGGTGTTTGTAAGATTATAAGTATACATATTTCATTTTTGTGATGTTTAGCCAAACTGCTGATGGTTCATTTGTTCCCAGATTTTCAGGTTTCCCGTGGTCTCTCCAGAAACGGAGAATCGAGGATCCACTGTACAGCCATGATTAATTTCTTTAAAGTCCACCTTCTACACCAATAGGCTTGTCCTTGAAAGCAAAATCGTTATGCCGGACTACTGAACCTGTCAGAATGGGGAAAGGTTGTACTACAGAGACTCTACTGTGTCTTTCAATACTGTTTCTTAAATATTTTAATTCTAGTGTACTACACAGTATTTCAGATATTATTATTATTATTATTATTATTATTATTATTATGTAATTCACTACGGACTGTAACAGTCATTGACGGGACAATCATTTTGCATTTGAATGATTAATTTTTTTCTTGAACACTCACGTTGTTTCTGAGATTCTGAAGCACGTAGGTGGACAAGGAGCTGGAGCTGTCAGTGGCTTGTTATGATGCAGGCCCCTTGTTTCCTGGCTCTCTGTGGGCCTTCACAGTACATTCTCCCCCCCACCCCCTTTTTTTCTTCCTTTGCATAATTGCTGGTCTTCATTTGATCTCTTCCTTCTGGTATAAAAACTAAGTATCAGGTTTATATATAAATAAAATAGACTACAAGCATTACCAGGATGATTTTCATAGCAATTCCCAATGGAGTTAGTTATCGGCTCTTGGACTTGAAACTTTTACATGACTGGCACTGATCTCTCTCTTACTTTTAACTCTACTGGTAAAAGGCATAGAACAAAAAACGTTTGTACATAATGTTCTAAATACACTTTGTGATGAGCTATTTTCCTTTAAGCCAAATGTAAAAGAGATGCAGCGACTTTTGTTTAAGGTCCCCTTTTGCAGAATTTTTTGAATGAATTATATCTTCTACTTGCCCTTATCCTAAACTTAAATGCCAACTTTCATGAAAATCCACCAATCCATTTTCCCGTGATACTGTAACAGACAAAATTTAAACTAACCCAGCATAGCTATTACCGATATCTGTCCTGTGTGGTGTAAAGACCAAGTACCCGGACTTAAATAACTGGCCAAAACCAAAATGAGCCTGGATGGCTTCAGAGACCCCAGAAAAGTCTGGGATAAGATGAAGAAAGAAGTATTTTTTTTTTTTTTTTTTTTTTTTTTTTCTCCTCTTGAAGTTTATGAAAAGTTCATGATAATAGATGTGATAAAAGATTCCTTGAGTGTGTCTACTTCAGCTTGGAATGTAGAATCCATATGAAAATCTGAATATGAAAAAGGTGAGAGGACTGGTCTAGCAATACACTGCTCTTTCTAGAAACAAGACTTATCGTATGTCTTCACAGTTAATTAATCTGTCATTTTACTTTGATCTGATAAAACTCAATACAAAATTTTACCTTCCTACAGAAATAATGAGCTGGAAAATAGGAATGCAAGAAAGAGTTTAGGCAGTATAAAAGGTACAACAATATCTAGTAATTTAACGTTGAACGCACAGCTACTACCAACTTGAGGGTCACCAAACCTTTGAATGTACTGTACTTCCAAGGTTTCCTAGCATGGCAAGGTTCTTTGCACAAGTTTTAGACACTGCTTTCACATATATACATGGACATTTTCTATTTCAGAGTTGTGACGATACTGAGAGTTCAGAAGAGACATCAATCATACCACCATCCGATAATTCTAACATAAAATGGCTGATTTTTAATGAGAAGTTGATGGTATAAAATAAAGACACTTCAGGAATCCTTTATCACATTTAAGATCAAGAGCTTCTCACAAACTTCAAAAGGAAAAAAAAAAAAAAAAAAAAATTCTTCAGCTTATCCCAGACATTTCTGGGGTCACTAGAGCCTCCCGGATCATTGGCTGTGGTTTTAAGACCGAATACTCCTGACTATGTGATTTTTCTGGTGAAAATTCTGACCTAGGATTGACTTAGGATTCGAATCACGGATGTCACAAACTTCAAGGCAAAAAAAAACCCACCCTCAAACAATATTGCATATAAGAGTACTGAAACTCTAAGGCAGCAGTGTGTCTAAAGTAAAATGTCAAGAATACAGCATCTAGGAATTCAATTGCTATAGTATATTTCATTAATGGAGAGTTTTTTCCAGATTTAGTAAGGGTCTATTTTAATACTGGTTTAACTTTTGTTTTCTCACAGATTTGATTTTAAAGGGAACTCTGTAAAAATGAGTGAATTCCTGAATTATCTGTGTTATTCAGATGATAACACAGTACCTATTTAAATATTTGTGATAACTCTGATTTTTCCATTTACCTGAAGTAGGTGAATATTTTCAAACTAGTAATTTCAACTGCCAATGTAGCCAATAAATGTACCACCATCACTTAACAGTACAATAATATTATAACTAATGACATATTAAACTAAAACAGCCTATATCTGATAGGTGTTTTATCACATTATAAGACTGATATACATTAAAAAAAAAAAAAAAAAAAAGCAGCTCTACAATAACATGTCAGCACAAAAAAAAAATCACATTACAGACCAATATAAGGTTCACAGAAAATATGTCAGCAGAGAGAGGGAAAAGAAACCACAGTCATCATGACAGAAGCAAAGCCACTGCAAAACAAAATAACGTTCCAGTCAAATTGAGGTCACTGTTGGTAAAAATATATTTAAGTGCTTCTTTTAATTATTTTGACATGTCTATTATATCACAATCAAGAGATAATAATTAAAAAACTAACATGGAGAATCCATAGCAGGGCTGAAAAAGCCCTCAATTACTGAGGATGAGTAATAAAACAAAACACTAAATTTTAGTGCATGTAACTGTTACGAACTCTAATCGCTTCGAGCACAGATATAGGTCTCCCTTTTTTTTACATAGTAAAACTGTGGAGTAAGTCAATGAATGTGGAGAATAGTTCACTTTTCTTAGGCCAAACTGAAGTGTTAAGTCACTGTAATTCCTGAAGCATAAATCCCACTGGTGCAAAAACTAGTAAAATACTTCACCTGTCTTCATTTTTGAACACCGAGTAAACTGTGATAATCAGTAAATTCTGCTTCCGCTGAAGAACATGCATCACAAAGCACTCTTATGTATTCTTGGAGTGTCTTCCTTTCACCAATAAAACTGCCTAGGAAAGATAACACTTACTCTTTTGGCTAAAGAAAAAATATTTCCTATAATACGGTTAATGAAGCCCATTTGCTGTCTATATAAGAATTCATACTTTGCTAGTAAAAGTATGCTGATAATTGTATCAAATGTTAACTTATCTTAGCACATCATAAGGAAGTGAGAATTACACATTCCAATATTACATTTATTCCCTTGAAGGTTTCTAAAAATAAGTGATGCACAGTTGTCAAAGCATTTATAAGTAGATGTATGCACATATTCATACTTACTAAGCTTCTGTAGAAAAACTAATTATTTTTCCTGAAGCATCTGCCTGCTTTCGGCAGCTCCTTACGCTCAACAGAGAATGAAAACGTACATAACTTCCTTGTATTAAACAAAAATATTAACTCAGCAGTCAAGCTCTGAAACTTAAGCATCATCTGTCAGTGATGTGAATTTCTCACAATAGATCTGCTAAAATGAACAAATGGGCTTCAATGTAAAGGTTAAAGTTGACCCAATGTATTTAGAAAGCTCCCCTCGAGAATGCTTCAATGATGCGTGGCACCTGACCATCAAAACCTGCCACATCTAACATTCCAGGATCTTCAGGGGAGGCTACAAAGAATTCAGGAACACTCAGTGCACATACCACCAACCTGTGAAGAAAGAAAGAGGATTCATTAGTTGCAATAACTAGTACTGATAGGCAAGATCATGAACAAATGTCATGAGAATGAGATTTATTTGTTCAAAGGCATGTGAAATCTAATCTTTGTTGCTCTTGCATGTAAGGTATATGCAATGTTTCGATGGAATTTATATACATGGAGTTTGACAAGTACTTTTGCATATTTATAATGAGGTGTGTATTTTTAATTCAATCAAGTTGAAGGGATAATTCTACATTTTGTATTTTGTGGCACATTGCACTCCACGCAAGTTCCTCAAGTCTTAAATTTGTAGCAGAGCTGAGAACTGAAAATGGGCCTAACGGATCTTTAAACTATGGTGCTGGATTTTTTTTTTGGTGTGCTAGTAGTTTAATGTTTCACAAACAAATCCAAGGTTTTTGGCAATGCAAAGCTAGAAAAGGGCTAGGATTGGGGAGGAAACAGAAACTAGGATGGTAAGCAATACATTTAAGGCTGTAGAAAGGTTGGGATTCCCCTTTACCAATTTATTTTTATAAATTAAACTTAATGTGGATGATGCAGTGACATCTTGCAAACCTCTCTCTATTGCCATCACAGGCAGTTTGAAACTTTCAATTTCAAAAATAAATTCTTCATTGTTAATGTTGGAAATGATATGGAAAGGAATGTGATAGTAGCAGGTGATCTCAATTTACCAAATGTCAATTGGGAAGGTAATGCGAACGACAGGAAGCATGACCAACAAATGGCAAATAAGTTAATATGGGAAGGGCACCTAATTGAGAAAGTGATGGAGCCAACTAGAGGGAAGAATATTTTGGCTGGGGTGCTGATAAAACCAGATGAGCTCTATACAGAAACCGAAGCAATAGATGGTATTAGTGATCACAAAGCCGTTTTTGTCGCAGTTAAAAATAAATGTGAAAGAAAGGAAGGTATTAAAATTAGGACTATTAGACAGTACCATATGGCCGATAAAACAGGCATGAGGGTTTTTTTAAAAAGTAACTATGATCGCTGGAAAATGGTAAATAAAAATGTAAACAGACTCTGGGATGGGTTTAAAGCAATAGTTGAGGAATGTGAAAATAGGTCTGTTCCTTTGAAGGTGGTAAGGATCCACTATATTATAACAGAGAAGTAAAAAGACTAAGGAGGTGCAGACTGGAAAGAAATAGAGTTAGAAATGGTTATGGAAGTAAGGAGAAATTGAAGGAACTTACTAGGAAATTTAATCTAGCAAAGAAGTCAGCTAAGGATAACATGATGGCAAGCATAACTGGTGGTCATACAAATTTTAGTGAAAAATGGAAGAGTATGTATAGGTATTTTGAGGCAGAAACAGGTTCAATGAAGGACATTCCAGGAATCATTAATGAACAAGGGGAGTGTGTATGCGAGGATCTTCAAAAGACAGAAGTATTCAGTCAGCAATATGTAGAGATTGTTTGTGAAATTAATAACTGGTTTGACAGAAGGCAGTTTGGATTTAGGAAAGGTTATTCAACTGAAGCTCAGCTTGTAGGATTTCAGCAAGATATAGCAGATATCCTGGATTCAGGAGGCCAAATGGACTGTATTGCGATTGACCTATCTAAGGCATTTGATAGGGTAGATCATGGAAGACTACTGGCAAAAATGAGTGCAACTGGACTAGAAAAATGTGTGACTGAATGGGTGGCTATATTTCTAGAAAATCGAACTCAGAGAATTAGAGTAGGCGAAGACTTACCTTAAATCACAATTCAGTTGTTGGATAAGTGAAGGGAGTAACGTGGATACACTTTGGGCTAAATTTAAAGGAATCATTTGAGAAGGAGAGAAGAGATGTGTACCTGTTAAGAAGGGTAAAATGACCTCAGACCCTGTTTATTATACAAGGGAAATAAGAAAATTAAAAAGAAAATGTAGAATAGTAAACAGGAAAATCAAAGAGGGTAGGGAGAGTAGAGAAACCAGAAAACAGCTAATGAGGGAACTGAATAGAGTGAAAAAGGAAGCAAAAGAGAAATATGTGAATGGCATACTTCAAGAGGCTAATGACCACAAAGGGAAATGGAAAAAGCTGTATTCATATATCAGGAATCAAAAAGGAAAAGGAATCCAAATTCCTACAATGGTGGGAGAAGGGGGTGAACACTATTTAACAGATACTGAGAAAGCAAACCTATTTAGTAGGGAATTCAGAGATTCAGTAGATGATTGTCAGGAGTTGGAAACCAAAACAGAAGATAGAGAGGGAGAGAGACAGAGGGAAACAAGAAGCTTCTCATTCACAAATGAAGATATTTTCAGAGAAATCCAACTGCTTCAGCAAGGAAAAGCAGCAGGAAGTGATCAAATTACTGGGGAGGTATTAAAGACAATGGGGTGGTACATAGTGCCTTATTTAAAATTTCTCTTTGACTATGTCATAATTAATAGTTAATACCAAAGGAATGGAAGGAATCTATAATAATACTAATTTATAAAGGAAAGGGTGATAAAAGGAAACCAGAGAACTACAGACCAATCAGCCTGACCAGTATAGTTTGTAAAATACTGGAGAGTTTAATATCAAAGTACATCAGAGGGATATGTGATGATAAAAATTGGTTCATGAGGAGCCAGTATGGATTTATAAAGAAATTTTCTTGTGAGGCACAACTGGTGGGATTTCAGTAGGACATATCAGATCAATTGGATTCAGGAGGTCAGTTAGACTGCATAGCCATAGATCTTTCCAAAGCCTTTGATAGAGTGGAACATGGAATATTATTAAAGAAATTGGAGGGAATAGGATTGGACGTAAGGGTTACACGTTGGATAAAAACATTTCTAAATTCAAGGGTTCAGAAAGTCAAAGTAGGAAATAATGTATCTCAGGAAGAGAAAGTTTGGAAGGGAACTGCAGAGGGTAGTATAATAGGTCCGTTACTTTTCTTAATATACGCAAATGATTTAGGGAACAATATAACATCAAAAATAAGATTTATGCAGATGACAATTGTTTATAGGGGAATAAACAACATTGAGGATTGTACAGAATTACAAAGGGACCTTGAAAGCATCCAACAATGGGTTGAAGAAAATAATATGAAGGTTAATGGAGGCAAATCAACTGTTACAAATTTTACAAACAGGAGCTTTAAAACGAATTTGAATATACTTTGGATGAGGTAGTTATCCCAAAAGATGGCAAGTGCAAATACTTATGTGTGAGATTTGAAAGTAATTTGCACTGGAAGGGTCATGTTGATGACATCGTTGGGAAAGCATACAGATCGTTACATGTCATAATGAGGCTACTTAAAGGATGCAATAAAGAATTAAAAGAAAAAAGTTACTTGACTATGGTTCGTCCATTATTGGAATATGCAAACAGTGTTTGGGATCTTCACCAAGAATACCTAATAAAAGAAATAGATAGTGTGCAGAGGAAAGCAGCAAGATTTATAACAGGGGATTTCAGGAGAAAGAGTAGTGTATCAGAAATGTTAAAGGAACTTGGGTGGGAAACTTTAAGTAAGAGAAATGAGAAAACTAGACTTAGAGGATTATATAGAGCCTATACAAGAGAAGAAGCATGGGGAGATATCCGTGAGAGGCTTCAGTTGGAAAATAATTGTATCGGCAGGACTGACCACAAATATAAAATTAGAAGGAATTTTAGCAGAAGCGATAGGGGTAAATTTTCATTCATTGGGAAGGGTGTGAAGGAGTGGAACAGTTTACCAGGGGTAGTGTTTGATCCTTTTCCAAAATCTGTACAGATATTCAAGAAGAGAATAAACAGCAACAGAGAAAATAAATAAAGTGTTAGAGGGCATTCGACCAGTACAGGTTATTGTAAATAAAAAAATGTGTGTGAATAAATTAATTCCATTCTCTGGTCTAAGGAGTTTGGACAGCCAAAGTAGGGGACTGCCTGTAGGGGTGAAGTACAGTGGGGACTTCGAGGGCCCTGGGACAGCTACGGTAGCTGTGAAGGCCCTTCAGGAACTCTGAAAAGTGGTGGCAAAAGGGGCTCTGGTTAAGACGCAGCAGGTCGATATGCTACTTAGGTTCCAGATCGGGTAAAAAAAAAAAAAAAAGTAAATAAGTAAATAAATGCAATGTAAATATTAATCTTATACCAGTTGTATAGTATCATTTGAAGTAATTCCACATACTGTATATCAGTTGACTATATTTGTAAGTAGTACAGGAGATAATATAAGTAGAATTTTGTAAACAATATAAATTTATTAAGGATGAGCTGTGTGTTTAATAGAAAACATTGTTAGCGTAAACTGTATAATATTGTATTATAGGAAAATTTTCTTCTCTTGTTAATTTAATATTTAGTGCTTGACAATAATGTATTTTAGTGTACCATTTGCCACCGAGGTAGACACCTCATTTGCAAATAAAGAGATTTTGATTTGAAGCTTTATCTGACCCTGTAATAATTAAGAGGGGAATTCCTCAAGGCAGTATTATTGGACCTTTATGCTTTCTTATGTATATCAATGATATGTGTAAAGAAGTGGAATCAGAGATAAGGCTGTTTGCAGATGTTATTCTGTAGAGAGTAATAAATAAGTTACAAGATTGTGAGCAGCTGCAGGGTGACCTCGATAGTGTTGTGAGATGGACGGTGGACAATGGTATGATGATAAACGGGGTTAAAAGTCAGGTTGTGAGTTTTACAAATAGGAAAAGTCCTCTCAGTTTTAATTACTGCGTTGATGGGGTGAAAGTTCCTTTTGGGGATCACTGTAAGTACCTAGGTGTTAATATAAGAAAAGACCTTCATTGGGGTAATCACATAAATATGATTGTTAATAAAGGGTACAGATCTCTGCACATGGTTATGAGGGTGTTTAGGGGTTGTAGTAAGGATGTAAAGGAGAGGGCATATAAGTCTCTGGTAAGACCCCAACTAGAGTATGGTTCCAGTGTATGGGACCCTCACCAGGATTACTTGATTCAAGAACTGGAAAAAATCCAAAGAAAAGCAGTTCGATTTATTCTGGGTGATTTCCGACAAAAGAGTAGCGTTACAAAAATGTTGCAAAGTTTGGGCTGGGAAGATCTGGGAGAAAGGAGATGAGCTGCTCGATTAAATGGTATGTTCCGAGCTGTCAGAGGGGAGATGGCGTGGAAGGACATCAGTAGACGAATAAGTTTGAGTGGTGTCTTTAAAAGTAGGAAAGATCACAATATGAAGATAAAGTTGGAATTCAAGAGGACAAATTGGGGCAAATATTCATTTATAGGAAGGGGAGTTAGGGATTGGAATAACTTACCAAGGGAAAGGTTCAATAATTTTCCAATATCTTTGCGATCATTTAAGAAAAGGCTAGGAAAACAACATATAGGGAATCTGCCACCTGGGCGACTGCCCTAAATGCAGATCAGTAGTGACTGATTGATTGATTGATTGAAGGTAGTGGCCATGGGCTTAATTACGGTAGAGCCCCAGCATTTGCCTGATGTGAAAATGGGAAACCACAGATAATCTTCAGGGCTGTCGATGTTGGTATTTAAACCCACCATCTCCCAAATGCAAGCTCACAGCTACAAGACCTTCAATGCATGGCCAACTCACTTGTTTGGGGGTGGACTGTTTAAATTCTAGATTCATATACATTCCATTTTCTTCCGACTTGGTATATTGCTGGGCATGAAAAACATACAAGTAGCTAACTATGAAAGTATGGAACAAGTATTGTGTATTGTGACAATGAAGGCTAGAGTGCAAAGGTGGGGGTGGGGGCAGTGAGGAGAGACAATGAGGATGGGCCAGCGGCGAGCAAAACAAGAGTGCTGGCAAACAGCTGGGGCTTACAATAAGGAAGCTCCTAAAAGAAAATGGAAGCTGATAAACAATGAAGAATACCGTATATCCAGAATGATCTGGAAGCAGAAACTACCAGAATCTTCTGTGAATCAGTGTTAAGTCAATTAGGAGGGAGTTTGAATAAAAAAGGTTTTGATTACATGCTGCGATGAACTAGGAGATGAACACAGTTCTGGAATGACACAGTGCTGTAAAAAGCTGTGTTGGAGAATGAGAGTTTGCTGCGCCAGTGTGCGAACTTGTAAACAATAGTTTAATAAATCTAGTGGATAGTAAAAACACACTACCTCCCTGTATAGTGATTTTTAGTTTTAAGAACCTTGATAACCTGCCACAGTATACAGGAAGAATTTTGAAGTGGACAAGAAATGAATGCAGTACACACAGAGAAGAGTCTGGGACATGAGTGAGGAGCATAATCAAATGTGTCTAAATTACATGGGAGGATTCAGGATGATAATAATAATAATAATAATAATAATAATAATAATAATAATAATAATAATAATAATAATAATAATAATAACAACAACGATAACAATGCACGCCTTAAAATATACGTATACATTTTGATGTGTGGTGTGGTGTGGTTTGTACTCTCTGTGGTTGTTTGGACTATTCTTCTTTGAGGGAACAGTTACCAGTGCAGTTTATCTCGATAAGCTGTAAACACCGTTTGCTTATCAATAACTTTAATAAATTGAGATATAAATCTGAAATTTGGTGAAGACATAGCTTTATGTTCAATTTATTGAAATCACTTGATGTGTTTGAAGTGGCCACCATCAGCAAACATAGTCAATGCCACCAGATAGTGCCATGAACAACATTCTGTAAAGTATCCAGTGGAATTGCTGCAAATAATTCAATACTTTTGCATACTGCAGCTAGTGTAGGTGCCTTTGCTTGATACACAATATAATTTATGGTCCCCCAGAGGTAGAGATCTAGAGGTAGTCGTTCAGGGAAAGTTTCATCAAGGTACTCTCTGGTATGTTAATGGTAGTGAGCTGGGGCACCATCTTGTTACAGATAAAACCCCTTATCTCCAAACAGAACTAGGACTACAAGTGAAATTGATGTCTGCAGCTTATCGAGATAATTTGGAATTTGTTAATGCACAGGTAGAGTACCTGTATCTATGATGTTCTTAAGTACACAAGGCCAGCGAAATTTGCCGACTATAACAAATTTAAGGCGATGATCTCCATATGCATTTGCACACAATAACGTCAAAAGTTTCACTCTGCTAAGCTTTTGACCTGGTACAGTGCCGTCATGCTTATAAACTTGCACGTTTTCAGGTAGTGAACGCGCCCGGTCTCATCGGCATAATATAGTTCTTTCTTGATTAGTGTGTCAAGTTGTGATCTAAATGGCTTATCACTAGCGTTATTGGCACTCAGCGCTTCACCAAACACTCTAGTTTACAATACCATGCCGGTTGCAGAAAAGATGGAGCCAGCCAATGCTAGCTTGAAATGTAATGTTCATATGCTCAGCAAGTCTCTCAGCTGTTGCCTGAAGCTCCGCACCACAAAATGCTCTACCACCAGACCGCTGCTGCACGTACAATATATGTACAGCATTTTCCAGATTTGTGTCACCAGACAACTTCAGTCATTTTCTACTGGAAACTGTTGTTTCAACACCACATTGCACAGCAAATGCCTTTAGTTATTCCTTGTTCTTATGTCCAAAACTGTTTGTTTTGTTTTACACATATTTGCCACAAAAGCACCGGACTAACTTTTCAATAAGTTTCTCCCCGCAACATTAAGAAATGCACTTTCTCTTGGTCAATGCCATCGTTATGCAGAAGCTCCGCTTGACTGAAGTACTTTTGCATACTCTTACATTTTTTACTAAAATTTGTACAACTGCCAAATTTTTTCCTTTGCTGACTTTTTTGCTCGATTCAATTTCCTAGCAAGTCCCTTCAATTTCTCCTTACTTCAACAACCATTTCTAACTATTTCTTTCAAACGTGCACTTCCTTCTTAATTTCTTTACTTCTCTGTTATAATATAGCATATATTTACCATTCCTTACTACTTTTGATAGTACATACCTGTTTTCACATTCGTCAACAAACCATCCCACAGACTGTTTACATTTTTGTTAAAAACTTTGTTTTTATGTTCCAGTAATTACTTTTGACAGTTTTCGGAGACGCCAAGGGGCCGGAATTTTGTCCCGCAGGAGTTCTTTTATGTGCCAGTAAATCTATTGAGATGAGGCTGACTTATCTGAGCACCTTCAAATACCATCGGACTGAGCCAGGATTCAACCTGCCAAATTGGGACCAACAGGCCACTGCCTTAACCGTCTGAGTCATTCAGCCTGGCTATCTTTTTATTTACCATTTTCCACCAATCATAATTACATTTTTTTAAAACTCCATCATGCTTGTCTTATCAACAGTGTGGTACTGCCTAATATTCTAACTTTTACAACCTTCCACTCTTTTGCATTTATTTTTAACTACAACAAAAACAGCTTTGTGATTACTTATACCACCCATCTCTTCAATTTCTCTATCAAGTTCATCTGCTTTTATCAGCACCACATTCAAAATATTTTCCTTTCTAGTTGGTTCCATCACTTCCTGATTCATCTGTCCTTAACTTATTTGCCATTTGTTGGTCATGCTTTCTGTCGTTTGCATTACCTTCCCAATTGATATTCGGTAAATTGAGATCACCTGCTACAATCACATTTCTTTCTGTGTCGTTTCCCACATATCTATGCAACCCTTACGAGGTCTGTACACTCAAAAAAACATCAAGTTGTCTATTATCTTTAGAGATGAGCCTTGCACACTGAATTTTATGTTTCTCATCTTTAACATTTTCATAGTTTACAAATTCTTCCTTCACCAGAATGAATCCCCCCCTCCTCCCATTCCTATTCTGTCTCTACGATAAAAATCCCAGTTTATGAGAAAATTTCTGCATCCATAATATCACTTTTTAGCTGTGATTCAACTCCTATTACAATATCTGCTAAATAGATCTATTAAATTATTTAATTCTATACCTTTCTTTACAATACTTCTACAGTACCGTTATCTGTACCGTTATCATCGCTCCCTAGCCTACCCCGTTTCCCTGACTATTCCTCCCTATAATCCTTCTAAAAACCTCCTAAATTACGTACCACCACGGTTCAAGTGCAGGCCATTTGAGCGCAGATCTTTATCTCCTACCCACCCATTAGGATCTACAAAATCTCACTGCCAGTTTCCCACATACCTTGTTCATAGTCTCATTTAAATACCTCATCACCTTCCAGTCAGTATCCCTACTACACAGTGTTCCACTTATAGTATTCATAACTTCCTTAAACTTCTCCCAAGCTGCATTAATCAGATCCCACATATCCCAACTAAGTTGGTACCTATACCTGTTGTACCTGCAGTAACTCCCCAATATCTGTCCTGAATTCTGCCCCTGAAAATATCCCTTTGCCCCCAATTTCCTTGCCCTTAAAACATTAGCACACCTGTCTTCTACAACTTTCCCCTTTCCTTCCCACCCGTCCTGTACACCTACCATAACCTGCACATTGTTTGAGGGGACCTACCTTCCTACCTGTCCTCCGTGACAATTATCTCCCTCAAACCCTCCAAGTCCTCCCTCATATTCCTTAATGCCCACTTATACCCCAGACCCTACACCTGCATTCCTTAGCCGTTCTTTACTCCTCTTTACAAAAAAGTAAAACTCAGCTTAATTAAAGGAACATATTCTGTGACAACGAAAGAAAATTAAAAGACAAAGGAAATACTATTGTCTAAAATATTACACAAAGAAATGCAATTTTCATTAATTTTTTTTGTTTGTTAATAAATTACCACAGTAAACTTGAAATATCCACCTAATATACAGGTTACCAAAGCAGATTTCACTTCTTATATACTCTTATTATGTTGTTCACTTCATTATTTAAGACTGAGTAACACCAAATTTCTCACTTTTAAAAGCATAAAATTTTCAAAAATAACACCCAAAAATCTTGCCTCTAAAGACATATTATAGGGCATCAGAAGCAAAAAATACATGGGAGAGTACTTACGAAAATACTGTGTGCAAAGTGAGAGAGTCCTATGGGTATGGGACGGATGGTAAATGTAAAAAAATGATCAGACTAGCATTTAAGAAGTTTGAATTGCATAGGAAAACTGGTACATCAAAGAATGTTCTGAAAGTTCATGAGATGATTTTGGGAAGTTTGATAAACTACTGTACCTGAAAAAGAAGACATATGGTAACATTATTATACCTGAAAAAGAAACAACTTAATTGAAGTAGAATCAAAATTAGTTTCATCAGACTGAAGAACTAAACAGTCATAAATTACTGGATACATTATGAATATATATGTGAAGAGTATTGATATGACAGTGTAAGGGAAATATTTATATCTACTAATCGAAGCACTGAGGAAGTATATTGTAAGTGATCAAGAAGTAATGATGATTGAAGTAATATAAGGAATTTCATGATTCAGCATGGGAAGTGATGTCAATGAGTTCCCTGATTTTTATGAAGTGCTTGCCTTTATGCTTTATGAATGTGAACAATTCAGCTTTAAGGAACCCAATAATGATGGAATCGTTTCAAATGATTCATGAAAAATGTGCATTTTCATAAGGGTGTTGCTTTAATGTGAAGTCAATTATTTAATAATGCCACCGCAAGTCCACATGTTATTTCTATATTTCTTCAGTCTTAACAGAAATAAATGGACATGTTATAAGTGGGTTACTGAAAAAAATTTTCATATAACAGAATGCTTCTATAAGATAAGAGTTGGACTTGAACAACATTCTATACATTTGAAAACAATTACATGTAAAACTTACTTGGCGTTGGGGATGTTGAGAGATGTACGATACTGCTTCAAGGCATCTATAGGTTTCACCTTGATACCTCGCAGGTGGTTATCTGTTACAATGATGAACACATCCACACTTTTCTTTGTCTTCTCTGCCCACTCTATAGGTGCTGCAAGATCCATCGTAGTGCTTGGGACCTGAGAAACAGATAAAACATATATATATTTTTTACAGTTTGCTTCACGTCGCACCGACACAGATAGGTCTTATGGCGATGATGAGATAGGAAAGGCCTAGGAGTGTGAAAATGGGAAACCATGGAAAACCATCTTCAGGGCTGCCGGCAGTGGGGTTCGAATCCACTATCTCCCGGATGCAAGCTCACAGCTGCGCGCCCCTAACTGCATGGCTAATTCGCCTGGTAAAATAAAATGGCGTATGGCTTTTAGTGCTGGGAGTGTCCGAGGACATGTTCAGCTCGCTAGGTGCAGGTCTTTTGATTTGACTCCCGTAGGCGACCTGCGCATCATGATGAGGATGAAATGATGAAGACGACGCATACACCCAGCCCCCCTGCCAGCAAAATTAACCAATGATAGTTAAAATTCCCGACCCTGCCGGGAATCGAACCCGGAACCCCTGTGACCAAAGGCCAGCATGCTAACCATTTAGCCATGGAGCTGGACACTCACCCGGTGATAAACATCTATGCTGGCAACTACTGTGAAGCAAATTTGAAACAACACACACTGCACTAAGTACAAATAAACCAAGTAATTATTCGCTTGTATGAAATTAGTAACTCGAGACAATTTCACTACTATGAAGCTCATCGTTTCTTAAAAACGGAGACCTCACACGTTACAAAAACCTGATTTTTCACGGGAGCGAGAAAACATAATAATCATGACTAATCATAGGTAATACATTTCATATTCATCAGTATTGAAGAGCAACATAGTGTAAAACAAAAGCTAAAGGTTTCCACCTATTCAATACTATTGGTAGTAACCTTAAAAATATTACATATATTTGTTGAAACTAGTTTCGGTCTTACCAGAGACCATCACCAGTCAAAATCAAAGTTAAGGCAAGACATGAATATAGATACAATTTATAAAGCAAGCATGAAATACAATGCAAGACAAGTAAAGATTTGAAAAACACTCATCACAATCACATGTCCTGTGAAAGCTCTCAGCTTTCCTCCAATTTGAAGAATGCACCTCACAGAAGACTAGGTGAAACACTAAAATACCAACACTTGAGGAAACTACTAGAACTCAGCTGAAACAAGTGTGAACAGAATGATGTTGATGGGAAAGTGCTGAGATGTTCATGTTTCCAACATGATTAAAATATAAAATAAAATAAAAATTTTAAAAAAATGCCTAAGGTGGGGCTGAGGGATGTGGAATGGTGAGCGATTGCTGGAGGGAAAGAAGGGGGTTTAGTGTACTTAATTTCTTTTTATTGAAAATAGGAATTAATAGATCAAAAAAAGGGATTTAAAAAATAGATATTTCATTATGGTTGAAATTGGGATTAAAGAATTGATCCAGGTGGATGAAACAATTCTCAAAGATAGTGAGCAGAAAGGCCTTATTAACCATTTTAAAGATTTTTAGATCTTGATCAATATTCGTGAATTTATGGTTTGAGTCGATCATATGTTTTCCCATAGCTGAAAATCGATTATATTGACATGAATTTACATGTTCTAAGTACCTCATGTCAAAGTTTCTATCTGTTTGTCCGACATAGGTGGATGGCCAGCTATTACATTTAAGCATATAAACACCTGATCTATAGAGTTATTATTATTATTATTATTATTATTATTATTATTATTAATAATAATAATAGAGTTTGTATTGTGTAGAATTGATGCATTATTACTGTCTGTTTTAAAAGATATTTTTATACCATGTTTTTTGAAAATGTTGGAAATCTGGTGCATCTGGATTATTAAAAGTGAAAGTGGAAAATAAGATTTTGTTAGTTTTTTTCACTCTAGAATCAGAAACTGAACATAAAATCAAGTTTTTAGACTTATGTAACTATCTCAAGATGCCAAATTTCCCTTAACTACAAAATTTATAGAGAACCTACACAAACCATAAACACCATTCATCAACACTCTTTACATCCACAAGTCCACAAACGTGCTGCATACTACAGCATGGTTCATCATGCTTTCAATATCCCAATGTCAAAAACAGATCTTATACATGAATTAAACACCATCAGATATATAGCGAAGGCTACTGATCGCCAACGTTCTGCGAGGACATGGCACATGAAGAAGAAGAATGGATATAATAAACATTTCACTGAAAGAATAATAAATAAATAAAGTCAGACATCGACTTTCCACTCCTCTCACTAGCTTTGTATATAATTATGTGCTTTGTAATAAATGTTCAACGGACTGACTGCAAATGGTAGCTTGGTCCTCACTTTTGATCTCCCACTGTTTTTGTTGTTGTAAATATGGAGTCTTCCAGCAGTATTTTGCGAGTATTTTATGTATATTTTGGTGTGTTGATGAGGTGCTCATGCACAGATGTTATTCAGAATATAGTTAGTTATTTTAGAATCAGTGGAGTTGTTGATGAACCTAGGTGGAGTTCCTACCTATTTAGTTGTTTTCAGAAGGTTAGTTAAGGCCTGAAGCAGATGTACCAGTACTCAGTTTTATGTACACACCCTGGGAGAGAGAATTATCATGCTTTATAATGAGAATGCCAAGAGAGAGAATACTAAAGAGAACATTCATGGATACAGAGACTGCAAAGAGGCCTAGGGGATGGCCAAGAATGAGATGGAGGAGCTCTGTTGTGGACTGTATTGCAAATAGAGGAGTCAATAGCAATAAAGTACTAGAAGAGGAGAAAGAATGTAGAAAAGGGAATGGATGAAGAAGGAAGAAAAGGATTTAAAAAAAAAGATAAATAGAAATAGCTGGCACAGCCCTTGGGATCAACAAGCACACAAGCCCCCCCCACTGAAGTCAAGGTCATGATGTCCCTTGAGGGACAATGGCGGTGAAGACGATGATTATAACTATGATGGTATAAACAGAGATGAATAATAGAAAAGGAATGTAAACACCAATGACACAAACATATTATTTCACTATTTAAGTGAAAAAAAAAAAAAATCAAGTTATGAATTAGTATGCCCATAACTGTCATATTAAAAAATGTGGACACTTCCTACATTCCAATGCTGTGGAATTACTCATGAATAAAGTAGAATTTTAATGCACGTAATGATGAATTTAGATTTGACCAACTCATTGGCTGAATGGTCAGGATTGCAGTTTTTGGTTCAGATGGCCTCGGGTTTGATTCCCGGCCGGGTTGGGGATTTTAACTGAATCTGGTTCATTCTTCTGGCTTGGGGACTGGGTATGTATTTGTCGCAACACTCTCCTCTTCATATTCAGACAAGACACTACACTACCAGCCACTACAGGAACACATTCCTCCATATATGGTTGGCGTTAGGAAGGGCATCCGACCACAAAACAGGGCCAAATCCACGCGCGCGCGCGCGTGTGTGTGTGTGTGTGTGTGTGTGTGGGAAAAGCGGAAGCAGAAGAAGATATTTGGGATTTAAATTTTTCTATGTTCTTTCTGCAACATTGTGGTGGGCAGATTATTAAGGGTACTTATGGTACATTGGTTAAGATGACAGGAAACAGGAAAAATTAACAATACATTAAAAGATTCTTACTGAAAGGGTAATGCAGTTATGAGCGAATTCTCTATTTTTTGCAATACAGCAAATGTTCGAATATTTTGAGAATTGCAAGTAATCAACTTCATTTTTCGTATCAAAATTTAATCACTTTTACAATATTTAAAATTCTTCCACCGTTTTGATACTTTTTTTGCCTTTTGGCAAATTTTTTATTTGTCAACAGTACATGTTTCGTTCCTTATTTAGGAACATCCTCAGCTGTTATTGTAGCTTAGGTGAATTGCTAAGATTTTAAACACGTTAATTTGCAGGTACATTGATTCACTTAAAAACTACTAAAAATACCAATTAAATTAAATGATATTAAAAACAATGTAGGGGTTACTGTGTTAATGATATGAGAACGGATGATTACATAGTTGGTCAGCTTAAAAACTCATAATATATAACAACTTACCTGGAAGGAACAGAAGATAAAAACATTCAATAATTTGAACAGTGTTACGAAGTCAAACATTTTTTAAAACTTTTAACCGCAAACAGACATTTTAATGCAGCAAAATGAAATTTTTAACAACTATTCAAATGAATAGACATAGTTTTTAAGCTGACCCAACTACGTAATCATCCGTTCTCATATCATTAACACACTAACCCCTACATTGTTTTTAATATCATTTAATTTAATTGGTATTTTTAGTAGTTTTTAAGTGAACCAATGTACCTGCAAATTAACGTGTTTAAAATCTTAGCAATTCACCTAAGCTACAATAACAGCTGAGGTTGTTCCTAAATAAGGAACGAAACATGTACTGTTGACAAATAAAAAATTTGCCAAAAAAAAAGTATCAAAACGGTGGAAGAATTTTAAATATTGTAAAACTTAGTTATTTTGAGAATACCATATTTTCTTGCATAATTAATGCACTTTTTTGACGAAAAATTAGGGCAAAAACTTTGGATACATACATTACTTGAGAATTCAGGTATTTAAAAAAAATTTACAATTCATTTACATTTAAAAGATACATCAAATATAATATGCACGCAATTGGTTCAACTCATTTGCGATTTATCATCATTTGGCGTAAAATTCCGGCGGGAGATTTTTTCTGAAAAGTCAAATAGGGTACATCAGGTAAGTTGGACACCCGGGTTTGAAGTTCCGACACTGGAAAATATTCTCCCCGTTACAAGCTGACAATAAGACCTGAAGTGAAATAAACATGTACTAATAAAAGTACAATTCATGTACGTACATAATGACATACTGAAAAGAAAGAAAACTGTTCAACATGAGAAGGGCCGGGCATCGAAGGAGAGATCCCTGCTATATTTCCCCAAACCGTTCGTATCCTATCTTGAACGAGTGACGTGTCCATTGTGCCGCACCAAGCTTGCTTTGCTGGCACACTTCTTGGAATATACCATACTCTTTGACTGCCATCGACATCTTTGCGATAATTCCGAACGTGACGTATGACTTGTGTTGTCTTTGACAGAGAGTTTATTTAGTTACGTTTGTTGTGTTCCTTTGTATGTATATGTTTCATTGTTAGCTTTGTTTATCCCACCTCATAACTATGGCAACCATCTTTATCTACCTTTTGTTCCTTGGGATGTTGTGTATTCTAGATGGGGGATTGTTGTAGAGCTGCATCTCTGGTGATGCTCATTCTGATATGCAGAGCATAATGAGTTGCAGGCAGGATGTACATACTGCTTTGATATTGTGTGCATTTCTTTCAAAGTATGTCCATTTTATTATTTTACTACGTGGATTGATGTGTCATACGTCACGTATATGAAATTATGTGAGGCAAGTCAACCATACGTTATGAGATTTGAGATTGTAAGAGGCGAGTGTGGCCGTGCTTGATTTGTGTTCGATAAGCCTCTCAATATCACTGGATGTTAAGCCTATGAGTTAAGCATCCGACGCATATCTCTGTGAGTAATGTTTCAAGCTATTCATTTTATTTGTCTTACCTTGCTTTGTGTTTGTTAATAAATCCCCATATTTCGACCCCGTTCTTTCATTTATTGGGAAGGGTTCTGGGTTCATTCTATCCCTGTTCCCCTATTGATCTCATTACGCACGAGTTCAGCTCCAGGCTATTTTAGTCTGTTCCAGCCCGTCCACGGCCTATTAATGAGGTGAGTAGGTAGGTAAGTATCCACGGACCTGTCGGTGTATCAGGCATGTGTATGTTAGTGTGTGTGTGTCTACGGTAGCTGTGTGTGTGTGTGCACGGGTTGAGTGTGTAGGTGTGTGTAGGAAAGGTGGGTGACCCTCCACCATTTTTCTTGGACAAGAACGTGGATCCCTCACAGAAATTTTACTTTAGGCATGGTTTTTCGTTTTAGAACAACATAAGGGGCAAGCTTTCTGCCATCACCTGTTACAGCATGCATTGCAGTACACTGTTCTTTTTCGCTTCTGGTACCGCTTCTGGTACACTCGATGTCCCTTTCTTTTCAACTGTTCGACTTTGTAGCATACAGAAACTGACTGGCGTCTGATATGTGGTTCCTATTTGGGAGAGCAGATATTCCTTCACTTTATACGCTTCTCAATCACAAAGCGATGAAAATCGATTACTTTTTGGATGAAAGGTTTTGGAACAAAATCATATTTAAGCAGATCCTCCTCTACTTGCAGAAACTTGCCACTTTTTGGTCCGCAAAATGCTTTACGAGACTTCTTGGTCACTTCAAGTCGCACTTCTCTGTTACCGTGGTAGCGCACGTTGCATTCGGACACTGAATACTTGCGGCCCACTGCCCTATTCTCGTATGTTTCGGCGTAACTGATCAAGTTTATATGATGCAGTATTACTCGAACACTTGCTCACTGTGGACTAACAAACAATTTTGAGATTACAGAAAATGAATGGCCCGTACCCGAAACACTCGTAAAATATGTTTGTACCAGACTGAAATAGAGCATCGCTGGTCACTTCTGCGCTGATTCTCTCATTGAACTAGTGCAATGGTATTTCCTACCGGCTGATACAAGTACGTTGCCTGGTATTTGGAATCCCCGGTTTTACAACAGGAAGGCTGCTGCCTGAGTAGCTGACATCTTTATTTCAAAACACTGCCGGAGCTGGGCAATGGATGTTTGAAGAAGTGGGTGCATCAAATACGTGAACATTTTCTTTCTCCACTGAGGACCCAAAAAATATTGGGATGCATAAATAATGCAAGGGCATAAATTATGTGAGAAAATACGGTAAATAGATTATGTATGAAGGTTGTATACTGTAAATGGGATGATTAAAACTGTCCAGCAAGCGTGAAATATGCTTTGGAGAGTCTCTTACACGGTCAAGATGTGGGAACACTGTACTACTTGCATTCGAAGGGAGTACTCTGTTCAGTGTATGCTAGCTCATGAATGGCTGTATTCAGATATGGAAAACACAGAAAACAATTAAGGAATATCTATTATATATAACAGTAATAATCAAGTATTAGAGGTTTACTGCAAAGATTAAACAGAACCATATAAATTCATCATTATTTCACTGTAAAAACCTGACATTTTTGACCTCTCCTAACTTATACAATAACAGAGATAGAAACACGTTTGCTGTGTATGAAATACAAGGAACATAATAAGCTTTCTCTCATTTCAAATCTTGAAGTGGTTGGGAATCTGTGCTTGAAGATAATGTGAGTTAAATCCAACTACAGTTAGAGTCTCAACAAATGTTCAGTGAATTTTAGGATGTGGTGATGATTACCATTTTGAGAGGAAATACATCTAGCAACAATTCTCTTAACACCAATCAAAGGAAAAAAGGAAGAGGTCC
This sequence comes from Anabrus simplex, assembly GCF_040414725.1. Lineage (NCBI taxonomy): Eukaryota > Metazoa > Arthropoda > Insecta > Orthoptera > Tettigoniidae > Anabrus > Anabrus simplex. Next base: position 1,557,171,242 of record NC_090265.1, read on the forward strand.
GACACTTTGAAGAATGAAGGTATTGACAAAAGAAAGGGAAGGGCCATAACGGGCATGAAAGTAAAAGAATACCTAGGCCTTGCAAACCTAATACTGCTGGGGTCGAAAGCAAATAAGAGCTGACCAAAGGAGGTTGGACAGAAAAGACTAAATTGAAGAGAATGGCACAAGTAAGTAGAAGTAATGTCAGACTCGGCTGGGGAAACCATGGTCCGCCAACTCTCATTCTCATGTCACAAGCCCCTGGTCTGCCTTTAAGTCACCTCTTATGACAGGCAGAGGATACCGTAGATGTATTCTACTGCCCCTACTCACAGGGGGTTGACTTTCAGAAACTCCATTGCTGCCTACCGTATGGGAAAAGACCGGCCTCGCGGTGTAGGGGGCAACGCGTCTGCCTGTCACCCGGCGGCCCCGGGTTTGATTTCCAGCTGGGTCAGGGTTTTTAAATTGTAATGATTAATATCCCTGGCCTGGGGACTGGGTGTTTGTGACGTCCTTAATCTTCCTTTCCTCACACACAACATTCCACACTACCGCCATTCCAAGTACACGCAGGTTCTTACAATATGATGCCAGTAGGGGCAAAAGATCCACATGGGTCGACGCCCTGAACAAATAGCATTAAAAAAAAAAAAAAAAAAAAAAGAAAGAAAAACAGGTGAAACATTTTCCATTGCTATGTACAATGTGAGCGAGACAATTTTATTACACAAACATTTGCAGTTCCTGAAACAAGCAAGTGTTTTTATCCTCTACTACTCAGCAAGTTTCAAACATGTTTGAATTATTAAACCCCTGGCCAGAACCAAAAATAGCTTGGGTAGCTCCACCAACCCCACAAATAACCAGGATAAGCTGAAGAAAGTTTTCTCCTTCTTTATCTTTACTTCTCACAGTATCACTTATCAACTTATTTTTATGTAAGTAGTTACGAGGGTGTCTTGAGGTCAATAAATTCTATGCTTGAACTATTTAAGAAATCTAACCATTGTAAGGTTTACAAATTTAAATTTTGTGCTGTGATCAGAAAAAACCTTGTAAACCAATGCAAACTGATTCTAAATCTACACTATAATCTTTTCACCCACACACATTGTCACTGTCATCTGCAGGGCTATTGATACTGAACTTGTTGATAAACTGCATATACAGGGTTTTAATAATGAATTTGCTCCTAAGAATGTTTACAATAAGAAGATAAAGTTATAAACCAAGCTTATGATGTGGTAAAATGCAGAATGTAATTTGGCATAATACTCTGAAACAGAGGTGGCTCACACTGGGCATTTCGACCCGTGGGCACACAGCATAGTAAGCGGGCGGTCAAACGATGAGCGTATGTTATTCAGCCACAGTAAGATGGTTACATCACAGATCATGATGGTCAATGCCAAGCAAAGGCCTGCCAGTCAGACTTGATCAGTGCAGCGATACCCAAGTTTGAAACGGTGACAGAATCTCATGAAAAAGAAAGGACCTTGCTGAATCTCATTGTAGATGCATAGTGGGAAGAACAGTATTACTTTTGTGCTAGCAGTGGACTGTAAAATGCCTATTATGAGGGTAGTCTGCTATAGCGTAAAGGTATAATGTAGAATGTCAGTACAAATCGGAACAAGCTCATATGCATGATACTGTTGTAAGAGATGTTCGAATAAAATGAAGATAAATTGTATAGTATTTTCATAACCTCAATAAAACAGGGGAAGTCACAAAACACCAGAACACTGCACAAAATCAAGCATAAAACCTTTTAGAATTATGTACGGTAGAACCTCGATTATATGTTCCCGGAAACAACATTTTCCTCTTTTATTCATTCAAATTACGTGGTCCCACGAGCATCCTAATTAAATTACATTGTAAAAATCCCGCATTATCCGTTCCTCGAAGAAACGATTTCCCGGATCAACCGTCCAGAAATTTCAGTCACATCAGCGCTAAATCCTCGATCACGCATTTTTCAAGAAGCTGTATGTTATGAAAGGATGGCTAAGGCATACTTAAGGATTTTGGTGTTGACGTCCCACCATTGTGGATATTTGAGGAAGTAGCTACTGTCCTGGAAAAGCGATCGGCGGTGAACTTGCATAAGGTATCATCTTAACATCGCATTCAGGTAGTATTGTTTAGAGAATCCTTGGAAATCATAAAACAGAGAGAGTGCTGTAACTGTACGAGTGTATGACTGGCAATTTTTAGGTTAGGAAGTTTTCATAAAATAATTTTAAATATAAAGTAGTAAATATCTTGTGAGTTTTGAACTGAGATGTAAGAACATTATATTCTAAGAAGAATTTGGTTGTAGGGAATTATGTATCTATGCTTTTTCATATTGGTGTAATCTAAATTTGTGTATGAATCTGCACATGGCATAGCAGTAAAGTTTATGCAACCAGGAAAACAGCTACTATATTGATAACGACAGTTGAAGTTGGTTTAAAGCGTTGCAACATGTGGATTTTGGCGGACGCTGTGCTGCAAGGAGCGAGTCTGTATATGTTTGTGCGTGCTACAAGTTTATTGCTATTATCGGGTATTATTGTGCATGACTGTTACAGTTGCTGATTATGCTATTGAGGTTACTGTTGACGACAACTGATACCGCGAAGTGGGTGCTGCACGAGCATTTTACGGGAGCTTTATTACTGCACAATTATGGAGTCAAGAGTGCATTGCTCGTTAATGGACATTCCCAGTGAGCGGTTGGTGGGAGATGGTACACAGTGATGTTTTATAAGACTATCGATTTTCCCTCGCCGAGGAAATGCACATTGTGGGCAGCCCCCCCCCCCTCCTTGTTTTTTTTGCTATTTGTTTTACATCACACCAACACAGATATGTCTTATGGCGACGATGGGACTGGAAAGGCCTAGGAATGGGAAGGAAGCGTCCGTGGCCTTAGTTAAGGTACAGCCCCAGCATTTGCCTGGTGTGAAAATGGGAAACTACGAAAAACCATCTTCAGGGCTGCCGACAGTGGGGTTCGAACCCACTATCTCCCGAATACTGGATACTGGCCGCACTTAAGCGACTGCAGCTATCGAGCTCGGTGGGCAGCCTTTAAATGTGCAGTGTGGAGGTAATATGTGGCTCACAGAACTAATTACAACTTGATGAAATATAGCCCAATTGTTCATTACCTGCGTATTCTTGGAAGAATACCACAGGCTTGTTGCTATTTATCGTGGAGAGAGCTTTTAAAAACTTACGCGAGAATGGAACTGGGGTCATTATTCTCTTACACTGTCTGATGTGTATTCAGATTCAGTAACCAGTATGGACTCAGTGTGTGAACAGTTTTCATTCATACTTGTTTGGCTGCAGTTCTCTTCGCTTCACGTAATTTGATATTTTCTTCGCAGACACTTGACTTGACATTGTACGTAGCTAAGATTTGATTTGATATCACTTAGCATGCTGAGGTGTCTATGTTAATACCTCATACAGTGACATTACTTGGTATTCTCAAACGGTGATGGTGCTTCTTGTTCAGTGTATATACAAGATCAAAATGGAACGAAAATCTCGTAGCCTACTTCTAAATTGTCAGTAATAGGCTAAGCAGTCTGCAATCTGGATAAAGATGAGGGGAATTGGTGTATTATTTCCTGGGTGGTGATGTTTTGGAGTAACCAACCAACCTATAGATGGTTGTGGCAAATGGAAAGGCTCAGAAGTCAAGATTTAAGAAGTGAGCATTGTGTTAGGTTAGGGACAACTAGTTTCAAATCATAACGCTAGTTGGGGCACCTTATCCTTGCTAATTAATATGTTGAGTGAAAATTATGTGTGTTTGAATCTGTTATAAGGGATACCACATGAGGTATGTATGTACAGTGTAAATATTATGTTGTTTGTGAAGTGGGCAAGATGAAAATCTAATTGTATATTGTAATATTAGACTTTTGAAAAACTTTAATTCTCAGTAAATCTAATAGTTAAACATACGATAACTTTTATTCATGGAGTGAAAACCTGGCATGTTACCTAAATTTAATTTCAGGGGTAGACAGGTAAGGTTATACAGCAAGTTTGGAGCATCGTCAGCCTGATGACCGTCGCCTTGGGAGAGGGAGTTCTGTCATGCTCTGCGAGTCAATTATTCCTGTAAATTGTTTGCAGGTGGTGCCCAGTTTTGTTATTTATACCTTATCCTAGCAACCATTCATGTAGTATTTTCTGTTTCACCAACCAGTTACAGTGCCCACGACAAATGACAGAAGACAGAGGCGCATTTCGACACCTGTATTTGAATCATAAGTTATGAATTTGATAGAGCTCTATTTGAAGACGGAAGGAGTTTCGTCATACTTGCAAAACGTCTACATTATGTCCAGGGATAGATTTTTTTTTTCCGAGTGTATCACCGAACAGATTTCCGGCACTTCCCTCAGAGCACTGTATAGTCACTGGGCTTCCAGGTAGGAATCGAAACTGCTTCTTCTTAAGCAAGACAAATTTAGTATTTTAATATTATTGTATATAATTATGTTATGGAGACCAGAACAGACGTTGCACCTTACATACATAAAGCCATGGGAGGTTTTGGGATTGCCTATTGCTGTCTTGGTCCTAATATAAGACTGGAATTTCATGTTTTTGTGTTAAAATGTTATAAAAGCCATGTTACATTTAAAAATTTTGTATCATTTCGCACTCGTACCGGCTTGTACAGCGAGCACGCTTTCCAGCTGAGCTCAAGGTCGTGAATAATCTTAATTTCGGAAGTGTTAGTGATATTTTTTCTCTTTCCAATTTGATTGTGATTAGTGATGAGCAGAACTAAATATAATGCATTCGAGAACTTGAGGATTGATACTTTCGAAAGCATATTCTCGAGTTCAACATAACCTTTAAAAGTCGGAGTAGGCCAAATTTACGTGGTACAAGATTTCCCATAAACCGACTAGGAACAGTATACCGGTGACCAAATTATAATGGGAAAAAAAGGATTTTGCCATCATGTTAGACGCTTTTGTATATAATGTGCTTTATTTTATTAGACTGGAGAATGAAAAAGTACTTGTGGTTGATTGTTGTTTGGCTTGGCGTTACGGGTATTAGATTTTTTGAAGAGTTTGCCTGATCAAAGTTGCTGAACTGAAAAAAGTTTTCCAAGGAATATGACAAAGTTTTCAGAGGAAACTGGCAAAGTTTCCTCGGTAAAACTGAATGTAATGTTTCGAGATTTTAAAGTTGAGTACCAGTAATAAACGTTTGAAGCCAGCCCTGTGGTCTGCCTGCCTCTCACTCGGTGGGCCCGGGTTCAATTACTGGGCAGGTTAGGCATTTTTACCTGGATATTAGGGGTGGTTCCAGGTTCAGTCATTCTACAATTACAGTACCTTTAATTGAGGAGCTATTTAATGGTGATATGGTGACACTGGTCTAGAGAGCCAGGAATAACGGCCGAGAGGATTCGTCACACTGACATGTGTCACACCTCAATCTGCAGGCCTTCAGACCGAGGACGGTTGCTTGGTAGGCGGAAGGCCCATTGGGGCTGTAATTTGGTTTGGTTTAGGGGCGTTTGTAAGATTATAAGTATACATATTTCATTTTTGTGATGTTTAGCCAAATTGTTGATGGTTCATTCGTTCCCAGATATTCCGTTTTCCCGTATTGTACGTTTTTTCTGTGGTCCCTCCAAAAACAGAGAATCGAGGTTCCACTGTATTACATTTTGCTGAATGGATTATGGGGATTTTACTTCTCCTAGTGGACATCATGTAATTTCTACCCAAGAAGTTACAAACTGTAGCTTGTATGCAGAATCAATTGAACCTATAGATATGTATGTTGTGGGTATTTACCTACATGGGAGGTGAATTATACTTGGGTAATAATTCAAGTTAAATCTGATAAAATATTAAGTGTGAGGAACATACAATACTATATGCTTATTCTCTTTTTGGGTGACAGTGCACTGTAACAAAAATTGTAATGTGTCAATTTTCCTGGAATACATAAACAAAGTCACCTCCATACAGGCCATGAAGACCCTAGGGGGAGTGGAAGGTAAAGGCTTCCACCATTGTTAACCTCGGCTCGTGATGGGGTGGAGTGGTTAACTCTACGCCCGGCTGCCTTTGCCCCCAGGAATTAACCTGGTACTTATTTTTGGTGTAGGCTGAGTGAACCTCAGGGTCATATGCACCTCCGGAAGTGGAAATCTCGTTTCTTAAATTTTACGACTTCCTGACAGGGATTCGAATCCATGTCCTTCCGGGCGAACCGAGCACGCCTTTACCACCTCGGCCAGGCAGCCCCTGGAATACATAAACAAAGGAAAAAAAAAAAAAAAAGATGTCTGTTAATACTGAGCACAGTATAAATCAATAACACACATGAATATTAAAAAAAAAAAAAGTTTTTCTTGGGATTATAGTGTCTTTCTTTATGCTGTACTACAATCAATCAACATTTCACCAAAAATAATGCAAGGAAAACCCTATAATCACAATCAAATGGCACTCCTCCTTTGCAGTACTGAATGTGTTCGTTCTCTTGCTTAACTGTGACATACGCTTGAAACTGAAGCTGCATGCAGTTACGTCAATCCTGCCCAGCCACACTGGCTCAGTCTCAAAGGGTGCCCAGCTGAGCAACTCTGCTCTAAAACATCAGTGTAAAAGATTTAATACAACAACATCTATTATTTCAAATCTGCAACCATATATCTAGGAAAAAAAAATTGCCTTAAATGAGGATCTACAATACTAACATTTTCTATTCATTATGATTATGTTATATTTCTGAATTTTGATCACTTTCATTAGACAAAATAATCAATCTTTAGCATTTTGAACTTAAAATAATTTACAGTAACAAGTGTTACAACGTAACCTGAATTGATCTGGTTCTTGAATTAAATTGGAATTATTAAATTTCTGAGAATGTCTTGATTAAGAGTATAACAAAAGGCTATAGATGCTATATGTAACATGCACAAAATGTACACTAGATATTTGCAAAATGATCTGTCTTTGAGAAATAGTGTTGTATACTTTAAAGTGATAAGTACTTTAAACATCATGTTTTTTTTTTTTTTTTTCACTGTTAACTTGATCCAGCACCATATACAATACCTCTTTAAGCTTGTCCTGAGCTTGCTTAAAGGACATGCTCTTTTCCAGGGCCACAGGAGCTGGTGTTCCAAACCCAAATGCCATTACCATTACATCACGTTCTGCCTTGACAAGACAGAGAGACAACAACGCAGCAGCTTGTAGAGGTTGCACTTGACACTGCCAACATCTGCTAGTCAACATCTGTGGCCGTGTGTCCACAACTATCATATAACGCATGCCTGTAGACACCAACAACTGCAGAAGAAAGGTAAGTAAAATTGGACACTCCTTTCACAAGACAAATAATAAACTGATATGTTAAAATGTGCAACAATTGAGTATCATTGTATTTAAAGTTATACAAACTGGATTTGGAACCAATGCAATCAAAGTGATCTCACATTTTTTTTTTATGGAGATGAATATTCACATTTCATGGGCTATGATTTTAGTTTCCAATTTCTTATTTTGATATCTTTCATCTCTCACCTTAGAGTAAAATATCTTTTATACCATTTTATTTTCAGCAGACCCATTCCATTTGTATCTTTCTCACATAGCAGTCAAAGGTTAACATATCACTTTTGGAAAAGTGGCTGCAATCTATGTAAAACATAAATCTACATACAGCAGATTGTAACAGCGGACATAAAGAAACCTGTGATGATTAGGGGAGGTTGAAGTGAAGAATTAATACATGACTAACATGAGAATGTCAGTAGAATTACCTTTACTACACAAAGTTTATAAGCAAATATCCTCTAGTGCTTTTCCCCACCCCCTTGCAATATCACAGGTGCAATTGTATTGCACACGTGGAGTTGGTCCAGTTTTGAGGGTGAAAGTCCCTTCCCGACACCAACCCTACATAGAGGGATGTATTCTACTATCATGTGTTTCTGAGGTGGTTGGTAGTGTAGTGTGGGTTCAAACGAGGACACATTATCCCTGAGTAAGAGGTATTATCAATGAATGGCAAAAATGACCAAACACGACAAGAATTGAACGAGGGACTCTCTGAACCTAAGGCCACTACACTAACCAATAATTTAAGAGCAGATATCTATATTTCAAATGTCAAGAAACATGAGACGGAGAGAGAGAGAGAGACACACACACACACACACACACACACACCTGTCAGCATCGAGTGCCAAGCTCCGCTTGCCATGTAGTCAGCATCGCGCACGGCGGGGTGGGGTGGAGAGCACTGTTTGCATGGTACACGCGCGTATTGTACTGCGATCTAGCAGTTATGATTAAAGCTGGTTGTGTTTCAACTCATTTCTCCTTGAAGCGGAAGGTTTGAGCTTTTGAATGATATACCTTGATCCCTATTTTGATAGTGTTTCTTGTCCACTGAAATTTGAGTGACATTCCAAGGAATGTTTACCTCTGCCACCAAGAGCAACCAATGTATTTGTCTGCTATCTAGCGCCCACTATGCACACCTCTTTGCATTGTATCTTTCTTTCCTCTTGGGGAAGAACCAGACTGTCAACATAATTTTTTTTGGGTCTATTTAGGGCTATCTAGAGATTGCTTTTTCCCAATCATTTTCCTTATCACTCGTCTTGCATTCTGTCTGTCGTGAATGGAGAGGGCTTCTACAGGTACATGCGGTTTATTAAGTGTGGAAACAAATGTTTTAGAACAGCTGAGTGATTTTGATAAATGTATGTTAGATTCAGATGATTTGAGTGATGTGGATGACATCGCTGTACAAGAAGGCCTTGGTTCGGAATCGGATAAGAGTGACAGAGCGCAGAATGGCAATGTGCTCGTCACAGTTAATATATTTCGATGTGAGAACATGTCTAATTACATGGGTCAAATAGAACAGTTCATAAGGAACCCAGGCCCTCAGAATGAAGTATGTTGGGGAATGTTACGGTGTGAAAGGGGCCTCTGCGTTGAGGGATGTTTGAAGAAGTTCCAAACCAAACTCAACTATTAAAGTAAGACAGCATCATATTTTCTAAAAGAATAGAGTTGTTTTAAACATGCATGTGATAGTATTTTTGAAATCCATAAAGTAGTACCAGAGTGATACTGCTTTGAACGAAGTCTTGCACAAATGAGATAGGTCTTATGTTGAGGATGGGGTGGGATAAGGGTTAGGAGTGGGAAAAGCTACTGTGGCCTCAATGAAGGTACAGCCCCAGCATCTGCCTGGTGTGAAAATGGGAAACCACAGAAAACCATCTTCAATGCTACTAACTGGGGCTCGAACCCGCTATCTCTTGAATGCAAGCTGAGTGCTACGTGACCCAAACCGCACAGCCACTTGCTCAGCGAAAATTTAAATACCACACTCAGAGATCCTCCCACTACACAGCGACGACCAGGTATTTAAATCCACTGCGCTGAGAGGTTCACTCCTCTCACCCTCACAAACACAGCTGAGCCAACAACAGACATGGTCGTAAGAATGGGACCGTTAACTTTGAGAAGGTCAGGCTGTTTCGAGAGGACAACCACTTAATTAGTAAGTTTAAAAAGTTTCTTCACACTTACTGTTATTTTTTACTTATCAGCCCAAGCTTCTCATACCTCTTTTTTTCCATTACAGATTGCAACTTCATTGACGGTTTCCACTATGGTCACAAACAGTTTACCAGGCTTCCGTTATCTTCTCTAACACAGCTTCTCAATTTTCTCGCTGCCCTCCTAACTATTTAAAAATAAGGCAAACACACCTAACCAACATTGAAAACAATCACTGAGAACGGGGCCGCTAACACTGAGAAGATCAGGCCTTTGGAGAGTGCTACTATTCTAAAATTTGAACTTCATTGGCGGTTTTCCATCACGTGTCGCATACATTTCAGCGTTTCCTCTCAAAATTAGATTCTCAAGTTTTTCGCTACCCTCTTAACTATTCGTTATGGTGACTCTACAGAGACAGAGTGTCAATTCTGAATTTTTAACACATTGATTTTGTCCTGTTTTTAAATTGTATCACACTGCAAAATTTTTAGACTAAGAGGTCCACAACCTCACTATATACACTATATACATACTATACACTATATACACTTAGGGTACGTTTATGCTGCAACTTCGCTGCTGGCACGTGGATGCTACCCCTAGCACCTCGCTGCTGGCTATAGCCAGGCTGCTCGCCATGGAGCTTTTACCCTGCAGCAGTCCCGCGCACATGCTGCTGACAGCTCTCAGGTGTAGTCGAAAATTCAAAACAGCGGAACTGTTAGTTAAGGCTGTTTGAATTTTGCATAATTTGATTATAGATATAGAGGGGCTGAAGACTTAGACTATGAAGACGTACTTCCAAGAGCTACCCCATCAAGGAGGAACAACGCAGCTCCAGCTCTGTTTTTTAACGAGTGAGTCACAGTTTTGTTGACGAGTATGTCATACAATAATTTGGTGTATCGAATGTGTAATCAAAAGTGTAAAAGGCCTCGCCTGGATTTTTCAGTGCTTTTCTACAGTGGGAGTTGCTTGAAAAATGAAGTTACCAATGCTTCCTTTCGTAATTTAAGACTGTACTTTTGACTAATGTAAAATAAGGGGTTATGGTGTACCTCATTTTGACTTTAGTTACGTCTGCTAAACAAAATGTATTTCAGTTAAAAAAAACTCTGTAATTTTCCATGAAAATCGAGGTACTTCATATAAATCACCTGCTTGTAATGCTAGAGGTCCCTAAATAGCAAGAATAAAAATAAAAACATAGTTGATATAATCGTTCCGCATTATTTTGCCAATTCACTCCATAATTTGATGATGATGCTTGTTTAAAGTGGGCTAACAACTAGGACATCAGCCCCTGATGGCACGAGATGAGACGAAATGGATTAAAAGTTATAATTAACCCACTGACTAGGATTAGAAAAATGATAATGATGAGTAAAATTATTAGGAATTTAAAATAATCAGTGGATTTAATTCACAGTGGCTTATTCTGCTTTAAAAGTAAAAAGTGTAAAATTTAATAAAATTGAATAAGGCACTAACATATATATAAAATCATACATTTAATTCAAATCAAAAGTAAACAAAGATAGATGAAAACAGTCAATAGAATAAAAGAGGAGTAGACAGTAAATGAATTAAAAACAAATCAAAACTTCACTTTTAAACCCGATAAAACAGACCATAATCACTCATAAGACTGAGAACGAGGTCTACTGGCCAATCCTCATCTCGTCAATCCATTTATGTACAAATATGAAACATGGCACATAAACTTTCAATCAATGCGTATATTCTCAACTACAATAGTGCATTTATTTCCAATAGATTGTAGCAGGACCAACGGTTCTATTCTAATTCCACAAACACATGACAAATTTTTTGAAACCAAACCAAGAACTTTTAGATGCCAAGTGGTTTGTCTTTGTACATTTAATGTATATATGTCTCAACTAGTTTAATCAGTTGGAGGCAAGACTGTCAAGCCCAGGAACATACTTGAAATGCCAATTGTTTCATATCGATGTGTCTCGTAGCGTAAGTGTGTTTTCAACCAGTGCAAGAAATTCCAGTATTTCCGTGTCTATGAATGCGTGACAGTCTAGACCAGAACCATGTCTTTGTACATTTGTTTCAAGGTGTGTGTATTTTATCCAGTTTTTTAAGATAGAAACAGAACTGTCAAATCCAGGAACGCTCTTAGAGAGCCAAGATTCATATCATAAGTGTTCATGTCACGTGTTCAACAGTGCATGTGTTTCCAGTGTTACGTGTTCCATGAACACAGGACAGTTTAGGCCAGAACTAGGAACATATTAAGTTCCAAGTGCTGCTTGCCATGTATGCGGTGCATTTCGAAGTAATGTCTTGAAACCCATTGATGTTTTCCCAGGCTATCACGTTTAAATTTTCTTATTATGATGATTGTTATCAGATTCGCCCTGAATTAATTTTCAACAGGAACTGATGATGACTCCAAGGGAGTCGAAACCGGTCTTCTTATCATTGTAATGTATTTTACAATGTGCTGAATGGTGGAACATCCCTCAAACTCTGTCTTATTAGTTAAAACAACAACTCGTCGTAACCAATCCATTAACTCTCTTCCAACAACTAACTTAACAGTAGCTAACTTCCAATAACTAACTACACCGACAAGATTCTCTGTTTATATATATCCTAGCCAGGCTTCCAGAAAGATATGTTACAGGCAATACCTTCGTGAAAACTGTAGAGTGCCTAATACAAAGATTTTAATATGCAGAATATTCTCAATCGTTCTAGTGCCTATTGCCATTCTGAAAGTACAGTGTGTTTCACACTTATGGATTACAAATTATACAGGCAAGAATAAATTATAATATTAATTTACAGGTATTTACATTACGGTCTAGAAAGCCAAGAATAACGGCCGAGAGGATTCGTCGTGCTGACCACACGACACCTCGTAATCTGCAGGCTTTGGGGCTGAGCAGCGGTCGCGGATCGAAATTCCAATTCAGTCATTTGTTATTTTGGGCAGCTTGCATAATAAGTAGAGCCCTGCACGGATGCGGATATCCGCGGGTTTATTCACGGATATCCGCAATGTTAGTGTCTTGGTGTATTTAAACCATGTGGCAGTGCAGATAATTTTGCTGATAATTTGTAAATAATGGTGTTCATTGATTTTCACTCAGGTATGTTCTAGAGATCTCGACAAGTCATATATTTCATGCAGTTATTTTTGTTTTTGGCGAGGCGACCCTTGACAGTGGTGTGGAAGAATGATGGTATATAAAAAGCAACATTCTTAAGAACGATGAATGAAGTAAGACAAAGTGGTACTGCCATTGGGTATTCATTTTATAAAGATCAATTTTTTAGGAACCCATGAGTAGAGCCTTGCACGGACTATAAAGCTGTAAATCTGACTTAAGGCTAACTGGCTCCTGCCCACAGTTTATGGAAGGAAGGAACAAAGGTTAATACGTCGGTAGTTGTCGCAAGAGAAAATCCCTCATAAAACTGTGACTGTACGGGGTCTGGTGCCAGGTGTCAGGCCTATTGTACTATGTTAAAAGATCTATCCATTTCAATACTTTAGGTGTAGAACACTGTAGTTAGATATTTACAATATCCACGGATAACCATTCGCGGATGCGGATAAAGGAAGTGCGGATGCAGATAATATTTTGTATATCTGCGCAGGGCTCTAATAATAAGGAGTTTCTGTTGGTTAATAATGATGTCAACAAACACGAATTCTGGCCCTAGCTGTGCATTGCTAGATGATACACATATCATCCGGCTTTTTAAGTAATTTCTGCAGTACATCGCCACCCCATCACCCCATCTTCCCTTCTGCCATCAGATCTATCGTGCCGCAAGAGGGAATACCGGTCAAGTTGTACCAAGAATATGGATATTATTTTCCCTCATTATGGCTAGAATTTCATCGAGGTGCACTACCAAGGAGAGTGCTTTGACATGGTAGCACTGAAAACAGTGGGTAGGGAGAGACAATGCCATTTTGAGGAGAATGCCTTTGGTGAGAGGTGATGGGGTGAGAGAGAGAGAGAGAGAGAGAGAGAGAGAGAGAGAGAGAGAGAGAGAGAGAGGGTGGGGGGGATGTTCCCAAGGTCAGTGTGAGGTGCAGAGCTCTGGATCAGCTGAATAACTGAATGTTAACGAAATAGTATAACAGAAATAGCATGCAACTTACCTAGACATCCTTATAAATGCTTACACTAACGCTGACACACATACAGGCACACAAACAATACACTTACAGAAACACTTATGAGTAACAAACAAATACACTATCGAACTGTGTCGTTTCATTTCAATTGTCACAGTTATTCTGTAGATTTTTCATGATATCCAGCTCTGTGACAGTGGTGATGGACCTTTTCGTCCCATTAGGAAGGCGGATCATGATGCGTCCATTTTGGGTCCAGACGTGGGATGGCCAGAAGTGATCCCTAGCAAGGTTTAATATAGTATACTGACTGACAGAGCAAATGCAACACCAAGAAGGAGTGGTCAGAACTTTATGCCAATTGCAGGGTAGACTGACGTCACTGAGGTATGCTCATGATGTGAAATGCGCCGCTGTGCTGCGCACGTAGCGAACGATAAATGGGACACGGCGTTGGCGAATGGCCCACTTCGTACCGTGATTTCTCAGCCGACAGTCATTGTAGAACGTGTTGTCGTGTGCCACAGGACACGTGTATAGCTAAGAATGCCAGGCCGCCGTCAACGGAGGCATTTCCAGCAGACAGACGACTTTATGAGGGGTATGGTGATCGGGCTGAGAAGGGCAGGTTGGTCGTTTCGTCAAATCGCGCAGCCGATACCCATAGGGATGTGTCCATGGTGCAGCGCCTGTGGCGCTGATGGTTGGCGCAGGGACATGTGGCACGTGCGAGGGGTCCAGGCGCAGCCCGAGTGACGTCAGCACGCGAGGATCGGCGCATCCGCCGCCAAGCGGTGGCAGCCCCGCACGCCACGTCAACCGCCATTCTTCAGCATGTGCAAGACACCCTGGCTGTTCCAATATCGACCAGAACAATTTCCCGTCGATTGGTTGAAGGAGGCCTGCACTCCCGGCGTCCGCTCAGAAGACTACCATTGACTCCACAGCATAGACGTGCACGCCTGGCATGGTACCGGGCTAGAGCGACTTGGATAAGGGAATGGCGGAACGTCGTGTTCTCCGACGAGTCACGCTTCTGTTCTGTCAGTGATAGTCACCGCAGACGAGTGTGGCGTCGGCGTGGAGAAAGGTCAAATCCGGCAGTAACTGTGGAGCGCCCTACCGCTAGACAACGCGGCATCATGGTTTGGGGCGCTATTACGTATGATTCACCGTCACCTCTAGTGCGTATTCAAGGCACGTTAAATGTCCACCGCTACGTGCAGCATGTGCTGCGGCCGGTGGCACTCCCGTACCTTCAGGGGCTGCCCAATGCTCTGTTTCAGCAGGATAATGCCCGCCCACACACTGCTCGCATCTCCCAACAGGCTCTACGAGGTGTACAGATGCTTCCGTGGCCAGCGTACTCTCCGGATCTCTCACCAATCGAACACGTGTGGGATCTCATTGGACGCCGTTTGCAAACTCTGCCCCAGCCTCGTACGGACGACCAACTGTGGCAAATGGTTGACAGAGAATGGAGAACCATCCCTCAGGACACCATCCGCACTCTTATTGACTCTGTACCTTGACGTGTTTCTGCGTGCATCGCCGCTCACGGTGGTCCTACATCCTACTGAGTCGATGCCGTGCGCATTGTGTAACCTGCATATCGGTTTGAAATAAACATCAATTATTCGTCCGTGCCGTCTCTGTTTTTCCCCCAACTTTCATCCCTTTCGAACCACTCCTTCTTGGTGTTGCATTTGCTCTGTCAGTCAGTGTATTATGGGTTTTGGTGAGGAACTCGGTAATGAGTACCTTTGTGCCCTTCAGGAGCCGATTCGCCTTCCACACATGGTCACGTTCGTAGTAGAGGGTTGTGCCGCATCAGAGCCGTGAATTAGTGATCCAGGGACATACATTCAAAATTTTATTAAACATGTTCTGTATTTGGCGCACGCGGATCCGAGAGGGGAAACGCGTGAGCATTGAAAGCCAAGGAAAGTTCCATCCAAGGAGCGGATGCGATAGAGATAACTGTGTGCCGAGAACAGAAGAGGGCAGGCCTCGATCCCGTACCATGTGATAATACAGTGGGGGCGAAAATCCTGGACAGCTAACATTCCGCATATAAATTTTATGTGGGAAGCCAGCCTAACGGGACGAAAAGGTGAGGAGAGATTAAATTATCATCATCAAATTATACTATGATGGAGAACAAATGACACCACATGCATCTTTGGAATTATGTAAAGAGATTGTCCGGAAGGGGTATGCTAAATATCCCGTGGAATTTTAATTACGCACTAGTGACTATCACATAAAGAAAGCGTCCCCACGCGATACACTGAACACATGGCCTATCACAGGGAGTCCCGCAATTGCTTAAGAGGCAGGGATGATGCTATGGATATTACAAGATAGTTTACGAATGGATCAGTTTCCGCACACAATCGAGATTCATGGAATACGTTCAGCTACCTCTCGAGCGCACTGCTTCACTGATATTCGCGATATAAATGGAATAGATTGATGTCCTCTCCGGGAGGAGTCTAGGGTCGGCCATCTTGTGCCAGTCTTCATAAACAGACCAACAGTAGGCGCACCCCAGCTCAGTCGGGAAATAGTCTTGGAGCTTACTTCACATCACTCGTCACAAGAATAGGCTCCTTTGTGCGGGAATGATTTGAGAGATATAAGCTCGTATTGGAAAAACAGTACACGAATGTATGTGTTTGAGAGTGATCAAATATGGAGCAAGTTCTATAACTTTTAAAACGGATTATGATAATTTTTTATAGATAACAGGGCATAACTTCTGTGTGTGACGGTAGCCCCAAGATCACTATCAAGGGTGATTGTAACATTAAGTTCATGAGTGGATAATATTCTGTGTTGGTGTAACAGTGTCTTCAGTGGAGAACGAGAAATTCAACCATGTTCCAAGAAACAGCTACCCAGCTCTGGACCCTTGGTATACCAGTGATGATCGTTGCTGATATGGAGGTCTGAAGTCTCCCAGCATAGGCCCACCCTGCGGCTCGAATAGAAGGCATCGTGGAAGTATTCAGATAAGTGTATCATTCCGTTTTTAGTAATTATGAATGCGTATCTTGTAAATAAGTTAATAGTAGAGTAGGATGTATTTTAAAAAGAAAATTATGTTTCAGGGCTTAGCATAGGAAGCTTGTTGAGTGAGTTAATGTTATTGATTTGCTAGAAATCATGGTGGAATCTGTGTAATTAATCCACTTTCACCATTGAGTTACAGTAATCGCGTAATTCATTTTGGAAGCAGGTTAGATGTACAGTTTTTATTATTTTTATAGAATAGACACTTTATAAGTTAATGAATATTGAATTTTCACGACCGCATTGTAATCGAAACCGACTTTCAACCTATTAGGTCGTGTTACGTACATCTAGTACGTGTTGAAGAGATGTCAAGTTGTGTTAGGTTGTGGGTTTGGATCCCACTGGTGTCTGGTTGGCCATTTTTGTTCTGTACTTAACATCTCTTCAACACGTACTAAATGTACGTAACATGACCTAATAGGTTGAAAGTCCGTTTTGATTACAATGCGGTCGTGAAAATTCAATATTCATTGATTTGGCCCTCAACGGGCAACTTAAACGCACTCTACAGTGTGATGGTAGTAGTACCAGACCTGTAGCTTAGATCTTTTCCAACAGAACAAAGATGACCTAGGCCACCATAGCTCAATTGGTAGAGCAACCGATGCGAAATCGGGAGGTTGTGGGTTCGGATCCCACTGGTGTCTGTTTGGCCATTTTTGTTCTGTACTTAACATCTCTTCAACACGAACTAAATGTACATAACACGACCTAATAGGTTGAAAGTCGGTTTCGACTTTATAAGTTACTTTGTGAGTGCATTAGATTAAAGATTAGGATGGTGGAATATATATCATAGGCCTATAGTCACCACGTGTAAATAGAGTATAATTAATGCATGTATTTTTTCTAGATGTAGGTATGCACTCAATACATTTTCCTTTAAATGTCAATGTAGTAGATTTATAGCATAAGGTCCTTGGATACAGATATGATGTATGATGAACAACGCTGGGATTCGAATCTACAACCTCCATTTTAACACATTGCTGACCAGATGCTTGAGCTTGTCACATACCCTGTGGACCGGACATTTTTCTACTAACCATACTAGGGTGCACTTGATTATAAAAATGTACATAAATATTAAACCAGTCAAAATTTTATCTTTAAAGTTGGTATGGGTACTCTCCAATGCCCCTAGTAGTAGCGGATCTGCCTTTACAAAACCATCTTCATCGTCAATTCCTAACATATCATTAATGTTTACATCGTTGTCGTCAGAATCACTTGAATAAATAAGTTCACTAGGTAAATTACGGCCTGTAGAGGCTTGATTATCACTTCCACTATCACTCTCACATTCAGGTTCCACTAATTCATTAGACTATTTCCATTTGAACGATCATTGGCATATAATTCTTCTAAAATATCGTCGTCAGCTAACACCGTATTCCGCGGGCGCTCCATCTTGTCATAGACTGAACCGGCAGAAAGAAAGTCGACGTTTCGAAACTAAATCAAAGAATAAAAGAGGCCGTGAGTAAAAGAAAAGTGGCAGATATACTGTACATCTACGATTTATTCTACTCAGTGTGCACGTCCTAAATAGTTCAAGATATGGTCAAGAGATGTCACAGGAAGACCGAAAACAATGTCGTGAATAAAACTGAGATTTCTCGGGGCCCGTCATCTACCGCTGGCGAGCGTACTACAAGATTTCTCAGGGCCCGTCACCCATGTGTTAATAGGGGTTTCCGTAAGGAAGCATTTTATGTTAATTCTTCTATTCCCCTGCATTGTAAAGAAGTATAATGTTTCTTATATGACTAATTATCGAGTTTAAAAGCACTGTTTCTTTGTTATTCTTCGGCGTGCTCAGGTCACGAACTTGAGTTTTTATTTCTTGAGTCTGTCAGTGTGAGTTAAATAGTGAGAAGATCCCTGTTAATGATTTAGTTATTTAAAGTTGTGATTTGCTGTCTTACCAAAGGGTACTGATATGGTCATTTATATGTATATATGTATGTATATATATAAGAAGTTAAAAGCCGGTGATTTGTTTTTTCAATAGAATGAGAAGTTTAGAATACTGTGTAGGGTCACACAGAGATTTTAAAAAAAGTTGTGAGCGAAGAAAGACTGGTGGGCGTGGTGTCTTTCGGCTGTCACTCTGAAATGTGTGGCTGAGGGGAGACTATATTACAGTAAAGACAGATCCGTGACCAGAATCGTACTCTCTGTCACAAGGAGTTGATAATGCATTATGTTTGTGTCGTATACAAATAAATTGTTTGGCCATAGGGCCAGGTAATTAATTAATTAATTAATTAATGTGATAGGATCTCTTTGCAAATAAAATAGATGGGTTTTTCTTTCAGCAACCCGCTGCGATACCAGAAGACCCACGATTTGAATCCCGGCACATCCAACATGGATGACCTGGACAGATATATTCATACAGCCAGTGACAGAATGTGCATTTTTCTTTTAATTGTTTTCCTTTGGGTTTCTTGACTGCTTATACAAGTGATTTGATTATGTGTTATGAGTAAATTTTGACTTTACTCACGTAATGATGTTGGGTTCGTATTTCTGTCGTGAGTAGTGGACCACTATTATGTCTATAATTTCATTTCATTTCTTTTTGCTTTGTTTATTAATTGTAAAGGAGGGGGCATTGACCACTCAACTAGTTTCAAGTGTTTTTCTTGTTCAGTTGTAATTTGGTTCCCAGTGTCGAGGGAAATGTCATGTAGGTTTCGCTGACGCATTCGTAATTACAGTAATTTAATAGATACTATGGTATATTCGGGATGCATTTATCTGAATAAAGACTAACAATCATCTTGCCCGGGAAATTAATATTATTTTTGTTAATTTATGTATTTCGTAGTTACATGTAATCGGTGGTATGGTCTCAATGACTTGTATATTATATTATCTTAAAATATTATTTTATTTTACCAAGGACATAAAAATTTAGTTTGTTCCTATTGGAAGAATGTCATTTTGCCATAGAATAGTGCATCCTGAATTTCCTCCACACCCTTAAGCCTGTAAGCTAGACATAAATTTATAGATACGGACAAACCAGCCCAGGAGATCCAGCTGTTAAGATCAAGGGTGCGGAGAAGTGTGTGTTCGAATCCTGCACAGGCCCTGGGTGTTGCCACATTTGCTGTCAAGGATACTTGAAGTTTGCTTTCACTATGGCTTCATATCCCAGGCCAGAAAGGGTTCGGGGTAAATTGAACTATTATAGAGCGTCTGCCTGTAGTTACCACTTCAGCTGCTGCGCACGCACCTGTGGTACCGGTTGAAGCTCTCCATAGTGAAGTCCATGTTCAATTTCATTCGGAAAGTTTCCCTCACTTTCTCACAAATTTCATTCCGCGGTTCCTCGGAGACCACATGGATTAGCAGCAGTTCCTACGGCTGTACTGCTCTCCTTCATCGATGAGTTCTTCTTAATGGTCGAGCTGCCATGCTAACTTGCACAGCTCTTCTTTCAGCACGGCAACTTCACAGGAGATGGCACCTCGGAAATCTCGAAAATCCTGACTCAGCGAGTCTACGGACTCTTCCCTGGGGTTAGCAGAGCTCGTTAACAACTGAAGGTGTGCCTCAAAGTCCTTCATTGTTGCTTCAAAAGCATTAAAACACTTATTCATCTTCTAGATGGACATATCTGTTGATATTTATGTCTAAACTTGAACCACAGTTGTACAAGTTCACTTAGTTCACATCTGCAGGACAAATACACTACCAGTTATGCGGCTTCTGTGAGATACAGACAGAGCACTCCTACGAGTACGTTACAGTAGACACCATGATACCAAAATTTATAATTCAGCAGCCTTACATTAAATGCATACCGGTACCTAATATGTTTATTATGTAGTACAAATATAAATATTAATGGTAAATATTTCGTAATTTCAGATTGGATGTTCACTATCTGATGGTGGGACTCATGATTCAAAGCCTGACATAAGAGATCTTAATATTATAGCTGCACTGAAAGATCGATTTGAGCCTGATAAAAATCCGTTTGATTCAAGTTCTATTTTATTTGACGATTCAGTTCCTGTATTGGTAGGTATATCTTCAGTAGAGGCGTCATGCTCCGAGGAGATTGTAACTGAAACAGCTGGTACAGATGACACCATACAAGTGAAATCGGTGACTAAAGCCAGTGATAATGTGGAAGTAAATGTACTGACTAAAATATTGTCGACTCCAGCATACCTGAGCATGATAAAACCACAATTAAGGACTGTAAACATACATGCATATATAATCATTAAAGACCGTTATGCCTTTCAGCATTCAGTCTGCAAGTCTCTCTGAATTTACTAAACGTCGCCACAAACCTCTATCTGCAACTAGTGCAACGGCCTCATTTAGTTCTATACCTCTTTAAATCGTTAGAAACTAAGTCTAATCATTGTCGTCTTGGTCTCTTGCTACTTCTCTTACCCTTCATAACAGAGTCCATTATTCTCCTAGGTGACCTAGCTGCCTCCATTCGCCTCACATGACCCCAACACCAAAGCCCGTTTATGCGTACAGCTTCATCCATCGAGTTCATTCCTAACAGCCTTTATTTCATCATTCAGAGTATCCTCCCGCCATTGTTCCCACCTGTTTGCACCAGCAATCATTCTTGCTATTTTTATGTCTGTTACTTCTAACTTATGAATAAGATATCCTGAGTCCACCCAGCTTTCACTCCCATAAAGCAAAGTTGGTCTGAAAACAGACCGATGAAAGATGGTTTCGTCTGGGAGCTGACTTCCTTCTTACAGAATTCTGTTGCTTGTAACTGTGAACTCACTGCATTAGCTTTACTACACCTTGATTCAATCTCACTTACTATATTACCATCCTGGGAAAACACACAACCTAAATACTTGAAATTATCTACCTGTTCCAGCTTTGTATCACCAATCTGGCATGCAATTCTGTTGAATTTCTTACCTACTGCCATCAATTTAGTCTTTGAGAGGCTAATTTTCATAGCATACTCATTGCACCTATTTTCAAGTTCCAAGATATTAAACTGCAGGCTTTCGGCACAATCTGCCATTAAGACCAGTCGTCAGCATAGGGCAGGCTGCTCACTACATTTCCACCTAACTGAATCCCTCTCTGCCACTTTGTACCTTTCAGCAGTTGTTCCATGTAAACTACGAACAGCAAAGGTGAAAGTACTCTAAACAAAGAACTCGAATTACCATCAATTCTCACTGAAGCCCAATTGTCAACATAAATGACTTTGATTGATTTTAATAATCTGTCTTTAATTTCTTAGTCCCCCAGTATGGCGAACATCTTTTACCTTGGTACCCTGTCATGTGCTTTCTCTAGATCTACAAAACATGAACACAGATGTCTATTCCTTAACGTTAAAAATTAATTGAAAAAGAGGTTCAACCTATTCAATACATAAAAGAAAGGAATGTAGTGATTACATTCTTATTTAATAGTGATTAGAAATGGGACCGGTTTCGACCCTAGTCCAGGTCATCGTCAGCCGTTCAAAACATAAAAAACAAGAAAAACAATGCATATGAAAAAGAATAAGTGAACTCTGGATCGGTATAAGATGAAATATAAATTGATGATGGGGGTAGAAATTGTGAGTCACTTAAAATAAAACAGTACGTAATATTATGAAAGGTAGTACGGCACACACAATGATAAGTAAAGTCTCTCAATGTTTATGAATAGTGGAGAACGGTCAAATGGCTCAGTTTTTACACTCTGTCAGGTACAAAGTCACAACACTATCGAACAACATATGAAGATCCATAAATATTTTGAAGTCGCAGACGAATAGATTTAAAGAAGCAAACTGCCAGCTCTCGGTGATCAGCGCGGCACATCCAAGGTCATGCGCTGTGGTCTCGAACGCCGAAGTAGAATGGAGAATATCCTGAAGGTCCAGTATTTGCCTCGGTTGCGGGAAGTTAAGTACGTATATATAGAAATATACAACGCAATTCAGTATAATTGAATGAGTAATTGTGCTCCTGCTGAGTTCTTGGAAAACAGTTGACTTGAAAAAACAATTGTAAAGAGAAAAAATGTAGTAAAAAGCGCAATATCGGAAAACAAATGAAAACATATATGCACAGTGCGCTATTTTTTAAATTGAAAAAATTTAGGTCATGACTGAAGTAGTTGAAGTTGGCGCAAGACAAGAGTTAAAATTTGAATGAGGAGAACCGAAATGAAGGTAGTGTTTTTTTTTTTTAAATAGAAAAGGTAGAATAAATTAATACCGGTAGAGGAAGAGTGATAGTGAAATAAGAGAAGAATAAAGGAAATTGAAGATAAATGGTGTTGAAGAAGGATAAGATAGGGAAATGAAAGAGGGGTAGTTTAGGGTGGGTTAGAAGGTAGAAAATGTGGGTGGGAACTTTGTAAGGCATGGAAAATATAATTGGGGTTTTGGAATTTGGAATTTTTGAGAAGAAGAATTAGGAAGTCGAAAAGGATGTTGGTTTTTTCAGAAATGTCGTTTAAATTGAAATTAGGGTTGAAGTACTGGTCAAGGTGGATAAAGCAATTTTCAGTTATGTTTAAGAGGGGGCCTTTGTTAATGATCTTAAGTATTTTCATGTCATTTTCAATACTGGTGAAACTATGCTTTGAGTCTTGTATGTGCTGTCCTATGGCAGAGAATCTGTTGTATTTAATGGCGTTGACATGTTCAGAGTACCTGATATTGAAGTTGTGGCCAGTTTGTCCGACGTAGGAGGAATTACAGTTGTTGCATTTGAATCTGTATACACCAGATTTAGAAAAAGCATTAGATTTATTTAGAGATTTAGAGTTGTGCAAGATATCAAGATTTCTATTCTTAGTTCTAAAAGAAATTTTCATGTTATGTTTTTTAAAAATATTAGTTATTTTATAAGCATCCTGAGTGAAAGTGAAGGTGGAAAAAGCAGTTGGTTTTATTGTGTCTTTAGATAAAGTGGTTTTTGGACGGTGTTTGAATTTGTTGATGATGCGGTTTATGAAGGAGTTGTTAAAGCCATTGAATTTAGCGATGTTGCGGATGGTGTTTAATTTGTTATTTAAATCTTTTTTGGACATAGGGGTGTTGAAGGCACGAAAAATTAAGCTGATATAAGTAGCACGTTTATGAGCTTGAGGGTGCGAAGAATCTTGTCGTATTGTGGTTGCTGTTTGGGTTGGTTTTCTGAAAATTTTGTAAGATAAAGAAGAAGGAATAGTGTCACTCACATCAATTTTATACTCAAGCACATTAGTTACCCCTAGCTTATCCGTGAATACCTCAGGAAATTCATCACACAATTCATGTATCAGTTGAGCTTGTTCACTAGTTAAATGACTCAGGTCACACTTTTCAATTACCTGGCGCATACTGAAAATCTGATCCTGAGAGCCCCTCTGTGGTCTGAAACCACACTTGTTTTCACACAACTTCTCAACCACTGATCACATTCTCCCTTCCAAGATGCCAGTGAATACTTTGCCTGGTATACTAATCAATGGTATACCTCGATAGTTGTTGTAATCCTTCCTGTTCCCTTACTTATAGATAGGTGCAATTACTGCCTTCGTCTAATCTAAAGATACCTTACCAATGTATGCATGTATGTATGTTCAGTCCGTCAGCGATTCCGCTGGTGTGATCCTCAACAGCTCTGCCATCAGCTGTCATAGATGGCCTAGGCGTCACTGAAGAGGCGTACTAGGGAAATGAGGAGTGACGTAGTTTCCCGTTGCTTTCCTCACCAAGCCAGAGTTGCTATTACATATCAGTCTGCCAAGCCCACTGAATTGCATACACCAACCTACCTTATGAGCAACATTTTCACACCATTCATAGCAGGGACTGGCTGCATAAGGATTGGCATTACTAGCATCGCTCACACCTCAGTCACTTTCATATTGTCAAAGCCAAGGATAAGACAGAGACAGATCTATGAAAGTAACAAAATTGCTCTAGCCTATACCAGAAGACATAGTGCACTGTAAACACAAGGTCCTGCCAGCAAAGGCAGACCTTACCAATACTCCATGCTAATTTTACTATTCTATGAAGCCATTTCATTCCTGCCTTCCCACTATACTTCACCATTTCAGGTCTAATTTCATCTATTCTTGCTGCTTTATGACAATGGAGTTTATTTACTATCCTTTCCACTTCCTCAAACATAATTGCACCAATGTCATTTTCCTCCACCCCATGAACTTGGCTGTTCGCAACACCACCAGGAGGATTTTTCTTTTACGTTAAGAAGATGTTCAAAATATTCCTTCCACCTCTCCAATGATTCCCTTGGATCTATTATGAGTTCACCTCAATTACCCAAAACACCGTTCATTTCCTTTTTCCCTCCCTAAGATTATCACTGTTCGTAAAGGTTTCCCTGCTGCCTGACCTAGTCTTTCCAGGTTATTACCTAAATCTTCCCCTAACTTCTTTTTGGATTTTACAACTATTTGTTTTGCTCTGTTTCTTTCATCTACGTAAAATTCCCTGTCTGCATCGGCCCTTGTTTGGAACCATTTCTGATAAGCCTTCTTTTTACGTTTACAAGCTGCTCTCACTTCATCATTCCACCAAGATGTTCGCCTTTTCCCATCTTTACACACAGTTGTTTCTATGCATTCCCATGCTGTTTCTACTACAGCATCCCTGTATGCCACCCATTCTCTTTCTATATCCTAAACCCGCTTACTGTCCACTGTACGAAACTTCTCACTAATCATATCCATGTACTACTGTCTAATTTCCTTGTCCTGGAGATTTTCTACCCTTACTGGTTTGCAGACAGATTTCACTTTCTCTACCCTAGGCCTAGAGATACTTTGTTCACTACAGATCAGATAGTGGTCTGTATTATTGAAAAATCCCCGGAAAACTCGTACATTCCTAATAGACTTCTTGAATTCAAAGTCGGTTAAGATATAGTCTATTATGGATCTGGTACCCCTTGACTCCCATGTGTAGCGGTGAATAGCCTTATGCTTGAAGAATGTATTCATAACTGCTAAACCCATACTAGCACAAAAGTCCAGCAAATACTTCCCATTCCCATTAGCTTCCATATCCATCCCACATTTAATCACCCTTTCGTATCCTTCAGTTCTATTTCCAACTCTCGCATTGAAATCACCCATTAGCACTATCCTATCCTTGCTGTTGACCCTGACAATGATGTCACTCAATGCTTCATAAAACTTGTTAACTTCATCCTCATCTGCACTCTCACATGGTGAATACAGTGAGACAATTCTCGTCCTAATTCATACAAATGCAACATCTACCCACATCATTTGCTCATTTACATGCCTACCAGAGACTATGTTGCGTGTAATGGTATTCCTGATAAACAGCCCTACCCCATACTTTGCCCTTCCCTTTCTAACACCTGTCAAGTACACTTCATAATCTCCTGTCTCTTCCTCAATCTCCCCTTAGTAGAATATCACTTACTCCTAGCACATCCAGATGCATCCTCTTTGCTGACTCAGCCAGTTCTACTTTCTTTCTTTCTTTCTTCCTAATATTGATAGCTCCCCATCGAATTCCATTTCGTTCGCCAAGTTGTTTCCAAGGAGTCCCTCGCCTGTCAAATGGGAGTGGGACTCCCGTTACTCCCATAGGTCCGAGGCTTGCTTAAAATGTTCTGAGCTCGGATGCTACCCTACTTGCACATAGTCGAAGCGAGGATCTCTCCTCGAAAATGTTAGGGACCACCGGTGGATTGTATAGTCCTAGCCGTTTGAGCACAAAGAGGGTCATGACTCAGAATAAGTCCAAAATGCCCACTCCCATTACATAGCAACCCCGACTCTCAGGACCACTTACTAGGCCTCTCAGCCATTGCCCATGGTTCACGAACTAGGATGTGACTACAGTAATCCACACCATGAACCATAATCAGTTCATTATCGGTTACAAATGTTTACGAAACTAATATAAGACCTTGTACGAAACAGTAATGAACTAGTGCTTCATATCAATATTTGTTGGAATCAGTTCTAACATCAAGGTAACTACAGCACTAGCTGGTTGCGCAGGTTAACTGTGAAGAAGCTGATAACGTTTGTTTCGGAAACTTATTTTAAACATATCACCATGTTAAAGCACTGCTAAGTACGCATCTACTGATAACTGTCATTCCAGAAACTGGCCATTAGTACAATAACACAAGGATTGGGTCACTGATCAGTGGAAATGTGTGTTTATGGACTGATGAGTCAAAATTTGAGAAATTTGGGTCAAATTGTCTTCAGTTCCTACCACTGTCCAGGAGAAAGAATACTAGAAGGCTGCCTAACACCAACTGTGAAGTGTAGGGGTGGTAGCGTTATGGTTTGGTGTTTTTTTGGCAACAATAAGGTGGAATACTTGGCAAAAGTGGAAGGCATCATGAGGATGGAGCAGTACCATTACAGTCTGTCGAGCAATGCAGTAGCATCTGAAACTTAAGTTATTGGAAGAGAGTTTGTTGTATAGCAGGGCAACAACTTGAAACATTGGTCAAAGTTATGAAAGAAGTATGTAAGAAATTTTAAAAAAAAACATCAGCAGTTCTATAAGTAATGATCTGGCCCTCTTATCGAGTTGATGTGGGATTAACTCGATCGTAAAGCAAAACAATCTCCTGTCAACACTTGAAGATCTCTAGCTATGTCCTTTGCAGGTATGAGGAACTATACCACATAAGTGTTGAAAAAAACAACCATAAGAATCCCATGTAATTGTTAAACAGTAATCCGAGTAAAAGGGGGCCCTCTTATAGAGTTGATATGGGATTAACTCAACCATAAGGTAAAACAATCTCCTGTCAACACCTGTGAAGATCTCTGGCTATGTCCTTAGGAAGTATGAGGAACTATGATCACAGAAATGTTGGAAAAAAACAACCAGAAGAATCTCATGTATATGTTGAACAGTAATCAGAGCAAAAGGAGGGCACATACACAAGCAAAGAGTTTGAAAAGTGTAGCTCTAAATACATTGTTTTCCATTATTTGAAGCATAAATTGCTTTACAGCGAGTCAGATTGTGTCTAATGGATACCTGTTTGTATTTTGATTTAAAATATAGTATATGTCATTTGAAATACCACTAATCTGCTGCCTAATAAACAATAAGAACTGGAGTTTTCTTATGGTGAGTAAACATTTTGATGCTAGTGTAGTTCCATTCCAGTGTGCATAGGATTGACCATCTCCTGAGCTAAGGGTTCCCCAAATCCCCCCACTCTCATAACTATACCACTGTGCCTGATGGCTGTCCTTTCAAACACAAGAAAATTCTGACTTCAACAGAAGCTTCCACCACTAATGTCCCAATGATCATCAAAGCAGTATCATCCTTACGGAACTTCAGAATAATAAAATCTACTAACTCAAAGGCTTTAGTGATTTCTGAACTCTGGGGCAATTACTGTCTATCCTCTTATGTTCCACACACTGCCTTTTCTCACAAAAGAAATATAACAGAAGTATGCAAACACCACTATAACCATATTTAATCATTTCACTTGTTCTTTTGCCTTTGGTGTTCTACATCAACTTTCATTGTATCTACTTTAAATTATACTGTATTGTGATTCCTTTCCTCGGTCCTCTATACTTCAGTATCAAAAGAAAGATATACAAAATATCTTACAGTATATGGAGATATCATAGCTCCCATAGCATGTCATACCTTGAATGATGATTCCAACAAGGTATTGAGGGCTTCAATGACCTTAGGATTTGGCTGTGGAAGCTGCTTCACTTCTTTGGATGGATCAGGTGGAGTATATTTTAGTCTGGAAAACACATAAATCAAATTTACTGATGTGGACCATTTAGAATCAATGGTTATGTAAACTCTCTACGTGTAATTCAAAACAGAAATTAATTTTTTCCTCCTTCTCTTTTCAGGGGAAGTATGTTTTCACAACCAAAATGGGGCAAAAGGACATTTTAAGCCTGAACTGAAGATACTAAATCCCAAGCCACAAGATACACAACTCATCTGAGTTAATAATGACTGTATGCCTTTTATATCACCAATCTGACAGGACTGAAAGTTACTTCTCAGAAAAAATTGGAAATGGCAGACTTCTGTCTTATTTGGAGCAAAGAAATACACTCTTATAATACAGAATTAATAGAGTAAAAAAGAAAAAAGCTTTCTAAATGTATCTCATATTAGATAGAACATAACTCTTCTCAGAATCAATGACAAAATAATCTTTCACCAAAGTTACCAGTTACATGTCCCCTTAAATAGGATATCACTAATTTTAAGGAAGCATGTATCACCCATTCTTGTTAATCACACCCTTTTGAATACCATGGCAACAGAATGTCCTTTCTTATTAACATACTGTGTCAAAATAAGAATTAAAAAGTGGGCAATTAACATGAAAGATCGCTTTAAAAAAAAATTACAAGATGAAACTGAATTGAAAGCAGTAATGGTGAAATAATAAAATTAGGAATATAAACACTGCTACATAAAACATGGGTACATTTTTACAATGTGGAATGAAGAAAATTTAAAAATTAAATACATATATACCAGGTCAATGAACTGTGTGTTAACAACCAATTTCATTTTCAATCTCTTGCTTGTCTGTCAGGTTTGACATCCTCCCTGTATCTCTCAAAGTTATAAAGCAGTACCTTCTTTCGATCTTCTGTCAGAACCCCCCCCCCCCCCTCCTATTTCCTTACAAATGGCTTTACATCGCACCGACACAGATATGTCTTATGGCGACGTGGGATAGTAAAAGCCTAGGAATGGGAAGGAAGCGGCCGTGGCCTTCATCAAGGTACAGCCCCAGCATTTGCCTGGTGTGAAAGTGGGGAAACTACTGAAAGCCATCTTCAGGGCTGCTGACAGTGGCGTTCGAACCCACTATCTCCCAGATGCAAACTCACAGCTGCATGCCCCTAACCGCACGGCCAACTAGCCCCATAACCCCCCCCCCCCCCCCACACTCACTCTGTCTTCTAGGCTCTAGTTCATTTTAAACCCCGGATAGCTTTTAACCAACTGTCTAAATTCATCTGTTATTGATCTCTTCTGGAATGCTGATCTGTCTCAGATCTTTTTCATGTTATTATAATAGAACCATCTGAACTTGGAGCTACCCATGCTCATTTCAGTTTTGGCTGCGGGCTTCAGACTGGATGTCCTTGACACCATGATTTTCGAGATAACATTTTGTAATGGAAACCGTGTATAGCCAGTCTATTCAGAGCACTACTCATTTCGTTGTTTGGTTCAGTCCAGCTTTGATTAATGATTACATCTGACCTATGAAATTATTTTATTTATGCTGATTGAAATGGTACTTTAGGGGAAGGCCTAAATTTTAATTCTCAAATATCTATGTTATTAGTGATAATATCGATAAACATTACATGACTAAAGTTATAAATAAAACATTTATTGCAGCAAAATAGCCATACATTAGTGCAATTAGTGCAATGGTGCAAGTGTTAAATTGACTAAAGTTATAGCAAATACAATTTTTGACCATTTAGGTCTAATACAGTTTTACCATACTGGCCATGATAACAGTGATATTCATGAATTTAGACTTTTGTCATTTAGTCCAAATCAACGCCAAGCCACATAAAAATGGCCAAACAAATTTTAATGAAAATCAATATATAAGGTGAAACAAGGCACTACAGTCTAGGCTATAAATAATTTTATTCACGTTGGGTGAAATGGTAGTTTACGGAAAGCCCTAAAAAAATTTAATTCTACAATACCTACGTTATTAGTTATCATATTAATAAATACTACACATCAAAAGTTATAGATAATACAATTTCCGATTAATTATGTCTTATACGGTTTTACCGTGCCGGTTATGACAACAAAGACATTCATAATTTATACTTTTGTTGCTTAATCCAAGTCAACGCAGAGCATCGTTAATATGGAAATATTGTTCAATCGTGTTAACTGGTGATGGTAGTGGTTTTTGTCGTGATTGTCTAAAGGTGAAAATCGTGTGCTCATCAGCTCATACTGGCAAGGAAAACTATACTTTGGATACCCTACTATCACAGAGCTAGAAGAAAACTAAACAGGCCTACAACATTGAAAGTCCATAAAAATGATCAACAATAACATTATACAGACAATTGTTTGTGTTGTTTCCTCTGTTCACACTCATCTCCAATAGATGGCATTACTGTTGCATGCCCACTGTTGCAGAGTCATTCCAATTCTGGAACTTGCTACCGTTTAGAACATCAGCAAAGTATTGTTTGTGAAAAGGGAAAAAACGGTGCCATTTTTAATTTGATCGAGCATTTCATTTAACAACATTGCTTTTAAATGTGATGTAACTGTTATGACCTATGTAAAATTCAGTTTGATGTTTTTCTGTGTCTTTTACAGCATTACTGGAAAAATGTATGTCTGGATTTAAATGATATTCATTGTATAAGTTGTTCAACAGGAGGGGTTGGTCGAAAAAGGGCCTAAAGTATAAAACTCAATGTATCTTTCTTACGGGCTGATTTTACACGAAAATCGCTCATGGTGACTTTTTGATTTAAAACGTTTTCCAATATAGCCAAAAAAATGAGGGAAATATCAGTGGCAGTACTGTGAAAGTTTAAGTCCAAGAGCAGGTAAATAACTCTATAAACTGTAGAGGGAGTTGCTTATGGAGATCATTTCAGCAACCTTTTGAAGGATTTGTTCATCTGTCAGTAGTTTTTTAATATTGACCTGATATACGGCTTTCTTTTATATGGGAGGGCCACAGAGTATGTCATGACAAGCTGCTGCTTGCCCGCTAAATCTACAGCCTGTTTCCAGTCATTCAACCGGGTCAGGAATGGAATGAATGAAGCACCAAACAGCGGTCAAGATAGGAATTGAGTGCCTGAGTACGAGAAGGGGCTAACCCACATGCCTCAGTCAACTGGAGTGGAGGGGCGAGAGTGACATGTAGTTACTTTTCTAACCAGAAAATGTCTTGTGATGGTACAAATAGTAGTGTTAGTGTGAGTAAAATGTCTTGTGGTAGCACAAACAGTGGTTTTAATGTGAGCAATGTAAAAAACGTAAACAAAACAAAGACAGCTGGAAGAGGTCCGTAGCTAAGAGATTGAGAAATAGTGGTAAAGCGTATGCAAGTGATAAAACTAAGAAACTTGTGCCAGCTGAGAGAATGGGTGAAGGGATGTAAGTGCACAGTGAAGAATGAAAAGGCTAATGTTAACTGGTGTGAGTCGTCTTCCTTCTTTTGCTACCGCTTTTTCCCCACACCTGTGGGGTTGCGGGTGCGAACTGCGTCACACATGTGGATTTGGCCCTGTTTAACAGCCGGATGCCCTTCCTGACGTCAATCCGATCCCTTTCAGACCGTGTATGCACAATTGTGCAGGTTCATATTTTATTTATGTCTGAGCTTATTTGACGTTTTCTTGGTGCTAGACCGGACTGCAGTGCTTGTGCGGGACACGTAGCATGTACTTCAGTTGTTTTTATTTAGCTCTTGACCACCACGGGGCAGGAAGAAGAGTTTAGAAATACAGTTCATCGGCAAGATGGCGGGAAGCAGTAATGCCTAAAATAAGTATTCATTTATTGCATTCATATTAATCTATAGAAGGTATACTGAATATAAGAATATAATCAATGAAGTGTGTAAATTGTTTAGCAAATGTAAATTGTGAACTTTCAACATCGTACATAACACCATGAGGTTTTCAATGTTGATATGCACAAGTGTGCGGGCTAGGTATCTCTACAGGCAATGCATGCAAGAGTGCTGGGTGCTGCCACCAAAAGGACTGTGAAAGCAGAACTCGTACTCTAGTGAGAAATGTAATGTATAAGATTTTAATTGTTCAAAATACATTGTTCCATACTGCAAAATAGAACACTTGATCATGTACATGTGTATATTCACATGTATTCAGTTGATTTTTTTAACATTTGTAAGTAGTGAATTAAGTCCTGACACGCACAATTGTGTGTGTTCTGTTTTTTTAGCCGTAAGTTCTCATTTTGAAAAATAAACTGTAAAAACATGTACGTGAGAACATTTTAGTCAGTTTTTGATATACAAACAAAAATTCACACCGCCAGTTTTCTTTCAGGTCTGAAAGGGCTATATGTAGGAATATAATCACTATTGCGTGTTTCTGTGGTGGTTGGTAGTGTGGTATGTTGTCTGAATATGATGAGTAGAGTGTGTCGGGACGGACATATACATCCAGTCCCCGAGCCAGAAGAATTAATCAAAAGCAATTAAAATCCCCGACCTGGCCGGGAATCGAACCTGGGATCCTCTAAACCGAAGGCCAGTACGCTGACCATTCAGCCAACGAGTCGGACAAATGTTAAGTGGTGTGAGTATTATAAACTATCCCATAATGAAAAAGAAAACTATTTTATAGGATTTTACACACTTGCAAATTACAACTTACAAAATGCTTTTTTGTTCGGTTTGATTAAACAGAAGTCCTGTAAAGGAGCCTATGCAAAAAAGAGAAAGTGAGCCCAGGTAACAGGTGACATACTACCATCATCTAAAAAAATGAAAGGGGCGAAGATGTTTAGAAGCTTTTTCTGTATCTAGAAAGCGTTTCAGTTGCTAGATGTGGGATGAAAGAAGAACAACCATGTGGAAGAGTTGATGATCACTTCAGTGACCGTGATACAAGTCTGAATGGAAGTACTTCATTTTCTGGGTCACCTTCTGTCCCATCAGTACCATGTCACGACAGAGGAAGACATGGGAAGTGTTGGTTAAAAATGACTATCAATTTAATTTTGTGTGTAAACATTTAACATGTTTCCTAGGTACATTAGCCACTATAGTAGAAAGAAATACAAGAGGTACATAAGGTCAATGGCATCATTTTTTGAAATGCACAGACTCTCATCTTAAAAAATAAATAAAAAAGGACCAAAAAAAAAACAACACAAGGAACAGACTGGAGTAGCCCACCCTCTTTCATATGAGAAATACATGTTTTTAATGAAAACTTTAACATAGGATTTAAGGCACCTCTAAGTGACACCTGTACAGTATGTGATGAG
The DNA here is from genome assembly GCF_040414725.1 of Anabrus simplex. Classification (NCBI taxonomy): domain Eukaryota; kingdom Metazoa; phylum Arthropoda; class Insecta; order Orthoptera; family Tettigoniidae; genus Anabrus; species Anabrus simplex. Next base: position 1,557,205,032 of record NC_090265.1, read on the forward strand.
TGGAGGGGTACAAATTAGGATGATGTCCCTTATGCAGTCAGGCTTCATCAAATGAAAGCAGAACAAGGATACACAACTCTAACTGATGCCAGAAAAGTCTCTAAAGATCCTACTTGTGAATACTTAGTTACAGCAAGCTTTACTTTTACTTAAAATAGCTACGGAAAAAGTGTTCTATCTCAGGCAGCTGTGGATGTATAACCTAGGTGTTCATGTCTGCAATTACGAATCTGGTATGTATATGTGGACAGAAAACATGGCTTCTCAGGGATCCTGTGAAATAGGTTCATTCCTACTAAAAATTTTGGCTGACAACCAGTTAACACAAAACAAAACTCTGGTTCTTCTCAGATTCTTGTAGCTGCCAAAATAAGAATATGGTTACCTTTATTCTGTATTACATTCTGGTACATATTGGGAAGTTTGATGAAATACAACATTGGTGTCTGGTGCCTGGTCACACATTTTTGCCAAGTGATAGTGATTTCGGAATGATAGAGAAAAAGTCTTGACAAGTTGATTACGTTTGCGTGCCTCCGTGGCTCAGGCGGCAGTGCATTGGCCTCTCACCGCTGGGTTCCGTTGTTCAAATCCTGGTCACTCCATGTGAGATATGTGTTGGACAAAGCGGAGGTGGGACAGGTTTTTTTCCAGGTACTCTGGTTTTCCCTTTCGTCTTTTATTCCCGCAACACTCTCCATTATCATTTCATTTCATCTGTCGGTCATTAATCATTGCCTCAGAGGAGTGCGAGAGGCCTCGGCAGCTGCCACAATTCCTATCCTCGCCGAATTACCCGGTCAATGACGGGTAAACAGGTTGTAGCTTTTCATTCATCAAGATGATTATATTTACACTCCCGAACAATAGAGAAACATTGTTAAAAGGGCCCGGGTCAAAAAAAAACATTTACAGTAGTGTACATGGAATGTGCGGACTTCAAGGATTTGAAAACACTCAAACATTGAAGTGAAGGACAAACTAAGCGCCGAGGGTAGAAAAGTACTAAGTAGAGAAATAATACAAGTAGAGGCATGATTTTTTCGCATTAATTTTTGAACAATTTCGCGAGAAGGATACTAATTTTCGCGTTATTTTGCGAAATATATATTGCCGTATCGCCTTAATTTCACTTTAATGAAATTCTATAATTAATCATTAAAGATTTCATAAATATCACTGATCATTGATTGTGAAGGTTTAATTGATAGACTGTACATATCTGGTACATACTTTTGAAGCCATTTTCGGACTGCAGGGTCATCTACCTTCTCCAGTGGGATAATGGCTTTGAGTAGCATCGCTGTTGTTTCGTGAATAAATTCTATTTTTTTCACTCTTAGCTTTCTTTTGCATATCTAATGAGAGTTCAATTGTTGGCTGCTATTTCATTGTTGGAGTGCTAAATTTACATTCTGAACGTTCCTTATTTTAAAAACAATGTTTTGAAACAGTATCTTTTTCCTCCCACTCGATACGAACATTACAAAATTGACACATTTACACTCGCAAATTGTTTAGCTCTGCTGTGCACCGTAACACTTGTCGAGCGACCCATCTTCGCTACTGTCTGTGATCACTTTCTTAATTTTACCTGACCACGAAGCCAAAATACACCAGTCAATTGTGCTGCTTGTAGATGTCATTAGGGATTCCAGGATTGCATAATGCCGTGGGTGGGATTACCAGCCACCACAAGAACAACAGTACATTTCGTTTGGCAAGAAGCCTGGAACAACCCCTTTTCTTTGATGCAATGTCCTAGAGAGATTTTCTAGAACATTAATGATAACATTTCTTTCCTGTTGATGAATCTTTGTTCGCTCTTCCTTTTTTTTCCATACATAATCTTGGAACAAAATGTCAAGTTGGTTATTCACTACAGATTTCGCTGTAATATCGCGCTTATCGCGAAATAACTGAATTTTGCTTTAAAATGGCCTTATCGCTTTAATTCGCGAACATAATATCCATATTTTCTTAACTAGAAACATATGATTCATAAAGATATCACAAAATTGCTTCAAAATATTTTTTGTCGTGTTTATCGTTGATGCGAAAAAATCATGCCTGTAAATATAAGTAACAAAAGAGAAGCCAGGTTTCCTGTTCCTGTTCTCATAACATTCAGAGTCATAGACTTAAGTTCATATTTTTTTAAAACAACCTGGGAGGCCGAAAAGGAACAAATAGATGAAAGTGTTGCTTACAAACGAAGTGTTGAAACAAGCACTGGAGAAGATGATTACCCTGTACACATCAGGAAGTATTATTAATCACTTAAAACACAGATTGGTTGCATCTACTGCCATACATTCCAGCAGTGCATCATGGACTATATTTAAGCCTCAAACCAACTACTAAGAAAGTGAATGAAGATCTTGACACTGAAAACCAACAAGGGGGGAAAAAGTCCTACTTTACAGTATTATCGTCTTTGAATACAGTATTATTTTTAAACTAATATAGTTTCATTAATGATTAAACTTAAAATGTTATTCTACTCTTAATTTTCTGAGTTACACTGATATGTAATCAATTTAAAAACTATAAATTGATATTTAAATTTTCAATTCTGTTGTGTGTTTTGTATAATAAATAAAATAAAACTTTATCTATAACTTTGTTTTTGTGGGTTAGCTCCTCAATTGTGCTGGATGCCAAAGCCTGTCTCACTCCTCTGGGGCAATGATTGACTGACAGGTGAAATGAAATGATATTGGAGAGAGTTGTGCTGGAATGAAAGATGACAGGTAAACCGGAATACCCAGAGAAAAAACTGTCCCGCCTTGGCTTTTCTAGCACAAATTTTGCATTGAGTGACCGTGATTTGAACCACGGAACCCAGCAGTGAGAGACTGACGAGCTGCCACCTGAGCCATGGCAAATAAGTTATTATGGGAAGGGCATCTGATTCAGAAAGTGATGGAACCAAATAGAGGGAAGAATATTCTGGATGTGGTGCTGGTAAAACCAGATGAGCTCTATAGAGAAACCAAAGTAATCACAAAGCTGTTTTTGTGGTAGTTAAAAATAAATATGAAATAATGGAAGATATTAAAATTAAGACTATTAGGCAGTACCATATGGCTGATGAAACAGGCATGAGGGAGTTTAAAAAAAGTAACTATGATCGGTGGAAAAAGGTAAATAAAAATGTAAACGACTCCGGGATGGGTTTAAAGCAATTGTTGAGGAATGTGAAAATAGGTTTGTATCTTTAAAGATGGTAAGGAATGGTAAAGACCCACTTTATTATAATAGAGAAATAAAGAGACTAAGACAGAGGTGCAGATTGGAAAGAAATAAGAGTTAGAAATGGCCGTGGAAGTAAGGAGAAATTGAAGGACCTTACTAGGAAATTTGCTGGTTACAGGGATTATGTCCAGATAGAGGAGGTGACTAATGCTTGAGAAGTATTGCAATTTACATATGATAAAAATGACATTTACAATAAGATACAAAAGTTGATAACTAGAAAAGCAGCTGGAATTGATAAGGTTTTGGGGATTATACTAAAGACAATGGGTTGGGATATAGTACCATATCTGAAGTACTTATTTGATTATTGTTTGGTCGGAGGAGCTATACCAAATGAATGGAGAGTTGCTATAGTAGCCCCTATGGATAAAGGAAAGGGTGATACACATAAAGCTGAAAATTACAGGCCAGTAAGTGTGACATGCGTTGCATGTAAGCTTTGGGAAGGCATTCTTTCTGATTATATTAGACATATTAATAACTGGTTCAATAGAAGGCAGTTCGGGTTTAGGAAAGGTTATGCCACCGAAGCTTAACTTGTAGGATTCCAGCAAGATATACCGTACCAGATATCTTGGATTCAGGAGGTCAAATGGACTGTATCGTGACTGATCTGTCTAAAGCATCTGATAAGGTGGATCATGGGAGACTACTGGCAAAAAAGAGTGCAATTGGACTAGACAAAAGAGTGACTGAATGGGTTGCTATATTTCTAGAAAATAGATCTCAGAGAATTAGAGTAGGCGAGGCTTTACCTGACCCTGTAGTAATTAAGAGGGGAATTCTTCAAGGCAGTATTATTGGACCTTTATGTTTTCTTATATAAATGATATGAGTAAAGAAGTGGAATCAGAGATAAGGCTTCTTGCGGATGATTTTATTCTATATAGAGTAATAAATGTTACAAGATTGTGAGCAACTGCAAAATGACCTTAATAATGTTGTGAGATGGCCAGCAAGCAATGGTATGATGATAAACGGGGTTTAAAAGTCAGGTTGTAAGTTTCACAAATAAGAAAAGTCCTCTCTGTTTTAGTTACTGCACTGATGGGGTGAAAGTTCCTTTTGGGGATCTTTGTAGGTATCTAGGTGTTAATATAAGCAGAGATCTTCATTGGGGTAATCACATAAATGGGATTGTGAATAAAGGGACAGATCTCTCTCTGCTAATGGATATAAGGTGGTTTAGGGGTTGTAGTAAGGATATACAAGAGAGGGCATACAAGTCTCTGGTAAGACCCTAACTAGAGTATGGTTCCAGTGTATAGGACCCTCACCAGGATTACTTAATTCATGAACTGGAAAAAACCCAATGAAAAAAGCAGCTTGATTTTTTCTGGGTGATTTCCAACAAAAGAGTAGCGTTAAAAAAATGTTGCAAAGTTTGGACTGGGAAGATTTGGGAAAAAGAAGACGAGCTGTTCAACTAAGTGGCATGCTTATAAGATTACAAATTAATTTATTATTTAACCACCTATTCAATACATTGGGTCTTATATAATTAGGATTTTATCCTTATTACGTTTAAAAGTACGAGACATGTTTCGCCTTTCATAGAAGGCATCTTCGATCATTGTATCACCTCGAGATTAAATCAGGCACCTGATTTAAAATTAAAATATATTTATTAAGTTTTAACATTTACACACTTAAAAATAGGAGCAGTAAAAAAAAAGTAGTTGGATAACAATTTTGGTATTATTTTGAATAACAACATATCAGCTGTTAACTGTAATTAATGGTTGTGTCAAAAGTACATAGGAAAATGCTTTATAGTAGTAGTCTATCTTGATGTTTTTATAATACAATTTTTCAGAATGTTTAGGAAATACATTCCAACAATATGGAATCAGTTAATTAAGACCTTATTTAGAAATAATGTTATTAAAGTTGTAAAACCATCTGGTTAAAGTCTTTGGTTCGAGAGATTAAGATTTGTGATTAATGACTTGTAATTAAATAATTGATGATTTGGCATTTGAGGTAGTCCTTGATGAAAAGACCAAATGTTAAAGTATGACAACAACTTGACTGTAGTATCTTGAATTAAAGTAGGCCATCATTAATCTTGTTAAAGAAGTAAACTTGTAAGTAACTAGCGTGTTGGTCGAAAAGGACATCTAACTTGTGTTGGATGATATGAGATGCCAAGCGTGTGTAGACCGTCTGTAATTAAAGAAATTTATTATTAACCCTACTGTTCAAAAGAAGTGAGCTACGCAGTGAAGATCATACCTGCCAACTTTTAGAAACCAAAAATAGGAAGATTTTTTAATTCTTGGATTTCATCACATATATTCCACCACGGTCTACGTGAAGAAAGGTCAGGATAAAATGCATACTTATCTACAGTTACAATGCGAATTGACCATTAAATTTAAAATCTTAAACTAAGAAAACATAAAAATAGTTACAAGAAAATGTACCTAATCACTCTCATTTATGACATTTACATACGAATAATATTTGTCACACCGACACGCGCAACAAAATGCATAATACCGTATTTTCTCGCGTAATTAAGGCACATTTTTGACGAAAAATACAGGCGAAAACTTCGGATGCGATTCAAGGAAATCGGATATTTACACATTATTTACAATTCATTTACATCTAAAAGATACATCAAATATAATCCAAACACAATTGGTTCAACCCATTCGCAGTTATCGTCATTTGGCGTAAAATTCCGGCGTGAGATTTTTTCTGAAAAGTCAAATAGGGTACATCAGATAAGTTAGACACGTGGGTTTAAAGTACCGACACTGGAAAATATTCTTCCCATTACGAGCTGACACTACGACCTGAATGACATACCGGCAACAAAACAAAAACAAAAAAACTGTCCAACACGAGAACGGCCAGGCATCAAAGGAGGGACCCTGCTACATTACCCCAAACCATTTGTATCCAATCTTGTACGAGTGACGTGTCCATCCACCCTTTTTCTTGAATACGAACGTGGATCACTGGTGGAAATTTTGCTTTAGGCATTGTTTTTCGTTTTAGAACAATGTAAGGTGCAAGCTTTCTGCCATCAGCTGTTACAGCAAGCAATGCAGTACATCGTTGTTTTTTTGCTTCCGGTAGCGCGTGCAATAACACTGTATGTTCCTTTCTTATCTATTGTTCGACTTATGGTATATGGAAACTGATTGGTGTCAAACCTGCCGTTCCTATAAGGGAGATAAAATATTCCTTCACTTTACGCTTCTCAATCACAAAGCGCTGAAAATGGTTTAAATCATTCGTCACTTTTAGGCATAATGTTGTTCTTTGTCGAAGAGAAAGTCCATTTCTCTTCATAAAATTAATTCTGCCTCGGCTAACCTTCAAATACGAGAATGATTCCACGTGCCGCGGCTATTTCTCATTCATTAAAATGCAGCATTTTGTGAGAAACGGCTTAACCAACATTGCGTAACAAAATCATATAGTTAAGCAGATAATCCTCTACTTGTGGAAACTTGCCGCTTTTTGATCCGCGAAATGCTTTGCGAGACTTGTTGGCCGCTTGAAGTGCACTTCTGTTACCGTGGTAGCGCATGTTTCATTTGGACACTGAAAACTTGCTGCCCGCTGCTCTATTCCCGTATGTTTCGGCGTAACTGATCACCGCAAGTTCGTATGATGCAGTATTAATCGAGTACGGTACTGTGGACTGACAATTTTGAGATCACATAATGTCCCGTACGCGAAATACTCGTAAAACTAGTGCAGTGGAATTTCCTGCCGGCTAATACAGCACGTTGCCTGTATTTGGAATGCCCGCTTTCGCAATAGGAAGCCTGCTACCTGAGTAGTTGGCATCTTTATTTCGAAACGCATCCGGAGCTGAGTGATGGATCTTCGAAGTTGTGGGTGTCAAATTCCACTTTTGACCCAAAAATATTGGGATGTGTACATTATGCAAGGGCGTCGATTACGGTACGCGAGAAACTACGGTAGTTTCCTTCAATATCCGGTAAAATGTACAGAAATTTATAGGCATCTCTGAGCACTTGGAGATAACGTTTGTCATATTTTTTTGGCATAACGAGAAAAGAAAATACCAGAAAATGTCGTAGAAATGCAAGAAAAAACACGTGGCCTACAACTCCGACGAAACGATGTTAACAGCGCGCGAACAACAGAATAACAAACTCGTTATCTGAGTCGTTAGCGTGCGCTAGCCTCTTGCTTGCAGGACGATTGCCGCCCCGAATCCCCAGCTGTATAAAGCGCACACTGCTGTAGTGAGCGAAGGCGACGGACGAAACACTCACGAAATAAAGCATCAAATACGCTTGAAAATTAGGTTTCGTAAATTACAAAAGCACATAAGAATTTATCCTTTATTCTAGGGGAAGAGTATTGGCCGTACTAGAGGTTATATTAGTCAAAAATCGGAAGAAGTAAAAATAAATCGGAAAATCGGAAGACGAGTTAAAAACCGGAAAGTTTCCGGGTAAATCGGAAGGTTTGGCAGGTATGGAAGATGAATAAATCAGAGTTACTACTTACCTCTTAGACCACTAGGATGTTACCTATTCGTGTCGAGTGTTGTTGGAGTACTGGAGGTCGCTCTATTCCTACTTCTCGTATTGTATCCATGAGGTCGTGGTGGAGGGGGAGCACTTGGGAAAGAGGAGCTATAGGTTTGTTGTCTATGCGCGGAGGAGTGTTGATGGAAACGGGGGTGGGGGGGAGGGGAGGGGAGGGGAGTGTCTGTCGACTTCTTGAGAATATTAGCTGACATGGTATTAAAAATTTTAAAAAGTTGCCGTCTTGAAAATTCCTATTTTGAAGTATAATCAGAATTTCATCATATAGGGGGCTTTTTATATCTAATATGTCATTCAAGTTTTTGTCTTTATAGAAATGCTGGTCCAGAAAGATGTATAGGTTATCAAATTCAGTCATTAGCCTGCCTTTCTCAATTCTTTTTATGATTTTCAAATCCCGTTCTATTGAGGTGAATGGGTGACCAGTATCTCTCACGTGGATACTCATCGCAGAATTTTATTTTGTTTTTGAGCGTTAAAGTGTTCCGAGTATGTAGTTTGGAAGCTACATCCAGTTTGACCGATATATGAAATTACATTCTGAACAACTGAGTCTATAAATTCCTGAGCCTGTATAGCGGTTGTTATTTATGTTGACTATGTTTTGATTAAAGAATATGTTTTGATTTGTGTTCCACGTTTTGAAGGCGATGTTAACTTTGCGTTTTGAAGGTGATGTTAACTTCCGTGTTTTTTTAAGGGGTTTAGCTATCTGATGGATAATCGGATTTGTATGTGTAGAAGATGCGTACTTTGGTTTATTATTTTATTGGAGAAAGTTATGTTGTCAGTTTTGGTTTTACTTTGTTAATAATTTAATTAATCGTGTCGGTGTAGAAGCCGTTGAGTTTGGCTATTTCTTTTATGCAATCTAGTTCTTTTTTTTCAAATTATTTGTCGAGAGAGGAATTTTTAGAGCTCTGTATACCAAACTATAATATGAAGCCTGTTTATGGGAGTTTGGGTGCAATGAACTATTTTTTTTATTGTTAACAGAGTACAGGAAGGTTTTCTGTAGATCTGAAAGTCAAATGTATTATACATTTGTGTGATACTGATGTCTAAAAAATTAATCTATTATTCTCATCCTCCTTGTGAATTTTATATTATTATCTAAAGTATTTAAAAATGGAAGAATGTTGTCACTGTTATTGCATTCTTTATCAATTATTACTAACGTATCGTCAACATAACGGAGCCATAGGTGAAGTCCGTTAATGCTTTTTATTATTTTTTTGTGTTCCAAATTGTCCATATTAATGTCAGCCAATAATCCCGAAATAGGGTCACCCATCGCCAAACCTTTTTGGTGATATATTTTGTTATTAAACGTAGTTATTGTTTTTAAACGAAACTTAATAATTTAATAAATTCTTCAATTTCAATTTTGCTTAGTCCACTATGTTTAGAATGGTTGTTTTATATGATGTTAATGGTTTCATTGACTGGAAAGTTCAGATACATGTTGGTAATATCAAATGAGCATAAAATGTGGTTGGGCAATAGAATATATATTTTTTAAAGTTTTGCATAAGTCAATTGAGTTGTTAATGGGATTTTTATTATTGAATTTGAAATATTTTTAAAGAAAATTATGAAGAAATTTTGAAGTTTTGTATTTCGGACAGTTTCTACTGTTAATAATGGGTCGGATGGGAACGTCTTTTGTGAATTTTGGGTAAGGCTTTGGCAGAGGGTAACTTTGGATTCATATTAATTAGTTTAAGAGTTTCTTGGTTATTTAAGAGGAAAGTTGTATCTGTAAGGAGTATTTTTATTATAGGATTTTTGTTATCAGTAGTGTAGATTTTATCCGAAAAGAAGTCTTCAGTTTTTTTAATATAGTCTCATTTGTTCATTAGTACAGTTGTATTACCCTTATCGGCTAGTGGTGGGGATGGAGCGAGTAGAACTGTAGAGTAACTCGGTTCTTCAGGTTTACGTGACGTCACAGCGGAGCACCGATTCAACTCGAATACACCGTATAGCACTGCGGGCGCTTTAGTAAACCTTCCAGCCTGGCTACACTCGCAACACCACTATGCTGTTGTTCAGACTCCAGACTGAGACGTCTGTTCTATTTGTGTTTCCTTATAATATATACATATATTTGTTTAAAGTTGTTGTGCTATATTGTCTACCGATATATGTAACAGAAAGAAGCAATAATGCCATGACTGTCCTCCCAAGCATGGGAGTATTTTACTAGCAGTCCAGGTAGAAAATCCGCTACTTGTAAAATTTGCAATCAGATCTATTGCACAGGCGGAGGAATGTCAAATTTATGGAATCACATAAAGCGGGCGCATCGTAAAGACATGGTACAAATACTGTTGCACATCGTGAAAGTAATTCCATTCTTACGTTTGGATGAGACAGTGCAGGAAAAAGTAAGTTCCATAAGAGTTTGGCTACTTTTGTATGCGAAGACATGTAGTCACTGAGGGTTATAAGAGGATAGAGCCAGAACTGTCTCTTAGATCCTTTCCAACAGAACAAAAGAGAACTAGGCCACCATAGCTCAATTGGTAGAGCTACGAACGCGACGTCGGGCGGTTGTGGGTTCGGATCCCATTGGTGTCCGGTTGGCCATTTTTTTCTGTACTTAACATCTCTCCAACACGTACTAAATGTACATAACACGACCTAATAGGTTGAAAGTCGATTTCGATTACAATGCGATCGTGAAATTTCAATATTCATTGACCCATAAGTGAACTTGCTCTTGCTTACCTTAGCGTACCTGCTATATTTGTGCCTGCATAGGAGGTGTTTTCATGTGCTGGACAAATTCTTTCAGACCGAAGGTCGTCACTTTCTGCAAAACAAGCTGAAACTCTGATATTTCTGAATGGAAATTCCTCCTATATAACACCTGTTCCATGCAACACAGAACACTAATGGTACTTCCCATACTGTCTGTGCACAACGTGTTGTGTCTTGATTTTAATGCTTGTTACAAGATGAGGAAATGGGTTAATTTGTATACTTTACTTATTTCCAATACTGATGTTACCTTAACAGATTTTTCTTTTAACTCCTTACCACATAGTTATAAATGAAATGTTTGATATTATATGAGTTGAGGCACATTTCAAAGCACTGATTTCGCTTCGTCAACGGTCACATTATGGAATTACAAGTGATGAAAATCGTTTTTCATCCGTATTGAAAGTTTCATAAACTGTATATAGGATAATATTTTTTGTTTATTTCCACCTATTCAATGTATTGAATGTATTGTATGTATTGAATGTATTGAATAGGTGGAAATAAACAAAAAATATTATCCTATATACAGTTCACATTATGGAATACGGTACGTTTATCCATATGCATTAATATTTACTGTATGTATTTATTGATTTGTATGTTTATTTCTTTATTTATGGCTACTTGATATGCCTCATATTAAGCACAGAGTTGTAATTAACTCTTTGTTACGTTATCTGTTAAATTTATATTACTTTATAAAAATTGTGCAAATTACCAATAATAAATAGTACGAAGCATTGTACCACCGATAATAATTAATAATCTTCTTTTTGAATGTAAACTGTAGCTTAGAAGGTCAATATAAAGTTTAAATTTGCTGCTATAAAGTTGTACTCTGTTCTGTACTCGGTTTAACCGAGTAATGACATCACAGTACTTGCTCCGAACCGCTCCGTCCCCACCACTATTATCGGCTTTTGTTACTATAACAATATTGGTATTTATTTTAGTCAAATCCTTGGGTCTGTTTTGATAGGATAGTATTTTTGTTGGTTTTTATTTGTTCAGCTAGGGTAGGTAATTTCTTTTTTATTTCATATGTAACATCATTTTGTTTTTCTATGGTAATTTGTTTGTTTATATTGGATTCGACCTCCGTGACTGTAGTGATTATATCATCGATCTTATGGGGGTTTGGTGTATTTTAAGCCCCTGTTGAAGAGGCTCATTTCATTGTCAGAGAAAGTGGTGTCAGAAAAATTAATTGTAGTAGGGATGTTATTTAGTTTAGTGGATGTAATCTTAATATTTTTATTTTTAATATGGTCTAATATGCTTGGTTTAGTTCCCATCAAATGAGCTAGTTTAAGGTCCAATGTTTTTTTTTGTTACTTTTCTAGTACGTATGAATATTATGAGCTCGATATAACAGTAAATTCAAAAATGATTTTTCTTATATAATTGTTTAATTTCGTTTTTCAACCAGATGTTATTAACTTTGTACTGAGTGTCTAAATAGTATTTGAGTTGGAATGTTTTTCCTTTGCAGTGGTTTCAAAAATTTAGGCACTAAACCAAGTTTTGAACATTCCTTAAGGAAGTTAATATCTTTGAAGATTTTGCCGATTTTTATCCTGAGGTTTAGATACTTATTGGTTTTTACAGTAGCCTGGTTGGCTTTGATGTTGCAAGTGATAAATATGATTGTAGTTCCGCATTGAAGATTACTATACTTATAAGATTACTAATTTATTTATTTTTTAACCACCTATTCAACACATTTGGGTCTTATATAATTAGGATTTTATCCTTATTACATTATAATAATATGAGAGATGTTTCGTCTTTCATAGAAGGCATCTTCAGTCATTGTATCACCTCAAGATTAAATCTGGCACCTGATTTAAAATAAAAATATGATTATTATGATTTAACATTTACATACTTAAAAATAGGAGCAGTCACAAAAAAAAAGTTGGATCACAATTTTGGTATTATCTTGAATAACAACATATCAACTGTTAACTGTAACTGTAATTAATTTATTAATGGTTGTGTCAAAAGTACATAGCACAATGCTTTATAGTAGTAGTCTATCTTGATGTTTTTATATTACAATTTTTAAGAATGTTAAGGAAATATATTCCAACAATATGGAATCAGTTAATTAAGATTTTATTCAGAAATAATGTTATTAAACCATCTGGTTAAAGTCTTTGGTTCGAGAGATTAAGATTTGTGATTATGACCTTCGATGTTAGGCCCCTTTAAACAACAAGCAAGCAAGCAACAAGCATCAATTTATGATTTGGCATTTGACGTAGTCCTTGACGAAGAGATCAAATATTAACGTATGGCAACAACATGATTGGAGTATCTTGAATTAAAATAGGCCATTATTAAACTCTTTAAAGAAGTCAAGTTGTACGTAGCACAGCTTGATGGTGTTGGTACGTGTTGAATACTAGCGTGTTGGTCGAAAGGGACATCTAACTTGTGATGGATGATGAGATGCCAAACGTGTGCAGACTGTCTGTGAAGGTGAATAAATTAGAGTTACCACTTACCCCTTAGACCGCTAAGATGTTACCTATTCGTGTTGAGTGTTTTCGGACTACTGGAGGTCGCTCGGTACCTACTTCAATTAATTGAAAGAACAAGAATCCACCTGATCGATACTTTCACTTTTATTTAGCCTTAGGCTATTTCAATTAAAAGTTCAGAACATGTTTCGAATGCAATGCATTCATCATCAGCTGCTTACATTTGGCAAAAGTAAAATTAGCTAAGAACAGTCTCACAATTTTCTTAAAACCTTAAAAACAAGTGTTAGTAGTGCGTGTGTGAATGGATGTGGGGGGGGGGGGGAAGGGAGGGAAGAGGGGGGGGGGGAATGCATTGAAGGCGATTGTTAGTTAAACTATGACTTATTATTAAAATCTTAATGTTAAAAACACTGATGGACTAAAATATAGTTCACTATAAGTCTTGTGAATTTTCCATAAGTTCGTTGATTACTGAAGAACTTGTATGCACTATGTGAAGTATTTCTGTTAAGCTGTTGGTAAAAAGTTTCCTTAAGAAGGCATCCGGTGTTTTCATGTCTCTTATCTCCTGTTGGGTGGAGAGGTGTGACTTGTTTCGAATATGAAGCTTGCTATTTGTAGTTTGAATTGAAAAAAGTTGGATCATCGGTATCACGACTTGTAACCGGCAGGAAAAATGCGGCTATTAGTTGGAGTTTGAGAAACGTAACGGATAATAAGTCTCTGTGTGTTGGAAAGTATGAAAGTATGAACTTACCCTTGTCTAATATATAAGTAATAATAATAACAACGTAAACGTTTCCACCTTTTCAATACTAAAATATATTCACAAAATTATAAATTACACGGTACTAGTTTCGACCCATCTAGGGGTCATCATCAGCCGTATTGGAGCAAAGATCACTTTTGGCGAAATCCTAAGAAAATGTTATTTTAAAGAATAACAAGTGAAATGAGATGTTATTATGGTAATAGTTAATAATACAAGGAATATACATACTAAGAGGTTTATAACAAAGAATAAAGTATAAATGGGGTGTTGTAAAAATTATAATCATGGAAATCAGTAAGTTCTTGTATTGAAATGAAATATGGCTTAGGAAGAGGGCTTAAGGTGGGGCTGAAGGGTGCGGGAGAAAGTGTAATTGTGTTGGAAAAGTACCTTTGATTAAATTTAGAATTGAGTTTAGGTTGGCTGCATTATTGTTTCTGAGGAAAGTGATAAATAGATCGAAGAGTGTGTTGGGTTTCTCTGAGATTTCATTGAGATTGTGACTGGCATTAAAGTATTGGTCTAGGTGTATGTAGTAATTTTCCATTATGTTGAGTAAAGGGCCCTTGTTTGCTAATACGAGGATGTCTATGTCTTGTTCAAAATTGGTGAAATTATGGTTATAATCTTGCATGTGTTGGCCGATGGCTGAAAACCTGTTGTATTTTATTGCGTTAGTGTGCTCGTGGTATCTGATAATGAAGTTTCTCCCGGTTTGCCCGATGTAGGTTTTTTTACAGGTGGTACATTTGATCCTATAAACTCCTGATTTTAAAAAACTGCTGGTCTTGTTGATGTGTGAAGTATTGTATAAAACGTTCATGTTCTTATTGTTGGTTTTGAAGGCTATTTTAACGCCTTGTTTCTTAAAGATGTTGGTTAACTTGTAGATATCATTGTTGAACCTGAAGGCGGAAAATGTTAGAGGTTTGGTTATTTCTTTTTTGAGGGTAGTTTTTGGGCGATGTTTGTGTTTATTGATTATCCTTTCTATAAAATGATTGCTGAAGCCGTTGAATTTTGCGATTCCGCGGATTGTGTTGAGTTCGTTTTGTAGATCTTTATTGGACATAGGTATGCTGAAGGCTCGATGAACTAGGCTGTTGTATGTGGCTCGTTTGTGGGACTGGGGGTGCACTGAATCTTGGCGAATGGTGGAGGCTGTTTGAGTGGGTTTTCTGAAAATTTTATAACTGAAAGAATCTGAGTTTCTAGTGATGGTTAAATCTAGAAAGTTGATTTTTTGATTTGATTCGGATTCTAGTGTGAATTTGATATGAGGATCAATATTGTTGAGTCTTAAGAGGGTGGTGGGTGCGTTAATTGATTTCTCATTCATGATTACAAAGACATCGTCGACATATCTGGCCCAAAAGAGAATGTTTTCGAATTCGTTGTCAATTTTGGTGTATTCAAGGAAGTCCAGGTATATTTCTGCTAAGATACCTGAGGCCGGTGACCCCATTGCCAAACCATTTTGTTGATATATGACATTGTCAAAAGTGAAGAAGTTATTGTCGATGATAAGTTTTAATATTGTGATAAAGTCTTGTATCTCTAGATTGCTTAAGTGGCTGTTTTTGTTTAAATTGTTTATAATTATCGGAATTAATTTTGAAACTTGTATGCTTGGGTACATGTTTACAATATCGAAAGAGTGGATGGAGTGATCCGGTTGCAAATTGAACTTGTTTAGTTTTTCTACTAGCTCAGATGTGTTTTTAATAGACTTTTTGGATAAGAATTGATAATTTTTTCTTAAGAAACATTGGATGAATTGTGATATTTTGTATAAGGAGCTCGGTCTATAGTTGATAATTGGCCGGATGGGAATTCCGGTTTTGTGAATTTTGGGAAGAGCTTTAGCAGTGGGGAGTCCTGGGTTCATATGTATGAGTTTGGATTTTTCCTGTTCGGTAAATAAAAATGAAGTGTTTTTAAGAGTTTAAGTAGTTTAATTTTCTTAAGACAACGAATTCATCATAACCAAAGCTGACGAAGGCAATGCAACAGTTATCATGGATAAAAAGGTATATATTGAAAAAACAAAAAACTTTTTCACAGACAGCTCATTTTCCATAATCAAAAAAGACCCCACCCAAAAAATTCAAAAACTACTTAAACAAACTCTATGTTGTCTATGCGTGGAGGAGAGTTGATGGAAACCAACAAGCTGACAGGCACTCCCCTCCCCTTCACCTAAAATGTATGGGTATTTCTGTCACTGAAATAGTATCAACAGTTAACAAAGTGATATGGAAAAGGTAAACTAAGTCTATAGGTTCAGGAATCCTCCAGTAGCAAGGTTACAATATACAGTAGCAAACTAATTCTGTAGATTCAGAAATCCTCTTCTGGATCATAATCTGTGCTAGGCCACATACAAATTTCTTTGTAGAAAGATAGAAAATTATTTGGGATGCAATTTTAACACTTTCTTTATGTCTGAAATTTTCTTTTGGTTTATGGCAACTTTTCCAGAATACATATGCTTTCCTTACTGGTAATGGAGCCACTTTCAGGGTACTTCTTTTGTATAGAATAAATATTAATTTGCATAAACCACCAATGAAATGGGCCACTTCTATTTCAATTCAGGTGTCGACCTTTTGTAAATAAAACTGCTATAATTTGACACCTGAAATTGCTGTTTCTTGTTTCTCTGTAGGAGCATTTTGATAACAGTTTTCTTATAATGCTCCGGCCACCAGCTTTTGAAGTCAAGTACCATATTGGAAATTACCTCTTTTACAGTATATTTCTGCGACTTGGTTGATGCTTCTATCAGGGTGGCATATCAATGAGGAGTGTATATACATTCTTCCCTTTGGATTTTTCTCTTCACTACCACAAAATCATGATCACAAGGGTTAAATGAATGCCCATATATTGGGAAAAAGTGGTGAATCTCATCAAAGTGATCACTAAAGATTAGAAATCGCAATACTGTGTGACTGCGATCTTGCCTGGGCAGCCATCAGAAAATATATAAAGTATCTTTATATCTTCTTTCAGAGTCTTTAAGTAATCTAGCAAAAGAAACTCCATTCAGCCTTTTATTGGCTATTCCTTCATGATAGGAATAGAAAACAGACCTATTCAATTTCAGATGATAAATGCAAAATTCATTCACCCGTAATTGTCTGTAATAAGACATTTCCTGGACAGGAATGTCCAGAAGGGGCAGATTTTGCACGTAGTTATTTACACTGCCAGTCGTATCTTCATGAGTACATAGTTTCTTTGCGTCATCAATTTTAATATAAATTTTTTTGGCACGTCTTCTGTGCACCACAAGTTTAGCTGCAACATTATGTTTTGCATTTTATCTGATAAATTTGGATCCTTCAAGTTCGTTGACAATTTTTCACAACTACACACATCTACTTGGGGTCTTCCAAAAGCTATATTGAAGTTTTTACGAAAATACTGCCAGAAGAAATGGTAACTTTGGCATCAGGATACTTTTCACAGAACATTTTGTGAAGCACTTATGTTTAATCGACTGGATAGATATTTCTTCTTGACATTATTTGAGTAATGGACTTCTGTAATGTCTAAAGAGCTAATGAATTCATGAATATTGGAACAAATATCACTATTCATTACATTATGCCTGGATCCAGCACTGAGACCTTTAAAATCAACTGGTGATTTACCCATTAGAGCATGTTGCTGAAGGTGTTCAACATGAGATTTGGTTATGCCATGTAAAACAATAAATACCTTTTTACATACGTTTGTTCTGATGCCGTTCTAGAATGTGTGATAACTAGGCCTATAAGTCATTTCTTTAGGCTTAGATTTTATCATTTAAAGATCTGCATATTCTGTGAATATTTTTACATTCAATAAGTAAATATAAGAAACCATCGTGAGAATATTTTCATCAAAACAGCTGATATGACAAAGAATTTCAGATCTCTCTTCCAGACTAAATTTACAAAAACATTTCATACTGCATCTGAATATAAAGAATTAAATCTGACTTTAAAACCTTGTAAATTTCAATGTTTAAATATGTAGTGTGTTGAAATTAGGTCATTAATATAACAATACTACTACTAATTATTATTATTATTATTATTATTATTTAAAAATCTAATATATTTTCATCTCTTATATGCAATCTTCACCTGTACATCTTTCAGGTATGTATTTACCTTTCTTTGTGATAAATTATGAACCTTTCACTCTTGTCGTTTGCATTTATGTGGCTCATAGTTTCTTTTATCCCTCTTCCTTTTCTTGGATATTTCATCTGACGAACTACCTTCTGTATCACTCATTTTGTGGCAAACATCAGCAAACATAAAACTGAATAACTGTTAGGTTATGTGTAATCACAATGTCATAAAATACAATGGCAATACAACTGACATCTGGTGGAATATTTCTCAGTTTAGTTGGAGAATAGGTCATCTCCAGGATATGGCATGTTTTCAGACAAAACAGGGAATTCACTGTGCAATATTTCCTCTACACAATCGTTGACTTATTTTCAGCCTAAATGGTGTGTCCACATCAGTAGAGCTGAAACTGAAAGAATCTAGATTCTGTAAAAAGGTGGAGATGACTGATTTTTGAACTTATCAATTCAAATAAATTCAAGAAGAAATCATAAATACACATTACTATTCAGTATCTTGTACATCTTTTACACGATACAATCTTAATCCACTGACAGGTAAATAGCCCGAAGTCAGCTTGTACTCGCCTTTTCTATGTGCTGACTGTAATGAACTTCCTGCACATCACTAACCCATGGTAACACTTCAGAAACTCTGATGGTGTCAACATTTAATATACTATGAGTAATAATCACCTGTGAGAGTTAAAGAATGAGTAAGAAGATTCTGTAGGTCTTTCAGGGCCATGTCATGCAATAGTGAGTGAGCAGCAATTATTTTGCATCAAACAGACTAAAATTTATCTGATGAGATTTTGATTTGTGTAGGCAATGCTTAACAATATTTGTCAAGATGTCACAAAGGTACAGGTTGATTCTGTAGATATTAACAGAAATATTGAAACTTGCGCATGACATATGGCCTCTCAGACCCGTGTCATGCATCAACAGGTTAAATATATTCTATAGTCATACAGTATAATCCATTTCACCTGTCTACCTCATGAACTCAGATGACTTACTGAAGAAGTGTGAAGTACCTATAAGTCAAGAAGCTTGTTTTGACAGTAAAGAAAGTTTTTGTTAAAGTTCTATAGCATGTGGAGTGTTACAAAAACAAATTATCAACACACCCTTAACTCCTGAACAGGTCTAACAAGGTGGAGTATTTGGAGAGAGGCTGTGAATTTTTACAATTACAATTTCTGTGAAGTGAAAATCCGTAGCGAATTCATTTCCAAATGAAAAGTGCGTAAGTTGCTGTGCAAGACACACAACAAATCTATGATGAACCAAAACTAGAATGTTCCACTGCATACATTAAACAATTTTGATTTTATTGCTGGGAGTATAAAGAAGTTAGAGGCTGCTGGACTTTCTCTACAACAGTTGCTGGATATTGTTGAGGATGTCAATGAGATTTAGTGCAGTACAAGATGTCAAACAGAACTTGCTGCAAAAATTCCAAGCAGTTATGGATAGAAATCTGAATATTCCACTTTCACTGCAGTCTGCAAGATCCTGGATGGTGAAGAACAAGATCCTTCAGCGTATATCGTTCCAGGAAATTACATCTCTTGAAATTTGCTCCAGCAATATCCTGAGAGCCAGCCCCGTGGTGTAGGGGTAGCCTGCCTCTTACCCGGAGGCCCCGGGTTCGATTCCTGGCCAGGTCAGGAATTTTTAGCTGGACCTGAGGGCTGGTTCGAGGTCCACTCAGCCTACGTGATTAGAATTGAGGAGCTATCTGACGGTGAGATAGCGACCCTGGTCTAAAAGCCAAGAATAACGGCTGAGAGGATTCGTCGGGCTGATCACACGACACCTCGTAATCTGCAGGTCTTTGGGCTGAGCAGCGGTCGCTTGGTAGGACAAGGCCCTTTAAGGGCTGTAGTGCCATGGGGTTTGAATATCCTGAAATGTTGAGAGGCCATTTTTGCCTTACAAATAGATATTATTTGACCAGCAACATTCAATTACTCCCAAGAATCTTGAAAATTACCTGGTACTTCACTGCAGATCAAAATAATGTAAGAACAATAATTTTACATTTCCTAGGCATGCTGTCAATGTGTATAATGATTTTTTCTAGCGATTGATTGAGAAGTTAATGTCTGGCATGAATCAGAGCTCCATTAAAACCCTAACCTCAATATGCTTGTTTTTAACATATATTTGTTACATACTGTATTTTAATTTACAATTTACCTATTTTTGTTACATAAATATGTACATATTCCACACTTTGATTTTACATAAAAAATCCTACTTCTACTCATGAGAAAACATATAGTTTTTTTATTTACGCTGCACTAGGTAACCATCAAAAACCATCTTCAGAGCTGCCAACAGTGGGGTTCGAAACCACTATCTTCAGATGCAAGCTGACAGCTACATGACAAAACTATGTAGCCAACATGCACAATAGAATATACCAAAGCCGTCTACATTTTACAAGCCGGAGTCATGTAAGTTTGGCAACGTCCAGCGGAGGCGGAGGCGAAAGCGAAAGCGCGGGAGCTATCTGTGTATGTTGATGTGTAGTGAACTTTGTGTTGTGTTTATTTGTATTTTTCATGGATATGTTCGAGTATATGTAACAAGGTAGGTGACTGAGTGATATACGTAGAACCTATTATCGAAATACGTGAAGGCATGCCCGAATTTGGGTTATTAATAACACGTTTCGTGTATTTGCAGATGCCCAGAAAATGTTGTGTTCCTATGTGTCGTAGCAACTATGACATCAAAAAGGATGGTTATGTTACCTCATTTAGGTTTCCTTCTGATGAGGAGTTAAAACAAAAATGGATTCGTCAAGTTAAGCGGGATAATTGGGAACCTGGGAAGGATTCAGTCGTGTGTGTAAAACATTTCACAGATGATTGTTTTTCGAAAGGGGAAAAGTTTTGTGATAGTAAAGGCAATATAACTGTACAACCACCTAAACCTAATGAACTTCTTCCTAATGCATGTCCAACTATTTTCCCAAATTTGCCCAAATATTTGTCATCAAAGAGTGTAAAAAGAAAAGATCCTGAAGATAGGAGACTGGAAATTAAGAGTAGGGAAAACAAGAGGAAAACAGATTTGGAGGAATCAAAGCTTCAAGATGACTTAATAGCTGACTTTAATCATTTAAGATCCCTTCTTCATACCAAAATTGACATGTCAGTATGGCAGATCAGTATCTGTAATGAATTTCTTTGCATATACAGATTAAATCTGAATGATTTGCCAAATGTAAGTAATTTACTAAAAATTCACCAGGATATGCATGTGACTGTATATGTTAATAGTTATCAGGTGTCAGTCAAAGAAATTAAATGTTTAGCTGATGGTAAAATCTCCAAGTGGTCTCAGCTAAATGAATATATTAAATTATACAGGAGCCACTGCTAGTAGTGTTAGTGTTGAATGTGTACAAAGTAATGTACTTAAAATGCTTGACAAGCTCAGAGTTTTGTGAGGTTAGCAGTGAAAGCACAGACTTTTCATCTAACCTTGTTTTCTTAAGGGAACAATTCGAACTTTGTACTAAAAAGAAAAAGAGTTGCTCAAAAAGTACATTGATTCTTGCCTTTATGTTGAACTGTCAGTCTCATGCTGCTTATTGTTCTTTGCGTGAGAGTGGTACACTGATACTACCACACCCTAAGTACCTTGAAAAATTAGCAGCAAATTTACAAGTGTCACCTAATTCGGAAAAGGAAAACAGAAACTTTCTTTACCGAGTGACAAGGAATTTATCAAACATTGAAAAATATGTAGTTTTAAGTCTTGATGAAATTTATGTGAATCCCTCTCTTGAGTACAAGAACGGAGTACTCATTGGTCAAGCCAAGAATAGCCCTTTACAAGAAGCAAGAACAATACAAGTTTTCATGGTGCATTCTGCATTTGGATCCTTTAAGGAAGTCATCTCTCTCACCCCTGTGAAAGCACAGTCCGGAGATATTTTGTTTAACCTGACAATGAATGCTCTGACACTTGTTCAGAATACAGGACTAATTGTTATGTGCATAATATGTGACAACAATAGGATAAATAAGAATATGTTTAGCAGTATGTGTTCATTGTTAGGAAGTGAAAGTCCATATTGTGTACCAAATCCCCAACACAAGAATTTACAGATATTTCTCATGTTTGATCCTGTACATATATTTAAGAACATCAGGAATAACTGGCTGAATCAGAAAGACAGAGACAAAACTTTTATTTTCCCTAATTTTGAAGTAGATGAGATTATCCGTAAGGCGTGCTTTAATGATTTAAGGAACCTTTATGTGTACCACAGTCATGCATCCAACCTGATTGCTACAGCTTTTAAACTTAATTATAAAACGGTGTATCCCAACAATCTTGATAGGCAGAAAGTGTTACTTGTTGATAATCTGTTCCATGATACCACCATAGCTGCTTTAAAAACCAGTCAACTAGATTCTAATGCCACTGCAATTTTTTTTAGAAATTATTAGTAAGTGGTGGCGTATTGTAAACGTCAAAAGTGTAACTAAAGGAATTTGCAAGAGGGACCACAATCAAATGCCTTTTACTGAACTAGATGATGACCGCATTCAATTTCTTCAACATTTCTGTGAGTGGGTAAGCAGTTGGGATGATTTAAATTTGGTTCATGGTCACTTAACAACTGACACTTCAAGAGCTTTGGTACATACCACAACTGTTCTGTTAAAAATTATCCAATTTTCATTTGAAACTGTGAAACCAAATTATTTACTGTTAGGGAAGTTTCAGAGTGACAATCTGGAAAGAAGGTTTGGTCAGTACAGACAGCTTAGTGGTTGTAACTACAATGTTACTGCACTTCAAGTTATAGAAAGTGAGAAGAAAATTAGGATTAAGTGTGTTCTGGGCTTGCACTCATCTAGGTATGGAAAAGTGCAGTTTGACTGTAGCCAGTTAGAAATGTCTGATTCCACCAAGACAGATGATATTAGGCTCAATATGGCAGTGATAAAAAAGTTCGACTCACTTTTATCATGTGACATTTCTGATGGGCATTTGGAGATGTCAGGTGTAATATACATTTCTGGGTATGCAGTAAGGGCAATATCCAAAAGGATAAGCTGTGACACATGTTTAGGTCTCCTGCAGTGCAATGAAACAGATAACCCCTATTTTGAAGAACTTCAGAGAGGTGGGTTAGTGGTGCCATCAGATTGTGTTGTGTGTGTCTGTGTAACAGTGACAGGAATGTTTATCTTGTTGGTGTCTGAAGACTACCTGGATTGTGGAAATCACAAAGAAGTTCTCTTCTCTCTATCCAGAGCTGCTTTAGGGAGAGATGAAAATCAACAGTTCTGGTTTGAACAGGGTAACTGTGGGCATGACAATAATAGTCTAATAGACTGTTTATTGACCACATTTTGCAACGTCATGTTGAATAATTATAGAAAGCAGATTAACAACAAGAGTTATGCCAGCAGTGATGATAAAATCAGTAAACGAAGGAAGCTGTCAACACTCCATAAATATTGAGCTTGTGAGTACTGTTCTTTAAAGGGTTTTGTTTTTATGCATGTAAAATGTGTATTTATAACTTTACTGAGTGCATTTCTTGATGTGCGTGTTTCTTAGTGTCATTTTTCACAGTGTGTATATTTTTCATAACCATCATGTTGGTCTAAGTGCGCTGAATATCACTGAAGTCAATTCGAAGTCGGACACGCCCCCTTTTCTCTCGGCCTCTGCTTGACAGATAGATACAGCGTTGCCAAGCGTACCTTCTGGCTTTAACTGTAGATGGCTCTGGAATATACACATAACCTTAGGAATTATTCTTGATATGTTCAAGAAAATAAAAAATTTAATATCGCAAACCACAATAAACCACAGTCAGAAAGCAAAATTCTGGACTATAGGCCCATGCTGGATGAGGTAGAAATTTTATTCCACACTAGCTTTTGTATCTGTGTTGACAGAAAATAATTTTGCTATGAATGCTGCTACATACAAATGATTCGCCATGATGGCCATCAAATTCCACAGAAATAAATGCATGCATTTCTTCACAATACGCTTCAACATTAACCTGTCAAGCGGTACATTTCTTTCGAGGAGCTATTAACATAGTGACATATTTTCCGTAAAGTACTGGGAAGTAACATATGTGATACTCTTGTGTAGTATAGTACTTTATCAGGTTCAAAAGTACAGAATATGCATCAAGCTGTCAAAAATGATCATAGTACGAAGGGCAAGGTGTCTGGCTCACTGAGGAAAGCAACAGGAACTTACAGTGAGATACTTTTAATTGGTCAGGTATTTTGAAAATATTCTAGTGGATTATTTACGTCTTAAATTTGTACATTCAGTCCAGGTTATACCGCAAATGTAAATCTCGGCCGTTCAGATCCTATCTTTGTCCATACATCGAGCATAATATCACCGCTCGTGCTACTGTCACGTTAACTTAATCAAGAAGTTAACATAAAGAACCACCTTAGCGATACTTTATTTTTTGTCTCAGGCAAAATTGAATATATAATAACACTTACAGAACATTTCTGGCAAGTATTGTGGAACTTCTAACAATAACCAACCATAGGAGCTGAAATACGAGGGCTGTTTTTCTTTCAACCTCTGATGGGCTATTAAAAAAAAAAAAAAAAAAAAAGACACACTGACATAAAATTATTTTACTACTAAAAGTTTGGTGGTAGTTTCATACTTATTGTGCTTATTATCCTAATGTTTTTTCATCTTCGTTTTTTCTTTATACAGCTGAAGATGACCACTAAGTGGTCGAAACATGTTCTGTAAATGTTAATATATATTCAATTTTGCCTGAGGCAAGAAATAAAGTATCGATTAGGTGGCTCTTTACATTAACTTCTTGATTATACTCATCGATACGGTCATGAAATGGACGACTTATAACGTTAACTTAAGTCGCTTTCACCATTGCACTCGCAATCTCCTGACATTTCAACATTAGTCTCACTATCAGATGACACATCACTCTCCGAATTGTCACAAACAGCTGTTCTTCTCGCAGACGTTTCTGAGCTCCGCTTGCACCTGCCATAATGCACTATCTACCACTCTCAGCAGTCTGGCGGCCGGTACTGGTTGGCCGCCAGCTGTGCGCGGCACAAAAGCATTTCGCCCGGTCACGTGGTTTTAGGAGAGTGCTGCTGCTGTAGACAAAGCTTGCAACTAACATACATGCATAAAGGAAAGTGAGCTCGGATCATACGACGGAATAGGTCGTCATACCCATCGCCGAAAGACATTTACAATGTGATGACGAAATATTCCGTCATTACGACATAAAAGGTTAAAAGTATCGTTAGTGGTTCCATTACAGGGTGCCTGCTCTGCATCAAGATTTCAATGTAGTATTACACAAGTTTTATTACAATATAATTACTGAAGGTAGGCCTGGACCATTGTCTTGTTGCAGTATAGTGCATTTGCCCTTGATTGAAGCTGGACAGAGTAGTAAACATTTCAGGTCAATTAAAAAAAAGTACCTGTAAAAATGAAATCATCAGCTGACTTGGAACTGGAGGTGAAAGAGAAAAGAAACAACCAGGATTTGGGAAGAAAGCAGCTGTGGCTTTAATTAAGATAGAGCCCCAGCATTTGCCTGGGGTGAAGATGGGAAACTATGGAAAATAATCTTTTGGGGTGAAGATATGGCAGGGTTCAAACCCATCATCTATCGAACGCATGCTGCAGCTACATAGCTCATACCAAGCACCCAACTTTCTCAGTTATTTTGCTTATGAAACAGTCTCATAAGTAAGGACAGTTACTGGATTACGCATCGAACCACTGTTTACATTTAACTGAATATTATGTTACAGTGGCTGTCTAAATGTTTTGAAACAAAGAGAGGAGTAGAGAAAGGTGGTGCTTAGTCATCCCTCCTATTTTTCAGACATGGATGTCATAAAAAAATGGCAATAAACCTACTTATCAGTCATGGATGTCACAATAAAGGCAATCAAAAGGAAGGCGCAGTAGGACTTACAAGCTTTTGTCTTTGCAGACAACAAGGTGGATCTGGAGTGAAACCAAAAAGGATGTGGAGGAAATGCTGCAGAGATGGAGTCAAGAGTCTGAGAGAAATGATTTAATTATCAACAAGGCTAGGACTGTGATGAAGATACAGAGATGACAAACCACAAATCATTCTAAATGACACCAAACTGGACAGTGTTCCAAAGTTTTGGCAGTATAGTATCAAAAGACATCCTCGCAAAATATAAGGTGAACAATCTAATTAGCAAGGATACACAATTTTACCAAAAGTAAGGCAGCTGCTGTGGGATAAACAAGTATCAATGAAAGCTAAGACAACACTACAGTATACAAATTTGATTATATCCCCATTCTCACGCACTGATGAGGCAAGAAAACAAAAAACCCAAGCTGCAGAAATGAAGTTCCTATGTACCATGACCCAGAAGACCGGGAAGGACAAGACTAGGAATACAAAAATTCAAGAGGAGGTGGAAACAGGAGACACTCTACTACAAATGTCCAGAACGGAAGACTGAAGCGATCTGGCCATGTAAAAAAGATGAGTGTCAGCAGGAATACAAGAAAGAAATTTAAAAGAGAAATAAAAGGAAAAAAGACCAGTGGGCAGACCCAGAGAAAACTGGACTGATCTAGTGAAGAAAGATGTCGAGGAGAGAGGACAATGTTGGGAGAATGTTACAAGAAAAGAGTGGCTCACGGACAAAGATAGAGGGGGCCTGTATACCACGGCCCAGTAACTGAGTTTGTCAATGATGGATGATGATTAAATCATTCATGAACTATGGACACATATTGTGAAATTGAATGATCTAAACTATTTGCAGACCATGAGATGTCTCTTTAAATTAGTTATTAGAAATAATTTTAATTTCTAATCTCTCTTTAATCTCTGAACTTAAAATGAATGCAAGTCTTTTCTCCATTGTTATTTTGTCAACTGTATGAGACATCTGGCCTGTTATATGGTAGTTAATACTTGTTGATGACTATAACAGGGTTCCTGAAGTCCTTTTCAGCTACAGAACTCATTTTCAAAAGTTGAGTTTGGAAGGAGAGAGAG
This sequence comes from Anabrus simplex, assembly GCF_040414725.1. Lineage (NCBI taxonomy): Eukaryota > Metazoa > Arthropoda > Insecta > Orthoptera > Tettigoniidae > Anabrus > Anabrus simplex. Next base: position 1,557,232,075 of record NC_090265.1, read on the forward strand.
AGGCTATCATAGATCAAAAATGAAAAAAGGTAGTGAAACGAAATCTGATAACCACTTAAAGAAGTTCTGAAAGATACAGTATTTTAGAAAAAAAAAAAAAAAGCTGGTATACAGATTTATGGTATTAACAGATTTATCAGCAGAAATGAGATCAAGGTTTTCATGTGAGATGAGTTACATTCACACAGAAGATATCAACACGAAAACTTCTAATTGTAACAAAAAATGTATAAATTTCACATCAAGAATTCAAACTGAGAAAATTATATGGTTCCCAAATATTTTGTAAACTGAGTTTCAAAAAGCATTACTTACTTTCCAGACAGTTCGTAGTTTCTCAAAGCAATAAGCACCTGCGCAGGATGCACATTACTTTCCTCAAGAGCTGTTTGATTCTCTAGTGCATCTAGGACACGAGCTACTACTACGTGATTTCCTCTCAGGAAACGGAGTCGTGCCAATCGCTTTAGGTTCTTCAATAACACATCCAAGGGAAGGCAAGGCACTAGTGCTGTCCAAACCTGTGGGATCACATTTTAAAAATAATTCATTATATGCATTATACTATTCAAAACTAAGAAGGATTAGAGTAAATTCTAAACACTGTTCTTCTGAAACTGCACCCATATTGCCAAAGGCAAATATGGTGGAATATTTAATTCATATGTTTCATAGCAGAACTGAAGGAGAATTGGACATTTCTGGCAAGTATTGCGGAACTTCTAACAATAACCTACCATAGGAGCTGAAATACAAGGGCTGTTTTTCTTTCAACCTCTGATGGGCTATTAAAAAAGACACACTGACTAAAAATTATTTTACTACTAAAAGTTTGGTGGTAGTTTCATACTTATTTTTCTACATCAATCACCAAAACAATTTAAGCATTTGTCGTATCATGACAACTGCTTTTCTATGCCCTCTGCAAAGAAGTCTGCCGCCAGTAAGGTAAGGTGCGTCTGGACAGGCTCCTGAAGTTCTTTGTTGGTGGCGAAGCACTGTCCGCCCAACCATGTCTTAAATTCTCGAAAGAGGTGAAAATCACTAAGTGTGAAGTCTGGACTATACGGTGGATGGCTGAAAACTTCCCACTTGAATTGTTTGAGAAGATCTTTCCTCATTTTGGCACAGTGCGGTCCAGCATTGTCATGGATCAAAACCATGCTGGTTGAGAGCATGCCTCTTTGTTTTGAATCGCTCTGCAGAGGCGACAAAGTTTCACAATAAACTTCCTTTGCTATTGTTGTCCTCTGCTCCATAAAGTCCACAACAAGATACCTTTATGGTCCTAAAAAATGGTAGGCAACGTTTTCCTGTTGTTCAAGGTCAGTTTAAACTTTTTTGGCTTGTTTGGAGAAGAAGAATGCATCCACTGCTTAGACTGTTCTTTGGTTTCTGGAGTGTCATACAGGACCCAAGTTTCATTGCCAGTAATGATAGACTTTAAAAACTCTTCCCCCTCACTATGGAAACACATGAGAAACATTACGGCCGACACTATTTGCTGAGTTTTGTGAGCATCAGTCAATAATTTGGGGACCCAACGTGAACAAAGTTTCTGGAATCCTAAGTGTTGTGTCACAATTGTGTACAGAGATCTTGAAATGTCTGGGATTGCTGTAGAAAGTTCACTCACTGATCATAAGCCTTGACAAACTCATCAACATTCTCAGCTATGGGTACGGTAGCTACAGACTTGCATCCTTGCCCACCTTTGCCATGGATGTCTGTTCGCCCTTCTTTAAATTTCAGACACCATTCCTGTACACTACCATCACTCATAAAGTTTTCACCATACACTACACTCATTCTGCGATGGATTTCAACAGCGCTACATCCTTCTGCTTCTTTCGCAACTAACACTTGGCAGGAGTATTGATCTTAGAGGCCATGTTCCATTGCCAGTGGCTTGGAGAGAGCTAAGACACATTCTGTTACAATTGTTAACCAATTGGGCTACAAAAGTACTTAGCAAGAAGCAACCACACCTAGCGTGAGAAGCTGCTTATCGCTGCACCCTGGGAAACATAACTTTCTAAAACGTTCCACGCGTCTTTGTTAGAGAAACCTGAGATGTGCGAAGAGGAAAGAAGACCGACGAAATCCTTTGACTTAGGTGTGTAAACCCCAAACTAAAAACGGCAGAGCCAATCAAATTGCTCCATTCTTAAGCGCCGAATTTTCCCGCTGAGAATATTTAGTCTACTACAGGAGTTTGAGTAGTGTTACACATCAACTCTGGTGCTCATGTATCAGAGTGTATATAATTTCTGGAGAACTTTATTAATTTAATTACAATTAAACTGAAATGCTATCACCATGTGCACCTGATCACGCGTTGGGGACGTAAGTAGTAACAGAAATGGGCAAAGGACCGCCATCGACAGAGTTGCCGCCGCTTGGTTTAATGCTGCCCAAGCCCAGTTAAGTCGTACACCAATTTTCAGCACCGTACTGTGGTATCAGCTAAATTAGGAGCAGTGGACACCCGCTAATGATATGTCAAAGCCCATGAATTAATTAGTGACGTTCTGTAAAACACTGGAAGTTTGACATAGAATCACGTAGTCTGGCCAAAGGTTTATAACCAAGAGGTGAACTGAACTGCCCTCTCATTCTCAGTCGTTGCAGTCTCCTCAATCAGTCAGTCAGTCTATGAGCAGCCATGTTCTTCGTGTGTGCGTAAAGTATTCCTTAGTGTTCGCCTGACTTCGAGTCAACGCCAGGCAACCGACTATTCAAGACTTTCATCAATATCATTTGGAAATGTAACTGAACACACAAACTATATTTATTCACTTTTGAGTGGGGAGAGCAGGCTCTAAGCAAATGACTTTCTTAGCTTAATAATGCACCACTGCCTAGGACAATGTACGATCTCATAAGGCAATGTGCTAAATACAAGGCAGAGATAAAAGTAGGCAGTTTGTTCTAAAGACAGCTAAGTTGGAGGCTAAATTCAGCAGGGACAAGAGGAAAATTCTTAGCAGGAAGCAAAGGGGATAAATAACAACTGTCTGTGTATTAACCAGTCTCCAAGTTCGCTAGTGTGTCCCTGAGCTCATTAAGATTCTGTTAACCCGACAGGCAGAGGACAATGAACGAGGGGAATTTTGTAAACAATTGCTAGCTGGCCTTGTAGGACAGGAATCCCAATAACCAAGAATTTAATAGGGGCCACTTTCTTTCTCACAGAGCTAACCAGCTGGTAGGAAATGACTTAATTGCAGTAAAACTTCACACCACTATAATAGAATTGGATTGCTTTTGCAGATGGTATGTCCTTGTTTGCTGAAACAATGGAAGAAGTAAGGGAGCAAATCGTTGAACTCTAGAAACTAGCAGCTAAAATAGGTCTTCACATCTCCTTCGAAAGAACCATAATCATGTCAAACAACAAACATCCACATAAATACCTCAAAGTCCAAACAACAAAAGATTGAAATAGTAAAAGAAATCAAATATTTTGGGGAATGATTAGTTGGAATGCTGTGGAATGCAAAGCAATAGAATCCAGGAAAAAAAAAAAAATCTTTACTGGCCTTCCAACTAACAAAAGGTACATACAACAAGAAATCCCTTTAATGGGGGTCCAAAATTAAACATTATAAAACAGATGCCATTGATGCTTTCATGGCCCGTACTTATAGACCTGATAAAGGCTTTTGGGCTTATGCCGTGTCTAGAAAATAAGGTGAAATTCTTTACGTTTCGCAGAGAACTGTGCTCTACATCATCAGAAGAAAATCTTGACTGTCCACGAGAAAGGCTTATTAAACAATGAGCTTTTGAATTTAAACGTTATAATAGAAGTGGAAATGGTACGTTCACTCATCACCAGATGGCTCCCCAGACGTGGTACAGTGCTAGCGTTTGAAGCGGAAGCTGACAGAACCATCAAAATCAGTCTAAGAGGGTCACATAACATGTGTACGTAACATCTGACATTGACAAGTGTATGACATTGACACAAGCCTGGAATGAAACAGTGATTAAACCAGAAACACTGAACATGAATTTCAAGAACCTCAAAAAAAGGAAAATTTAAAGAAAGATCATAGGACCAAAATTTCAGGATAATAAGATAATATAAGGCAAGACTGGGCGACGCGCCGTACTGGTAGACTTGCCAGACCCCCTTCAATTTGAAAGTTTAGTGCTAGATGTTGCTATATGTGCTGAAAATAGTTGAATAAGGTCAATAGCAAAGGTTTCTGTCCCTTGAACGCACGCTTTCACATATATTTTCAATGTGTTGCTGGTTTTAAACATATAATATTTTCCTTGCAAAAGTTTTAGGGACTCCTTAATTTATTGTGTTTTTATCTGTGTTTTTTCAATTCCTTTACATTTAGTAGTTTTAATAGATTATACTGGATGTTGTGAAGGGTATGCATGAGAAATTCGCCATCACCACATCAATACAGCCTTGAAAGCAGGGTGCGGCCTCTGTCCCGTAGGTTTGGGACACGTGACGCAGTGCTCTCAAGGGTGACGCGCTGCACCTTGTATTGAGTTTTGTAGTGTACGAAATAGCTTTTACTTTACTTGTCAGTTATAAATTAAAAATGGCAATAAAAAAAATTGAAGGAGCAAAGCAACCCAATGGAGTACCATTGACCTGCTGGAGGCAGTAAACGAAATTAAGAAAGGGGAAGCCAGGTGTCGTTATGGTGTGCCGGAAAGAACTATACGCAGACTTAAATTCCTGCTGAAATCTAGCGGACGTATCGTTATAGAACACTTGATGTAGACTGATAATATAAATCACCATCTTTTCACTGATATGCATGATGACCTCATCTCGTGAGGATTCCGACAATTCATTCAAAGTGTTGAAACTTCTTACGAGTCGTAATTACTTTATCCGCTGTCACTTTGAAATACGATAGTGCATGGTACAGAAGCATGGCATGGTGCAGTTTAAATGAAAGAGAAGGAATTATCATAAACCAGCCAATAACAGCACCAAAACCAGACTGAACTGGGCGAAGTGACAGTGGATGCATAACATTAGGAATGGTGTGCGTGACCAAGTAACGGACGAAAAAACACACAAAAGTTCATGCCCTCATTCTCATGAACTAATCGTCCCATTAACCTGAGAGTTGTGTTAAATGAATATTTGAACAACTGTTCACAGTTCTTCTGCTTGAAGTTTCAGAGGCAATGATTATCCTACTTTTCGTGGCATTGTGAAATAGCCCATGCAATTACAAGAATGTCACCTTCATTCCGTATAAAATGTGGAAGGTCTCTTCTCCGAGAGAAAACTAAGATCATAAAGAATAAAGAAATACTGGGCACTAATAAAAAAAATTAAAAAAAACACACAGAGAAATGATTGATTCAATGTACCCCAAAGAGGACGAAACAAAAGAAGAAAGAATGAGGCTATCACCGGGAGTGCGTTAGGTTAGTATTAGAGCATAGGATTAATTTGAAGAGGAGTGTTACGTGTGTGCGATAAGTGAATCATGTGCTTTCAATGTATAATTAAGATGTGCCAATTCGGATATACACCAATTTTCACCACAACATGCTCATATCTACCATGGCTTAAGACCCTAGGAGGGGCAGACAGGACGTTATGGAATGGCCTGACATTGCGGCTTGGATGATGTGAGTACTAAATTACTGAAATGTTGTTTTAATGAATCTGTAAATAATTAATTATATCCGTGACCCTGCTGTCATCCAATAGATATAATTATGCCAACTTTTAATCTTGTGTTAGGAACGACAGCTAAAGTCACCTTAATAATAAATGTAATTTTAAGTACCATAAATTAAGGGCAAATTGTGAGTGAATTAAATTAAATCATTATCTGCTTTATGAGTAAGATTTCATTATATTCCTGTTTTGGGATATTTATTGTGGCACTTAAAAACATAAATTATATTTACCATGTCCATAATTTCAAAGTCATATGAGAATAATAATAATAATAATAATAATAATATGCATTTTGTGAATGAATAATTTGTGGTGATGGGTTACAATGATGATAATTATGATATTTGATGATGTGATTAACAGTAACTACTTGTGATTTTTTGAGAAGTCAGATAATAATATGTACAGTTTCATTGCCCTGATCTTATGGAAAACTAGGTATTACAACATCTATATTTGCCATGCACCGTAATAAAATGACAAAAATTATATAGTTGAGCAATACATCTGAAGAAAGTACGGACATATCGGATTAAATAGGCCGTGATTACGTTATAATAAAAATACGGATACATAGAATAAAAGAAGCCGTGAATGTGTCGAAAAGAATACCGATTTAATGAATCAAATAAGCCATGGCCAGGAAGTAAGACATTCAGACCTATAGAATCCACACGGCCGTGATTAAGAAAAATGCAGAATGTTTTAAATTGTTAAAATGACAAAGTGAACAATCAATCACGTTGAGCATCAAAACAAAATTATTCATGCAAAAATACGTCGCGTAAAGAAGGAGGAAGTTTCTACGGAGCAAGAATTGAAGAATAATTAGTACATCAAGTAATATTAGAAAGATATTACGCCAATCTACAACTTAATATCAAGGCTAACGAGGAGGAAAACTTAAAGAAAGGAGAAGAATAAATAAATTATTGGAGACTGAAGCTCAAACCGAAAGTTGACGCGAGTCACCTAATGAAAATAAGATATCGCTAGAAAGGCTAGAAGTTAAATAGAGTACCATTACAAAGCTTATAACTGAAAATTGACATTGAATTTTGGTAGAATAATCTGTTTAAAATTATAATTTAGGTACAAGAGAAGTTCTTGAAAAGACTGAATTGTTGAATAAGTTTTTATCACATGCAATCAACAGCCTCGACATGAATAACTAAATAATAATAATATAAGAGAATTTATTGGACTCCAACCTATTCAATACATTACAGGATGTTAACATTTTTAGTTTAACTAAAAAACTAGGAAATGGGGCAGACGTTCGATGGATACCGTACCAGCTGATTCTACAAGCCCGTGACTGGTTGCTACTGCCCATGTGTGATGCAGCTATCACCTGGAGCCAGCCAGCGATCCAAAGATGACCGAATTGGAATCTAGCCCAGTCCAGTAATGCCAGCAGATAAAAGCTAAGTTCCAAGCATTTTTATTTATTCAAGGTAACCATAAATGCTTAAATTTAAGATGTAGTGCATAGAGGTTAGTAGTGTGATTTTTGTGAAGGTCGTAATTTATATCTTCGAGATTTGATTTCAATGTGCAGTGTCTTTGCAAAGAAATTATCAATGCTTTAAAACCATGGATGTAGGCAATCTTCGATTACGTAAACTAATATCCTTATGTAGGGATGCTCATAGTCAAATGCGAAGAGATTGAAAAACGATGCTTCGACGATTACCAAAGACAAGTGTAACGCATAATATAATCTAACTGTAATGCGGAATGGAGTTGGATGTTTTCGTTGGTTATTAAGACTGGGTTATCGCCAGTACGTGACTACATGTAAGTAAATATGAACCTGATTTGCTCATACATGTATTTCTTTTTCAGCAAAGGGTGATTGTGTGTATTTGAGTAGAAATTTAACCCATTAATGCATCGTTGTCATTTGAGAGTGGAATGTTGAGACAATACACCGCTAAAGGAGAGATGATTGATATTTATATGTGTAATTAAGAGTTTATACGTTGTAATGATGAGGGATATATTTGTTGATATGAATAATGCAGTTATAATGTTTACGGTTGGTATATGGAGAGAGTTATGTATTTGTGATTTATTGGTAGTAATTACGTGACATGATACTAACCATTAAATATAACTGACGTGTTTGCGGCATGATTTAAATAGCAGCATAAGATTTTCTTTTTTTTTTGTTGATAGGATATTCACACGGTGAAATACGTTACAGAATCCGTAGGCTGATAACCATATACAGTCATCAAAAATAAAATCTCCAGATAATAAATATTAAGGTGTAAACCTGAATTCTTCTAGGAGGATTTCACATGTTGTAATGAGTCTTGTTTGGTATTTGTTGTCGAAGCCATGATTTGATGAAAGGAAGCATCTTCTTAATTTAAGTATCTGCCATTGACAAATAGATATTGTCACCAACTGTATTCTCTAGAATTCCATGAAATAGTAATTGAACTTAGATGCGATCGTGAATCTCGATAGATGTAAGACCTGATAGGATAATGGTTATAATTTATTATTAGGCGATACCTACATTTATTTCTTAGGAAATAATATGGATATATATATCCAGTAACATGGTGAAACTGATTTTTTTTTAATGCATCGGAATATATTTAGAATAGCCATTTGGAGCTATAATATTAGGAACTGTGTTTTCTCTGCTAGTGTTACAATTGAAAATCAATCGAAGAAGAATGAGAAGATTAATGACTTAACGTAAACAAGAATAAGCATTTTTGAGATTTTAGAATTTTGATTTTAACCACTTTTAATTTATTTACTTATGCTTTTATTCACATTTTAACTTACTTGATACTTTAATTTCATGAATATCCAGCAAGATTGCTACCTAATGAGATTGATAATTACGACTTATGAAACTACGTAAACTTTTCTTTGTTTTATGTTGTGAGAACCATAATTCTTTAATAAAAAGAATGGTTAAGTTCAAACAAAGACTTTATTGGTTTATCTTTTGAAAGAAAAGAAGTTGAATGTAATTGAATTGAATATTATATCAATATATTCATTCATCCCAAAGTAATTCATGATCATGAATAAATCAAGAATTTATAAATTTAAATTATTATTATTGCAATTTATTTTCATTATTATAGCAGATCAGCTTACATTGAATTCTTGCAGGATTATTTTTGGTTGAATGAGTTTGGATGATTTTTATTGATATTTAAGGATGGAAGGAATTACTGGTAAATTAAATGAAAGGATATGCGGGTTCCCAGTCGATCTCATGTAAAAAAAAATTATTGATGCACATTAGCTACCCCTGAGAGGTATCATGTAGCAAATCGGAGAATATTTTGACACTTACAGTGAAACGTGGAATGGAGATAATGACTTTAATCGGAACTTATACAGGTGTAATGAATTTATTATACACCGATTAATGGAAATAAACATAGCTGCCGATCCTGAGCATCATTTTTAATGCATGATCCATTCAGTTGATTCCAATACGTGATGTAATCGAAAGAGGGGAAACAGCCGGTGCAATACAAGGGTCATTCATCGTGGCGCAAGAAAGAGGTTCCCCCGAAGGAGGATAATAATAATAACAATAATAATAATAATAATAACAACAACAGCAATAGCCTTTGTGGCTCAGGTTGCAGTGCGCCGGCCTCTCACCGCTGAGTTCTGTGGTTCAAATCCCGGTCACTCCATGTGAGATTTGTGCTGGACAAAGCGGAGGTGGGACAGGTTTTTCTCCGGGTACTCTGGTTTTCCAGTGTGTAAAATAAAGTATTGATTAGGTGAAGAACTCATCCTTCATACTTCTTTCTTCTCTGTATTCGTGTCAGAAGTATCAACTTTACTTATAGATATTTAACAAAAAACAACAAGATATCTACATTCCTACTATACAAATATACAAGTCTATTATACAATCACAGATAGAGCAACAATATTCGAGAGCTAGATGATGCTTGCCCAGTATTGGGCGACGTCAACAGCGTTGGGGGAGGCTGCAATCAAGTCTTTCATAGTGCACATTGAAGGACATAAAACACACTGACATAGATGTTGGATCGTCTGCTGCTCTCCGCAATCACAAAGTGATGAATCACTTGAGAAGCCCCACTTCCGCAAATTTATTTTTCTGCCGACTTCCGTACGGAGTCGGTTAAGGGCTTTCCATACTGTCCACTTCTCCTGGTGTCCACATGGAAGACTTTCCTTCGGCTCTATCCAGTTGGAAAGGTGGTGGATTCTTTCTTTCCACATTGTGACTCTAGCATTCTCTGCTTTCCCCTCGAGGTTAACTGATGTGTGGAGAAAACTTGTGTGCTTGAACTATCAATACGGACTATGAATCTAATCGATTATAGAATCCCAACCAACCAGGCAAAAAACATTGCATTTAGATAACAGAACCTGAAAATTAAAATAGCGATTGTGATCAAGAACATTGCCTTTTTAAGAGAATGCCTGTCTAGTAACCTAGTACCGAATTTCCTTAAGAGATACAATAATAAACACAGGAACGCCAACCAGACACGGAACATACAGAAAAAGACTAACAAAATATGGTTATCAGAAGAAATAAAATTCCTCTATAGGAAAAAACAATACCTCAATACCAAACTCTATGAAACACACCTAGAAGCTTCCCATGTTTTACCTCATAGCTTTTGGGACAATTTCCAACAAATAACCCAAGACAAAATAACTAACCTAGCAATCCGGAAACAGAACACATTGGATAGAAAGCTGCACTAAAACAGTCACAAATCCAAAACAAGCAAAACAGTAACAACCCCTTCAAACACAACAAGAGAATGAAAACACTTTTCACCCACCCAGCATGAATTTAACAGAACACACTTCAATCAATCAATCAATCAATCAATCAATCAATCAATCAATCAATCAATCAATACTGATCTGCATTCGCCCAGGTGGCAGATTCCCTATCTGTTGCTTTCCTAGCCTTTTCCTAAATGATTTCAAAGAAATTGGAAATTTATTGAACGTCTCCCTTGGTAAGTTATTCCAATCCCTAACTCCCTTTCCTATAAATGAATATTTGCCCCAGTTTGTCCTCTTGAATTCCAACTTTATCTTCATATTGTGATCTTTCCTACTTTTATAAACGCCATTCAAACTTATTCGTCTACTAATGTCATTCCACGCCAACTCTCCGACTTAGTCGAACAGCTCTTCTTCTTTCTCTCAATTCTTCCCAACCCAAACTTTGCAACATTTTTGTAACGCTACTCTTTTGTCGGAAATCACCCAGAACAAATCGAGCTGTTTTTCTTTGGATTTTTTCCAGTTCTTGAATCAGGTAATCCTGGTGAGGGTCCCATACACTGGAACAATACTCTAGTTGGGGTCTTACCAGAGACTTATATGCCCTCTCCTTTACATCCTTACTACAACCCCTAAACACCCTCATAACCATGTGCCGAGATCTGTACCCTTTATTTACAATCCCATTTATGTGATTACCCAATGAAGATCTTTCCTTATATTAACACCTAGATACTTACAATGATCCCCAAAAGGAACTTTCACCCCATCAACGCAGTAATTAAAACTGAGAGGACTTTTCCTATTTGTGAAACTCACAGCCTGACTTTTAACCCCGTTTATCAACATACCATTGCCTGCTGTCCATCTCACAACATTTTCGAGGTCACGCTGCAGTTGCTCACAATCTTGTAACTTATTTATCACTCTATAGAGAATAACATCATCCGCAGAAACAGAAACTAATATATTGTGCAAAGGACTTAAACACAATTGGGTAAACACATCAACCTTCCGTAACCTCGCAACCATCATCGCTGAACCTGAAAATGCCCTAAATAAAGTCCCCCATGATTTACGCAATGAGATCAGACACAATGTTAAGAAGAAATTACCGTGATAAATAAACAAGATTAACAACAACAGCAGCTATAAAAGCAAAACTGATAACGCTCAACTCAGGAAACTCAAAGACAAAATTAAACATAATCTATTAATAACAAAGGCAGACAGAGGTAATACCACAGTCATCATCGGCAGAAACAAATACATCACTAAAACGAAACAATGTTTCCTAGATGACACTTTTCAAATCAAACGAAAAGATCCAACTGCCAGTATCCAAAGAAATCTAAAAACATTACTGAAAAACACCAACTTTCCCCTTAACGAGCAAGAAACCACGAAGCTGACCATAATGAATCCACAACTGCCGACTGCGAAAGCCTACCCTAAGATCCACAAAGATGATGTACCCATGAGGCCGATCATAAATTATAGATCAAGCTTGACTTACAAATTATCACACTTCATATAAAAAAATTTCAAATAACACTACAGATTCGTAGCCAAGAAATCAGTACGAAACTCAATAGAATTCTGTAACATCACCAAAGAGCCGAAAATCGAACAACACCACGTCCTAGCATCATATGATATCATTAACATGTACCCTAACATACCCACACAGAAAACAATAAGACTAATAGAATCAAATTTAAAAAATCACAGTAATCTAAGCATCCTCGAAATAGATGAATTCATTAATTTACTTGAATTTGCCCTAAACAATAATTACTTTAGATTCCACAACACTATCTACAAACAGCAAGGCCTTCCCATGGGTTCACCAGCTTCAGGAATATTAGCTGAGATCTACATAGACCACTTATAACACTCAGAAGTTAACAAAATTAACAATATATCATTCTGGTGCAGATTTGTAGACGATATCTTCATTGTTATAGACTGCAGGTCCACAAACAAAAACAACATACTTGAACAGCTAAACAAAATAAATCCACATATAAAATTTACTATGGAAACTGAGAAAGATCACACTTTGAACTATCTTGACTTATCTATCACTAAAACTGAAGACCACTTAACGTACAAAATCTATAGGAAACCTACACAAACCTCCAACACAATAAAAATTGTGAGAGAGAGAGAGAGAGAGAGAGAGAGAGACACACACACACATACTACATGATGATGATGCTCAATATAATGGAAGATTTTTCCATCAGCATGGACCAATAGGCTAATCCTAACTTAAACGAAATCACAGATAAAACAAACATTCTTTTCAACACAGCCATACCCATTCTAAAAGACGTATATTTAAAAATAATCAGCAAACACGAACCCACACACACCCCACTCCACACGACCCTCTCCACAAGTTGCTTCTCCTCCCCACCACCTCTCTTTCTTAATGCCACGACAGCCACAAGACGTACATGCAACAATGTGCAGCACGCTCCTAACTATGTTCGAGGACATTGCGCGCGCTCTCTTTCAAACAGACACACACACACTCTCTCTCTCAAACACAACCTATTTAACAGGCACTCTCTATCAGTTATTCTAATTCCTACCTTCATTTTCTTCTTTCTCAGATTTTTTAAATTTACCTGAGGGAACACAAGTATGAAGAGTGGAGCACCCACAACTCACTTTCATTGATTTCAATGTCGCACACAGCAACGTAAACCTCAACAAGGAAGTCTAATATATATAATAAGAGCACACGAATGTGCATGAAGTTTTAGGGAGTCAGACCTCCTTACTGTACTCTTTCAATGATCTAGTTCAATTTTTGCAGTACATGAAGTGATATCTTTCACACGGTTTGTCACATAAGTTGCATATGCACTGACTGACTGGCTCATGGAAGTGTTTTGTTTTACACAGTTTGTGGTGGAATTTGTCAATAGCGAGTCTTGTGATGGTGCTTCGCATGCTCTGGTTGGGTTTGGTCCAGCCTCTGTCAATCATTGCATTTGTACTATAGAATTCGATCCAGATTTCTTCTCTTTTGCATTTTCTCTCATTGAGCACGTCTTCTGCTGGTCTAGTGGATGGGAGTAGGGATGTCTTTAAGTCTTTGATGAGGAAAGTATCGTTGGCTAGTGCGTATATTAGTCTTGATGGTGCATATTTTGAAGTCCCTAATGCTACTTTCAGGAATCTCGCTTTCACTGATTCCATTAATTTTATGTCCTTTGTTGGTTGTTGCCAGGTGATTGATATTCCATATGTCAGTCTATTTTTTAGCCATTTCTAATGAGAGGTTTGTTAGGTTTCTAATTTCGTAGATGGCTGTGATTGCAGTTACTGCTCTGTCTTTGATGTGTGCGCTGAAACTACATCCTGAAGGTTGCAGTGTAATGCCTAGCTACTTGAAATGGTTGTTCAGCCATCACATCAGTCCCACTATTGGTGCCTCTTTTTTTACCTGTAAGCTTAACATAGAAGACATCAGAGTTAAATTACAGGTATGGGATAATGCTGGACAGGAGAGGTTTCGCTCCATGGCTCCAATGTATTATCGTAATGCCAATGCCGCTCTTTTAGTGTTTGACATCACTCAGTATCACACATTTACTTCAATTAAGTCATGGGACAAAGAATGATAGCATAATGTAGAAGAGCTGATGGTCCTTTGTGTAGTTGGGAACAAAACAGACCTTGCCTCTGATCGTAAAGTAAGCCGAGAAGAAGCATTCCAATATGCTCAGAGTATTGGTGGAAATTACTTCGAGTCATCGGCATTGCAGGATTATGGTATTTAAGAACTGCTCTTCAACACTGCCATGGGTCTTATCCGCCTCAGAGAATATTCACTTTGTTCAAGTCTTCGTGTCTATGACTCAGTGGATGGTGCAAATTTGAAACCTAACAATGTGTTCTCTGGTACGACGACAGTGGAAGCCATTGCAGAAGCTACTGGTTGTGACCATAGTGCTAATGCTTATGCTGTCACTGAAAGATCACCCATGTTTTGTTAAGTGGGTGTTGTATGAATGTTCAAATGTTAATGTGATACTCTCTGCAATTAATGTTACTTTTATTCTTCAGGATGCATAATACTGTGTATTTAACCCAAGGCCCAACGTTGCGCCAATGCAACATTTTATTTTTGTCTTTGCCCCGACTTAAGGTTGCAGTGAATTATAACTAAGTATCAATATATTGAAGGAACATCCCGGAAATATTGTTGATCCAGTTGTCCACGCTAAATACATGTAATGGCATTTTTTATTGAATTTTTTAAGATTGAAAAAAAAATCACATGTACCCAGCTTGAGTTCTGAAATTTTTTTTCAGAAATAGAATAGATATTTTGTGTGTTTTTATATATTCAAATTTTATAGACATACCTCCAAGACAATAGGTCTTTTTCATGCAATGAATCAATCACCTTAAGCCTCTTTTTGAAATTTATAATAATGTTGCATTTACGCAATTTTTGGGATTAACAAGGATGTATTTCTGATTCGTAGACTGCTCACTTGAGTGTACTTGCAACTCTGTTCCTTCTTTCATTGTTGAAGCGTGCGTTTGTAATGCAGTGAGGAAGCATGAAACTGTAATTGTGTTCTGATAAAAAAACAATATCACAAGAAAGGTACCGTATGCTAAACTGTATAAAAAATGAATTATTTTATAAATAGGACTTTTTTTTGTTTGCTGTGGAATTATGAATAACATCTTTGGTATTTATATTAGGATTTCATTGTTTTCCGAAAAGTGTCACATCAACCAGAAAACACTAACTGTGGCAGAACTTGTAGCTATCTTAGAACACGAAGAAGAAGGAGAAGAAGGAAATTATGACTTGGTGAATACAGATAACATTGACGCTGTCTATATTTCACCTGATGTCGAAGTAACAGATGAAGAAGACTGTCTTGTGGAAGAGGAACAAGTACGTGACGTGGCTGGTAACTTTGAAATACATATACGTACTGAACAAGAGCCGGAGTATGAAACTGGAGGGTCAGCTGTAAAGAGACTTAAAAAGCAAGCAGAAAGGAAGAAGGAACAGCTTCCAAACTGGAGAAAAGTTGCTCCTGTCTATAATTCTTCACCAACTTCAGAAGAATAGGCTAAAATTCAAGAAATAAAAATCAATGTAGGTGGTAACTCACCTTATGAGGTATTTTCACTGTACTTCGATTCACACGTTCTGCAAATGATGAAGTAGCTACTATAGCGTTGTTACTGACTGCATCAAAATCTTTGCACCATACTGCTTCATACTGGAGCAACTTCAACATTTGAGGAGAATCAGATGTACAATCATCTGCACGACAATGGCATTGCCAATTACAGGATTTGAGTTAGGGGTATAAAGTGGTGTCATCGTCAATTCTTGGAAACTTAACACACACACATCCAGACGGTGATCAATTGAGCAGGAAAAGTGAAAAGCCACAGTTCATAAACCCTCAAGGAAGGTTCGAGAGCATTCAAGACTAATCAGGACACACCCTCTTAATTTTTATTGGCAGATTCAAAGTGAACAAGAAATGCAGGATTGGTTGAAAATTAATTACAAAAAATTTGTGATTGCCTAGATTCAAAACTGGCGGAAAGAAAAGGAAGTATTGCCAACCCGAAAATAAATGAACATAGATCAGTTATGATCATAGTTTTTTGGTAGTGTCACCTGTGGAAAAATGTCCAAACTTCTTGATGAATGGCAAACAAAACAAGGAGAAATTCAATCAGTTTAGGAAACTTCACAATGACACAATTACTTAACATTTCAGTGGTGACATCTTCTGATTAAATTTCCAACTTCTTGTATTATCAGTTTTGCCTTTTGACCGATAGAGGAGTTCATTAAGGCGCTAATTTTGAATGCACAGCGTTGGGGTGTACTTCCCGGTACTATTATTATTATTATTATTTCTATTAATGGGGAGGGCAAAGCTCGGTGTTGACATAGCCTACTGCTATCCGAATAGCACCAAGGGGTTTAATCAGGGCTTAGCGTCTCAATACAATGGACGAATCACCATCATCAGCATCAATGCCTCCCCTCCATATAAACATGCCAGAGAGGTTCGGGATTGAATCCAGGTTTCTGGCACGCAATTTAGTGATTGTAAATTGTATACCACCCCCCTCTCCTACCATGCCCGGCAACATTCTGATGCTAAAAATATTTTCGAAAAACTGTATTTGAACCGACTAATCACGGTCTTAGACAATGCAGACATGCCGCTTTAACAATCACAGCTGTCAGACCAGGCCATCAACAGTATTTTATATAATATTATAAGAAGACATCAATTTAAGGCCTGTGGTCCCTGATGTTAATGAGAAAAATGCCTGCTGTGTAATATCTTAAAGCAACCAGAATCATTGCTTCTGGTGAAATAACTATTTCGTGCAGCTGACGTTTTAAATGAATCCTTCTTTAATACAAGACAATCTTTGCTGTTCGCTTATGAATTATAAATCCATAAAAAATCTCCATTACATCCCATTTCCAAAATTGTAAACTTTTGTTGGAGTGCATCCTGTTAACCTCACTTGCACATCAAAATTATTTCCTATTTAACCAAAGACTTCAATAAATTGTTCCATTTTTCTTATGCTAATACTACATTCTAATTTATGTACATTTTCTATATAAGTACTGCAGTACTGGTAGTCAAAACTAACCCTTCTACTAGGAAAATCACAGAAATGTTAATAAAATGTCAACAAGGTTGAATATAAACTGCAGTTTAAACTACAATATAGAAGGTTTTACTTCAAACCAAGTTTAAACTTGATACGAAGTTTAAACCAATGTGGGGACATTTTTAAGGGAGGGATGGCGGCATTGAAAAGGATGTTTGTTTTTTTTCTGCTATTTCATTAAGATAAAAATTTGAGTTGGCATACTGATCCACACTGATATAAAATTCTTCCAATATATTGAGCAAAGGGTCCTTAGAATTTACGCTTAGGATTTTTTTTTTTTTTTTTTTTTTTTTTTTTTTTTTTGCTAGGGGCTTTACGTCGCACCGACACAGATAGGTCTTATGGCGACGATACGCTTAGGATTTCCATATCGTTTTTTAATGTTGGAAAATTTATGTTTATAATCTTCTACGTGATGGATGAAAAATGATTGTTTTTTATAGTGTTTACGTGTTCAGATGAAAAAGCTGCTACCGATGTAATGGTCTCACAATTATTGCATTTCCTTCGGTATACTCCTGAGTGGTTGTCCTTCTTTTCGTTAACGGATTTAGTATTATGCACGATGGTAGCATTATTGCTTGAAGTTTTAAAGGCTATTCTTAAATTACATCTTTTAAAGATATTATGTGGGTGGATATTGGCATTGTCAAAAGTGAAAATCACAGTCTTTCTTTGATTTCTTTTCTTGCTTTATTTTGGCTGATGTTTTATTTTTTGTACGATTTTATTGATCGAATCTTTATTGTATCTGTTTTGTTTAGCTATTTCATGGATATGTTCTTTCTTTAGGTCTTAGTGGGATAAGGGTATATTATAGGCTCTATATATCATGCTATAGTAGGCTGCTTTTTTATGGGTGTTGGGATGAGTGGAATCTTGTTTTATTGTATTTGACGTTTGTGTAGGATTTCTGCCTGGTGACATATGTCTAGATAATTTAAAGTACCGTCTCTTTTGGTCTCCATTGAGAATTTTATGTGAGGGTCCAGTTTGTTTGTGTGTTCTAGTAAATTATTCTCGCCTGTGTATATTTCGTCTAATACAACAAAAATGTTGTCCACGAACCTACACCAAAAGAAAGTATTCTCAATTTCACTGATCTCAGAGTGTTCTAGATGGTCCATATAAATTTCAGCTAATATCGCTGAGGCCGGTGACCCCATAGGGAGGCCCTGTTTGTAAATAATGTTGCAAAATATAAAACAACTTATTGAGACCAAATTCTAGCAGATTTACAAATTTTTATATTTCTAAAATGCTTAAGCCACTATAATTTTTTAGATTGGTTTCTATTAGTTTTTTTGTCTTTTGTATGGGTATATTGGGGTACATATTAGTAATGTCGTATGACACTAAACCTCCCCTGTGAACCATGTGACCTTGTCGCACTGGGGAGGCTTGCATGTCCCAATGAAGCAGGTAGCTGAGCCGTAAGTGCAACCATATCGGATGGATATCTGCCGAGAGACCAGACTAACAAATGGTTCATCGAAACGGGGGTAGCAGCATTTTGGAAGTTGCAAGGGTGGCAGTCTAAATGATTGACTGATATGATCTTGTAATAATACTTAACATGGCTTAGCTGAGTTGATACTGCTACACGGCTGAAAGTATCGGGGAAACTACAGCCATAACTAACTCCTGAGGACATGCAGTTCTCTCTGTACAAATGATGTACTGATGATGGCTTCCTCCCAGGTAAAATATTTCGGAGGTAAAATAGTCCCCCATTCGGATTTCTGGGTGGGGACTACACGAGAGCGGGCAACCATCAAGAAGATGGATAATGACATTCTGTGAATCGGAGCGTGGAATGTTAGAAGTTTGAATTGCTGTAGTAGGTTAGAGAATCTGAAAAGGGAGATGGATAGACTAAAGTTTGATGTAGTTGGTATAAGTGAAGTACGTTGGCAGGAAGAGCAGGATTTTTGGTCAGGCGACTACAGAATTAATAATGAATAAGAATATAGGCCAGTGGGTAAACTGCTATAACCAGCATAGTGAAAGGATTATTGTGGTCAAGGTACCCAGACACCAAGCCAACACAATAGTGCAGGTCTATATGCCCACTAGTTCAGCAGATGAAGAAATCAAAAGAATATATGAACAGATAGAAGATTTAATACAGTATGTAAAAGGTGATGAGAATCTGTGATGGGAGACTGGAATGCAGTGGTAGGCCAAGGAAGAGAAGGCAATACAGTAGGAGGATTCGGAATGCGACAAAGGAATGAAAGAGGAAACCAGCTGGTTGAATTCTGCACTGATCACAATTTAGTCCTGGCTAACACTTGGTTCAAACACCATAATCGACGGCTGTATACATGGACGAGACCTGGAGACACTGGAAGGTATCATATAGACTTCATTATGATTAGGCAGAGATTTAGAAACCAGGTGTTGGATTGCAAGACTCTCCCAGGAGAAGAAATGGACTCAGACCACAACCTGTTGGTCATGAAATGCCATATGAAGTTGAAGAAATTGAAGAAAGGAAGGAATGCAAGGATATGGGATCTAGACAAGTTGAAAGAAAATAGTGTGGGGATTGTACATGTAACAAAGGGACTAAATGAAAAGGCTGAAGGAAACACAGTAGAGGAAAAGTGGACAGTCATAAAGAATGAGACCAGTAAGGCTGCTGACGAAAAGTTAGAAAGAATGGAAGGATCACGTAAGAAACAATGGATAACTCAAGAGATACTAGACCTGATTGACGAACGACGAAAGTTCCAGGATGAAAATAATGAGGAGGGCAGAAAAGAATACAGGCGAATAAAGAATGAAGTAGACAGAAAATGCAGTACATCTAAGGAAGAATGGCTGAAAGAGAAGTGCAAGGATGCTGAAGGTTGTATGGCCCTAGGAAAGGTAGATGCTGTACACAGGAAAATCAAGGAAACCTTTGGAGAAAGGAAAAGTAGGTGTATGAATATTAAAAGCTCAGATAGAAAACCACTTCTAGGGAAAGAAGACAAGTCAGAAAGATGGCAAGAACATATCCAACAGTTGTTTCAAGGTAAAGAAGTAGATGACAGGTTTCTGGAACAAGAAGAGGCTGTTGATGCTGATGACATGGGGGATCCAATTTTGAGGTCAGAATTCGACAGAGCTTTGAGAGACCTAAGTAGAAACAAGGCACCGGGAATTGATGACATACCCTCAGAACTACTGACTGCCTTAGGAGAAACTAGGGTGGAGAGGATATTCCGTTTAGTGTGTAAGATGTATGATACAGGAGAAGTGCCATCTGATTTTTGGCAGAATGTCATTATACTTATTCCCAAGAAGGCCAGTGCTGACAAGTGTGAAAACTACTGCACCATTAGTTTAGTATCTCACACCTGCAAAATTTTAACACGTATTATTTACAGAAGAATGGAAAGACAAGTTGAAACTGAGTTGGGAGAAGATCAATTTGGTTTCAGAAGAAATGTGGGAACACGCGAAGCAATCCTGACTTTACGTCTCATCTTAGAGGATCGAATTAAGAAAGACAAGATCACATACATAGCGTTTGTACATCTAGAAAGGAATTTGATAATGTTGAATGGACCAAGCTCTGAGTTTTTGAAGGTGATCAGGATCAGATACTGAGAAAGGAGAATTATCTACAATGTAGACAAAAATCAGTCTGCAGTGATAAGAATCAAGGGCTTTGAAAAAGAAGAAGCAATCCAGAAAGGAGTGAGGCAAGGCTGCATTTTGTCCCTTCTTTTCAATGTTTACACAGAACAGGCAATTAGGGAAATCAAGAAATTAGGAGAAATCAAGAAATACAACTGGTCAAGACTGCTTATTCTACATGTCTTGCACAATACAGTACTATGATATATTCATAATACTTATTGTCTCAAAGCCCGACTGTTGCTATACTAGGCAACAAGGCTAAAAATGACGCATCTCTATTGCCTCACAGGAAGTACGTGAGGGAGATGATCGATCTCTGATAAGCCTTCCGAAAATAGTATCAAATGCATCAAGCGCTCAGAGGATTATGCGAAGCGCAATGCTATTTGTATCAAATAGCTAGCTGTTGTACCCGTGCTTCGCTACGGAATTTTCAGAAAGACTGTCCTTATAGTTTTCCCAACTGAAGTCTACATAGATCATTACAATGATGTCAGTACGAATGTCACAATTAAAAGTAATGCTGTCATATGAAGTATTTGATAGAATGAAAAACAGTACATATTCTCACTTTTAAAGAAAAGTACTACAGTGTCGATCTAACAGTTCAAAGCTCCAGAGCTACAATGACCAGGCCGCAGACAGCCGCAAACACTCCTGTGTCATTATTCCATTTATGATGATACATGTTGTTTAAAGGGGCCTAACATCTAGGTCATCGGCCCCTGATGGTACGAAACTTAATGACAAATGACAATTTAAAAGTCCAAAATTATCCACTGACCAGAATTCAAAATGTGATGAAGAATGAATGGATGGATATGAATTTAAAACAATCAGTGAATCCGACCCGCAATGCCCCACATTCCCAGGAACTTGCGTTAAACAATAGTATTACTGACCAAGGGACTGCTTCTAGAGCACAATCCTGAATCGATGATGGTTGTAGTCTAAAGGAGTCCAAAATCCAGGTCATCAGCTCCTCATAATGGTACTTATCACTAGAAAAGTAAAACTACGGTATTTGTCATGGTGTGGTACTAATCAAAAGTAGCAGAGACTCGTGGTATTCCACACATTATGGTACTACTTACAGGTAATGTAATGTGCACATGCAACACAGGCCTATGGTGTTTCTATTGCAGCGCCATTTACAGGCAAGGCAAACCTATGTGTTCCTCAGATAGGAGTACTAATCACAGGGACTCATACTATCCCATGGTGTTCCTCACATAGTGTGTACTAATCATAGGCAAACCAGACCCATGGTGTCGCTCGTAGAGTGGTACTAATCACAGATACTGTAAAACTCACCCTGATTCACACACTGTCACTATTAATCACAAACCTATTGTGTACCTAACATAGTGGTACTACGCACAAGTAATAGCGACCCATGGTGTTCCCTGTGTGGTGGTACTAATTACAAGTAGTCTCATGGTTCTAATTTGATCATCCCTTGGTTGCCTCTTATGACAGGCAGGGGATACTGTGGGTGTATTCTTCGCCTCCATCCCCTACCCACAGGGGAATGTGTGTTTGGTCCGCGAGAGCTATTTTATTTCGCTCAAGTCCACCGGCAAGCTGGTTAGGACCCCCCTATCCCCCACGTGGGAGTATCTCCTCTCCCCCTGCTACGCCAGCGTAGTAGGTTCGTGGTTATTCCATTTAAGTGTGCACACTGCTCATTTCAATCACTGCCTCAGAGTAGGAATAGAATAGCTGGAATACTATGACGATCCAGTGTGTTACGTACCAGTAGCATCAGAAAATTTATGAACTAGAGGAACGGCGTGTTCAAGAAGAGAGAGATCTAACTTCCTAGCTACTTCCCGCCAATATTCAGGCAGGCTGTTATACTAGATACGCAGCAGTAATCCCAGCCATCGGAGATAAATGGCATACACAAAGCACATCACAAAAAACAATGGTCACTGTAATGTTATTGTTGATCAATTTTATGAGCTTTCTGTATTGCAGGCCTTCACATTTAGTTTTCTTCTGACTCTGTGATATTAGAGCATCTAATGTAAAGCGAGTCCTCCTTTCTTTCATGACTCCCTCTTGTGTTATTATCTATCATTCCTTCATGGGTTTTTTCTCATTCTTATAATCAACTTCACAATTTAATCACCATCACCACCAATATTATTATAGTCGGTACGGTAAAACTGAATAAGACATAAATAATCAGAAATAACTTTTGTTACCAAGTACTTTTTGATATAACCAATAAGATACTGTAGGTAATTAAAAATTAAATTTTTGGCACCTTCCCCAAAACTACCACTCCGAACAGGGTGAATAAAATCATGTATAGTGTAGACGGTAGTTCCTTATTCTCCGACTTAACATACTGATTTTAATTTAATTCTGTTTGCCCATTTTCTCATACCTCGGCGCTGAAATGGACTTAGCAACAAAAATCCAAATTCATTAATATATCTGTTATAATAGCCGGTACGGTAAAAAATGATAGGAAATTTAATAATATATAACTGTAATTATGTAGTATTTATCGATAGGGCCAATAATAACAAATATTTGAGAATTAAATTTTAGTCCTTCCCCTAAACTACCATTTCACTCGGCGTGAATACAATTATTTATGGCCTAGACTGTAGCGACTTATTCCCAGACTTTATATACAGATTTTCATCAAATTCTCTTCAATCGTTTTCTTGTGATGTGCATACATACATACATAGATACATACATACAGACATTACGGAAAAATAAAAAGTGCACTTCTACTTGTTACTGTAGTCACGACCGGTACAGAAATATCATTCTTTTTAAATTCTGAGCAATGTACAGACACTCTTATTTTATTTATATTGAGATAAATTAAAATTAGCCAGAATTGTCTCCAAATGGCTCCTAAAATCTCTAGAAAAGTCACTAGTCGTTATCTTTGAAATCCTGCCACTCATCATCATCATCATCATCGTCATCATCATCATTTCCCTTTATCCAGCTGTAGCCGGGTAGGGGCAAATATGGTTCCTCTCCACTTTCTTCGGTCTTTCCACCACTCCTCCTCCAACACAGTCCCAGTCCAGGTTTCTTTCTATAATGCTGTGTTGGATGGTATCCTTCCATCTCAATTGTGGTCGTCCACGGCCTCTCCTTCCTTGGATTTGCATTTCCATCACCTTTTTTGGCATTCTTTCGTCGCTCATTCGCTTTATGTGCCCAAACCATCTTAGTCGGCTCTTCTCTATTCTAAATTCTGCCACTAAATTACTAAAAAAGACTTCAAATCTAGTGACTACTCTCTAGAATCGACTAGACTGATGTGAATGAAGACCAAAATAGCACGCGAGATGAGAGACCGGCAATCGATGTACGTGTCGCAATATGCAGGTTTCAATAAACATTTCTCGCTTTAACAAATGCAGATATTTTGTTTGAAAGCAGCCAATGAGCTAAGGACTTCCGGCCACTGGCGTAAAAAAGCTGAAATGGCGGGATTTGAAAACAAATGTTTGAAGTTTACCAAAAAATAAGCTAAAATCGGGAGAAATAAGAGTAATCGGGAGGCGGGAAAAACTGTCGAAAATCGGGAGTCTGAAGTCAAATAAATATTAAAATTTATTTATTCCACCTGTTCAATACATAAAAAAGATAATGAATTAAATAAAATTATAGGAACATGTTTCTCCCTTTAATTATGGACATCTTCAGCCTTAATCTCAAACTGAAAGTTGATTAATCAGGTACCTGATTGTAATTAACTTACATATGAATGTGAAGGAAATGTTGGAAATGTGCGAAATGGTTGACAATAGTTATGAAATTCTTAATATTAGGCCTTAATAAAGTCTAAAATACAAATGTTCGTAAAATTATACACTTTCTTGAATGTAGTTAAGAAATTCTTGAAATGAGGCTTAATGAAGTTTAAAATACAAGTAGTTGTGAGTTTATACACTAGAGGAAACTTGGATCTTAAACAGATTGAATGTCGCTATAATAATCACATCAAGATGGGTTTATAATAAATGTGAAGTGATAAAACTGTAGTTTTCTAGAAGCATGAGAGAAGAAGAGTGCTTGAAGGTAAGTTGCTGTGTTAAATGTTAGCAGGAACGAACGGCTGTAGTCTCTTGTGTAGAGTCGTAAGGGAAGTTTGGAGTGAAGTCTGTAACAATAGGAGATTTACATGTTAAAGAATTAATTTGAATGAAAGGAGAGTTTAAAGAGAAATTGAAGTGTGTAAAACCACTTACCTCTTTATTAACGTTGAAAATGGTTGACGTAAAGAAGATTCGGAGAGAAAACGTGTGTAATTTCTTTTATTTTTTAATTTTTTATGTATTGAACAGGTGGAATAAATAAACTTTAATATTTATTTGACTTCATTGTACATTTCAATACGGACCTAAACATGAGAATTATAACATGTAATCGGGAGACTCGCCTAATTCGGGAAAGTGGCAGGTATGCTATGGAACATGTTATAAAAGTATTGCATATGCATGTTACTTACTTGCTATCTCGGCCTGTCACTTGTGTGATTGTCGGGAGCGCGCTATGCACTGCTTCGAGTACGACAGGGACTGGCTATTGCAGCACTGGAAGGGAAAGGTGGTGGAGCAAAGGAGAGGGTTTGGGGAAGGACTGGGGTAGGAGAAGGCGTGTCCTGCAGAGATTTGGTTGTGTGTTCTTGTTTCTGTTTATTGACTCTCTTTAAGTAAATGTTTTTTAAGGGAGGGATGGCGGCATTTTCATTTTTTCTGTTATTTCATTAGGTTTAAATTTTAGGATTGGCATATTGATCTAAAGTTCCTCCAATATATTGGGCAAAGGGCCCTTAGAATTTATGTTTAGAGTCGCAGCTATATTTCTTGTACAAATTAAATGAATACAAGGGAACTTGAAGATAAAAGTGGGGACAAAAATATTATGTAAATTAGAGTCCATTTTATTATCTACCTGAAATTAATGTAAGCCTAAACGTTCTAACAGGTACTGCTGGATCTCTCTATATATTTATACTAATTTGAGGTAGAAAATGAAGTTCACTGCAGTTTGCCTAACATTTCTATCTTCCCCTTCCATCAAATAATAATTTATTTTGTACAAAAAATAAAAATAAAAAGCTACAGCGAAACTTGAACTCACATTGTCAAGGTTCATAGACAAGTACAGTGACCATTCCGCCAACGCTCCGCTAGACTGTGTTGTAACTCTCCAAATACATATGCATTGCATTGGAATTGGGGTATTCATCAATTTTTCGGAAATTATTAGGTTGCGCACCTGATTTTTTAAAGTAAAATGTATTCGCCTTTTAATGTTCTATCGCCACCACTTGGTCCGAAGCAGATACTGCGTCATGATATTTGTCCTCAATTTTTCAAAAACTAAAGCGCATTGACCTAAACCCTGCTGCTCTGGAGACACTGATAAGTTTCAATTTATTGGAAAGTCTAACCTATTTTCAATTTCTTCTAGTACCTTCTTCATTATGACTTTGGTAATTAAATATCTTTTAGAAAACTTTCTTCTGATAACTCTACAAAGTCGTTTTTTCTTAGTATGGGTTGTCCTTTGCCTTCTTCAGTTTATAAATAGTCCACATACAGCAGTAAAACTTCAAACTTAGGTCTTCTACATGCTACCATTTTGAAATTTTAACAGCTGTAAGAGATTTAACACAGGTCTGCTGCCATATTAATTTAACACAAGTATTAACAAGTTGTTAGGGGTAACATTTTCTTTTTTTTTTTTTTTGCCGGGCTGAGTGGCTCAGATGGTTAAGGCGCTGGCCTTCTGACCCCAACTTGGCAGGTTCGATCCTGGCTCAGTCCGGTGGTATTTGAAGGTGCTCAAATACGTCAGCCTCGTGTCGGTAGATTTACTGGTACGTAAAAGAACTCCTGCGGGACTAAATTCCGGCACCTCAGCGTCTCCGAAAACCGTAAAAGAGTAGTTAGTGGAACGTGAAACAAATAGCATTATTATTTGTCTTTCGAATGGGCCACCAGAGGACCACATGCCAATTTCAATTCCTTCTTCTTTGTTCTTTCCTTTTCTACCAGTACGCTTTCATCTGTTCACTATGTTTCTTCTTTCTGTCTTCAGACCACTTTGAACCAGTCTTTTTTACTTTCCTACCTTGGAATCCTATTTTCAATACTTTTTCCCGAAAGCCTTCTCTATTATTTATTTCTCCTGTTGTTATATTGTTTTTTTCTAAATCCTTTCTTACTTCATTGACCCAGCTTGTCGTTGATTTCTTACTCCACAAATATCTGAAAATCTTACTGGTTAATCTACTATCTTGCATTCAATATAAATGTCCAAAAAACATAAGTCTCCTTTTCCTCATTACATCTGATATATTTTCTATTTTTTGATATATTTCAGCATTACTTCGTAATTTCCAACCTTCTGCTGTGTTTTGTGGGCCTAATATTTTCCTCATGATTCGCCTTTCTAGTATTTCTAGTTTATCTAAATTATAGTTTAATGCCAGACACTCGCTTGCATATAGGCATTCTGGCTTCACTACTGTGTTGTAATGCCCTATTTTTGCGTTTTTGGATAGGCATCTTTTATTGTAGATATCTTTGGTGACACCATAAGCTCTCTCCATTTTAGGTACCCTCTCCTCTACTGCAGATTTTTCTAAACCATTTTCTTGGATTATTTCCCCTAGATATTTGAATTTTTTTACCCTCTCTATTTGGCCAATATCTGTTTTCAGAAATTTTGGTGCATCCCAAATATTTGTTAAAAATTTTGTTTTTTCTGCAGAAATTCTTAAGCCAGTTCTGCTGGCGATTCTTTCCAAGACATTTACTTGGGTTACAGCAGATGTCACATTTTCAGAAAGTATGCAAATGCAAGACAATTTATTTCAATCCTTTTGTTTCCTCTTCCTAACCTTATCGGTGAAATGTTGAGTTCAATAAGTTTTTCGTTCCAAATTCTCACTATTTTCTCTAGGACACAATTAAAAAGAATTGGGGATAGTCCGTCGCCTTGTCGTACACCAGTTTTTATTTTGAAAAGCTATGATATCTCTCCCAGAAACTTCACTTTAGAGACTGTGTCTGTAAGTGTTTCACGGATTAGATTTGCCAGTTTAGACTTTATGCCAAATTCTCGAATTATTTTATATATAGTTTCTCTGTCAACAGAATCAAAAGCCTTTTTGAAATCTACAAACATGACTACAATGTCCTTTGAATTAAGTAACCTGTGGCGAATTATTGACTTAAGATTAAGTATTTGTTCTGAGCATGATCTTCCTTTCCTGAAACCACCTTGATATTCACCTAAATGATTGTCTAGTGTTGTTTCTACTCTGTTTGATAAAATCTTGGAAAATATTTTATATGCCACTGCTAATATTCCTCTGTAGTTATTAACGTCCTGTTTATTACCTTTTTTGTGGAGTGGATGTAACAAGGCTACTTTCCATTCCTCAGGAATTTTTTCAGTTTTCCAGATTTCTTCAAAGAGTAATTGTAGCTCATTTGCTATATTTGGCAAGGACCACTTCAAAAGTTCTGCTGTAATAGAATCTTCTCCGCTAGCTTTGTTGTTTTTGAGGGTTTTAATTACTTCTTCAATTTCTTTTATAGTTGGTGGTATGTCTTCTTCCAAATTTTCATCAATATCTTGAAATTCTAATTTATGACTTGGTTCAGGACAGTTCAAAAGTTGATCAAAATATCTTGCTAATATCTCACAATTTTCAGTATTGCTTAGTCCAATTCTGCCGTTTTCATCCTTGAAACTAACATTTGTAGTTTGGCACCCCTTTAATTCTGATAAAAGTCACGGGTGTTATTTTTTTTATAAAGTTTTTGTCCATATCTATAAGTTTATCCTTTTGAAAGGCTCGTTTAGTACTTCTGATTATCCTTGCTGTTTCCTTCCTTTGTTGTTTAAACTGATCAAAATCTTCAATTTTCTTTGAGCATTTCCATTTTTTCCATGTTTTAGCCCTCTCTGCTAAAGCTTCTTCACATATTTCATTCCACCATATTTTCCTTTTATTTTTTATTGGCCCAAATGTTTTCTGTGCTGCATAATTAATTGCTTTGGATATTTCTTGTCAGTTGCCTTGTTTACAGTTCAGTTATTATGAGTTTCGACTTGACGTTTGAGCGCTGCCTTTTGGCGGAGGGTAAGTGAATTAATCGACAGCCAATCATAGGCAGCCGATCGCTCCGAAAGAGCGCGTTAAACTCGAGTTCCGGTTAGCAGTGTTGTCGTCCTGTTGTTTACGGTAACCACGTGCTATCAGCTGTGTGTCGTATTGAGCTCCGTTCTTTTCGCGGTCTTTGTGTGTCTTTGTGCTAGGCTGTTGTTCGTTTATATTTCGTAGTGTAGAGTTTATAAAAGTATTGTTTATTTTTTTAATAGTATAGCGCATTATATTGTAGTGAATAGTGTGTAAAAAGTGATCTAGTTTATATAGTAGTTTAATATTTCGTTCGGTAGTTATATTGTAGGTTAATTTTAGGCCTGTGTGTGAATTTGATATTCTGTCATGTCAACGCCTACGTCTAAGGATGAAACTCCCAAGAGAAGAAAGCCCTTCGGACGCGGTACTCCACTAAGGAGCCAGGCCCGGGAAATTGTTTGCAATGTTAGGGAGTATTTCGAGAAGGAGAAAGATAACGGCGCGCCTCTCTTGCCTGTTGCGAAAGCAGTTCAGAGAACAGCTGATGCGACCAAAATCAACAGGAGCACAGTTATAAGCATAGGGAAGGAGAAGTACTCTGCCGAGGACCAGACAGCACGATGATCACTTGAAGTTTCGGAAGTTGGAAGACTTATTTTAGAAGCCATAGGCCGTATAAGTGCGGAGGACTGGAGCAACGTTGTGAGACACACGAAATCAGAGATGATTAAAGCTTGGGAGAAAGAAAGTCTTACAGACGATTATGTTGAAGAGTTTATTATCTCTTTAGGGTCAGGCGAGAGTGACACCTCAACAGACGATGACAATGCCGATAGTGACTCAGAAATGAGTGGTGTGTTCCCTTTGTAGGATTATTTCCTTCATTAGGGGAAATTGAATCTAACAGCAACGCGAGCTCTTCTACATGGTGAGTAGAAATTTAATTTAATTTACTCACGTTTTATCTTTATCTTTTCGAGCATTGATATATGTTTGTCTTGTAGTCTTATCCTAAATGTGTTGTGTATTGTTGTTCATCTTATGTGAATTATGTATGTTGCTACAAAGAATAATTGATTATAGACATATTCCAGTATATATATTTCCGTTCGTGTTGTGTATCGTAAATCAGCTGTTTGAATTCGTAGCAGTTTGGCACCACAGTCTGACTTCCGGTTAACTGTCAAGTCGAAACTCATAAAAACGGAACTATAGCCACTTTAATTTCATCTTGGTAGTTTTTAATTGATTCTTTTGTTATAGTAAGTCTGTCTACATTATATTTTATTAACCTCTGTGGCTTTCTTTGTTCTTTATTAGGTAGGAGTTTGGCTTTAATTTTAGAGAGATAATGGTCAGAATCAAATTCACCATTCCTTACTACTTTCACATTCATAATTTCTTTTGTATTTTTTTTTGAAACAGCCACATGATCTAACTGAAACTCTCCTAACATTGGGTTTGGAGATATCCACGTTTTAGCTTTTCTGGGGAGTTTTCTAAAGAAGGTTGACATTAGTTTCAGGTGATAGCTTTGACACAAACTGATTAGCCTAATACCATTTGTATTTGTTCTTCTGTGGGCTGGGTAATGTCCTACTACATTTCTAAATTTCTTTTCTCTACCTATTTGTGCATTGAAGTCACATACACTGCTGTTAAGCCTTTCTCATCCCATGGCAGCAGACCTGTGTTAAATCTCTTACAGCTGTTAAAATTTCAAAATGGTAGCATGTAGAAGACCTAAGTTTGAAGTTTTACTGCGACGATGGGATGAGAAAGGCCTAGGCCTAGGAGTTGGAAGGAAGCATCCGTGGCCTTAAGGTACAGCACCAGTATTGGCCTGGTGTGAAAATGCGAAACCACAGAAAACATCTTCAGGGCTGCTGACAGTGGAAATCAAACCCACTATCTCCCGGATGCAAGCTCACAGCTGCACGCCTCTAACTGCACGGCCAATTCGCCCGGTTAACAATTCTTGAGACAGAAATTTGGTTAAATTATGTGTTAAGTCTTCTTAATAGCAATGTTAACACTTAACATTCATTGAAGAAACTGGGCCTTGGGAGAAAGGAGACGAGCTGCTCGACTAAGTAGTATGTGATATATATATTGATTTCCATAGGGAACCTGAAATATTTTGTTCTGAATGAGTACATGTTTGTGGGTTACTGTAGTCACGTCCTAGTTCGTGAACCATGGGCAACGGCTGAGTGGCCTAGTAAGTGGTCCTGAGAGTCGGGATACCAGTTGCTATGGAATGGGAGTGGGCATCTTGGACATATTCTGAGTTGTGGCCCTCCTTGGGCTCAGGCGGCTAGGACTATACAATTCACCGGTGGTCCATAACCCGTTAGAGGAGAAATCCTTACTTCGTCTGGGGAGAAAAGGAAAGCTTATAAACGTAAAAGGAAGGCTTATCAGAAATGGCTCCAAACAAGGGCTGAGGCAGATAGGGATATGTATGTAGATGAAAGAAACAGAGCGAAACAAATAGTTGTTGAATCCAAAAAGAAGTCATGGGAAGATTTTGGTAACAACCTGGAAAGGCTAGGTCAAGCAGCAGGGAAACCTTTCTGGACAGTAATAAAGAATCTTAGGAAGGGAGGGAAAAAGGAAATGAACAGTGTTTTGAGGAATTCAGGTGAACTCATAATAGATCCCAGGGAATCACTGGAGAAGTGGAGGGAATATTTTGAACATCTCAATGTAAAAGGAAATCATCCTGGTGGTGTTGCGAACGGCCAAGGTCATGGGGAGGAGGAAAATGATGTTTGTGAAATTATGCTTGAGGAAGTGGAAAGGATGGTAAATAAACTCCATTGTCATAAGGCAGCAGGAATAGATGAAATTAGACCTGAAATGGTGAAGTATAGCGGGAAGGCAGGGATGAAATGGCTTCATAGAGTAGTAAAATTAGCATGGAGTGTTGGTATGGTACCTTCAGATTGGACAAAAGCAGTAATTGCACCTATCAAAAAGCAAGGGAACAGGAAGGATTGCAACAACTATCGAGGTATCTCACTGAAGAGTATACCAGGCAAAGTATTCACTGGCATCTTGGAAGGGAGGGTGCGATCAGTCATTGAGAGGAAGTTGGATGAAAACCAGTGTGGTTTCAGACCACAGAGAGGCTGTCAGGATCAGATTTTCAGTATGCGCCAGGTAACTGAAAAATGCTATGAGAGGAATATGCAGTTGTGTTTATGTTTCGTAGATCTAGAGAAAGCATATGACGGGGTACCAAGGGAAAAGATGTTTGCCATACCGGGGGACTATGGAATTAAAGGTAGATTATTTAAAGCAATCAAAGGCGTTTATGTTGACAATTGGGCTTCAGTGAGAATTGATGGTAGAATGAGTTCTTGGTTCAGGGTACTTACAGGAGTTAGACAAGGCTGTAATCTTTCACCTTTGCTGTTCGTAGTTTACATGGATCATCTGCTGAAAGGTATAAAATGGCAGGGAGGGATTCAGTTAGGTGGAAATGTAGTAAGCAGTCTGGCCTATGCTGACAACTTGGGCTTAATGGCAGATTGTGCCGAAAGCCTGCAGTCTAATATCCTGGAACTTGAAAATAGGTGCAATGAGTATGGTATGAGAATTAACCTCTCAAAGACTAAATTGATGTCAGTGGGTAAGAAATTCAACAGAATTGAATGTCAGATCGGTGATACAAAGCTAGAACAGGTCGATAATTTCAAGTATTTAGGTTGTGTGTTCTCCCAGGATGGTAATATAGTGAGATTGAATCAAGGTGTCGTAAAGCTAATGCAGTGAGCTCGCAGTTGCGATCAACAGTATTCTGTAAGAAGGAAGTGAGCTCCCAGACGAAACTATCTTTACATCGGTGTGTTTTCAGACCAACTTTTCTTTACGGGAGCGAAAGCTGCGTGGACTCAGTATATCTTATTCATACGTTAGAAGTAACAGACATGAAAGTAGCAAGAATGATTGCTGGTACAAACAGGTGGGAACAATGGCAGGAGGGTGCTCGGAATGAGGAGATTAAGGCTAATTTAGGAATGAACTCGATGGATGAAGCTGTATGCATAAACTGGCTTCGGTGGTGGGGTTATGTGAGGCGAATGGAGGAGGTTAGGTTACCTAGGAGAATAATGGACTCTGCTATGGAGGGTAAGAGAAGTGGAGGTAGACCAAGACGATGATGGTTAGACTTGGCTTCTAACGATTTAAAGATAAGAGGTATAGAACTAAATGAGGCCACAACACTAGTTGCAAATCGAGGATTGTGGCGACGTTTAGTAAATTCACAGAGGCTTGCAGACTGAACGCTGAAAGGCATAACAGTCTATAATGATAATGTATATATGTATGTATGAGTACAGCAGTAACTGGTCTAAGAAATCCATTGTGGATTACATGATCTATGACTGGGAAATGAAGGGGAATGTTAAGATGTAAGGGTAATACCATCAGAGGCCCTAGATAGTGAACAAAGACTACTGGTAATGAAGCTCCCTCTGTAGATCAGCTGGTAGAGTGTCGGCCTCCGGATCCCAAGATAGTGGGTTCAAACCCGGCAGAGGTAGTCGGATTTTTGAAGGGCAGAAAAAGTCCATTAGACACTCCATGTCATATGATGTCAGCATGTAAAAGATCTCTGGTCACACATTTGGTGTTTACCAGACAAAATTAATTAAATCTCAGACATAGACGACCAAGAGAGTTTCGGTTTACTCGGTCTGCCATCTAATGGGCCTAGAGTAAAACGGAACGTCGAAATTGAAATGTCTGCACACGGTACCTGAGGCCATATGATTATTATTATTATTATTATTATTATTATTATTATTATTATTATTACTGGTAATGAAACAGAGCAATGAAGGAAAGGAAGAGCAAGAAAGACGTGCCAAAATATGGAAACTGAAGAAGGAAACGAAAGAAGAATACCAGGAAAAAATAAGATTGAACTTACCAAAAGATGATATGAAAACAGAAGAGGAGGAATGGGAAAGGTTCAAGAGGACATTAGTAAAAATTGCAGATGAAGTTTGTAGGAGAACTAGTACCAGGAAAAGATTCAAGGAGACCCCAAAATGGAACGACAGAGTCAAAGTGGCAGCTCGGGTGAAGAATAAAGCTTTTAGAGTGTGGTTTCAACACAGGACAATGGAGACAGGAATATAAGACTAAAAAGGAAGAAGCTAAAAAGGTTGTAACAGAGGAGAAGTAAAAAATGGATGGAAAAGTGGACAAGCACGGTTGAAGAAAGCAAAAGAAATAAAAAAAGTATTGTTGGAATGGTCAAGAGTAAGAGGAAAGGTATGAGGGAATATGTTACAATGATAGATAAAAATGGAAATGAAGTGCAGGAGAAAGAGAAATTCAAAGGAATATGGAAGGAGTATTTTGAAGATTTACTAAACCTAGAAGGACGCATTGAGGAGGAAAGTAGAAACAGAGAGGAAGAAACACGGAAAAGGAAAAAGACTTAACATGGGGAGAAGTGGAGGTAGCATTGGACAAGACGAAAGGAGGGAAAGCCCCATGTTTAGATGAAGCGCGTACTGAGGTGGTAGGGTAGGGAGGTAGAGTAGGTAGAGGTAGGTGTGTTGAAAGTAGTACCGGTATGGAAGAATCATACCCATCTTTAAGAAGGTGATTAGGAAAGATTTTAAGAACTATTGGGGAGTGTCGCTGTGCAAAGGTGTTTGAGAAGATTCTGGAGAATAGAATCAGAAAGAGGGTGGAAGAGAAGTTAAGAGAAGAGCAGTACAGCTTCAGATCAGGAAGGATCATAGTAGACCTTATATTCGCAGTAAGACAGTTACAAGAGCATCATTATGAGTGAGGTAAAGATCTACTGATGGCCTTCTTGGACTTCAAGAAAACATCACGTGTGTAGAAACAAGGTATGCGAAGCCTTACAGATAAAAGGTGTCGAGAAGCAGACAATAAAAAGAGTGAGGGAGATGTACCATGGGAGTGTCAGTTGTGTGAAAGTAGGAGAACAGACTGATTTGAGCAAAAAAGCAGATTAAGACAAGGAAGTGCTCTGTTACCCTTGCTCTTCATTGTAGTAATGGACGAGCTAATACAAAATTACCAAGGAAAATTGGGGAAGAAAAAAATGAAAGTGATGAAGTTTGCAGATGACTTGTTTGTCTGGGGAGAAAAGGAAGAGGATATCGAGGAACAGTAGATGCATGGAAAGACGAGGTGAAACAATATGGAATAAAATTTAAAGCCAAAAAGAGCGAAATAGTGATCACAACTAGAAAGAGAGACCTACGAGAGGGATAATGCTTGGAGGGGAACAGTTTAGGAAGGTAGAGAGTTTCAAGTACATGGGAAGTATAGAGGAAAGTGGAAGAAATGAAAGAGCATGGGAGACAAGATGAGCATTCCTGGAAAGTGTCAGAAGCCTGGTTTGGAGCAAGGATGTCTCTCAGGGAAGCAAAAGAGTGATATACAGAATGTACTATGTACCTATTCTGACGTATGAAGCAAAAACTTGGGTAATGAGGCAGAGAGCCGTAACTAGGATACAGGCAAATGAAATGAAATTTGTGAGAAGCAGGATAGGAGTGACAAGAATGGATAAGATGAGAAAGGAGAAGGTTAGGGTTATAGTAAAAGAAGAGCCACTACAGAACAGGATAAAAAAGACTAGAAAAACAACTGATAGGGAATTTGCCACTTGGGCAATTGCCCTAAATGCACATCAAAGATGACTGATTGATTAATCCAGGCCAGGCAAGGGTCAAAATGATACAAAACAGAGCATATGATGACAGAAAAATACATTCTTGACATTACTTCATAATTAGATAAGAAGTAGAATACAGCAAACTGATGAAGTATCATCTTTCATCCAGATAATGAAAGAGAAGTGACAACTTACCTCCTTGGATTTTAAAAGGTGCTGGGGTACATGTTCCAGAGAAAAATGATGCTGTTCCAACATTCGAGCTGCTTGTTCCTCATTCTTACAGTGTTTGAATTCTTCCACAGTCTGGAGGTATTGTAACACAGGTTGAGCTGCAGCCTTGTCCCCAAACTCTTGTTGTGCCTCTTTCAGGCCAAAAACTATGTACTTCAGTACTGCCTGTTTTGCTATGAAACACACAATGAAAAATACAACACAAATTAATAGAAGAAATTATAATGGATATCTACAAAAGAAGGCAAAACCAACAACCTTTTCAGACTACATAAAAGTTTATGATTGTATCCACAAATCCTCAATGATGAAGATACTATGGAATTTTGGACTTCATCCCAAATTAATAAAAAATAAAATTAACCCTAAAACCAAATCCAAAGTAGGACCAGTACTCTTCCTGACATTTATAAACGATATAGGAAAACTGACACTATCAGTCTTACTAATAAAATATCCTTATACAGTTGTTTATCACTTGTATAGTTATACATTAAGTACACCTTGTACAAGCGTTGAATATTTTTCTTACTAATAAACATGGTATATGCATTGTATTACTACTGTATATTGTATGTATACACTCGTTCCAAGCCATAGGAATCCTTTCCTGCACTTCAATGACGCATTTCTGCACGTTTACCGCCTTTATGTTCGCTTTTGCTGGTTATTTAGGAACAAAATCTTTCAAGATGCCACGTGGTAGCACAAATAGAATAGAATGTTCGAATAAACAAGAACATAACAGTAGCATACATATTTCAGCGGTACCTTATTCTCGCTAGAAATAAGAAATTATGTCACTGTTAATAATTACTAACCTCATTCTGCCCTCATGTGTGTAGTGCTGTGAGAAAATGAAGTTCGCATGATATAGAGCCACCTCTTGGATCTTTCATTAAGTCATTTCTGTCTGTGGTATTAACAATTTGAGCATACACTTTCATAAAGATATACATTTCATTTTAAAACTTTCTTCATCTAGGAGAAATGGCTCATTCCATCTGTCAGTGTTTTATTTTACAAATATGTACATATGTACCTATAATGCCTTCTGTGTTACAAATTTTGTGGAGATCATCAACGTTATCTTCCATTGTTTTAATGTGTACTTTTTAATGGACAAGTCGAATATTTTGCCACGATTATATTACTGCAGACAGTAAATATCATGAAAATAAACGGCTTACTCAATTTCTTTTTCTTGTCACTCGCTGCTATACAACGCTTATACAAGGGTCCTGGTTTGTATAAGTAATTCAGTGAATAACTATCACAGATGTATGCACAGAACTCTTATACACGGTTTATTAGTAACAAATTGCACGTGAACGGTGTATAAAGCTTGTATAAAAGTTACACACCGTTTATTAGTAAGACTGTACATGATAAATTATTGTTATATGCAGATGACATTTACCTTTTTCATGAAGAAGAAATAATGGATAAAGTACAAAGAGATACAGATACGTACTCTCCTACAATGGGTCACTGAAAACAATCTTGTTTTAAATACTTCTAAAACAAAATATATATCTTTCCATAAGCCACTTTTTTTAAGACTCAAATTGTGGAAAGAGTCAGTTCATTTACATACTTAGGTCTTATTCTGAACACAACTTTATGATGGAAAGAACATAAATCTTGTACAGAAGGTAAGATCACTGCTGTTATAGGAGTGTTGAAAAAATTACAGGACGTAGGATTAACTACATAGCAGCTTGGAAGCATGTATTTTTCGCTTATTCACTCACATCTACTTTACATTAATGTAATTCGGGGTTCGTCCAAAAGAAAAGAAATAAATGAACTTGAAATACTTCAAAAAAGGGCCATAGGATTAATTTATAAATCCAACTTTTTGAAACGCTCCACTGAGATATACTGAGACGCGAACATCTTACCTGTCAGAATACATAAGCCATACTCTGAAGCACTACTCATGTACAAATTTTAAAATGGCATGTTATCCTTAAACACAGAAATTAGGTACAGAAAAGACATTCATAACTATCAAACTAGGCCAGTAGATCAGATATACAGTCCATGCATCTTCTTCAAGATATGGAATAAGATATACAGCATATCCTGCTGCAGCATCATATAACTGCCAACTGAGTTAACGAGTATTACATTTTTTTCACTATTTAAGAAGTCTATGTTTAGATATTTATTACAAAAATATATAGAAATGTACTAATTATTATTGTCACAGTTAAATACCCTAGCAGAAATGGAAAGTGTTACACCATGAACACCTTGACCAAATGCTGTCAAACTGATACCGCAGTATTTCCATGCCTGTGAGATATGTTGATTAAAATTTCATCCTCATACGACCTAAATGTTAGTACAGGATAACTCCATCCCTAAAGATGGCAGCTGGTGTGTAACGGCAAGGAGGAAGGGTTTTAAGACCCTCCTGTATATTTTCCCTTCTTGTTCTCCAATCTTCCTTAAGGGGACGTTAATGAAGAAGCAGGAGGCAGGACAATTTTAAGACCCCTGTGTACGTTTTCCCTTCTAGTCCTCCAACCTTCCTTAAGGTGGAAAAGGGAAGAAGAAGAGGTAGTTAACAAAGAAGAAGGGGGAGGAGGAAGGAGAATTTTAGGACCCTTGTCAATTTACATATTCATTACGATCAGAAGCACAACTCCAGGCACAACCTTAGTATTTTACTTCAAGAAATTAATCAACATCAGCAATCAACAAGAGACGCTAAAACATTCGCAGCATGCGCCAAACAAGTCATGTTCCCCGACTTCCTCTTCATACATGCTTCCCCTCACTAGTAACAGCTAAGGGCAAGCAACGGCATGCACTCCATTAAACGACATTCTCTCTTGACAATAACAACATCGATGGCTAGAAGACAGGACGTAAGTGTTACATTTGTTTTCAATGCATTTCAAATTGGCTGATGGGTGTGTCTAGCATTACTGTCTCCTTTAAGGTAGAGATTGCACCACAACATGCCTAGAGGACGTGTACGGGAAGCTTATTGCCATCTTTCGGACTTTGTGAAAGGTCGAATCATTGGCATCAGGGATATAGGAGCATCATACTGACAGATTGCAGAAACAGTTGGCTGTAGTGCAATGACTGCAGAATGAGTAGTAATGAGATGGACTAGGGACAACAGTGTGGCACAAAGAGCAAGCACGGGTCCTTCCAGAAGGACTATACCGCGAGAAGATTGTAGGATTTGCCGGCTGGCTCTGACGAATAGATGGGTGACAACAAATGAAATCCGGGCAGAGGTTACAGGCAGAGTGTCACCATGAACCATCGGGAACAGATCACTGGAAGCTGGGTTGAGATCTTGAGTTGCAATGCGTTGTTTACCGCTGACACCAAACCAGATACAACGGAGACTTGCATAGTGTAGAACCAGAGTCAACTGGGATATTGAGTGGCATTCTGTGGTGTTCACCGATGAGTTTCGCTTCCGTCTGTGATGATCATGATGATGCTTGTTGTTTAAAGGGGCCTAACATCTAAGGTCATTGGCCCCTGATAGTACGAGATGAACAACATAATATAAAATTTTAAAATGTATCCACTGACTAGAATTTAAAACAAATGAAGATCAACAATTATTGTGAATTTAAAATGATCAGTGGATCTAATATGCAATGCCTAATTTTCGGTAAAATTATAGATGATGGATTATGGTAGAATAAGACATTGCCTTAAAATCCAATAATATATCTTGCAAATTACTATTTTAAAACACACATTAAAATATACAAACACAAAATAAAACACAGTCAATTTAATAAAACGTAGTGAACAATAATACAACTAATACAAAACACTACGTTTATAAGGGATAAAACAAACCACTATCTCTCATAAAACGGATGACGAGGTCTGCTGACTGCTCGTCATCTCACAGGATGAGGGAGATGGTACTTGGGAGTTTTAGACTACGGTGCAGATCGACGAGGTTCACGCACTCCATAAGGATGTGTACCACCGTAAGATGATCGCCACGAGTACACACCGGAGGGGTTCTCCTTTCAGTAAACAGGAGTGCGTTACCATACCGTGACCGATCTGAAGAAGACACAATACCACTGCTTTCCTCCGAGAAGCCCGAAGAGGAGTCCTCCATACCTTCATTGTACCTTTTATCGCTCTCAGCTTATTTGGAAGTGGAATGGTCTGCCACGCCATCTCCCAATGGGATATAAACAAATGCCTCAGACGAGAGCGAATATCACTTGCTGGAACCTTGTAAGGCAACGGAACAATGTAACAACCTCCTTGGCAACCTCATCAGCTAAACGTGATTCGGGTACGGGAATCCAAACACCTGTGCAGCAGGCCCCGGATCCGCTGCACCAGAGGGTGCCGAAGAAAACATGTATCAATAGACTGTAGCGAGTTCAAGGAGTCTGTACACAGCAGAAAGTGTTGCCGTTCACTGGACAGTGCGTACCGCAGAGATTCACAGATAGCATAGAGCTCTGTTTTGTACACAGTACAGGTTTTCGGAGAGCAAAAAAGAAATCTATCATCGTCGACAACACACAGCCCACTTTAGTTTCTTCCTTCGAAACATCCGAGTAAACAACGACTGAATTTGGACACCGGGCAACAACAGACAAGAAGAGCCTCAGATAAATCGAGGGGTCCGTGTTTTCCTTCGAGCCAGTGTGCAGATCCAGGATTATTTCAGGTCATCGTATTATCAACGGAAGTACCCCATTTGGTTGTCTGACAAGACAGGGAACCGAAGGTACAATAAACAATCTGGGACTGCTATCCAAATGTAATCCAACCGGCTGCGTTGCTCGAGGATAAACAGCGTACAGCTGACTGTTTCCATTGTGGAATACACAAGGATAGCTTGGGTGAAGTGGCATCCAAGCAAATTTGCAGCATACAACAGAAGCATTTGCTGAGATGTTATTTATAAGGTTCAACCTTTTCAATATAAATTACATGTTGTGTAGATGTTATTTACATTTATTTAACATGGGACTGGTTTCGACATCAGCCATAAACATAATCACAAAGAAAAGAGCAAAGACATCTATATATATATATATATATATATAATTAAGAGTTTTGTCTGTACATTGCTCAGAATTTGAAAAGAATGGAATTTCTGTATTGCTCATGTCCATAGTAACAAGGAAATGCACTTTTGACTTTTCCGTAATTTCTCTCTGTCTGTATGTATGTATGTATGTATGTACACGCATCACGAGAAAACAGCTGAAGAGAATTTAATGAAAATCAGTATGTGAAGACGGGGGATAAGC
Organism: Anabrus simplex; assembly: GCF_040414725.1. Taxonomy (NCBI): domain Eukaryota; kingdom Metazoa; phylum Arthropoda; class Insecta; order Orthoptera; family Tettigoniidae; genus Anabrus; species Anabrus simplex. The sequence goes on from NC_090265.1 coordinate 1,557,273,192, forward strand.
CACTACAATCTAGGCTATAAATCACTTTACTCACACTGAGTGAAATGGTAGTTCAGGGGAAGGCCTAAAATTTAATTCTCAAATATTTATATTATTAGTGGTCCTATCGATAAATACTACATAATGGAATGGTGTATGGCTTTTAGTGCCGGGAGTGTTCGAGGACAAGTTCAGCTCGCCATCTTTTGATTTGACTCCCCGAGGCGACCTGCGCGTCGTGATGATGAAATGATGAAGACAACATATACACCCAGCCCCCGTGCCAGCGAAATTAACCAATTATGGTTAAAATTCCCGATCCTGCTGGGAATCGAACCTGGGACCCCTGTGACCAAAGGACAGCACGCTAACCATTTAACCATGGAGCCAGACAATACTACATAACTAAAGTTATATAGAATTAAATCTCCGATCATTTATGTCATACATTGTTACCGTACCAGCTTTGATAACACAGATACTCATGAATTTGTATTTTTGTTGCCAAGTCCATATCAACGAGAAAATGGGCTAACAGAATTTAATGAATGTCAGTAGATAGAGTCAGGGAATAAGAAACTACAGTCTAAGCTATAAACAATTTTATTCGCCCTGTATGAAATTGTTCACGGGAAGGCACCTAAAATTTAATTTTTAAATGCCTATGTTATTGGTCCTATTGAAAAGTACTACATAACAAAAGTTATAGAGTATACCATTTCCGACCATTTGTGTTTTATTCTGTTTTACCGTATTGGCTATGATAAGAGTGGTATTTCAGAGTCGGAAGAAAACTAAATGTGAAGGCTTACAATCAACAATAACATTACATTGACCATTGTTACTGCTGCGTACCGAGTATAACAGCCTGAAAGAATATTGGCGGGAAATAGCTGGGGAGTTAGAAAACTTTCTTCTTTAGCATGTCATTTTCTGCTACTGTACTGAATGAAATGGCGTATGGCTTTTAGTGCCAGGAGTGTCTGAGGACAAGTTAGTCTCCCCAGATGCAGGTCTTTTTGATTTGACTCCCATAGGTGACCTGTGCGTAGTGAGGATGAAATAATGATGAAAACAACACATACACTCAGTCCTCGTGCCAGAGAAATTAACGAATTATGGTTAAAATTTCTGACCCTGACTGGAATCGAACCCAGGACCCCTGTGACCAAAGGCCACCACGCTAAACTTTTAGCCATCTGCTGGTACGCAAATGACTGGTTCATCATAGCATTCCAGCTACTCGATCCCTACTCTGATGCGCTGTTTTGAATGAGCAGTGTGCACTCTTAAGGCAGAGGCTCACTTAGTAGTAGCAGTAGTAGTAGTAGTATGACCTGGTCTAGAATTACAATTTAGGCATATTTCAAATTATAGCACCATTCTCTAAATAACTCAAAATTCAATCCTGAAAGGAGCCGTTTCTTAAAAAGAGCTTCTTCCTCTTCACTTTCATTAAATTCTACATTCATTTTATTCAAAATTAGTAGTGAAAAGGGGTTTCACCTCTGGCTTGGAGGAAAAAATTGCCTCCAAGTCAGATTTTTCCGCCACCAGTGTAGTGAATTGAGATTTTCCGACTCATCGGGAACTCCTAGGAAAGAGATTAGTAAAAGGGCATAGGTTTTGCCCTGGGACTCTACTATTCGAACGCCCCCCTCCCTCCAAAAAAGACTAAGAGTGTTCACGGATCACGGCTGTCTGCGGCCTGGTCATTCCAGCTCTGGAACTTTGGACTGTTAGATCTCCAGCATAGTACTGTTTGTTAAAAGTGAAAAAAAGGGTAGTTTTTCATTTGATTGAATATTTTATGTGAAATCATTGCTTTTACTCGCGCCTTTCCTACCGACGTCATTGTAATGACCTATGTTCATTTCAGTTGGGAAAACCACTAAGACAGTCTTTCTGAGGATGTAAAAAGGCAGGTGGAGAGTGAGCGTCTGCCATTATAATGCAATTCGCCAACCTGATTGTGACTGATGGTAGGCAAGCGGGCCTACCATTACAATGAAAATTCCCTAACGCAGTCTTCATATGAGAAAAGACGTTTGGTGATTTCTCAGTCGCATTTCTAGGGTAACGTTACGAGCTATGCAATTTAATACAGTCTTACCTACAACGTGTACTCTACCTAACCTACAATTCTGTATACAATGTAGACATGCCAACTTTCAAAAGTGAAAAATCAGGAGAAATTTCGCAGCAAATCGCGACGTATTGCGACACACCACTGATGGCAGAACATGTACAAATTCATTATAATTCAATATATTAACAATTCTATTTGCCCATATATATATATATATATATTCCATCATTTACATGTGAATACTAAATACTGGACATACCTGAAATGTAGGAACATGTGACTTCTCATCCTTCAACATGGTGATCACATTACGACTAATTGTTGTTCAACACACCAGTAGCTGACTTAGCCTTCTTCAGAAACTAATTCTTTGCTCAAAGCACTTGCCTTGCTGAACTGATTTCAAGGTTAAAAGTTTCTCCAAAGTTTGTTCAGACAGCAAGGATCTTAACTGTGTTTTTGTCTTTGTGACTCTGCTAAAAATCCTTTCACATTCTGCATTGCTATGTGGAATTGATAAAATAGCAAGCATCACCTTAGAGAGTGTCATATTTAAGTACACCATCAGCTAATTTCATCTGACCTACCAATGCCCATTGAATATCAATTCTTCCTTTTGCTTGGTCTGTTTCTTCGAGCTGAAAGTTTCAGAACTGGGAGTGCAGAATATAAGTTTCTTTATCCAAATGTTCCGTTTCACTAGTCAAAATGTTCGGACACTTGTTTATGAAAAATCTAAGGCTAGAAAATGATGCCTTACTTATAGCAGAAATATTTGCAACTTCTGCATTAATTAAAACTTCATTTTTGAATGGAAATTTGTGTACCATGTAATCACACAATGACGAGAAACACTTTCTAACAGACTTAAAGAATATGCACTTTTCCTCAGACTTCAAGGTGTTCATTAAAACAAACGCAGAGTTCCCTACCATCAGATCACAATCATCCCTTTAATTTGCTGGAGTATGATAATCTACATCAAGGAGAGAGGAGGATCTTTTAATAACGTCTGGTTTCACAAAACTTGCCATCACATTCTTCAATAGTTCCTCTAAAACTGACCTCAATAAGTGGATGGGCGGCATACTTGACTGAAGAGCTACGTTTGGATTCTCAAAGATATCCATAAAACTTGAGAGAAAAAGGCAAAAAGATGTATGTAAATTTGATGAAAGGACCATGAAAAGTCATTCTTCACGTGACAATGAATGGCTCTTAGTGTCATAAGTAGTTTCTCTTTTTTTTTTTTTTAATGAAACTGATGACTGGGTTTTCCTTTTAACTGAGGAGTTAGGTGAAATGTTATGACAATCCTTAACGTTTTCAGACAAACAAGACAGATCTGCACTTAAACTGTGCTTAGGAATTTTGTAAGTCTTCAAAGTTCCCATCTGAGAATCCTTACTCACAATTTCGCTCCTTAATAATGTAACCAAAGGGGCCCACTGAAGCAAAATCCTATCTAAACACCTTCTTAGCGATAACCTTCGAGTAGGCACACACTTCAGAATTTTCCTGATCTCTGTGTTGTGTAAAGTCTGAAAACTTTTATTTCCTCTTTGCACACCTTTCCAGATAATAAAATATATCAATTATACTTTCATCTACATTTACGGGCAAGAATGCCGCACCCTTCTTGGCAGCAAGATTAATTAGGTGACAAGAGCAGCCTACGATGATTAAGTTACTATGTTCCCACTTCAAACATCCTGCAACACGATTCTTTAATCCTACCATTACTGGAGCATTATCAGCACCAAGAGCTAGGCAGTTCTTTTAATGGAATGTGGAATTCCCGAAAAGTTGAGAGCAAAAGATTGGCAATGTTAGCTCCAGTGGCATTTCCTTCTAAATTAGACACAGAGTGGACAACTCTTAATTTCATTGAGTTAAGGCCTAGAAAATTTTACAACAATGGGATATATCTTTAAGTCGCTTTTATTGCTACCACCAGTAGCAACAGAAAATGCATTCACCTGCAAATGTGATAACATTTTCGCCCTTTCTTCCATTCACATTTCTGTAATGATAGCCGCTGTTTTCGTTCTAGCACACCCATATCGTTTAGCGATTTCCGAATCAGAAAACATTTTGCGAGACAAAGGTTGCACGTGATCAGCACAATTTACAGGCAGGTTATGTTCTACTATAAATGACATAAATAAAGCCTCGGCATTCGTCACATGATTTACATCTTGGTTTTTACATGAAAAGTTCAGTTTTTGTTTTTTTTCTACACACTGAACACTCTCGTTACGTTTTTTCGTTTGCATGTGCTTGAGTATATCGCATTTCCCGCCATGTGCAACTGAAAAATCACACCTACATATAGTACAGAACGTGAACGTTGGTCCCTTTCTGGATTCACTCAAGCACAGAAACTCTTCCCTATAAGCACTTTTAAGCACTGCATCATATTTCTTTTTTTTGACATTTTGGCCAAAACAAATATAAAGGCACAACACGAGCACTTCTGCAGGTCTTGCCCCGGGTTCCTGAGGTTAGGTTACTCCAAAGAGAATGTTACTCGCTTGACTCGCTTGCAAAGAGAATGACTGTATTATAGACCAAAGAGCAGCACATGACTGGCCACCGTGCCCCATACTGCCATCTGGTATCATTATTAGAACTACTATCAACCAGCTATACTCAGCCATATATCGATAGAATGAGGAAATCCACGGGAGTTTAAAATAATACAAAAATTACGGATATTGCTCTGAAAATCGGGAGATCGGACCCGCAGATCGGGAGGAACGACGAAAAATCAGGAGTTTCCCGCTCAAATCGGGAGACTTGGCACGTCTGACAGACATGCCAACGTTCAAAAGTAAAAAATCAGGAGAAATTTGGCAGCGAGTCGCGACGTATGACATCACTGATGGCAGAACATGTACTAATTCATTATAATTCAATACATTAACAATTCTATTTGGCCTATATATATATATATATATTTCATCATTTATATATGAATACTAAATACTGAACATGCCTGAACTGAAGGAATATGCGACTTCTCATCCTTCAACATGGTGATCACATTACGACTAATCACATCACTAACCAACACATCCATAGTTGACTTAGCCCTCTTCAGGAACTTCTTTTTTTTTGCTATGGGCTTTACGTCGCACCGACACAGATAGGTCTTGTGGCGACGATGGGATAGGAAAGGCCTAGGAGTTGGAAGGAAGCGGCCGTGGCCTTAATTAAGGTACAGCCCCAGCATTTGCCTGGTGTGAAAATGGGAAACCACGGAAAACCATCTTCAGGGCTGCCGATAGTGGGATTCGAACCTACTATCTCCCGGATGCAAGCTCACAGCCGCGCGCCTCTACGCGCACGGCCAACTCGCCCGGTCTTCAGGAACTTGGAACTAAATTTTTGCTCAAAGCATTTGCCTTGTTGAACTGATTTCAAGGTTAAAAGTTTCTCCAAAGTTTGTTCCGACAGCAAGGATCTGAACTGTGTTTTTGTCTTTGTGACTCTGCTAAAAATCTTTTCACATTCTGTATTGCTATGTGGAATTGATAACACAGCAAGCATCACCTTAGAGAGTCTGTCATCTTTAAGTACACCATCAGCTGATTTCATCTGACCTACCAATGCCCAGTGAATATCAATTCTTCCTTTTGCCAGGTCTGTTTCTTCGAGCTGAAATTTACAGAACTGGGAGTGTAAAATATCAGTTCCTTTATTTAAATGTTCCATTTCACTAGTCAGAATGTTCAGAAACTTGTTAATGAAAATTCTACGGCTATAGCAGAATATTTGCAACTTCTGCATTACTTAAAACATCTTTGAACGGAAATTTGTGTACCATGTAGTCACATGGTGAAGAGAAACACTTTGTAACAGACTTAAAGAATATGCATTTTTTCCTCAGACTTCAAAGTGTTCACTAAAACAAACGCAGAGTTCCCTATCATCAGATCACAATCATCCTTTTGATTTGCTGGAGTATGATAATCTACATCAAGTAGAGAGGAGGAGCTTTTAATAACGTGTGGTTTCACAAACCTTGCCATCACATTCTTTAATAGTTCCAAAAGTGACCTCAATAAGTGGCTGTGTGGCATACTTGACTGAAGAGTTACGTTTGGATTCTCAAAGATATCCATAAAAAATGAGAGAAAAAGGCAAAAAATTTATGTAAATTTGATGGAAGGAACATGAACAGTCGTTCTTTGCGAGACAATGCATGACTCTTAGGGTCATGGTGAAACTGATGACTGGCTTTTCCTTTTAACTGAGGAGTGTGGTGAAATGTTATGACAATCCTTCACCTTTTCAGACAAACAAGACAGATCTGCACTTAAACTGTGCTTAGGAATTTTGTAAGTTTCCAAAGTTCCCATCTGAGAATCCTTACTCACACTTTTGCTCTTGAATAAAGTAACCAAAGGGTCCCACTGCAGCAAAACCCTATCTAAACACCTTCTTAGTGACAACCATCGAGTAGGCACATGCTTCAGAATTTTGCTGATCTCTGTGTTGTGTAAAGTCTGAAATTCTCTGAACTTTTCTTTCCTCTTTGCACTCCTTTCCAAATAATAAAATATATCAATTATACTTTCATCTAAATTTACGGGCAAGCACGCCGCACCCTTCTCGGCAGCAAGATTAATTAGGTGACACGGGCAGCCTACGATGATTATGTTACTATGTTCCCACTTCAAACATCCTGCAACACGATTCTTCAATCCTACCATTACTGGAGCATTATCAGCACCAAGAGCTAGGCAGTTCTTTTAATGGAATGTGGAATTCCCGAAAAGTTGAGAGCAAAAGATTGGCAATGTTAGCTCCAGTGGCATCCCCTTCTAAATTAGACACAGAGAGTAGACAACTCTTAATTTCATTGAGTTCAGGCCTAAGAAATGTTACAACAATGGGATATATTTTCAAGTTGCTTTTATTGCTACCATCAGTAGCAACAGAAAATGCATTCACCTGCAAATGTGATACAATTTTTGCTCTTTCTTCCATTCACATTTCTGTAAGAATAGCTGCTGTTTTCATTCTAGCACACCCATATCGTTTAGCGATTTCCGAATCAGGAAACATTTTGCGAAATGAAGGTCCCGCGTGATCAGCACAATTTACAGGCAGGTTATGTTCTACGATAAATGACGTAAATAACGCCTCGGCATTCATCACAGGATTTACATCTTGGTTTTTACATGAAAACTTCAGTTCCTTGTTTCTTTCTACACACTGGACACTCTCCTTATGTTTTTCGCTTGCATATGCTTGAGTATATCGCACTTCACGCCATGCGCAACTGAAAAGTCACACCTACATATAGTACAGAATGTGAACGTTCGTCCCTTCCAGGATTCACTCAAACATGGAAACTCTTCCCTATATGCACTTTTAAACACTGCATCATATTTCTTTTTTGATATATTGGCCAAAACAAATATTAAGACACAACACGAGCACTTCTGCAGGTCCTGGCCCCAGTAGACGACTATGGCGAGCTACTTCTGAGGTTAGGTTACTCGCTTGCAAAGAGAATGACTGTATTATAGACCAAAGAGGAGCACATGACTGGCCACTGTGCCCCGTACTGCCATCTGGTATCATTATTAGAACTGCTATAGATCAGCCATACTCAGTCATATATCGATAGAACGAGGAAATCAGCGGGAGTTTAAAATAATACGAAAATTACTAATACTGCTCTGAAAATCGGGAGATCGGGAGGAACGATGAAAAATCGGGAGACTTGGCACATCTGTAGTAAGAAAATAACACTGAAGTACCAGGAAACCTTCCCCAATGGATGGAAGAGATAGAATGCATCCATAACATCTCCCGCCTGTTATAAAAGGGGTGGCTAAAACAGGAAGTTCCTAAAGGCTCCTAACCCTACAAGTGTAGGCTAGCGACCAAGGGTACCCGAGCTGAGCCTAGCAGTGCCCCAACCCCCACCCGTGGCAGGCCTCCCACAGCAAATTTTAATTAATTTACGATATTTTCTATGGAGTAAAGAACCTAACAGTTATAAATTATGTAAGCTCTATATCAGCGTTCACTTTATAGACCAGGGCTACAAACTTCAGCGTATTCGGATTGAAATGATACTACCCTATTTGAAGAACTGAGAAACACAGATGAAAATGTTGCAAATTGTTTGTATCCAGGTATCCACAGGAAATGGCAAAATTTTTCCTAAGTCATAGCACTTACTACATTATGACCACTGTCATGAAGCACTATTTTATCTAAAAGCTCAAGAATCTAATGACTACAACATGTGTGTCATCTGATGGCCAAGCAGGCATCAATTTTTGGTAGAGAGATGGGGTCTCTCATAGTGCATTGGCACTGCCAGTGGCTACAATTAGCCTACGCAGTGGCCTCCATGGTATGCACTAACCATGCGTCTTGGTAGGTGTGCTAAGTACCAACTGATGAGCCCAGCCTAGCACATGAGGGTGAGACGCTGGCAACCAGGAATGAGTTAGCTGGAAAATTTATTATGTCCAATAATGGACCATTTATATTGGTATTATAAATTTACTCATTCGGAACAAATATTTCAGATTCCCTATGGGAATCAACATCTGTGTCAAATGCCCAGTGTGCCCATAAGGAGCCGTGTGTATCTTGTGTCTCACTGAGCCGTGCTGTGCGCACAATTCTTTCGGTATGCCATGACTCACTGTCTCGCTGCAGCGGAACCTTGCCTAGCCGGCAGCACTCTTCACTGGGAGTAAGCTGAATCGTGTGCCGTGAGCTCGCCGTTCCTGTGAATCGATTCGCTCGGACACTTGAATGAATCGATACACTGCTTTAATTCATGCATTCAGTAGCCAAAACTAGAAAAAGGAAAAGAAGACTCCTGATGGAACAGTAGGGTAAAGGAAGCAGTTAAAGAGAAACAAATGGCTTGGAGGAAGTGGATAGGCAGCAATAGTACAGAGAATTGGCAGAAATATAAAGAAGCCAAAAAGGTATGTACGAAAATAGTACAAGAGGAGAAACGGTAGAGCTGGGAAAGATTCACAGAAACTTTACAGGAGGATATAAAGGGAAGTAAAAAAAACGTTATATACGGATTGATGAAAAATAGTTTACGAAATAGGGTAGATACAAAATTTGTAAAAACTGAAGCCGACGCAAAGAGGTGACATATTAAAACATGGGAAGACTTCTCAGAACTGCTAAATATTAAATACAGTGAGCTGGTAGAGGAGAAGGAGCAAGAAGAAACAATGAGGAAAGAAGAAGAACAAGAAAAAGAGATACTGATGGTAGAAATAGAGGAAGCCATTCAATAGATGAAGAGCGGTAAGGCAGCAGGAGTGGATGTGGTAACTACGGAAATCATAAAAGCGAACAGCGAATAAATTCACGTCCACGACGTGGAAAGGGCGTCTTTCAAAGCTGACCAATGAAAACGATTGTTCATCCATTTCTAGGATCGTAGTATGTAAGTGCAAATGGTTTTTAGAGGACCCGCTACAATCGCTGTTGACGATTAAGATACCAGATACCATACCACCTGGACTACATTTACGAAATAAAAAACATACGCCTCAACCCAGGACCCACTCCTCGACATCCTGCATGCTAATCCAAAACTCTATCCACTGCTGACAGAGGTAGTTACCCTACATGTGGTTACAGTGTTGCTAGATTGGCACTCTTCAACGTCCTTTTTATGCCAGATATACTCGCAGGATGAACTTTTGTGAGATACATTTTTTTTATTGCTGGCATGTGAGGAGTCGCGCTGCAACGCCTGAATGCATGAATTTCGGTTTACTCCATATTTCATATTCGAGAACCTTATGAAAGCTAAAAAGGGTATTACAGACATCGTATCGACCCACTTTTCTAATATCAGACCACTAACAACAACTGAATGGGCGATGACAGAAAAAAAATTGTGCGCTAAACCAGATTTACAAATATCAGACCTTGGTGGTAGCAAATATGTGATGTGCAACCATATCAGATGGGTATCTGATGAGAGACCAGGCTAATGAATGGTTCATCAAAAAGGGATTAGCAGCCTTTCGGAAGTTGCAAGGACAACAGTGTAGATGATCTGCTGATATGACCTTGTAATAATACTCTACATGGCTTAGTTGTGTCGATACTACTACAAGGCTGAAAGCAGTAACTACAGCTGTAACTAGCTCCCAAGGACATGCAGCTCTCTCCACATGAATGATGTACTGATGATGGCTTCCTCCTGGGTAAAATATTCCAGAGGTAAAATAGTCTCCCCTTCGGATCTTTGGGTTGGGATTAGACAAGAGGGGGTAACCATCAGGAAGATTGATTACTTACATTCTGGGAGTCGGAGCGTGGAATGTTAGAAGTGTGATCATTGTGGTAGGTTAGAGAATCTGAAAGGGAGATGGCTAGACTAAAATTAGATGTAGTTGGTAGGAGTGAAATATGTTGGCAGGAAGAGCAGAAGTTTTAGGCGACTACAAAATTATCAACACACAATCACACCGGGGAAATGCAGGAGTTGGCTTAAAAATGAATAAGAAAATAGGGCAGCATGTAAGCTACTATGACCAGCATAGTGAAAGGATTTGTCAAGTTAGACAACAAACCAATGCCCACCACAACAGTGCAGGTCTATATGCTTACTGGTTCAGCAGATAAGGAAATCAAAAATATATGAAGAGAGAGAAGATTTAATAAATATGTGACAAGAGTCAAATTGTGATGGGAGACTGGAGTGGTAGGCCAAGGAAGAGAAGGTAATACAGTAGGAGAATTCGGATTGGGACAAAAGAATGAAAGAGGAAGTCTGCTGGTTGAATTCTGCACCAATCATAATTTAGTCCTTGTTAATACTGGGTTCAAACACCACAAATGACTGCTGTATACGTGGACGAGACCTGGAGACATTGGAAGGTAACAAATAGACTTCATTATGATTAAGCAGAGATTCAGAAACCGCGTGTTGGATTGTAAAACTTTACCAGGAGCAGCCGTGGACTCTGATCACAATTTGTTAGTCATGAAATGCCATCTGAAATTGAAGAATGGAATGCAAGGAGACGGGGTCTAAACAAGTTGAAAGAAAAGAGTGTGAGGGATTATTTCAAGGAACATGTTACATAAGGACTCAATGAAAAGCCTGAAACAACAGGAAGCAACAGAGGAAGAATGGACAGTCCTGAATGAGGTCAGTGGGGCTGCTGAAGAAATGTTAGGAAGAAAGGAGAAATCAACTAAGAATTAATGCTAACTCAGGAGATAATAGACCCGATCGATGAATGACAAAAATACAGGAATGCAAAAAATGAAGAGGGCAAGAAAGAATACAAGCGATTAAAGAATGAAGGGGATAGAAAGTACAGGACAGCTAGCGATGAATGGCGAAGGAGAAGTGCAATGATGCTGAAGGTTTGGTTATAGGAAAGGTAGATGCTGCATACAGAAAAATCAAGGAAAACTTTGGAGAAAGGAAAACAAGGCATATGAATATATTTTTTTTGCTAGCTGCTTTACGTCGCACCGACACAGATACGTCTTGTGGCGACGATGGGACAGGAAAGGGCTAGGAGTGGAAAGGAAGCAGCCGTAGCCTTAATTAAGGTACAGCCCCAAAATTTGCCTGGTGTGAAAATGGGAAACCACGGATAACCATTTTCAGGGCTGCCGACAGTGGGGTTCGAACCTACTATCTCTCGAATACTGGATACTGGCCGCACTTAAGCGACTGCAGCTAACAAGCTCGGTCATATGAATATTAAGAGCTCAGATAAATAAACCACTTCTACGGAAAGAAGATAAGGCAGAAAGATGGCAGGAACATATGAAACAGATGTATCAAGATAAAGACATAGATGATCTAGTTCTGGAACAAGAAGAGGCTATTGATGCTGATGACATGGGAGACCTAATTTTGAGGTCAGAACTCGACAGAGCTTTGAGAGACCTAGATGGGAACAAGGCACCTGGAATTGATATTCCGTCTGAATTACCTACTGACTTAGGGAAAACCAGCATGGCGAGGTTGTTCCATTTAGTGTAAGATATATGAGACAGGTGAAATGCTATCCGATTTTTGGCAGACTGTTGTTATTACTATTCCCAAAAAAAGGCCGGTGCTGACAAGTGTGAAAAGTATCACACCATTAGTTTAGTATCTCATGCCCGCAAAATTTTAACCCGTATTATTTACAGATGAATGGAAAGACAAGTTGAAACTGAGCTGGGAGAAGATTAATTTGGCTTCAGAAGAAATGTAGGAACACGTGAAGCAATCCTGACTTTACGTTTCATCTTAGAGGACTGAATTAAAAAGGACAAGCGCACATACATGGCGTTTGCAGATCTAGAAAAGGCATTCAATAACGTTGATTGGACCAAGCTATTTGATGTTCTGAGGGTGATCGGGATCAGATACTGAGAACGAAGAATTAACTACAATCTGTATTAAAAACAGTCTGCAGTGGTAAGAATAGAGGGCTTTGAGAAAGAAGCAGCAATCCAGAAAGGAGTGAGGAAAGGCTGCAGTTTGTCCCCACTCCTTTTCAATACTCACATAGAACAGGCAGTAAATTAAATCAGAGAGGAATTTGGAAACTGAATCACAATCCAAGGAGAGGAAATTAAAACCCCAAGATTTGCCAATGATATTTTATCCAAGACTGCAGAAGATCCGCAGAATTTGAAAAATGGTATGGACAGAGTCTTTGGTAAGGAGTACAAGATGAAAATAAATAAGCCCAAAACAAAAGTAATGGAGTGCAGTTTAACGAAGTCAGGTGATGCAGGCAATATTAGATTAGGAAATGAAGTCTTAAAGGAGGTAGATGAATATTGTTGCTTGGGTAGTAAAAGAACTAACGATTGCAGAAGTAAGGAGGACATAAAATGGAGACTAGCACAAGCAAGGAAGAACTTTCTTAGGGAGGGGGAGAAAAAAAAAAAATTGCTCACTTCGAACATTGATATAGGAATAAGAAAGACGTTTCTGAAGACTTTTGTCTGGAGAATGGCACTGTATGGAAGTGTAACATGGATGATGAGTATTTCAGAAAGAAAGAGAATAGAAGCTCTTGAAATGTGGTGTTGCAGTAGAATGCTGAAGGTGAGATGGATAGATTGAATGCTGCAGTTGAGATGGATAGATCAAATCACGAATGAAGAGACACTGGATCGATCTGGTGAGGGGAGATTGATTTCACTAAATTTGACGAGAAGAGATAGAATGATAAAACACATCTTACGACACCCAGAATTTGTTCACTTGGTTTTTGAGGGGAGTGTAGGGGGCAAGAACGTAGACCAAGATGAGAACAGATGTAGGATGCAGCAGTTATGTAGCAATGAAGAGGTTAGCACAGTATAGGATGACATGGAGAGCTGCATTGGAATAATTTATCAAGGGAATTGTCTGATAAATTTCCAAGTTCTTTGAAAACATTTAAGAAAAGGCTAGGTAAATAACTGATAGGAAATCTGCTGCCTGGGTGACAGCCCTAAATGCAGATCATTGATGACTAATAATTGTAAAACACTTGAAATTATCTTTATATTGCTCCGATGTCAATTCTGGGTATATCGCTGGATTTAAAAGGACTCGAAGATTTAATGGCTAGGATAAATGGTGTAATTTGAAGACAACAGAAATCCGTGTGGAGAAGAATTACGGAGAAACACGTGGACGGAGTACAAGTTCCCGTAAAACCATGCAGCAAGAAGAAGAAACTGAATTTTAAAACCGACAAAGATGAACAGGATTCTGGTCATTCCATTTTGTTCGAGTTTGGCACCACTATTACAAACAAAGAATTTCATATTGAGTTCCATACTGACGTCAACTATACAAAAGTAAGGAATTCTATAGTTCCATCTTTCCAATAAAACTGAAAAGGTAGAACTACAGAATTCTTCTGTATATACATATAAAATAAGAGTTTTATTTGTACATTGCTCAGAATTTAAAAAGAATGGTATTTCTGTATCAATCATGTCCACAGTAACAAAGAAATGCACTTTTTACTTTACTTTTCTGTAATTTCTGTCTGTATGTACGTATGTGCATCATGAGTAAACGGCTGAAGAGAATTTAATGACAATCGGTAAGTAAAAATGGGGAATGAAACACTACAATCTAGGCAATAAACCATTTTATTCACGCTGAGTGAAATGGTAGTTTGGGGGGGGGGGGGGGAGGCCTAAAACTGAATTTTCAACTATTTATGTTATTAGTGGTCTTATTGATAAATACTACTCAACTTAAGTTATATAGAATTAAATTTCTGATGATTTATGTCTTATACATTTTTACCGTACCGGCTATGATAACAGAGATACTCATGAATTTGTATTTTTTTGCTAAGTCCATAGTTCCAAGCCAAGCCATGAGAAAATGAGTAAACAGAATTTAATGAAAATCAGGGTATAAGAAACTATAGTATAAGCTATAAACAATTTTATTCACCCCGGATGAAATGGTAGTTTAGGGGAAGCTGCCTAAAATTTAATTTTTAAATACCAATGTTATTGGTTCTATCGAAAAGTACTACATAACAAAAGTTATAGAGAATACAAATTCCGATCATTTATGTTTTATTCAGTTTTTTCATACCGACTGTGATAAGAGTGGTATTTTAGAGTTGGAAGAAAACTAAGTGTGAAGGCCTACGATATCAAAAGCTCATAAAATTGTTCAACAATAACATTACATTGACCATTGTTTGTTATGATATTCTTTGTCTCTTATGCTGCCACTCATCTCCGGTAGATGGGATTACTGCTGCATACCAAGTATAACATCCTGCCTGAATATTGGCGGGAAATAGCTGGGGAGTTAGATAACTTTCTTCTTTAGCATGCCATTCTTCTGGTTTATACATTTTCTGGTACTGCTGGTACGTAACACACTGGTTCATTACAGTATTCTAGCTATTCGATCCCTATTCTGACGCGCTGATTGGAATGATCAGTGGGCACACTTAATGAAATAATGGCAAAGGCTCACTTATGACCTGGTCTAGAATGACAATTTCGGCCTATTCCAAATTACAGCATCACAATTCACTAATTAACTCAAAATTCAACCCTGAAAAGAGTAGTTTCTTAAGAAAAGCTTCTTCCTCTTCACTTTTATTTAATTCTACATTCATTTTATTATAAACTAGCAAGGTACCCGTGCTTCGCTACGGTATTATACGGAAATTTAGAATTGAATGCTTATTTTTTATATATAATCCGCCGACATTCGCGACCTGATTTGTTTTCTAATACATTACGGCAAGTTTCCTCCCATTTTTCAATCCTTCCTTCCAGCAATCGATTTCGTACTTCCCGGGCTAGGTCCAGGTATTCCACCCGGTCAGTTGGGTCCCTAAATCTTTGCCATCTTTTCCTCTAAGCATTTTTAATATGGAAATCCTTCAGGAGATTCAGCGTGGTGTTGTCTTGGGTGCCTTGGAGATACTGAACCCGCGACTGGACTGCATTCTTAGTCCCTACCCGTCCAGGACCCGTTTCCAGCGCGGTCCGCACATTTGACGACGGTCCAGAATATTATTATTATTATTATTATTATTATATCTGTTCTGGACCCCACAGCAAGATGCAAGACTGCTACTTGGCGGTAAATTACATCTGTTGCTATTGTCATTGTTGAGAATGTGACCAGCACCATTGTTGCGCATAGGAAAGTGTGCGGGATTTCTGGCGATACGAATGACAAACTTCCGTGCATTATTGACCTTATTATAAAGGTGAACAATTAGACGGTCAATCTCATTCCTATCGTTTATTTCAAATGTGTTTAAATTTATTTATATACCGGGAGAATCCACTGTAATCTAAGTTCTCCAAAGGAAGGGATGGCTCTTCAAAACGATCCAGGAAAGATTAAAAATGATCGGTTTACGATCAGAATGAGTACATCGAAGATCTACAGCCTGTTTCTAGTCATTCGACAGGGTCAGGAATGGAATGAATAAAGTCACATCTAGCGGCAACAATAGGAATTGTGCCGGCTGCCGAAACCTGTCGCACTCCTCTGTGGCAATGATTAATGAATGACAAATGAAATGAAATTATACTGGACAGTGTTGCTGGAGTGAATGATGACAGGGAAAACCGGAGTATCCAGAGAAAAACCTGTCTCGCCTCCGTTTTGTCCAGCATGAATGTCACATGGAGAGACCGGGATTTGAACCACGGAACCCAGCTGTGAGAGGCTGGCGCGCTGCCGCCTGAGCAACGGAGGCTCCTTATAAATATATTATGAACAGTAAAATCAATTGGTCTCACCTCCTTTTACACCCCACCGCCGTTAAGTTTATTTACCCCCCCCCCCCCAAAAAAAACTAAAAGAAGGCGTGTTTATGTTTAAAGGAGATTCCAAACACCAATGTTCACGTCTATTACCTTCAGTTTTGAGATAAAGATAATTCACTTGTTTTTCACTTTCACACTCTCCCCCTTAGTGAATTTTCTGGCAAAAAATACTTGTTTCTTTAATAGTAAAGGATCTTCTAAATACCAATTATCATGACTCTAACTTCTTCAGTTTTTGATTTATGTGTCCTCATGAAAGGAATTCAATTCCTTTTTCACTCCTGACCCCCAAGATGATTCCAACCCCCCCAAGAAACGGGGTTTTCTTTGTTTTTAAAGGAGAACCAAATACCAATTTTCACGTCTGTAGGCCCTAACAACTTTAGTTTTATTTGATGTCGGTATTCTCATACAATTAAGTCAATTAATTTTAAATTCATTCACCTCCCCCTCCCATTCATTGGATTTTCCGAGAGTAGGTGTTTCTTTACTTTTAAAGCAGATTCCAAATATCAAATTTCACGTCTGTAACATCTTCATTTTTGAGATAACAGTAGCTTAATTAAAAGAATTCAACACCATTTTCAGTCACTTTTACCACCCCCTCCCGTCCACCCAAGTGGTATTACCGAAAACTAAAATTACACGTTTCTTTATTTCTAATAGAGATAAAAATACCATTTTTCACTTCTGTAACGTGTTAAGTTTTTTTAAATATACTGTATAAATTCTTATTTTAAAATTTCACCCCCTTTTTAGTTCCCCTTAACCCTTTCCCGCCCGCATTTTCACTCCGCTTATCCCCAGGTTTCAACCTATTATTTAGCAAAAACTGAAACAGACCGTCTTGTTTCAGAAAAACTTAAATACAGTTAAAACTATTGATCACAATGAATTCAAATTTTCAATAACATTAGAAAATATACCATCACATCCATTTCTCTGTTTATTGAGTCATAATGTGTTTTTCACCCCCCCCCCTCCTCGTGATACTCGACACAGAGACAGTCTGCATTTGTCACATTCCCACGTTGTCTGAATCCCACAAAACCAATAATCATGTGATTTTGGAAGTGAAATGATGCCCATGTATATAAGATTTTATTTGATCTGCCCAAGTGTCTTCCCATTCTGTTTTTATCTTACCGGAATGCGACTGTTTGAAGGCTGCATTGTTATATGCGCAATAGGCTGTCACTGAATAATTTTTCTCCTCCTAACATACGTAGAAAACAATCTCTTTCCCCTAATACTCTTTCCGAATTATGCGCAGGTTCAACATCATCCATTTAATCATTCGGAGTAACGAAACGAAATATTTGTGTTACCTGAAAAGCCGTGGCATCGCTATCAGGTCCGATTTATCGATATTCGTTTTCATTCATATCACTGTTATCACTAAAATTATCTTCGTTGATACATTATTCACTCATTAAAAATTCACATGCACCCCTACTCAAGGATTCTGTGTCACTTTTTTCGCCCATATTCAGCTCAGTTTCAATATACGCGATATTCAATCCCGCCATGTTTACGGACAAAACAGCTGACTCGCGCTCGCGGAAGTTCAAGACCGTTGCCTAGGCAACGTCAAGACAGATTATCTCTCTTCCTTTATTTCCTAAGACTTGTAGATTGCACTGCGTGTTCATGAATGCCTTATAAACACTTCACTGATGAGAAAAATAAAAAACTACCGCACTGATCGCAGACGAATGCAGACAATGCAGCCGGGCGCTTTCGGGCGCTAAGGACCGGAAGGCTAAATGAACAGTCGGGCGCTTTCGGGCGCTAAGGGCCGGAAAGGGTTAAGAGGAGTTTCTAAAAACAAATTACCTATGTTTCTTTACATTTACAGGAGATTCCAAATACCACTCTTTATATGTCTGTAACATTCTACGTTTCTCAGATATTCTGTAGACGTAGTCTTTCAAAATATTCACCCCAATTTGTCAATCCTGTTTAACCGCCATTAATTGGATTTTCCAAAAACAAAAAAATACGCGTTTCTTTATTTTTAAAGGAGATCCCACATACAAATTTTCAGGTCTGTAACATCTTCAGTTTCTGAGATATAAGTATCCTCATTAAAGGCATTCAACCCCTGTTTCACTCCTCCTATTGGGATTTTCCGAAAACAAAAAATGTTTTCTAATTTTTAAAGGAGATTCTTAATACCAATTTTTACATCTGTAAACTTTTAAAGTTTTAAGATGTAGATACACTCATTTTAAAAATTCACCCCCATTTTCACCTCCCATTATTTGGATTTTCCCAAAAAGGAAAAAAATACCTGTTTGTTTATTTTAAAAGTAGATCCCAAATACCAATTTTCAGGTCTGTAATATCTTCAGGTTCTGAAATATAAGTATCCTCATTAAAGGCATTCAACCCCTTTTTTCACCCCTTTTCAGCCCTCCTATTGGGATTTTCTGAAAACAAAAAAATGTGTTTCTTTATTTTTAATGAAGATTCTAAATACCAATTTTTACATCCGTAAACTTTCAAAGTTTTGAGACATGGATACGCTCATTTTAAATTTTCACCCCCCTTTTCACGCCCTTAACGATGGAATATCCCAAAATTCTCTCTTAGCGAGCACCTACATCTTAATATGAATGTATCCCCAAAATTTTACTTCTTTATGTCCAGTAGTTTTGGCTCGGCGATGATGAATCAGTCAGTCAGTCAGTCAGTCAGTCAGTCAGTCAGTCAGGACAAGTTATTTTATATATATATAGATTAGCAGCAAGGAGGGGTTTCTCATCTGGCTTGGAGGAAAAATTTGCCTCCAAATCAGTGTTTTCCCCTCGCCGGTGTAGTGACCGATTTTTCTGATTCATTGGGTACTCCTATTAAACAGATGAGTAAAACTGCATAGTTTTTCCCTGGGACTATGCTATTCGCCCCCTCCCCCTCTGAAATTAAAGAGTGTTCGCGGCTCATGGCTGTCTGCGGCCTGGTCGTCCCAGATCTGGAACTTTGGACTGTTAGATCGGCAGCGTAGTACCGTTCGTAAAAAGTGAGAAATAGTATGATTTTTTTGTTTGTTCGAGTTTTCATATGACAGCATTGCCTTTAATGGTGACATTCCTACTGGCATCGTGTAATAACCCATGTTTATTTAAGTAGGGAAAACCACTGAGATAGTCTTTCTGAGGATGTAAAAAGGCAGGTGGAGAGTGAGCGTCTGCCATTATAATGAAAACTCCCCAACTTGATTGTGACTGATGGTAGGCAAGAGGGCCTACTATTAAAATAAAATTTCCCTAACCCAGTCTTCACATAAGATGTTTGGTGACTTCCCCGTCGCGTTTCCACAGTAACGTTAAGAGTTATGAAATTTCATACAATCTTACAACGTGCACACTACCTAACCTACTATTCTGTATACAATGTAGAATTCCGTAGTGCAGCAGGGGTACATCAGCTAATACTATATTTGGAACCATCTGTGATGGAGATTGCAGTCTAAAAGTCATTGGTGGAACTAGAAGATAACTTGGCAGACTCTTTGCAGTGGTGGAAGATACATTCACTCCAGCTTCTACATTTTGCACAGATAATGAAAAAATTGCTTTGCATTCCAGCTACTTCCAGTTCCCAGCGATTGTGTTCAGTGATTCTGAGAAGGGTAGCCCTTTTTTCTGAACATGTCAACATACTGACATTTCTGAAATCCTGGAGCAAAGAGGTGTGCCTGTAAGTAACTGTCAACTTGATAGTTTCAAATTTTTGTATCACTGAATCATCAATATTGAAATATACACACATACATCTTCATTATAGATTATTATTCCTTTCAGCGTTCAATCTGCAAGCCTCTGTGAATTTACTAATTGCCACCACAATCCTCTATTTGTAACTAATGCTGTGGCCTCTTTTAGTTCTATATCTCAAAGTGTTCAAATCGTTAGAAAACTGAGTCTAACCACTGTCATCTAGGTCTCACTCCACTCCTCTTACCCTCCATAACAGAGACCATTATTCTCCTAGGTAACCCATCTTCCTCCATTCGCCTCACATGACCCCACCACCGAAACCGGTTAATGCGAACAGCTTCATCCATCGAGATCACTCCTAACTTAGGCTTTATCTCCTCATTCTTGCTACTTTCATGTCTGTTACTTCTAACTTATGAATAAGATATCCTTAGTCCACTTAGCTTTCACTCCCTCAAAGCAAAGTTGGTCTGAAAACAAAATGATGTAAAGATAGTTTCATCTGGGACCTGACTTCCTTCTTATAGGAGGAACTTGTGCTGGCAGGGTTTTAATTCCTAGCCTTTCTGGTCAGCACTAGTACAATACTAAGCAAGGTAGTACGTTTCCATGAAAGTACACAGTTTTGAATAGGAGTGGAAGAGATTCTTGCCTGGTTTACTGCCCTGAGAAGGGCAGCCCTTCTTTTTCTGAACATGTCAACATATTGACATGTCTGAAATCCTGGAGCAAAGAGGTGTACCTGTAAGTAACTGTCAACTTGATAGTTTCAATAACAATAATTGTTAAAAAATGAGATGAAATTCGTATCGTCATATGAACTTTCGATTTTAGACTTTTGCCCCTAGATTACTCTCTGCGCCACCCCCCACTATGAGGACCACTGCCCTAATCCATGACAGAACATAGGGCTAAAAACTATTTTGTTAATTAATGATTCAGTCAAAATATCTTAGAATTCTTTGCAAAATTAGAAGAAAACTTAGGAGTGGGTTCCCAGAGAAACAACACTAAAGCAGCAGTAACAAATTTGAAAGAGCAATCAACATTATGTCTCCAAATGCTGTACAAAATTATGGAGGTAATTCATTTTTTGGAAGGCTCTTCCTATGCCACGATTTTTATCATTCATCTTAAATTACAAAATTGTCTAATTCTGCAAAAAACAGAAACATTACAGTAAACTTTTTTCCTCCAGTGAAAAGACATTGACAATGTGAGATGGACAGCATATAATGGAATGATGGTAAATGGGGTGAAAGTACCTCACGGTGATCACAGTTAAATACTTACAGTAGGTGTTAATTCTAAGGAAAGACCATTAAGGTAATCACATTAACAAGTTTGTAAATAAAGGTTAAAGATCTCTTGACATGGTTATGAGCATATTTAGTTATTGCAGTAAGGATGTGAAGAAGAGGGTGTTTGAGTCATTAGTAAGACCCCAATTAAAGTATGGTCAAGCATATGGGACCCACACCAGGATTACTTGATACAAGAACTAGAAAAGTTCAAAGGAAGGAAGCATGATTTGTTCAGAGTGATTCCTGACAAAAGAGTAGTGTCACGAAAATGTTGCAAACTTTGTGCTGGAAAAACTTAGAGTAAGGAGATGAGCTACTCGACTAAGCAGTATATTCCAAGATATAGATGGAGAGATGGCATGGAATGACATAAGCAGATGAATAAGTTTGAGTGGAACTTTTGACAGTAGGAAAGATCAAGATTGGGGCAAATTTTCATTTATAGGAAGAGAAATTAGGGACTGAAATAACCTATCAAGGGAAATGATCAATAAATTTCCAAGTTATTTGAAAACATTTAAGAAAAGACTAGTGGCCGAGTGCATCAACCTCGATTATTGTAATCGAGTTTAAAATTGCCACTAATCTCCGTTTATAGTCACTTACAGTGATCAATCCCGATTATGGCCTTAAACCCCGATTTAAACTTAACTGGTTAAATTCCTGCATTTAAGAATGCTAAACAATGATTAGCAGCAAAACTTCAAAATGGAGGCAAGGTTTGTAGACAATTGTAAAGACGAGTTATTGTATCTACAATATCGAGTAGGCTATACTAGTAATCCGGGAGACATTATAGCGATAGTTGAGAGAAGTAACCCTTTTGAAGAACGGAATGAGAAAAATTCCATCTTGAAATGAACTGTGTTATTTTTGCTACAACAAATTCGCAATCAGGTGGATTTCCCGATGCAAAACAAAAAAATACTGTTTCTGCAGTAAACAGGCTACTGACTGTTCTGAGATATTACACTGCAGGTGCTTTTAATATTGTAATAGGAGATACTGCTGGAATACACATTAAAAAAATACTGCAGCCAGGATTATTCATGGCATACAGTAAGTAACCTTATAGCTTCTCTCAGCAACAGATATATGTACTTTCCAAGAACAGATAGTCAAAGAAAAAAGATGAGTTCATGGAAGGATTTTATAACATAGCCAGATTTCCTGGAGTGATTGGAGCTATCGACAGGTTACTTTATGCAACATAATTGCAAGGAGGTTGCCAGGTAGGTCTTTTTCAAGTACAAACATTAGTGCCAGCACAAATAAAAATGCAGTATTATGATCCATTAATATATATATATATATACATACATACACACAGTAAAACCTGCCTTAATGGACACCTCTCACCGACGGACACCCCTCATTGGCAGACGATTTTCTAGGTCCGTAATTAAACACCATGTTGTGTATGAATAATTTACCCCTCTTATACGGACACCCTTTTTCACGGACATGGACACACAATAGCCACCAGAAACTCCAATTAAACCTCTCCTAATGGACACTTTCTTTTTAAAAAAAATACTGTTGTTGTGTCCTGTACAGTATGTATTCGCTTACTTTTTGTACAGGTGGTACTTCCAAGAATCGCAGACACCATAACTTTTGGTCCAGGCTATACACATTCTTGGAAGGCAACACTAAGCTACGCTATCACTTCCGAAAGTTGTGTGATCTGACCTGCTCGACAGCACTGGAATTCGTACCTTCACTGTCAGGTTACTTTTCATTGACTCGTGGGCTTTTAATGTGTTCAGTTTTACATTAGTAAGTTGGTGTAAACTTGGCTCTGAGGAAGTTTTTAACTCTAAAAGAAAAGGTAGGCATAATAGACTATCATAAACGTGAGAAGTGTGATGTGCGTAAACAGTCCGAAGTGTTCAAGATTGGAAAAAACACAGGCAGCTGAAATTGTGAAAAAGCAAGAGGAACTAGTGAAAGAATGGCATTTAAATACCAACCAACAGTGCATTAAACTGTTTCAAAGTGGTAGTGGAGCTCTCATTGACCAGGCAACACCAGAGTGGTTCACTAAAATAAGAAGTCAGAATGTCCCTGTGTCTGGACCAACGATACAAGCAAAAGCGTTTGAATTCACGGCAAAATTAGGTATTGGAGATTTCAAAGCCTTGAATGGCTGGCTAGAAAGATTCAGAAAGCAACATGGTACCAACTTCAGAGTGATTTGCGGAGAATTATCCAATGTTAATATGGAGATTGTTGAAAACTGGCGAGAAAAAATACCTTCAAACATAGGTGGGTATGCTCCGGTAAATATTTTGAATGCCGATGAAACTGGATTATTTTTCCGTGCTTTACCAGACAAAACTTTGTGTTTCAAAGGAAATTGTTGTACTGGTGGAAAAGTTGCGAAAGAATGTCTTACAGTCTTGCTAAGTGCAAGTATGAGTGGAGAAGGGGAGAAGCCCCTTGTGATAGGAAACACTGCAAAAGGTGTTTTAAAAATATGGAGATAAAGTTTGGCAGTGAATGGAAAGAGAATAGGAAAGCATGGATGACCAGAGAAATAATGACAAAGTGGCTAGGACAAATGGACAAATGGCCAGAAGTGAAAAGTTTCGTTATTCCTCAATAATGCAGCATCACATCCGGATACAATTAAGTAGCAGAATGTGAAGATCGTCTTTTTCCCACCAAATGTAACATCAGTTTCTCAGCCGCTTGACCAAGGAGTGATTCAGAACTTCAAGGTTATGTACAGTGATGAAGCACATATTATCAGAACTTAACGGAAATTAAGTAACCCTTCAAACACTGACAAAGGGACTGAATGTTCTCCAAGCAATTTCATGGATAACCAATGCATGGAAAAATGTTACAGCCTCAACAATTCTTAACTGCTTTCTGAAAGCTGGGTTTCCCCCTAGTGGTGGACATCCCAAAATAGAATCGGATACCCTTCCTGACAGCATGGAAACAACACAACAGTTGATCAATACAGCAGGTTACAGTGTACAAGTGAACACCTATATCGAATGATTTAGATAATCCAACAGAGTGTGACAGTGCAGACATGAAAATAATTCTTCAGTCAATCCAAGGGAAGGACAGAAATGAAGATTCCGACGAAAGCGGGAGTGAAGGTGATGCTAATGATGACTTTGAAGAAAATATGGAAATTAATGTGCTGCCAATAACCTTGTACAGTGAGGTTCTCAGCTTTGTTAAGTGACTGAAAGATTTCTATTATAAACAAAACGATGAAAAAGGTGTAAATTTGACCCAGGATTTAATTGCACATAGTGAAAATATCATTGCTAAACCGAAATGGACAAAACAAACGAACATTAAGGATTTTTCAAGTGCTAATGCTTTACTGTACTGTGCTAGAGATTGCTACATCTACATACTGATTTAACATTTCAAAAACTCGTATGTTCTTAATTTGAACATGGTGAACGGTAATAGTGTACAGTGTGCACGATAAAGGTTTCCATAGAAGTGTTTTTGTCTCTTTAATACAGAATATCGCAGCTGCAGCAGCCCAACTACAACTTTCTCATGCGATTACAGTGCAGTATATTGTATAATACAGTATACAATTAAAGGTACATTTGCGAGAATTGTTAACACATACAATACATGGGTTATTGTGTACCAACTTATGTTTAATGGTACCAGTTTCATAACCTCTCTCGGGTGGTCACCCCTTCATAACGGACATTTCTTTTTCGGTCCCGAAGGTGTCCGTTATAGAGAGGTTTTACTGTATAAGTTTTTTTTTAATATTTTACCCGTAGTAACTGCACAAATACAAGAAAAGGAATTTTAGCCCTGCACTAACAAAACCATTACAGCGTAAACAAACATAACACCTAAACATGAATATTCATTTTTAACATTCATATTTTGCAAATATTTTAGCTTCTCTTTTTAATACTGCCATTTTGCTTTTTTTATTTCATTTTCTTTCTGATGGTCTTTTCTCATAAATTTGATTTGTTGGTCTAACACAAGAATTCTCTTTTCACAGGAATACATATTTTATTTTTTTGGAGACACACCTACTTTCTTCTTCGGCAGGCTGGAAAAGATCTTTTATGAATTTGGAACAGAAAATGACATTCCAGAAGATACTGGCTGTGGTTCATTTGGTTCACTTTGTAGTGAAGCCAAAATCTGTAGGCCTATCTTGTCCACTGTTTGATCAGTTACATCTATTACATCTACAGAAATTCTCTTTTCGAGTGGGGAGCTTATTTCTGAAAAAATAATAGAGAGACATTTCCAATGACAATGATAATAGAATTAGAAACCGCAAAGTGAATATGACCAGATGTTCAACATCACGATACGTAAATGTATTATTTTTCAAGTAAGTAATAATTTATTACATCATATTTACATAGCGAGAATTACCTTCTGTTCCCGCTCCCTGATATACTACATCATTGTTATTGAGGGCACAATTGGAGCCATGATGTTTACTGTCATTTTGGAATTAAAAGCCTTAAAAATAACTCCCATCAGTTTTATTCAAATTTGCTTTCTCATCTGTACATATCTTTCTTGCTTTTCTTTTCACAGTTTCAAAGCACTTTTAAATATTTGTAGTCTTGAGAAACAATAACTTGTAACATAATAATAATAATAAAAAGAATGGAGTGATTTTAATTAATGGTAATATATACTGAATAAATATGCTCACCATAAATTGAATTGAATTCATTTTAAATCATTTTCCAGGTCTCCAGTTTCTTTTTTGTAATAATTCCATCAGTCATCTTGTTTACAATAACACTTCAGTTTCACAACTAATTCTGTCAAGATGTCTGTCTTGAAATCAGAATAATTTGCACATATCTTCCTTGTCTTATCTTCCATTCTGAACCATTTGTCCATGTGTGCACCTTCAATATGATTGTATAAGTTGTAACCACGCAAACAATTGCAAAACAAAATGCAAGTGAGTGTGTTCAGTATTGTATTCTTGTGAAAAATGTTTATGCTCACTGATTAAATCCACTGATGAATAAACATGATTAAGTAATCGGTAATTACGGTTGGTGCACCACAATCTTCTTAAACAAAGGTTACAATTTAAACAGATATTAAGTTACCTGTGATTAGCAGTTCATTGAAATTGATGCATTTGGCCATAGGTAAACAATTGACATATTGTAATATGCCACCTGGGCAACAGCCCTAAATGCAGATCAATGACTGAAGTTATTTTGATTCATAATCCAGTCATCCAGTACACCGATTTTAAAGAGTATCTGGCGCTGTGTTTTCCAGGTACTGCATTATTTTGTATGTTAAGTGTGAACATGTTCAGACATGCAACTGATTTTGAAACGTGGGAAGCTTTTAGTAACCTTTCCCATTTCCTAAAGTGCATTCCCTTCTGCTTAGGCTTGCATTGTAACCAATTATCTGGTTTTCACATTCCTTTTCCATAAAGTGGGTACTGAATACCCTGAGTTAACTCATTATCAGAGAAACAAAGATGGGATAAAAACAAAATAAGGGAGAAAATTTTCATGCTAGGGAATAGTTGCTGGTACTGCCATTGAATAGGGTGTATGAAATATCCCTCTGCAACAATCACGTACATCCATAAATATAGCACGTTGTAACCGTCCAGGCTTCTCCAGCCCTACTAATTTAATATATCATTTTACGCGATATCATTTGATATCAAGTTTATCCGCCATCGGCAATTATTCGTAATAACATATTTATTCTACGACAAGCATTTGTAAATAAGGTTTTTGCAATCATATTGTATATATTATAACATCATTTATTATTTATTATTATATTATGAAAGATAGGAATTTATTATGTATTGGATTTGGTTAACCCCTTAAGAGGGGAGCTCAGTACACACTAGCTCACTCTTAGGTGGGGAGCGATTTCCCTGATTGAAGAATATATTTAATTACTTGATTAAAAACAATCTTAGACTAAAATGAACTATTGAAGGGCCAAAAGAGAAATATTTACTTGAATATAATGTATTTAATTCTTGAAAAATTTTATTATTTTAATTTTTCAATACTTTGTGCAAAAACATACTAAGTGCTTTCACACTGTGATATCGAGACTGCTTCTTCCTAACAGCAAAGCTCTGGTTTTTGTTTATACAATAACTTTCACCTGAATATTTTAGGCAGGTTACTATCAATCTCTGCCTGGAAATAAATGTTTCTGTATATGTAAATTGTAGATTTACAAAGTTTACATATACTTAAAAGATGTGCAATGGAATAAATTATAATACTCACGAAATTTTCTGTTATCTTGGTTTGAGCTTTCGAGGGATCAAGTTTATATAGCCTCCCTACAATTACTAAGTGACATAAACAGACTACAATACAGGTAATATTTACAGTATTTACAGTCTTCACAGTGTTATGTCTTTTACAGCTGTTCATTATGATACACACGGAAGCAGGTCATGTTATATAACCTGTCTCGCCTTCGCATAATTTATATAATTCCATTCCTAAACGCGATCGTTTTCTTGTTATGTAAACTTTACACCCTAGCCATCCTTTCCATAGCAAGAGGTTCTCATCAATTGACATTTTGCCATCAGGGTATAAGCTTCCGAAAATTTTGCTAACAGGTGGTCAAATACTGGATTTATCTCGTATATTTTTGGAGGAAGTTTTGCATTATTCACTTCATTGTCAGAGATATGTATAAAGCTGTGGAGGAAAATCTATTTCCAAGAAAAACCAAAAAGAAATTATGAACGTTAAAGTCAAAAAGGGAATTATTGACTCCGACCACCACCTATCTCTTGTTAAAGTAAAGTTTCAACCCAACAGGAAGAAAACCAAAACAATCAGAAACCCAAGAATCGACCCTGAATTTCTGAGACAGAACTCAGACAATTTCCTTGCGAATATCTCCAACGATGCTCCTTCAAACTGGCTAGAACTCAAGGACACACTCTTGAAAGCTTCAAAAAACATCAGCAATCCCCCAAGGAAACGCAAACACAGGTGGTGGAATGACACCTGTGACAAGGCCATAGAAGTCAGAATTAGGTCCTGGCTAAACTGGAGTTCCCATAAAACTGGTCAAAATCGTGATGAATTCTTCAAAACACAGAAACAAACCTCAAAAATCATCAGATCTGAAAAACGAAAATATGATCAAAACAGACTGGTAGAAATAGAAGAAGATTTCAAGAAAAACAATACACGGAACTTCTACAGAACATTCAGAGAAGAATTATCCAATTACCAGGCACCTAGTCTCTGTTTCAAACGTACAGATGGGACTTTGGAAACAAGTAATAAGGGAAATTGTGAACTCCTAGCAAACCATTTCATGGACCTTTTAAACTGTGAATCTCCAAAGGAACAATTCACCTATGAAAAACCAACACCTAATCCAAATTCAGAACCCCCCACATTACAAGAAGTCAAACAAATAATCAGAGATTTAAAAGACAACAAAGCACCAGGAGAATATGGAATAATCGCTGAAATGTTGAAAATTGGTGGTGACAAACTGGCCCAGAGTATTCAAAAAATCTTACAGGACATTTGGTTTTCTGAAGAAATTCCGGAGGATTGGAAATGTGCATTGATTCACCCGCTTCACAAGAAAGGAGACAAATCAGATATTAATAACTACAGAGGAATTTCTCTCCTCTCACTCGTATATAAAATCTTCTCTAAAGCTCTACTTAATAGATTAGAGAAACAAACAGACCACCTGATCGGAGATTATCAGGCTGGATTCCGAAAAGGGAGATCCTGCGCAGAACAAATCATAAACCTAAAAACCATACTACAGATTTGCAAAACCAAACAAACAGTAATCACCTTTGTTGACTTCAAAAAAGCGTATGATTCCATAGATCGGCAGACCCTGTTCAACATACTAGAGGAATTTCAAGTCGACAGGAAAACGAGGGAATTGATTAAACAAACTCTGACCAACACAACATCAAAAGTTAAGTTCTTGGGAGAAATTTCTGAACCGTTCGAAATCAGAACTGGCGTCCGACAGAGAGATGGACTATCCTCACTACTATTCAATTTAGTTTTGGAAAAAGTGATTCGTGAATGGAGAAAAGAAACTAAAGGTATAAACATTGGCAGACTTCTTAAAGACAAAATTCACCTTGACTGCTTAGCTTTCACAGATGATCTTGCGATCCTTTCGAACAACAGACAAGAAGCAATCCAATCCATAGAAAAATTGAATGAAATAGCCGCAAAAACCGGACTTCAAATTTCATTTGAAAAGACGCAGTTTATGGAAGGAACTAAATCAAGATTCGACAATCAACCATTAATCACCAATTGTGGAATAATTTCCCAAGTAGACAAATTCAAGTATCTAGGTGAAATTATTCAGCCAGCAGGGTTAAATCAGGAAGCTAACAAAGAAAGAACTGCTAAACTGCAAAGGGCTTACAAAATCACATGAAACAGATACAACAAAAGATGTATATCAAAAAATGCAAAATTACGACACTACAATACAGTCATCAAACCAGAGGCACTTTATGCATCTGAAACACTGATCATTGGCGGCAGGTCACAAATGAAAAGCATTGAGAAACAAGAGAGGAAAATTCTCAGAAAAATCCTAGGACCAAAGTTCGAAAATGGAATTTGGATGAAAAAGAAACCACACGAAATTTTTCAATTCACAGAAAAAATCACAGATACCATCAGAAAGAGACGACTAAAATTCTACGGACACCTACACAGAATGGATAACAACAGGCTGACAAAGAAAATTCTAAATCTAGCTCTAACCCTGAAAATCCGCA
Source organism: Anabrus simplex (assembly GCF_040414725.1). NCBI lineage: Eukaryota > Metazoa > Arthropoda > Insecta > Orthoptera > Tettigoniidae > Anabrus > Anabrus simplex. The sequence goes on from NC_090265.1 coordinate 1,557,303,360, forward strand.
ACAATTGGTTAGCAGAAATTCATGAAGATCTACAAGAAATGGGTATTGAAGACGAAACCATTCAAGATAGAATAAAATTTAGAAGCTTAGTAAACAAACATAAATTTGCAGAGAAACCAACAAGAAAAAATACAGGCTGGACAGAAACACGCAGAAAGGAACACAGTGAAAAAATGAAGAGATATTGGGAAGAAAAGAAGAAGAAACATTGTGGAAAATAAGTTCAAACGCGCTCCACAGCTGGGCACAACGAATAAAAAAAAAAAATGTTATTGGCTTCACGTCCTACTAACTACTTTTACGGTTTTCAGAGACACTGAGGTGCCGGAATTTAGTCCCGCTGAAGTTCTTTTGTATGCCAGTAAATCTGCTTACAAGAGGCCGACGTATTTGAGCACCTTCAAATACCACCGGTCTGAGCCAGAATCGAACCTGCCAAGCTGGTGTCCGGAGGCCGGCCAGGCCACTCAATCTGGCGAGAAAAAATCTCTTCTGTGTCATCAGCTCATAGAAAATAGGCGTAGTGAACAAACGATTGCGAGAAATAATGTCCTAATTTAGGTTTCTGTACAATCCCCTACGGCAACAATATGGCCATAAGAAGCTTTATTTCGTCCTTATTTGTTCGGACACGGTCTTGATCTCGATTCCTACCTTTCGTCTTACTAAACTGGGTTTTATGTGCGATTTCCTGCTCGGCATCTTTTGTCTGTTCAACTATGTTCTGGCATATCTCGTCATAAAAAAGTAATTAAAATATTTCGCGCAGTTTTCTTTTCCCTAAAATCACTCTCATTACATCATGATGGAAATTTAGATCAAAGCGGGAATTTCTTTGTTCATTTTCAGTATAAGTTGATGAAGAACTTGCAATGGTTGGATTGTAATCAGTATTATCGTCACAACTGTCACTGTCATGATCGCTACTTGAACTGGAATCGAACATGTCGTCTCTTTTGCGACTGCTGAACATTTGCATCAGCTACGAGCCTGGAGTACTTATTCCAGGTAATTTCCTGTCACTTACAAATTCCCCTTCGGCAGAACTTACTTCACTAATACCACAATTCTCCCCACTAAATTCCAACGTTTCGTTTATCATGACCCATAAATAATCTTCCTCTAACAGTGCGGGGGGGGGGGGGGGGGGGGGCGGTAATTCGTTACAGATACTTTAGCGGGAAAAAATGTAAGAAAAAGGATCGAATAGAACCTTCGTCTCAGCAGTTTGGGCGGAAATCACAAAGTATTACGGATGCGTACGATAATAAAATGTCGTGTAACTCGCGATAAACACACACTCCAGTCGTGAAGGACGGGGATAATAAATCAAGTCACAGTTCTAAAATGTCATCAGAGATGTCTTTTCAGTGTCATAATCACTAGAAATCCCTTCAACAGCAATATTATTACATCCAAGGGACGATTAGGCGGTGAGCTAAAGCTTCAGCACGGAGCTATTAGGCCTTAGGTCGTTCTTGCCCGGACGTCAGTTGCGATCTTTATGTTGCAACTCATGGATGACACATAGGTATTCGGAGAACATAGTTGAAAAAATTCACATCAGAGGGCAGCCTCATCCGGAATACGCTGCTGAAAAGAAAATAAACCTCTGCAGGCAGGCAAATGAGAAAAAAATACAATTTGAATCGGCGGATATATCCGCGTTCCCCACCGAGCAAGTGACTTGTAGCCGCGGATCTCGCCGCATCGCCCACCCAACGGGTTAATATGTTGAAATCTTGTTGTTGTCATTTCATCTCATATTTGTGTATACGGAGAAGGTTATTCTTGAGCGTGGAAAATTACATGACTCATGGGTTTAACTCATGAGCCAAGGCTAGTAAACAGCGACCCGCGCGCGAGGCTTGCAAGCTGGTCAACTACATCATCGCCACGCCTACTGGACTTGTCAAGAAAGAAGAGAAGGGGAGTTGATAAATCGATCTACGAATCGGATACTTCGTTGTATATGAGTTTTGAGATTGAACTGTTACCAAGAGTGGGGGTGAGCCCGGATATATAGAGATTCTCACCACGAGAACGGCACTTAACAACCTAACTACAACTTCTACTGTGAACCTAACTACTACTTCTGCTGTCATCTGATCTACTATTAGAACATCTACTGTGAACGACGTTACTGATTTTTGAAACAGTGTTTCGTCGCTCCGCGACATAGTTACTTTTGTACAATGTGTTATCGCTTCGATACAGTACTTAGATGCGGTTATGTTATCGGATCTGCGTGAGACGAAACAAGCTTACGGCTTGTGTTATATTCAGTAAATCTTCTGGATGAAGAACTATGTTTAGTTCAAGTCTACGGAATTTGGTACAAGTCTGTACCGTATAAATATTATAGCTCAGTTGGATTGAGATTTCTACTAATATGGAAAAATTCATATCTCTGAATTTTCTCCTCATACGATCAACGCTGATCAGTTTTTACAAGTATAGGGCCAATGTCTAATTTTAATAGACTAGGCTATTAGGGAGTGCTAGTCCAGATAGCCCGTACCACATCAGAGAAGGAAGGAAGGATGTCCATGGAGCCAATTCTACATCGAGAAGAAGTGAACGAGTAACCACGGAAACCCGATGACTTCAACGAAAGCTGCAATTGGTGAGCTTCAATTAGATAAAGCAAGCAATTAGTAAATTCAGTAACGTAAATTCTAAATCCCTCCACGCTTTAAGGAACTTTTACGATTCATCTCATTTTTTTTGTATAATAAATTCATTTGTATTTTATATTGCGTTAATTTTTTTTCTTCAGCGATACTTAATGGTTAATTATTTAAAATCCTACCCCTGTGATTTAAGTATAAGTCTCTATGCTAGTAAATATAAATTTTGGTTTACAGTTTTGTTTAAAACTAACCCTGGTGCCCAAACATCACATAGAGAAATGGGAAACCGTGGAATGTTAATTGTTTCTATTTGCGTGGCAATTTGCGGGCAAGCCACAAATAGTTTATTTGATATTCATGTGTCCCAAGGTAATAACTTTCATCTCCCCAAGTGTCTTGATGAGGAGAGCGAACAGTTACAACGTGAAGTTCTGAAACATTTTAAAACCTCTGATATTATCTATATTGACAAAATAAATATGTTACAAACTTACCAACATCCTCAGTGGCAGGATGAGCCAGTTTTAAGATGTCTTTATGAGACCACAAGTACATGCTGCGATATCGAGTTGCACACTCAGCCAATTGTAGAGGTTCCTGGTTTAAGTACCAATCATTCACCACTCGTCGCCATCCATGACCCCAGCCTAAGTTTTAAATAAAATTTCAACATAAGCTTCAAGTATTTTCTTAAAACTCAAAGAGACAGTTATGCATTTGCATGAACACACAACACAATAATATGCAGGATAATCAGACAATAAGTTTCCCTGTTATTTCCAGAGAATGCACAGAACTGGTGGGCTGTCATCGTGTTATATTTACAAAGGCATCCTTCCATGTCAATGCAAATGGTGCGGCGATGATGCCAGTCGTTCCGAGATGTGTTGAATTATGCAAGACCTGGGCGCCCAGCAACTGGTATAGGAAACAAGATCATTACTGGGCAAGATAATAGGCTGATTCAACAAGAAACACATACAATTGTGGATCACACCACCACTGAAGTTTCTATCGACCATGGACCAGCTCCCAAAATCGTCAATAGCTTCCTGGGACCTGTTTCTTAAAACTCGAGTAAAATACTCAAGTAGCTTACAATAGCAGAATTTTTTTTGTTTTTAGAGTTCATTTTTATGTTTCATAAATATTTTTCCATCAAAGTAAAATAAGATTACTATTTTCATAGTAGATTAGGTGTAGTATGGTATTCTGAAGTTATAGGACCTAAGTCATTGACTCGCTGCTCCAGAGAGCCACCCTACTCTAGGAGGGCCAAACTGAGTATCAACTCATGTTTACTTGTGGAACTGAGACATGGGTATTAGGTAAAGCAAATGAGAGAAAATGACTTAGGAAAGTTCTGAGCAAAATATTTTGACCAAATAAAACAGAACATGGATGGGGTATTAGGACAGTTAAGTTGATAAACAAGCATGGTCTCTATGACAGTTATCAATAACTCAGAGCAAAATACCTTTGGAGCCAGCCTCCATGGCACCATAAAGAGGCATGAGCAACTCTGTGAACGGAGTTAAAAGTTCATGACATCATGCATACTGAAGCTCTGTGGTGATCCATGTTATGCCACATAAAAGCCCAGTGAGTAAAAAAAACTTTCATTCACCATGGAATATTACCAACTCAAAAAGAGATATCAAATGTGTGTTCCTTTAAGAAGAATGGGTAAACATATTCACAAATTGTATTTTCATGGGGAAATAAATATGACAAGTGTCCCAAAGCCTTGGTCTATAAACTTAACGAAAAATTTATTCAGGAAATATTACATAATGATTTTTCCTTTTATATGAATAATTTTCTTGCAGGGTTATACTCTGTAACCTGTATCTGGTTATTCCACATAATCTATACCCAACAACAACAACAATAATAATAATAATAATAATAATAATAATAATAATAATAATAATAATAATATGCACAAACAAATTTTTATGGTGGCATCATCTCCATGTGGGGTTACTGCAAGTACTGCCTCTGCGTGCATGAAGCCTATCTGCTGCTCCATTCTCACTTACTAGCAAGTGGAGCAAGTAGTGCATGCATTTTATGTGAATATATCTGCAAAAGATACCATTTAAGCAAGTGGAATATCTCATTCCACTTAACTTGTCCCTAGCATCTCGAGCAGTGGACGTCTCTCTTTACTGAAGTTGGTATCTTCGATTGGGCAAGGCTTCTATGATATGAGCGAGACAATGTACAGAAATTCTATACTTCTTATTCCGAAAATTCCCAGGAATAAATAAGCGACTCAGAACCCTTTGACAAGATTTCAAATGTCCATTTACTAATGTGGGTAAAATGAAAGAATGGAACACCGCTCATACGATGTTAGACCAAATATGGGTGGAAATCTTACCACACTTTGAAGAACAGTGTATTTCCTCAAAAAACATAGCTAAAATTATAGAGTTCATTTTTTTCCTTCCTGCCTCGAACTGCACCAATTAAAAGAATGTTCCCTATTATGAACAAATCACTACATGTATAGTAAATTTTATGACAATTTTGGCAAATCATAGATTGTTGCGAGCTATACACATGGATGATGATGATGATGCTTGTTGTTCAAAGGGGCCTAACAACTAGGTCATTGGCCTGTTGATGATGATGATGATGATGATGATACTTGGTGTTTAAAGGGGCCTAACATCTAGATCATCGGCCCTAAATGGTACAACATGAGACGAAATGTGTAATGAAAAATTAAAAGTCCAAAATCCTCCACCGATCAGAATTCAAAACGCGAGGACGAAGAATTAATGGATGGAAATGAATTTAAAACAATCAGTGGATCCGACCCGCAATGCCTCACATTCACAGAAACTGACGTAAAACAAGAGTATTACTGACCAAGGGACTGCTTCTATAGCATATTACTGAATTGATGATACTTGCAGCCTAAAGGGGTCCAAAATCCAAGTCAGCCGCCCCTCATAATGGTACTTATCGCTAGGAAAGAAGAACCATGGTATTGCGGTACTAATCAAAAGTAGCGCAGACTCGCGGTATTCCACACATTATGGTACTACTCACAGGTAATGAAATTTGCACATGTAATACAGACCTACGGTGATTCGCACATTGCAGTGCCATTTACAGGCAACGCTTCTATGATATGAGCGAGACAATGTACAGAAATTCTATACTTCTTATTCCGAAAATTCCCAGGAATAAATAAGCGACTCAGAACCTTTTGACAAGATTTCAAATGTCCATTTACTAATGTGGGTAAAATGAAAGAATGGAACACTAACCACAGGGACTCGTACTATCTCGTGATGTTCCTCATAGAGTGGTTACTAATCATAGGCAAGCCAGAACCATGGTGTTGCCCACCCATGGTGTCGCTCATATAGTGGTACTAATCACAGGTACTGTAAAAGCCGGAAGCGCACTCTGTCGCTACTAATCACAAACCTATTGTGTACCTAACAAAGTGGTACTATGCGCAAGTGAAAGTGACCCATGGTGTTCCCTGCGTGATGGTACTAATTACAATTAGTATCATGGTTCTAATTCGATCATCACTTGATCGCCCCTTTTGACAGGCAGGGGACACCGTGGGTGTATTCTTCGCCTGCGTCCATCAACCAACAGGGGGTAAGACGAAATGTAAAAACAATTTAAAAGTCAGAAACTCGCCCACTGATCAGAAATCAAAATGTGGTGATGAAGAATGAATGGATGAATATGAATTTAAAATTTAAAATAATCAGAGGAACCAACTAGCAAAACGGTTCTTACGTTCCTAGCGGTAAGTACCATTATGAAGGGCCGTTGACCTGCATTTTGGACCCCTTTAGACAACAAGCATCATCAATTCAGGATTGTGCATTGGAAGCAGGCCCTTGGACAGTATATACTTTTGTTTTAAGATAGTTTCTGGAAATGTGGGGCATTGCAGGTCAAATCCCCTTCAAACGTAGGGCTATTCACCGCTACACATGGAAGTTGGGACACCAGATCAATAACAGATTATGAAAATGAAAATCTACAACCTGTTTTCCAGTCATTGACCGGGTCCCAATAACAGATTATATCATAACCAATTCTGAATTCAGAAAAATCAGTTAGGAGTGCGTGGGTATTTAGGGGATTTTTTGATGATACAGACCACTATCTGATCTGTAGTGAACTCGTATATCGAAGACTAGAATAGAGAAAGTAAAATCTGCCTGCAGACAAATAAGGGTTAAAAAAAAAAAATCTCCAGGATGACAGTAAGCAGGTTCAGGATGCAGAAAGAGAATGGGTGGCATACAGGGATGCTGTAGCAGAAACAGCAACTGAGAAGTCTTTGTAAAGGTGGTAAAAAGTGATCCTCTTGGTGGAATAGAGAAGTGAGAGCAGCTCGTAAACATAAAAAGGTGTATCAGAAAAGGCTCCAGAGAAGGACTGATGCAGAGAGGGAATTGTATGAGATACTTCAAACAATTTCAATCACTACTGATCTGCATTTAGAATTAAGTAATTTTATGGATATATATTTACCAGATATTGTAATAGGAGTTTAATCATGGCTGAGAAATGATATAATGGATGCAGAAATTTTCTCATGGAACTGGAGTGTGTATCGTAGAGACAGGATAGGAATGGTGGGAGAGGGAGTATTCATTCTGGTGAAAGAAGAATTTGTAAGCTACAAAAAAGTTAAAGATGATAAACATGAAATTCTAGGTATAAGGCTCATTTCTAAACATAAAAGGCAACTTGATGTCTTTGGAGTGTACAGACCGGGAAAGGGTAGCACTGACACGGATTCAGATTTATTTGATAAGATATTTTTTTTTCTTTTGCTATTTGCTTTACGTCGCACCGACACAGGTATGTCTTATGGCGACGAGGGGGTAGGGAAGGCCTAGGAATTGGAAGGAAGCGGCCGTGGCCTTAATTAAGGTACAACCCCGGCATTTGCCTGGTGTGAAAATGGGAAACCACGGAAAACCATCTTCAGGGCTGCCGGCAGTGGGGCTCGAACCCACTATCTCCCGATTACTGGATACTGGCCGCACTTAAGCGACTGCAGCTATCAAGCTCTGTGATAAGATAATCAACTATGTGGGAAACAACATGGAAAGGAATGTGACTGTAGCGGGAGATCTGAATTTACCAAATGTCAACTGGGAAGGAAATGCAAACGACAGGAAGCATGACCAATAAATGGCAAATAAGCTAACATGGGAAGGACAGCTGATTCAGAAAGTGACGGAACCACAACTAGAGGGAAAAATATCGTGGACGTGGTGCTGATAAAATCACATGAACTTCATAGAGTAACCGAAGTAATAGATGGAATTAGAGATCACAAAGCAGTTTTTATTGTAGTTTAAAAAAACAATTGTGACAGAAAGGAAGGTTTTAAAAGTAGGACTATTAGGCAGTACCATAAGGCTGATAAAGCATTCATGAGGCAGTTTTTAAAAAGTAATTATGATCGATGGAAAACTGTAAATAAGAATGTAAACGAACTCTGGGATGGGTTTAAAGAAATTGTTGAGGACTGTGAAAACAGGGTTGTAACTTTAAAGGTGGTAAGGAATGGTAAAGACCCACCTTATTATAATGGAGAAATAGACTAAGGAGGTGCAGACTGGAAAGAAATAGAGTTAGAAATGGCTGTGGAAGTAAGGAGAAATTGAAGGAACTTACTAGGAAATTGAATCTAGCAAAGAAGGCAAGCATAATTGGCAGTCATACGAATTTTAGTGTTAAATGGAAGGGTATGTATAGGTATTTTAAGGCAGAAACAGGTTCCAAGGAGGACATTTCAAGAGGGTAATTAATGAACAAGGAGAGTGTGTATGTGAGGATCTTCAAAAGGCAGAAGTATTCACTCAGCAATATGTAAAGATTGATGGTCACAAGGATAATGTCCAGATAGAGGAGTTGACTAATGCTAAAGAAATATTAAAATTTACAATAAAATACAAAATTTGAAATCTAGAAAAGCGGTTGGAATTGATAAGATTTCTGGGGATATACTAAAGACAATGGGATGGGATATAGTACCATATCTGAAGTACATATCTGATCATTGTTTGGTTGAAGGAACTATACCAAATGAATGGAGAGTTGCTACATAAGCCCTTGTGTATAAAGGAAAGAGTGATAGACATAAAGCTGAAAATTACAGGCCAGTAAGTTTGACATGCATTGTATGTAAGCTTTGGGAAGGCATTCTTTCTGATTATATTAGACATACAGTGAAACTCGGTTAAGAAGTTCCTGCATAAGAAGTTTTCCCGCCTAAGAAGTGTGATATTCTTGGTCCCTTGATCAGTTGCATTAAGACATATGTATATTTTTCCCGTTTAAAGTGTTCTGTTGTAAATATATTTCCCGCTTAAACAGTTCAGATTTTAGAGCCCCTTGAGATAGAAAACGTCCGCTCAAAGCAGCCCGTGGTTAGAACCCTCCAGTCTCCGCGCAAGTTGCACCCTGTGTTAGACCGTGCGCGCGCTCGCGGTGTGTGTCTGGTGTCACGGAAAATGTGCGGGCCTGCCACGGCCATATGACGTCACGCTATGACAACACGGACAGCAGATGATCACTCTCGACTTGTGGAATCGAATCGAACCCATCAGTCAAAATTTCCACTCCACCGTTCCATCTAGCGGAATAAAATCGAACGGGATTCTACGTAAGAAACAAAGTACGCAATGAATGATTTGATAAAACTTTAATGCAGTAATTTGCGGGCCGCGACAGGGTGAAGTCATTAATCGAGGTGGCCTAAACATTAATTAAAAACCGTAAAGTGCATTTGCCCACAACATTACTGTTAACCTACCACAAAACTGAATATTCTAACCTGTCTGATTTTTCATTCCCTTGCTTATTTCCTTCCAGGCATTCTGTTTTACGTTGTTGCAATAATACTTGTGGGCCTTGCCGTAGAGGAAATTACGTTTTTGAACTAAACTGATAAGATTTTCCGTGTCTATTACTAGTGAGGTGAATAAAAACAACTTCGCGACTCTATGCAGGAAACAGCCGATTTGCCAGCAGCCAGCTGATACACATGCCGCCAAACAGCCGACCGAAAGATCCCGATCGTTTACGAAGTTGAACGAATGTTGATAGCCAACTGGGTGTTGAGGGAGGCACACATAGGCATTGCAATACCACGTGTTGGCATAAAATTGAAAGTTATTTTTAATTTTACCTTTATACGAGCTAAACATTGTATTATCGTGTCACTCGTAATTATTACATCGCATTATTAGAACGTAGCACAAGGATGAGGAGACATCAAATAAAATTCTCGCGGGGAAAGAAACTGTTTAAGTTTAGATGTGCTAGCGTTGCTACTGCACCTTTATCTCTCCCACGTAATACCCCGGATACATTTCCATGCACTAATTTCTACCAACTTCGAACCTGTGTTTCTCTTCTTCATTACCTATAGCATGAAGAGGACTGAAGCGGGAAAATAAACTCAATACTGGCTTGGCCATGCGGTACTTGTGAAACAGCCAGAAACTACGCCCGTTGCCGTGACAACCAGTAGGAATGCAGGGGCGATTTAGGCCTAGGTTCTAAGAATCTCTTAAGAGTAAGTTGCTAGATTTCCCATTTGCTGCCGTTATCCTTGAAGCAGGTGTCAGGGGTGTGAGGAAGATAGAAAGCACATGCTAACAAACTAGTACACGTCTTGTCTTTGCTTCTTGTAAGCCTAAGCTACGGATTGCCAAGCATAGTGTAGCGTCGTAATTAGTATGAATAGGAGTAGGTGAAGTTACTTGTACTTGTAATATCAACGTACAAGCTTTTTTTAAAAAGTGAAAATGAGCGCAACTCAGAGGAAAGAGATCAAGCGAAAGGCACTAATAATAAAAGACAAAGTGGAGATTATAAGGAAAGTGGCGTCATCTACACTTTCTCGTGTTGCTTTGGCAAAGGAGCTGGGGATGCCGCCGTCTACTTTGAACGATATTATAGCGAAGAAAGAAGAGATCTCTGCTTCTGCAGGGAATACTTCAGCAAATTGTAAGGAAGTTAAATCTGAAAAGTACGATGAAATAGAACAAGTTCTGCTAATATGGTTTAAACAGCAGCGAAGTTTAAACATACCTTTCAGTGGGACTATTGTGCAGGAGAAAGCCTCATGCAAATTAAGGGTACCTTTTACCGCGTCGAGCGGGTGGCTGGAACGCTTTAAAAATCGAGCCGGCATCGTTTACAAAGCCGGCCCCGTGGTGTAGGGGTAGCGTGCCTGCCTCTTACACGGAGGCCCCGGGTTCGATTCCCGGCCAGGACTGGGATTTTAACCTGGACCTGGTTCGAGGTCCACTCAGCCTACGTGATTAGAATTGAGAAACTATCTGACGGTGAGATATCGGCCCCGGTCTAGAAAGCCAAGAATAACGGCCGAGAGGATTCGTTGTGCTGACCACACGGCACCTCGTAATCTGCAGGCCTTCGGGCTGAGCAGCGGTCGCTTGGTAGGCCAAGGCCCTTCAAGGGCTGTAGTGCCATGGGGTTTTTGGTTTTCGCTTACAAAACAATTTGTTGCGAAGCAGAGAGTGTAAGTTAGATAGATAGATAGATAAATGTCTTTATTGGCGTAGTTAAGGCCATTAGGCCTTCTCTTACACTAAGTTCGCAGGGAAGGGAAGTGTGGAAGGACATGGTTCTGCCTGCTAAAATAATCAAACCTTGCAACATTTTTATATAACTTAATATGTTCCCTTCTCTTATCAAATATATTTATAATATGGTATGTTCAATTATTTTACTTTATCTCTAAAAATATTGTCATGATAATCAAATTTTTATATTGTGGCTTTCTGTAAGCAGCTCTTATATATCGGCCTATTTCGGTATTGTTCACAAACGAGGAATCTGTTGGCTGTGTGTTTCATATGTATTTCAAAGTACAGAATAAGTTTTTGGGCATTACCCCTTTTAAGAAGTTTCCTGCTTAAGAAGTTTTTTTTTTGCAGTCCCTTGAAAAACTTCTTAACAGAGTTTCACTGTATTTGCGAAATTAATAACTGGTTCAATAGAAGGCAGTTCAGTTTTAGGAAAGGTATTCCACTGAAGCTCAACTTGTAGGATTCCAGTAAGATATAGCAGATATCTTGGATTCAGGAGGTCAAAAGAACTGTATTGCGATTGACCTGTCTAAAGCATTTGGTAAGGTGGATCATGGGAGACTACTGGCAAAAATGAGTGCAACTGGACTAGACAAAAGGGAGACTGAATGGGTTGCTGTATTTCTAGAAAACCAATCTCAGAGAATTAGAAGAGGCAAAGCTTTATCTGACCCTGTAATTAAGAAGGGAATTCCTCAAGGCAGTATTATTCGACATTCATGTTTTCATATATATATGTAAATGATATGAGTAAAGGCGTGGAATCAGAGGTAAGGCTGTTTGCGGATGATGTTATTCTGTAGAGAGTAATAAATAATTTACAAGATTGTGAGTAACTGCAAAATGACCTCGATAATGTTATGAGATGGACAGTAGGCAATGGTATGATGATAAACGGGGTTAAAAGTTAGGTTGTGAGTTTCACAAATAGGAAAAGTCCTCTCAGTTTTAATCACTGCATTGATGGGCTGAAAGTTCCTTTTGGGGATCATTGTAAGTATCTGGGTTTTAATATAAGGAAAGATCTTCATTCGGGTAATCACATAAATGGGATTGTAAATGAAGGATACAGATCTCTGCACATGGTTATGAGGGTGTTTAGGGTTTGTAGTAAGGATGTAAAGGAGAGGGCATACAAGTCTCTGGTAAGACCCCAACTAGAGTATGGTTCCAGTGTATGGGACCTTCACCAGGATTACTTGATTCAAGAACTGGAAAGAATCCAAAGAAAAGCAGCTCAATTTGTTCTGGGAAGAAATGGGAGAAAGAAGACGAGCTTCTCGACTAAGTGGTATGTTTAGATGTTGATTCCCGTAGTGAACCTGAAATATTTGTCCCGAATGAGTAAATTTATAATACCAATATAAATGGTCCGTTATTGGACATTATACATTTTCCAGCTAACTCATTCCTGGTTGCCAGCGTTTCGCCCCATGTGCTAAGTTGGGCTCTACGGTATGCACTAGCCATGCGTCTTGGTGGGTGTGCTAAGTACCAACTGATCAGCCCAACTTAGCACACAGGGGTGAAACACTGACAACCCGGAATGAGTTAGCTGGAAAATTTATAATGTCCAATATTAGACTATTTATATTGGTATTATAAGGGGTATGTTCCGAGCTGTCAGCGGAGAAATGGCGTGGAATGACATTAGTAGACGAATAAGTTTGAGTAGCGTCTTTAAATGTAGGAAAGATCACAATATGAAGGTAATGTTGGAATTCAAGAGGACAAATTGGGGCAAATATTCATTTATAGGAAGGGGAGTTAGGGATTGGAATAACTTGCCAAGGGAGATGTTCAGTAAATTTCCAAGATCATTGAAATCATTTAAGAAAAGGCTAGGAAAACAACAGATAAATCTGCCACCTGGGCAACTGCCATAAATTCAGGTCAGTATTAATTGATTGATATTTTCAGTGTTAATGATAATATATATATATATATATATATATATATATATATTATTATATAATTATAATTGTTGTTTGGGGATTAAACATAAGAATAGTGTCATCAAAACTGACATGACCCATCTGAGAACACTATAATAATCGCAATGTAATAATAAATGATATATTCATAAATCATGACCGAAGAGTTGGGACCACCATTTGTGTTGGCCATGCTGAAAGCCATTTTTGATATTCTAACTCCATGGGGAGTAATATTTTTTGGAAACGGAGAATTCACTTCTCCTTTAGCAGGTTAGCAATCCCTATTTGCTAACACGGCGGGACCATGCGCTTGGTCTGCCACTGCTAAGCAGAGTCCCGGAGGGGTGTGCCAATCCAGCTGATGAGCCCAAATGGCACGTCTGGGCGAAACTCTGCAAAATGCACACGGCCTAACCACCCAAAAGCTGGTTCAATTCCTGTGAATAAAATTTACCTAATTTTGGAAATACTTTGTTGAAAAAATAAGGTTTTCAATCACAGAAATAACATTTTGCCCGACTTCTTTACTGTTAAACCTGAAAGAAAACATTTACTCTAAATAATTTAACATCAGTATTATTTATTTTATTTTTTAAATATTTTTTTTTGTGTGTGCTGCAATTAACTCACAAGGCAGGACACAATGTTATTTACTGCACTCATCTCTTTCATTGATGTCAGGTTCTTCATGGTCCAATATTGTACATGGTGAACAACTTTGAGTGTGCGAGAATTTTTAGATGCACAGTCATTATTTCCAACATACTGGGAATCACTTTTGCCAACAATATCACTGTCTAAATCACCTGGATATTGAAGCATATCATAATAATTCAGGCTTGAACTTAGCACAGCCATTGAAAGAAAAGGTGACAAACACATTCAGGAAAAGAGTAATGAAATTATGTACAATTATGACTCAGGAAATACAGCGAACACACAAAATACCAACAAAACAAAATAAACTTTAAACTGATAACAAGATCAAATTAAGGTATTTGTAAGCCACACAGAAAAAGATCCATACCATAACAGCTTCAAACTGCCACAACATAAAACACCTATGCACAATCGAATATTAAAAAAATTTTTTTGTAGGACTGGCAAATCTATCCGATGAGGAAAAGTAATGCTTTTAGTTGCCATCATGGTCACCCAATGCCATCTAGCAGCTACACAAATGACTAAAATACTTCAATACAACAAAGTTGATGCATACAGATCAGCCAATGAATACAAGAGGATTAAAACAATAATCATCTCAATATGTTTGTCTCACTTGAAGCAACAATTTTTAAAAATTGGGTATTCTTTTTCAATGATCCCACAGTTTGATCGTATCTGTCTCTCGCCATAATATTTCTCGGAGTGCAGCTATTTCAACTTTGTATCTTTGGAGCTTATGTTCTAATATCCTACTAGCACCTACTTGGTGGAGGCTTCTGGTATTCTAAGTTGCAATTCCCAAATTATATCCATGAACTTGCCAGGGTTGCTTATCCTTAAAGACAGTTCAGCTCTTTCTTCTTCTTCTTGGATTCTCAACAAGGATTTATTTTGAAGGGAAGACATATCGGCTCTTCACCCAAACCCCAACCTGACAGGACTAGGTTATCCCATTTAGGGCCGGTTCTACCACCTACTGGTAAAGTAGCGCGTAATTTGCCCTCCGCGTAAAAGGATGTTTCCGTTCGACCACCCCCAGGTAGCGCTATCGGCAGCATAAATCGTAGTTACCGGGGGCGTAATTTATCGGCCACTTCGAGGGCCCGATAAGACTTTACCTGCCGGGCAAGTTTTGAGAGTTGAACATTATTAGCTGTATTTCTGGTGACATACAACTTAAATTAGCTTAGTATACTGAAAAAAGCATGATGCTGTAACAGTGGCCGACATTGTATTGCAGGATCTTGAACATTAATGCTTCCCTTGTGTTGCAACGGTCACACCAGTCTCTCGCATCAGTAGCTTAGGGAACACATTATATAAGTCAAGCTTTCGTAAAGAAACTTTAAAAGAATATAAAATCAAAATCTATTTGTAAATCATTTCAAATGGGCTTTAGTTTTCTACTTTTTCAGTTTTCAGACACGAGGTATAACTTAATATATAGTATGTACCGTACCCTAACTATTCGAGTGTTCTTGTAGCGTAATACGAGGTATGCAGGTTCCAGTCTTTATTATGACGAATCTTTTTTTATTTCCATTATTAGCGTTGTGTTAATCTGTATGCCTCTGTTCATACGTTCTTTTGTTAATAATATATTTCATTGAAATATTTAATCGCAATATTATGTCTACTAGGAAATTGCTTTATATGCATGCTACTTATAGAAAGTGATGTTATGATTAATAGCACATAGGACTGTCGCCCAGGTAGCAGATTCCCTATTAGTTGTTTACATAGTCTTCTTGTAGATTATTTCGAAGAAATTGGAAACTATTCCATTCCCGAATTCCTCTTCCTATGAATGGATATTTATCCCGATTAGTTCTTTACATTTACAGTACCTTCCAACTTTATCTTCATAAAGTTAAACATTAGAATGAAATACTTTATCAATAAATGAAAGCAGGTTGAACTAAACGAGGTCACAGAACTATTTGCAAATAGAGCATCGTGGAGATAATCAATTCACAGAAGCCTGCAGATAGAATGCTCAAAGGCAATAAGTCCGTAAAGAAGATGTGTGTGTACATAGGCCTACGTATATGGAAGCGTGTGAAAGAGAGTTAAGAACAACGGCAGGGATCGAAAATACATTTT
This sequence comes from Anabrus simplex, assembly GCF_040414725.1. NCBI lineage: Eukaryota > Metazoa > Arthropoda > Insecta > Orthoptera > Tettigoniidae > Anabrus > Anabrus simplex. The sequence goes on from NC_090265.1 coordinate 1,557,319,326, forward strand.
AAAATGTAAATTAGAAATACGATGAAAACCTGCATACCTTCTATTATGGAGCGAGCGACTTGACCAATCTACTACGAGAATACATTTCAAAACGCTGCCTTACATGACAGGTTATAACGGGCGTACGAAAATATAATCTCAAGATTTTAATCCTGATTAGGTATTGATATTGAAGATCATAGATTAAAATCACGAAAGCTTGACATAAATCGTTGTCCATACCTCTTAAAACTCCCCTTATTAGGCTTTTTGGTGATAATAAGCAAACGCAAGCACAGGGAAATAAGACAATCGAAATGAGTTTCATGCATCTGACGATAGATAGCACCACACTCGAAAGCGAGAAGTCGCTGAAAATCAGTCTAGCCAACTTCGTATATCGGTGTCTAGCTCCTGGTAGCTACCTAGCGCTTGCGCAGAGGTGGTTGGACGCAAGCCAAAGTACCAGCCGATTTACACCTCCAGGTAGTTTACCTCCCGGGCAGCTGCCAGCCACTTTACCAGCAGATGGCTTAGGTGGCAGAACACTCAGGATCATCTGACCACATAAGTCCCACCATCACGATGAGGTAAGGATACCTTTGATGGGGCATTCATAAACTAACGACTCTTAACTGTCACTTGATTCACTTGACATTATACACAATGCTCAAATATTTATTCACCAGTGAACAGTTCTACTCAAGGTAAGGCAAAGTTCTACAAAATTCCACTGTGTAATACACCATGATTTAAATGTCTCAAGCATTTCCGTGGATAGGATTCAAAAGAACGCTTGGATAGACGTTAATTTAATGTAACTTTAAGGCTTTTCAGTCCGTCGAAAACACTAATTATAACACATAACACTAACATACCTGTAAAAAAGAATACACAGTATTAAACAAAGAATGACATTTCATTCTACAAGAACATCCTCATATTCTATCAGATTACTTTAAATCATGTGAATATATGTACAATACTATTTACGTTGCATAGACTTATCAATGATTGAGAGTTGGAATTATTATGAACAAGTATTAACATATAATTCAACACTCACAGTCTTAAACTTATAGAAATGTTTCTGTATTTATCTAAGCTGCTAAAGTGTAGTTCATTGCCTTCAATCCCTGCTTCTGGACTGTGGTCATGATGGGAGTGAGTGAAAGTTGCTGTGGGCGTTGAACTCTGTTCCGTGGGGAGGGGGAAGTAAGGGAGTGTTGTGAATCCTTCCTTCTGTCCATTGGAGAGGGTTAAGCTGCTTTTTCATGTTATAATGTACTTTATGTATTAGGGAGTAAATTCAAATTAATGATTTTGATTAATTAAAGTATGGAATTGAATTAGACGGCATCTTTTAAGACATTATTTTCAGTGATGAATAATAACAGACCATCCGTCATATTGTCACCGAATGTCCTAGGAGGTCATACTCCAGTCAGCTGAAGGAGTTTGTGTGCGCTTCTGACAGGGTTGTACAATGGTTGGACAGCTTGGATTTAAGTTTATGAACTGTTTTAGAGATTGGTTGATTGTTTAAGGTGTTATATTGTTTGTTATATTTTTGAATATTTGTATGTAGAGTTATGTACTAGCCATAAGCTAAATAATAATAAATAAATAACCTAATAAACAGCCTTGAGTGGCAAAAGGCATTCCGTAAATTCAGAGAATTTACTACAGATAAGAATATCCTAACCCACATTACAGACATTTAAATTAGAGATTTCCTCCTGTGGGATTCATTAAGCACTAATGCAAAGAGTGTGTAAATGTTGTCCAGATGTTAATTAAGTAGGGCGAAAAGGGGGAATTTTATACGTGTACAATTTTAGTTGGCTTGGTTAGCTCTTTAGCTTTGTAAATTTTGATTGTTTCTTTAATATTCCCAGATTTGCCTTTTTTTGTAAACTGCTCTTGTGGAGGGGAGGGAAAGTAGGGGAGTTGAGGAAAGAATATCCTAACCTACATTCCAACATTTAAATCGCCCGAATGCAAGTTGACAGCTACGTGAGCCAAACTCACAGCCACTTGCTCCGTGGCAGCATGACAATACTACTCTCTGCCGACAGCGAGTATGGACTGACAACCATAATGAGTACTCAGGTAGCTGTTGGGCAAGGTCAAACCGCGTCAGTGCCTTGTCTGCCTGCTCTGTGCGACGTTGCCTGTGTTGTGTCTGTGATCGTTTAAAATGTTTAAACAAATTGAGAACCCCGCCAGTTGTGAGGTGAGGGCCGTGATTAAATTTCTTAATGCACGAAACGTTCGACCTTGTGATACTCATCGCCAATTAATGGTTGTGCATGGAGACAATGTGATGGACGAGTCGTCTGTTCGGCGCTGGTGTCGCAACTTCAACCTGGGGAGGGGGAATACACATGATGAGGAGCGTTCAGGGAAACCATCTGTCATTACAGACCAACTGCTGAGGGCAGTAGACGAATGCGTGAGGAACGATCAGCGCGTCACAATTGATGAACTCTGAACATTTTCCTAATGTGTCTCGAACTTGGGACGAAACATGGGTTTGTTATGCATCACCTGAGAGTAAACGACAGTCGTGGAGTGGCATCATGCTCATTCACCAACCAAACCAAAAAAATTCATGACAGTTCTGTCCACCAGGAAACTAATGGCAACCGTTTTCTGGGATCGCCAAGGTGTACTTCTCATTGATTTTATGGCCCGTGGAGACAATTAATGCTAATGCGTATTGTGAAACATTAAAGAAATTACAGAGGGGAAGACAAAATCGACGGCGAGGTCTATTGTCTACAGGCGTCATTCTCCTTTATGACAATGCCAGGCCTCATGCAGCTGCGATAACACAACAACTTTTGCAGCAATTCAAGTGGGAAACCTTCGACCATCCCCCGTATAGCCCGGACTTGGCCCCTTCGGATTTTCATCTCTTTATGAAGCTTAAAGACTTTCTGGCGGGTAAAAGAATGGACAGCGATGAAGAACTTAAATGAGCCGTGACTACGTATCTCAATAAGCTGGCGACGGAGGACTATGATGCTGGAATACAAAAACTCGTCCCACGTTATGACAAATGCCTAAATTTGCTTGGAGATTATGTGGAGAAATAGTGTAAAGTATGCTCTTTCCAATAAAAATATGTATATTTGTTAATATTTACTCCTGTGTCTGGTTCCAGGTCCACTCAGCCTACGTGATTACCTTTAATTGTGGAGCTATCTAATGGTGAGATGGCGACCCCAATCTACAGAGCCAGGAATATCGGCCGAGAGGATTCGTCGCACTGACCATGCGCACCTCGTAATCTGGAGTCCTTCGGGCTGAGCAGCGGTCGCTTGGCAGGCAAAGTCCCACTGGGGCTGTAGTTTGGCTTGGTTTAGGAGTTTTGTAAGATTATAATTATACATATTTCATTTTTGTGATGTTTAGCCAAATTGTTGATGGTTTTCATTCATTCCCGGATTTTCCGTTTTCCCATATTGTACGTTTTATTTTCATGGTCCCTCGAAAAACGGAGAATCGAGGTTTCACTGTACCAGTAGGCCAGAGTTTTTGGCAGAAGTTCATAATTGATTGCATTACTGTAATGGCATTGCATTTCTGCAGCTCTTACATTTTTAACAACATGGGATTAACGTTCTCCCCTGTTAAGGGAAAAACTAAAATGTTCAAAACACATCATTCCATTGAGTCTATGGTTTCATCCACAATGACTCCCACATTGCAATCAAGACACTTTCTCCTTGATTCTTTGTATGGTTTCTTCGTAAACAGGCTCCATGTAGTTTTTTCTTCAAGTACTCTCATCGGGCATTGACATCTTTGTGTTGCTTTCAAGAAATCCCTTTAAAGATGGATGGTTCACCTTATTGCGTGGAATTCCTGCTTGTGTAAGAGCTGCACACAAATCAATGTTTAATTGTTTCAAATTTTGGCTTTTTCAGAACTCTGTTGAAATGCATTTCGTAACAGAGGTTGCTGCGATTTGTTTGCTTGAAGAGTCTTATTCATTTGATGCTTAGAGCTGGAAATGTGTTGCTTGATGCGTCTCGCTGGTGTTTTTCACCTAACAAAATTATTGAATCACAAATAGTACATCACATAACAGTTCCTTCCGTGTCTATGAAATCTTGTTTGAATCTCTGAGCCAGAGCACAAAATCGGGCACTGGACACCTTTAGCATGAGAAAATTTAGTAGTACACTCGTTTAGTAATGTAACAAAGTGCTAACACCAGCTCATTTGCTAACTCAATGCAACTATCACACAAATCACTCTTGCGCTCACTCGCTGTCCACACTCTCTTATAACACCGCAACAGTTACCAGAATGTTCTCATTCATGCTGGGACTGCAGTCTCGGCGATTCCTACTACCTACGAGCAGAACCCAGTCTCAATTCTCGGAACTACGCGAGTGCAGTTGCTGACATCTCTGCGTCAAAAGCCTCCGCCTTCATGTGAACAGATGACGTCTCTCACAGTGACAAACTCACATTCACGAACAGCAGGCTACTGATTCTGGTGTGATAGAATCACTTATTGTCAGCTGCATGATTGCGGTCTACATTATAGCGGTAAAGCAAGAGAAAGAGGTTTTGTCGAACACACAATTATTTTCCATTGTTACAGGTGTGCTTTAAACTCCCACACAGTGTTTACTGAAAGAGGTAGGCTTACTATTCGCACGTACGCAGCAAGCTGAAGAGACGTTAATTGGAAGTTAAATATTTTATATTGATTAGAAATCTTACAGAATACATTGGAATTAAACTTAAAAGAAGAAAAGGGGGGAAAAGGGGATTGTGGACATGGTTGGTGGAAAAGGGGATAAAGGTCCCAAAAAGGAAAAAAGGTGCGTGAAAAATGCCTCTTCACAACTATAAACAAAATTCCACACTGTGATATTTCTGAACAGCTTTAATTTACCCTAACAAAAAAGGTGCGAACCTAAAGATCCTAACCCTGGTTATAACAAAAGTTTTAATTGTAAGTTTTTAATTGTAATGTAATGTGTAATTTTAATCAAGTCATCAATGCTTTTAGGGAATTAGTTTTGCTGAGGAAGATAATGGACTATTTTCTTAAAACATGTATAAGTAGATGAATGTAATAAAGTGTTTTGTTTAAGAGTGTATAGTATTGACAAGGCAGACTCCTACTCCTGATTTTCTCACAGCATGAGTCATCCTTCAGCACAACAATGAGAGACTGCACATAGCAGTAGCAACTGTGAACCACATTGCCATCTTCAGTTGAGTGTGCCTGGACCATGCCCCCTACAGTCCTGTGCTGGTGCTCAATGATTTCCATTTCTTCCCTATGTCAAAGATGATACTAAAAGGGTGATGTTTCACCATCAGAGACGTTTTTAAGCATCCTGTACCGAGGACACAGGCTTTTACCAACAGAGGTTCTTCAAGCTCATGAAGTGGCAGGACAAATAAATCAATGCCAGTGGGATTAAGTAGAAAAGTAGATGACTAATGCCCCTTTGAGTTCAGATCATTTTGTGCCCTGACAAAGTTTATTGCAAATGGCAGACTAGAGAATCTTATTTTCTGACTAGATTTGAAAAGAACATGAGCTATATTGAAGCCATACTGAGTTTACATAGATACTGTGACATATTCATAATATTTGAACTTGAATCAAATCAGATCAAATAATTTCTAATAATAATGTTATTTGTTTTACGTCCCACTAACTACTTTTTAAGGTCTTCGGAGACGCCGAGGTGCCGGAATTTAGTCCCGCAGGAGTTCTTTTACGTGCCAGTAAATCTACCGACACGAGGCTGTCGTATTTGAGCACCTTCAAATACCACCGGACTGAGCCAGGATCGAACCTGCGAAGTTGGGGCTAGAAGGCCAGCGCCGTAACCGTCTGAGCCACTCAGCCCGGCAAATAATTTCTGACAGTCATTCTGCCAATATTTTAGCAATGTCAGTGGATATAGAAAATATTAAAAAAAGCTATTACATTCACTACTTACCTGAATTAGGAGCTGAGAGTTCTTTGGCAAACTTAATGAAGAGAAACATATTTTGGGGAGATTTGCAGATAGTCTTAAAGGCATTGTATGCAGCCTCACGGAGGGGAAGGCTTGTTTTCTGGCGTGCACACCAAGCAAGTGCATACACCAAATACTGTGGGTGTGCCGAATATCCATCACTGAATGCCTGGAAACAGATATGTATTAATGTTATAACAGAAGCTTTCACAGTATGAAATTACACTTATTCTTTATGGGCTACACCATATGGAAGAAATTATACAAAATATACAAAAAAGCGTTGACGTTTCAATTGACCCATGTCAATCTTCATCAAGACAATTGACGAAAGAACTAGCACTTTGTCGTCAAGGCGTACTCTCTATGCTACAGACTATTGTTGATCTCTAAGCAAAGCAATTACCGGGAACCAAGGATGTAACCTGTATCTCTTTTGAAATAATTAAGAGGTTTTCTTGTTGCTATCGCTTCTCTTACAATCCTAGAACCATTGTGTTTCCCTCGAGCCAGTACTTCAGTTCCTTTGAACACGACATCGTGGCCAGGTGACAAGTAATTATCTGCTAATGCTGAGCTGACTTATCTGGTTGGTTACATCAAATGCATCTGTCATGTTCCTTGATGCATGTGGATACCAATCTTGACATCTGTCCAATATAAACTTCACCACACGTGCATGGTATCTTGTAGACACCAGGATGTTGTAATATGGGTAGGCCTATCCAATCTTTAGCTGGACCAAGAAGTTGCTGACCGGGCGAGTTGGCTGTTGGTTAGGGGCATGTAGCTGTGAGCGTACAACAATATTACGAATTATGATAATTATTGCAAACTTCTGTACACATTAGCATCACACTTGAAAAACACGAGTAAACTTTAGGGATGTATGTTCGCACTGTTCACAATGTAAGTAACTTAATTTTAAGAACTCCTATGACTGGGCGAGTTGGCCGTGCGGTTAGGGGTGCGCGGCTGTGAGCTTGCACCTGGGAGATAGTGGGTTAGAATCCCACTGTCAGCAGCCCTGAAGATGGTTTTCCGTGGTTCCCCATTTTCACACAGGCAAATGCTGGGGCTGTACCTTAATTAAGGCCATGGCCACTTCCTTCCAACTCCTAGACCTTTCCTCTCCCATCGTCATCATAAGACCTATCTGTGTCGGTGCGCCGTAAAGCAAGTAGCAAGAACTCCTATGGCTAGGCAATCAGCATTTTCATTGGTATTACGTTCCCGCTACTCTTTGCCTCTGTGATTTTTAAGTTAATTTTCTCTCCAAAAAGTAATTATTCCAAAGAAGGCAAATTAATAGATGTGTTTAATTTTCATTGTAATGGCACTCTCTCCACTCTGCCTTTTTACATCCTCAGAAAGACTGCCTTAGTGGTTTTCCCAGCTGAAATAAAATAGGTAATTACAGTGTGCGATTAAAGGCAGTGTTATCATATGAAATACTTGATTATATGAAAAACCACACCTTTCCTCACTTTTAACGAACAGTAGTACAATGCTGATCTAACACTACAAAGTTCCATAGCTGGAATGTTCAGGCTGCAGACAGCTGTGAGCCGTGAACATTTTTATTTCTTTTGTAACTACGAAGATATTTTCATATTTCTATTGCCTTTCTTGCAATCCTGAACCATTGTGGTTCACTCGAGCCAGTAGTTTGGTATGTTTGAACTTGACATCATGGTCAGGTGACAAGGCGTGATCTGCTAACGCAGACTTATCACTGCATATATGCCTGCTACTTCCTGTGGGATGGCAAGTATTATGAGCAGTCGCACAGTGTAGCAATGGGTAGCATGTGATAGCTAACTTTTACATGGAGTGTTTTGAAAACTCTGCTCTGTCTTCAGAACTTGTTAAACTAAGTCTGGTGGAGGTATCATAACGTGGGGAATACCGATCATTTTTTTTATTTTTTAGTGTAACTTTTTCAGGAATTATAGTATTGAACTGCACAAATTAAAGTTTGTTTAATTGTAACTTGCTATTATTTTGGCAGTTAGTTTAATTTTTTCAGCTTTCCATAAAATAGATTTTAAAAATGTTTTATGATCGGTATTACCACATACCATGGGGTAACACTTGTTTCGCATTCTAAATGGTAAACGCCATCACTGGAGTTATACAGATCAAATTTTAAGTTTTTAAAAATATTACTGATGGCTTCAGATGTGAGGCAGCAGCAAAATTAATTAATTAATTATTTAGTTATTTATTTATTTAGTTAGTTATTTAAGGACATAGTGATAGTTAATACAGAAAACATAATGAATAACCGTAATAATAATTCAGTGGATTACAATCTTAATTTCGTTATATCTACAGGAACAACCTTACATAAATTAAACAAAAATAAGTTTTTAAATTGTGGATATAAATAATTGCCAATCACTATTGAGATGCTCTCTATTCAAGCTGAATTTCTTTTGTATTTGTGAAGGAAAACCTTCCGCGAGAGCAAGATAACATAGTCACTTTCCTCACTGTTTGCTCTTTTCCACTTCTGCAGTATCAGGGTTGTCTAGAAACACAGAAGTGATCGTACATTCTTTAATACTATTTTTCCTCATAAAACTGACTTCATACTCATAGGACGACTGGAGGCTGGTCAAACACAGCAGGTCGTAGCATGGGCCCTCGGTGTTCCACAAAGATTATGGCAACGATTGCAGCAGACAGGAAACGTGTCCAGGCGCTACAGTACGGGATGTCCACAGTGTACATCACAAGAAAACCGATATCTCACCATCAGTGCCCGCAGACGGCCATGGAGTACTGCAGGTAGCCTTGCTCGGGACCTTGCCACAGCCACTGGAACACTTGTCTCCAGACACACAGTCTACAGATGACTGAACAGACATGGTTTATTCGCCCGGAGACCTGCAAGGTGCATTCCACTGACCCCTGTTCACAGGAGAGCCCGTAAAGCCTGGTGTCAAGAACACAATACATGGTCATTGGAACAGTGGTCCCAGGTTATGTTCACAGACGAGTCCAGGTATAGTCCGAACAGTGATTCTCGCCGGGTTCTCATCTGGCGTGAACCCGGAACCAGATACCAACCCCCCTTGAAAGGGACCTGTATGGAGGTAGTGGTTTGATGGTGTGGGGTGGGATTATGATTGTTGCACGTACACCCCTGCATGTCTTTGACAGAGGAACTGTAATAGGTCAGGTGTATCGGGACGTCATTTTGCACCAGTATGTCCGCCTTTTCAGGGGTGCAGTGATGGATGATAACGCACGCCCCCCCCCCCCCACAGAGGAGTACCGTGAAACAGAAGATATCCGGCGAATGGAGTGGCCTGCCTGTTCTCCAGACCTAAACCCCATCGAGCACGTCTGGGATGCTCTCGGTCGATGTATCGCTGCACGTCTTCAAACCCCTAGGACACTTCAGGAGCTCCGACAGGCACTGGTGCAAGAATGGGAGGCTATACCCAGCAGCTGCTCGACCACCTGATCCAGAGTATGCCAACCCGTTGAACGGCCTGTGTAAGTGTGCATGGTGATCATATCTCATATTGATGTCGGGGTACATGCGCAGGAAACAGTGGCGTTTTGTAGCACGTGTTTTGGGACGGTTTTCTTAACTTATCACCAATACCGCGGACTTACAGATATGTTTCGTTTGTGTACACTATGTGCCTAAGCTATTAGCGCCAGTTTTGTGTAGTGCCACGTTGTGTGGCACCACAATATGCAATTATCCTTAATTTATGAGCATGAGTGTAGTTGACCTATATGTGCTCTTACATCAATTTTTGAATGCTAAGGTTATTTTCTAAATGAACTTAGAGAGAGTATGTTTAATAAACAGTATTTTAAGGAACCTGATGGTCTTATTCAAGAATGCAAGCACCACCAAGTTACGTTCCCTTCAGGGCCGTCCAGCATCTTCCTCACATCTTTATGTCTGTCTATTCATATTAGTCGCCCTTGTTTTGTGTATTTTGTTTCTCTCTCCTCTGGTTGTTTATTATTATTATTATTATTATTATTATTATTATTATTATTATTATTACGTATATGGTGTATATTGTGTATAATGTTACCTCGTGGCACATTTTGCTTTATGTTCATCATTATGCTAAACCACTTAAAGATGCTAAAACTACTCCTACTAACCATGTTTTATACGGTAATTCTTCAATTCCTGATGACAAGTGTACAGTATGTCAGATTGTGTTTCTTCCAGCCTTGCTGCTAACTGTTTTTCAAGTGTTTCTTCCAATTTTGATGTAAATTGTTTGTCACAGAGTATCTGTTCCAGTTCAGAAGAAACTTTCCTTCAGTCATGTGGTATTTCTGCTGTGCCACCATGTCAATTGCCTTATGTGTGTATTGAAGTAAATAATGAACTGGTTTGTGCTTTGTTAGATTTCAGCAGTAGTGTAACGTTAATGAGCGAGGAAAGGTTTCATACCATGAAGGCTGTGTGCAAATTCCCTCCTTTTGACTGTTTCATTATCATGTCGCACTGTTAATTCCAATGTCCTGAACATCCTGGGTTCTATCAAGGTGAAAATTCGAGGTCATGATTTTAATGGAAAGTAACTACACTGCTTAAAAAAAAACCCACCTGGAAAGATGTCGATTTTGATATAATGGCATATGCCACCTGGGGAATAGTAGATGTACTGATAAGGGTTTCAACGTCATCCGTCAGCAGATAGCGTATTGGCATAACTACCAGATCACCATCTGTGTCTACCTTTTAAAAGAGATTGCTCACGGCCATAAGGCTCAGTGTAGTGCAAAAGTGTAAAGCAAACAGGCACCATGTCGCAGAGACGCATTCAAACTTCCTACAGCCAACACAGCGAGTTTGAAAGGGGTCAAATTATGGCCTTCCAAGTAGTGGGATGGTCCTTTCAGAGAAATGTCACACAAGTTGGAAGTGTCTCATCACTTGTGCAACAATGCTGACAACAGGGGACACGTGAACATTCTCACACAATTAGACGAGGCTCTGGACGTTGACACAGCATAGACGCCACCCAAGACAGTCATATTATAAGGGTAGCAGTGGCAGCTTATCACATTCTGGATCGCGAGTACAGAGAAGATTAACACAATGGAACCATTTAAAAGACTTTATTCCCTTTTCAAGAATATCGCAGTGAAGAAAAAAATTTGCTAAATTTACACAGAGCTCTATGGTTACTTCCCAGAGTTGTAATGTTTGTAAACGCTGTAAAATCACTTCTAACATCTCCTATGCATGCTCTTTGCTGTGAAAATCTTTTTCTACTAAACTGACTATGTCCACAGTAGAGATTAGACTGTATTTTGCATTGACCTGTCAAAGTGGCATATAACAAAGGCTGAATCTTAAAATTAGAAGAAGTCAATAAAATAGCATTCAGAACAAAGCACAGAACATCTTGGTTGCCACCAGATGAACACCTGATATAAAAAATAAGGGGGTTGTAGGGGTTGTAGTAAGGATGTAAAGGAGAGGGCATATAAGTCTCTGGTAAGACCCCAACTTGAGTATGGTTCCAGTGTATGGGACCCTCACCAGGATTACTTGATTCAAGAACTGGAAAAAATCCAAAGAAAAGCAGCTCGATTTGTTCTGGGTGATTTCCGACAAAAGACTAGCGTTACAAAAATGTTGCAAAGTTTAGGCTGGGAAGATTTGGGAGAAAGGAGACGAGCTGCTCGATTAAATGGTATGTTCCGAGCTGTCAGAGGAGAGATGGCGTGGGAGGACATCAGTACACGAATAAGTTTGAGTGGTGTCTTCAAAAGTAGGAAAGATCACAATATGAAGATAAAGTTGGAATTCAAGAGAACAAATTGGGGCAAATATTTTTTTAAAGGAAGGGGAGTTAGGGATTGGAATAACTTACCAAGGAAAATGTTCAATAATTTTCCAATTTCTTTGCGATCATTTAAGAAAAGGCTAGGAAAACAACAGATAGGGAATCTGCCACCTGGGCGACTGCCCTAAATGCAGATCAGTAGCGACTGATTGTGACTGAAGGGAGCTTTAAATGTAGGGTTACCTCTTATGATAAATCAAGCAGGACATGATTCCTTGAAGGGCACTCCTATGAAGGAGAAGGTACATGAGGGAACATATCTTTCAACCTTTAATTTACAGGAAGTTCAAAAATATTATACCTATTAGTCTTAAATATGCTATGTACTGGAAATACATACTTTTACTATATGAATAACAGCATCTGTAGCTTTCTCATCTGCTATAAGTTCTTCAACTGAAGTAAGACAGTTCTGAGGAAAGGACTTCACCAGGTGATCTACAGGCTGATAGAATGGTGTCTCTCGTCCAAAGTGAAGAAATCTCTTTAGCTTTATTTCTGGAGCCGTTGTCATGGCTGGGTTGTCAACTGCCAACGTGACACCCTTGAAGTAAATGATTCAGCTGAAAGATAAATAACATATAATATTACGATGATATTATGATGCTTACTATTTCACAGCTACACTAGTTGGTAGCATTTTCACCATCCCAAAACTATTTTAATATATAGTGTAATTTATATATGAAAAGTTTATTTACAAAGCCATCAAGCTTTCAGTCTTTTGTGACTATAAAAACAACCGATAACCTAGGGATCCGTAGGTCTTTAACACAGAATTTGGATCATTAGAACATGACTTTTCTATAAGTATTGATAGAATTCAAGCCACACATGCTTTGTTGATAAACTAACACTAAGTGACAGAAGGATGGGAAAGAGCTAGGATTGGGAAGGTAGTGTAAATTAAATATTTAAAATCATGTTAATGAATCGTAATACCAAGCAGTATTTTTCCCCAGTGTGTATAGAGTGTGCCTGTTGGAATACCACACCTCTCCAAGATACCAGCTAGTTAGTACACCATTCCGACACCACTAGAAGCCATTCTGGTAAACACAATGCAGTGAAAATCCACTAGGAAAGAGATGTCACTCCACCTGAAGCCAAGGAGACATTGTAACATGTGCCATGTTACATCCCCTCGATTAATGAGAAAAAAGCCACAGTTAATTATAATTTATGTTTATATTTTACAGCAGGTGGTTATCTTCATAAATATTAAATTAATTGCATGTATGGATATGCACTTAATAGTAACTACAGCAATGATCAAACAGCAATTGTATAACTGAATTGTATTGGGTAATTCTGTCGTGTCATCTGTGAATCATTATTTCGTTTAATTTCCAGGTTGAACCATGTTGTAGTTGTCTGTACATCACGAAGAGTTTGCCGACGGTTCAACCCGGAAATTAAACTAAATAATTCTTCACACCGTGGAAGCTTCACCTCTAAGATCTGTGAATCATATTGTAATGTGACGGGCTGATAAACAATTGGTAGCATTTAATCTTATGATTAAGATTTATTCTAATAATAATGCTATTTGCTTTACGTCCCATTAACTACTTTTTTCGGTCTTCGGAGACGCCAAGGTGCCGGAATTTAGTCCCGCAGGAGTTCTTTTACGTGCCAGTAAATCTACTGGCATGAGGCTGATGTATTTGAGCACCTTCAAATACCACCGGACTGAGCCAGGATCGAACCTGCCAAGTTGGGGTCAGAAGGCCAGCGCCTCAATCGTCTGAGCCACTCAGACCGGCAAGATTTATTCTAACTACTAATTGCTGGTACACTTAAACACGAGCTCCACAGATTACACTCTCCCTACTCACGCTAACTCAGTCACACCGATTGTTCACTCCATCACTTACAAGTTGACACAATCACATTATAGTTACACGAAGATTTTCAGTGACAGGATGGGAAAGGGCTAGGACTGGGAAGGCAGCGTCTGTGGCTGTAATTAAAGCACAGCCACCCCAGCATTTGACTAGTGTGAGAATGGGAAACTGAAAAGCCATCCTCAGGGCTGCCGACAGTGGGATTTAAACCCACCATCTCCCGAATGCAAGGATCACAGCTTCGCGACCCTAACTGCACAGCCAACTAGCTCACTCCAACAGTGTTTGTAGACTCCGCGCTGACATGACAATGACTTGAGGCACTCCTGTTTTTACTGAAGACAGTCTCAGTTCTGAGACAGAACAAAACTGAACACAACAAAAACACACTTCACAACCGAAACAGTCCACCATCTTGACTCCACAATGGACCCACTCAGCTGAACCCACAGCAATAACTCACACACACACACTCATACTGCATGGAACTCTTGGCAATACAAACACAGCACTCAGTACGCCACGCCAGTACATACACAGTACTCAGATATTGAGCTTCAAACACACTTAACAGAACAGACTGGGCTAATCACTGGTCACATGTCTGGTTTATATAGGCGTTTAGCAGTTCATAAACAGTCCAGAAGTCGAATATGCCCAGAACACACTTGACTCCTAATACTCTTGAGGTTTTGAATAGTGGCCAGAGGCTTCCAGGGAGATAACAGACGTCAGAGAAGGGCTGGTCTTGCACTTCTCGCTTCATACTAACTGGATGGCTGCATGGACAAACAGGACAGTGATGTCAACTGCTTACGCAGAGCCAAGCTAGCTCGCCCCTCCCTAGTCTCTGGCACAGTCTAGCAAATAAAATATCATCACAATATATATTTTGAAATGGGGGAAAATGTCCTGGAGAAGCATATGGGAAAGCACTACAGCCACCCATAGCGAGCTACAAGACCAAGTGCAGGGAGTCCATCTGGGGTCTACAGTCTCGCTTGCAGGGAGTATGAACCAAGACAGCTAACAGAGTGACATATAACCAGGACTCAAGATGCAGTGAAGGTCTTGCGAGGACTTTATTTGCTAGTTGTTTTACGTCGCACCGACACAGATAGGTCTTATGGCGATGATGGGACAGGAAAGGCCTAGGAATAAGAAAGCAACCTTGGTCTTAAGGTACAGCCCCAGCATTTGCCTGGTGTGAAAATGAGAAACCACGGAAAACCATCTTCAGGGCTGCCGACAGTGGGGTTCGAACCCACTTTCTCCCGGATGCGAGTTCACAGCTGCGCGCTCCTAACCGTACAGCCAACTCGCCCGGCCTTGCGAGGACTGACTAGAGATCATTCATTACTTTGACTCCAACAAGTCAGACTTTGGTCAGAATGAGCTGTTCATAGCGAGTTAAGTGTTATGATGGCGAGCGGTGAGACTTGCTTGCTTTGTTATCATAGAAGAAAACTTTTATCCTGTGCTTACCAGGCAGGAAAGTTTCAAGATGGCATGGCCGCAGCTGTATGGGAGCTTGGTGCCTAGGACAAGTATCTGTGGAGGCACTTACATCTGAGAGGCACATCTGGACCTCATGGTGGGACATCAAGGAGCGATATATGGATAGCAGGAAGGCATGATGCCTGTTGATTTGGTTTACACTGTGGCAGCCAGCAGAAAGGTTCAGAAAAGGACAAATATGAGGGATGAAGGTGGGAAGACAGAGGGGGATCACAAAGACTGTAAATAATGAATGAGGAACTACGAGTTATCTTTGGTCCTTTATTAAATGAATGCCATGAGGGAATCCTGTCAAGGTTTGACACTGTTAAGAATGACAAAAGTGGAGGGTGAGAATTACAGTGTCACTGAAATCAATGTAAATACATAGTGTACGTACATATAAAACTCGACCTGAAGTCATGGAGACATTTCCTCTAGTGCACTGTCGATGCATTGTGCTTATTAGAATGGCTTACAGTGGTGTCACAATTGTGTACTAGCTAGCCAGTGTTTTGGAGAGATGTGATATTCCAACTGACGAGCCTAATGCTATGTTGGGGTGAAACACTGGTTATTTTTACAATTAAGAAACTGGTAAAATTTAATTTCAGTTTCCCAACAGAAACTTAAATTTGATACTCATGACATTATTGATTGATTGTTGTTTAAAGGGGCCTAACAGCCAGGTCATCGACCCGATGACATCATTGAATTCAGCACTCTTCTCTGCAAAGATATTCTGCTTAATGTGTGGTTATGTGGACTAGAAAGGATCCTTAACAGCTACATTCTGGATGGGGAGGGAGGGGCAGTGGAAGAAAAGAAAAAAATAAAGTTATGCAAGGTGAAAAAATTTAAGGTGGAAAATAATGAAAAGAAATAAAACTGCCCAAAATGAACATTTTAATGAAGTGAAATCAAACTGTACATGCTATGGATCAAATGAGCCAGAGCTTTTGTTTAAAGGAGCAAAGTAAAGAGATTTTCAGACCCTCTTAATACTAATCACAGTGGACAAGGGAAGAGGACCCTTTAAATGTGAGGTTATCAGCTACAGAAAAAGAATTTTTTTTTTGCTACTTGCTTTACGTCGCACCGACACAGATATGTCTTATGGCGACGATGGGATAGGAAAGGCCTAGGAATGGGAAGGAAGTGGCCGTGGCCTTCATTAAGGTACAGCCCCAGCATTTGCCTGGTGTGAAAATGGGAAACCACAGAAAACCATCTTCAGGGCTGCCGACAGTAGGGCTCGAACCCACTACCTCCCGATTACTGGATACTGGCCACACTTAAGCGACTGCAGCTATCGAGCTCGGTGCAGAAAGAGAATAAGAAAACACTTCCTAGCTCTTGTAAACCTAAATCCATCAGGGTTGAGAGATGGTAATTATAGTTTCAATGGAAATTTTAAAATAAAAAATCATCCATTCTTAACTCTTATTGAAGACAGAGGAAGAGATCCAAACCTTCTACAGGGTGGGCAAAATAAAACTGACCCAGAAAATATTTATAAGACTGATGCAGAATTGACCCTAGTTAATGAACAGAACGGCCCATCACAGAAAATGCTGGAAACTGTGATTTCAATGCAACAATCAGTCGCTGTCACATGTTTGTGTGTCTGCATCTCCAGCATGCATTGCACCCAGTAGGTCTGTGTCGTTATGCATGAGAGTGTGCGAGCGAGAGGAAGACATGTTTAGTGACCAGATGAATGCAACACAAAATGGTGCTCACGATAAAACAGCGCATGTACATTGCTGACTGTTATGCGAACGATTAGCGGAAAACCTGTACGGAACTGTTTACGCACGAGTTTAAGTCTGGAAGTGTTTTGGTAAAACCTCCAGCTAAGTCTGCAAAGGAAAACTTAGTGGCAAAATGCCACGTAACAGGCTCTGTAGCGAATAAAAACTGTAACTATCCAAAAAGAGTTGCTCGAGTGAAGAAAAGCCTGGAATGAAGTCCGTCGAAATCTTAACGCCGCTTATCTGTGCAAGTGTGAATTAAGAGATCATTGTGTTGAAACATTATCAAAAAGGACCTGCATCTGAACGCTTACAAATTTATTGTTGCGTATGCATTAAAGGATCCAGACGAACCTTCATGTATTGAACTCTGCCCATAGTTTCTTAGTGAAGTGGAGTCAGGACTTTTGGATCTTCAGTTTTTCATTTCTTCAGATGAGGCATAGTTCAGCCTGTCAGGGTATACGAACTCTCAGAACATGTGCCATTATGCATTGGAAAATTCCGATCAATACGTCGATAAGCCGTTGCATAATCTCAAGATTGGTGTGTGGCGCGCAATGTCTGGTATCCGCATTGTAACACGGTTCTTTCACCAAACTGTTAATGCTAATTGGTATGTCCAGATACTATTTAATCCATATGTAGAACAACTCACAGAAAACAAACAACTGTATGGATATTTTCAGCAAGACGGAGCAACAGCACACACTGCCTTGACAACCTTGTCACAAGTGCACGAGGAGTTTGGTGAGGAGAGGGCAATCAGCAGAGGCAGTGCAAACAATTGACCACCTCGATTGCCTGATCTCTCTCCCTGTGATTGTTACCTGTGGGGGGGCAAATTGAACAGTTGGGTGTACTTCAATAATCTTCACAATGGAAGATCTACAGCAGATCATTGAAAACACTATTGCTGCTATCCCTCAGGCAGAGTTACTGCGCACCTCACAGTTTGATAAATTAGCACTGTGATGTTCGTTAACAAGGGTCAATCCTGTGTCAGTCCTATTGTAAATATTTTCCACGCCAGTTTTATTTTTTCCACCCGGGATACCTCTTATGTATATTCCTTGTATATTTATTAGCTATTACTCACCTGTCCCATACTAACAACTCTTTTCATTTACCACATTCACTTGTTATTCCATAATAATCTTACTGTTAAAATTAACATGTTCTTAGGATTTCGTCAAGAGTGATCTTTGCTTTGATGTGGCTGATGATGACCCCTAGATGGGTCGAAACTAGTTCCATGTAACTTTAAAATATTGTGAATATATTTTGTATTGAATAGGTGGAAACCTTTACTGTGTTGTTTACTCATATGTTATTCTCAGTTCAATACGGACCAACAACATGAAATTTATAACCCTTAATATCTGCTAAAGACAGATAAAGGCTATAAAAATGTGGGAAAGATTACCTTCACATCACAAACCTAACACCACCAGGATCAGAGGACAAGGAGTTGACAAAGAAAGATCAGATAAAGACTAAAGTGGTGAGCCTGGCACAATAAACTAGAAGAATGTCAGACTCTGCTAAGGTCTCTATAGTCACACTCCACAATTGTGGAAACCCCTAAACGGATCTGATAACTAAAGTAGACCAAAGGAGATTGGATATGAAAGATGAAGGGCAACTGAACACAATACCAATCAGCTGGACTCTCACAGCCCCAAAGTTGCAAGCAACATTGACTTAGGAAACAATGAATAGACCATCAAAAATAAACTTCTGTCCATCTATATGAATAGGATAATCATACAAGAAAAACTGTGCATATGGAGGCATTTATGTCCATTTCTCACAGCTCCTAAAACCTACTACAGGACACTGAATAATAGCTGTACACATTACAATAGTCAGTTTGTAGACTGAAATAAATCTCTATTTGCATGACTTTTTGGTAGGCCTACTTAAAGTGTTCATTGTATCAAGCTCTGAATTTCATTACCCAATCTTAATGCTTGTAATTTTTTATTTTTAATGGATCAATTCTGACCCTGTTGTCCGCTGCTCAAATCTGAACTGAAAGACTGCACTCGACACCCAGAAGTGTCTTCAAATGTGAACAAGATTCTCCAATTTTATTGAGCAAATGTAGGTAAATTTGTATGTTCGTAAATTATATCGATTAACATTAGGTATGTTCTTCATTACTATTCTAACATTAAGTTCACCCTGACTGTTGAAAGGCTCCTCAGGATCACGTAGTACTGGAGCATCAGAGTTTCTTCTTTTGTGTAGCAGTCTGGTCCATAACTTAAACATATCCTCCAAAAAACTGCCCAAAGAAAATCAATTTAATCCTTTCTCATGTGTTAGTGAAGCTAAAAATGAGCTATTATTTTAACGCTTTGCTGGTGTGGGAGAAATTACTTCATTATTTCAAAATATATCATCAGCCAGCCCTGCGGTCTCTCACCCCAAGGTCCTGGGTTTGATTCCCAGGCATGTCAGGAATTTTTACCTGGATCTGAGGCCTGGTTTAAAGTCTACTCAGCCTACAAGATTACTAGGGCCCGGATTCTTACATAATTACACATTCCACTCCTCTACTTGCAGAAAACTGAAAATGAAAAGTGTCAGCAAATTGATGTTCTGATATGGTTATGCTTGGGTATCATTTTAAATATTATGTAACATTTTTGTACCTTGAAATTAGAGATGTGAAATGGCATCACATATATGAGCAGCATCTGTGGATGGATAGAACAAACTGGAGGAGGCTTGTACACAACCGCACCCGGCTTGCTGGAGCGAAGAAATTATGATGATGATTATCATTTCAAGTTTCATGGATCATGTAACTATTCATGATTTAATATTTCTGGGATTATATCATATAATATAAATAGCCTATATAAACTCACTCAACATGCGTTTCAAAAGGTACCTTGCCTTTCTTCAGCAGGAGAAAACTGAAAACAACACATCAATGGCGGCTACGAGAAAGCAAAAAATAACTTAAAATTGTGCCCTAAGATGTAATAGGGATGCCATTTAAGCCCCATTAGGACTACTTTTTAAGTTCTTTGTTGCTTTCTCTTAGCAACCATTGATGCGTCATGTTTTCTCCCTATGAAGAAAGACAAGGTACATTTTGAAACGCACACTGAGCGAGTTTATATATTTTAATTACACAGCATAATCCTAAAAATATTACATCATGAACTTATGTACATATATAGGTATTTATCCAAAACTTTTAAAAAGGTTCCAGTTCATTTTATTTTTCAAACTGCAGTAAAATAATTATTGAATTTCCTTTCATATAGAAGATATTTCAATTACTAAAACTGGCTTGTGAGAATAGTTCCTTTAAAATTAGAATTTCCAACCCTTTGTCTACGAAATACGGTACATCCGAGTGCCTCCCACCTAACTGTTGACTTCCTGTGATGATAAACAATCCTTTTCAGCCTACGAGGGAATTTTATCGGATCAGTGCCAAAACATCACAATGGAAAACTTGGAGAAGTACTAGGTGACATAATGTGCATCACGACAAAAAGGTACTGTATTGTGATAATTAATAGGGGGTTTAAAGGCTGATTGTATATTAATTTCCTCATTTTCAGGGTGTGAGGGTAAGGGAAATTACCTACAAGAAAAACTTGCGTAATATACTTCGCGGTTCACAGTGAACAACATTCTTCTTAAATATCTGAAGTATTCTGAATATGCCTTTAATTTGATTATCTAATAAGCTACTATACTTACTGTCAAAATTAGAAAACAGACTGATACCTAGATATTAGGCCCCTTCAAACAACAAGCATCATCATCATCATCATCATCAATGTCCCACTCCAGTCACCCGGGTGTGGTTAACAAGCTTCCTCCACTCCTTTCTGTCCTTCCACTTAGAACAAGCATCATCATCTAGCAAAATTAGAAAACAGTAGACTATGTAAATTATCCAAAGTAACAACGATAACTTTATTGTGAAATATGGACGTATTTAAAACAATTTTACTGTTTCATATAACTGTGAACCATAATAAAAGGAATATACAAACATTTTTGTAAATTTAATGCATTAATACAACTATATATTTAATGAATATAACATACTGAATTATGTATTTTGTGAATATTACATACTTCACTAATATTTACTACATTTTTATGGACTTTTATTTATTATACAATCTTCCTGCAACAGGTGCAGGTTGCCCAAGGACAAAGAGTTGACGAATGGGTAACTTTCATATGCACTTTCATATCACATAAAAATATGGGTCCTAGTGATTACAAGCGAGGAGCTATCCGACAGTGAAATGGCGATCTTAGTTTATAACGCCAAGAATAATGGCAGAGAGGATTCATCACACTGACCACGCTTCACCTCGTAATCTACATGCCTTCAGGGTGAGCAGCCGTTACTTGGTAGGCTGAGGACCATCTAGGTAGCGCCATAGGAAATCATTTCTACTGTCAACACTGACAGTTTTACAACTCTTGAGTTCTTCACTAACAATTCCTCTCTTTAATAAGTAGCAAAATGTTCAACCGATGTCCTGTAACAATCTGCCAACAGTTTAACATGAATGTTTTGCAAATTTTCCACTACACATTGTCTGTGAAAATGCTATCAAAAATTCTAATGTTACTTTACATAAAATCTACATTACTACTAACATGTTTTTAACAACAGAAATTCATACTGCTCGGTCAAAGACCGCTTACAAACTAACCGTAGTCACAAAAATATCCACTGAATGTGCGAATGTGGTGTTATCTAATTTCTACTCACGGTAACCAAACACAGAAGGTGGAATTATACGTGTTGTTGCATTGAAAAACAAACGGGATCTTGCTAATTCTTCACACATAAGGAACTTGAAATATTTTGGTCACCAGCCCTGTGTACTTAATTTAAGGAAGTCTACTTCATAATCTGTATGGCTGTTGTGTGTTTAACTGTAAGTAACTAGGGCCAGGATTAGGAAAGATAATAGTACAGCCAGGCTGAGTGGCTTGGATTGTTAAGGCACTGGCTTTCCAATCCCAAGTTGTTGGGTTTGATCCTGGCTCAGTCCGGTGATATTTGAAGGTGCTCACACAATTCAGCCCCATGTCTGTAGATTTACCAACATGTACGAGAATTCTTGCAGGACAAATTTCTGGCACCTCAGCATCTCCGAAAGCTGTAAAAGTAGGGTAGTTAACAGGACATAATACTAATAAAATTATCATTAAAACTGACACAATCTCAACATTCGTCATCTAGAGGATTCAAGTAATTCAGTCCTTAGAGGTAGGTTAGTCTTCTATTCCGAATAGCTCCCTTAGTGGATAAGTCTTCCAGTGTCGGCCCCCAGATCTCAAGATCATGGGTTCAAACCTGGCAGAGGTAACCTTGATTTTGTAAGGGCACTCCACGACGTACAATATTGTAACCTACTGGCAAATAAAAGATCTTTGGCTACACAATTCAGTGTTTACCTGACAAAATCAATTAAAAACTCTGTCACATATCACCCAAGAGATCCATTTCTTTGCCATCTGGTAGAGCAAATCGGAACATCAAAACTGACCCACAGGGAGCCTAAATGGTGTTGAATCAATATGCCTGTGCATGATAGCTGTGGCCATACAGTATTAGAATTATTGTATTTCATTACTCCATATACAACAGGTTTGATTCTGGCTGAGGCTGGTGTATTTGAGAAATACAATGAATATAAATCTCTTAGGATGACCTCCCTAGATATTGAAAAAAAAAAAAAGTTTGATCCTGGGATATGATGCAAAGTTTGGTCTGTATAGAACATTGAAAAGAATTGAGAATATCTACCAGGACATCACTAGCTGTGTCAAAACACCTGCAGAAATACAGTAAGCAAGCAGCCTTTTCTTGTATTTATCTGGCTTTCTACTTATACTGCATTACCTACATGAAGACTGAAGATCTGTCAAGATGACCCCTCAATGAGCATTGATGCCCACCCTCCTGATGAAGCTGGGAAGCAGAAACAAAGTTGTCGAGGGCTGAAAAGATATGAATGTAGAACTAGGATTGATTACGAAAGAACCTATCTATTTGAAGACAGCAGTAGCTATACAGAGAATGGGCTCCAGAATTGAGAGCCTTATACAGGGTCTTTATTTATGCTTGGAAGGGAGTTTATCGTTCAAACTTGGCCGCAGAGGACAGGTCGCTACCGGCCGCTGGCGCGTGCGGTTTCCGGCACACTGCAGTTGTTGAGAGCTGAACTCCGAGATAGTAGGGTGTTCAATGAAGCTACTGCGTACGGCATGTCCTATTGTATAGTGTTGTATTGCGATTGTGTATAGTGCTGTAATGTACGTGAAATATTCATTACGTGAACATATATATCTGCATAAAACTTACATTAAGTGCAGAAAATCGTGCGTTAGGACAAGACATAAGTTTCGAGCGAAATTTCCAGGGAGGCCCATTCCTGACAATCGGACAATAAAACAACTGGCCAAGAGATTCAAACCTACAGGTTCAGTAAACAATAAAAATAGACTTAAAGGTCGTTATCTTCTTACTGAAGCATGTTTGGCACAAGGATCATAAGTAAAAATCTGTGGCCCCCTCGTAGCCCAGATGTAACGACATGTGATTTTTATTTGTGAGGAATGTTAAAAAATGTAGTTTATGGGAACAACCCTCACCCACTAGATGAACTTAAAGACAATATACGAGTTGCAATTGCATCCATCAGTGCTGAAGAACTTGGTAGAGTAACCGAAAACTTCATTAGGAGATGCCAATTATTTTGGCAGCGCATGGGGAACATTTTCAGCATAAACTGTAAAATGGTGAGTAAAACGCATGATAATGATTTTGAGCACCGTATTCTGCCGTACATTCACAATTAAGTATTTATTTATTTTCCACCTAGTCGATACAATGATTGCTTAAGGCAAGTTTTAATGGTTAAAAGTGGTACATGTTTCGTATATTATCAACATCTTCAGCCACATAACACTGTTTAGATGAAAAATATATAAATTGACAAAGTAATGCTTTAGAGGAAGTGTCCTTAATGTTAATTTATGTTAATTTTAAGGACACTTCGTCTCTTAGTTCGACACATATGATCTTTGAGTGTGGCATAAATCTGTCGCTTCGTTTCAGGCAAGTCGCAGGTACAACATCTACATTCTTTGAGGGTCAATAATTCTATGGTGTCTTTATTTAGCTGTAGATTACGAGCTATCCTCTTGTGTGGCGTGTGAATAGTCTTGACATATTTACCCAATATCATACCAACCTTGTATGTCATGTTTCTTGCTTAGGGTAGTATCACTGTCTTTAGACCTTAGAGGTCTATACTACAGTTGTAATTTCCTAAAGACATGCTGAATATTGTTTATAGAGCATCCACTCCTTTTGAGCGCCCCCCCTCTCCCCTTCCATTTTGTAGTATCAGATATTGTAAGGATCTGTTACTGAAGATGTTTAGAACAGCTGGATTTTCTGACAGGTGGTGGTGCAAAGAGGCATGGAGTTACTTATCTGTATAGTTTATAACAGTTTCATACCACGACCCATTACAAAAACAACCTGTTTTAAACACATTCCTTAATAATGCTTAAGTGACATCCAACACGGAACACTATGAAGAAGAGAGAAAAACACTTCAAAGTAAATAGATAGGAAACAGTGTTCAACATGCCTTTAGGAAATTAGAACAGCAAGGCCACGGTTGAAACAAACACATAGGAAGATCTGACCCGTCCGAAGACGATACCACCCTATGCAAAATAAAACATAACAAAGTTGGGTAAATATAACATCAACGCCATTACGAGCCACACATTATCAACAATCAGACTTAAAGAACACGGTCATCACCCCAAGAATCAAGACAGGGATATTTTAGCTCTGGCTAAGCATTTCCTCTAAAGCGAAAAGAGATTATTTTTTTTGAATGCCAATATGAGGGAAATATCTGAGAGATCAAAACCAAGAAACATCTGAAGAACATTAATTTAGAGGAAGGTTGCAAAACTGGCAATTCTTGGATACCTACAATTCACAAATTACCAGTAAGTTAACCTTTACAGAGCAGTCTGAGAAAATAATTCCTGTCTTACTTCTGGGCAAGAGCGACACACCATCTGTTAGAGACTTGCTTAGTGCTCATATGAGCCAGGAAAAGAAAATACAATATAAGGCAATGCAGAGCGACCAGCTTTATAGTTGGTTTGAGATTAGAAGGAAACTGAGTGGGTTTATGTTTCTTCACAACCTTTTAACACTTCAGTCCCTGCAGTAAGCAGTAAGTTTTTGAGCAAGTATGTGTATATGTATGTGTGATTCTATTCCCATTAAAAACATTCATGTTCTTGAACAACAACCCTTCACAATTAAAAAACAGCCACTTTAATTTGGCAAGAACTAGTGATAAAATTGTAAAAGGGAAAATCAAAAACATACAGTGATTAAAAAACTGGAAACTAGATCAACCCAGGAATTCCTCACAAAGTCTAGACAAAGGAGATAGGCCTACCATATTCAAAGGGAAACCTTCTCTCAGAAAAATGTACATTTTATGTTTTCTAAGGATTCTACAAAAGTTTTTTTCACAAACATCAGGGAAATAGGCCTATAACATGAAAAGTTCTTGTACAAGAGCATCAATGACAAAGACATCATAAGCCTAGGACATTTTGGAACAATACAGGGCTAAATTATAACCAGTTATGTGGGGAAGTGATGATATAATAGATGATTAAATCGAACAGGGCCTCAAAATTTTATCAACTACAATATATGCTTCTATTGTGTAAGAAGGTTTTGCAGATGAATAATAGGCAACTAAAGAGGATGTGGTTCAAAACAAAAAAGTAACAGACACGATACGAGAACATGGAGATGTACATGCCTACTAATTCTGAATAAAAAATGCCACAGGAAGTCAAGAAACAGACGTTAACAACAGTATGTACTGAGCATTTTATACCCCCAAAAAATAATAAAAATGCAATTCTTTTTAATGTGACGACAGAATTGTTTGGTTCACTGATAGAAGACAAAAGAACGAAAGCCAATTAGCTTTCCGTAAAAGAATAAAATTATAATATGTTCTAGAGTATACGAAATAGCATGGACTCTGTTTTTAAAACTACAGATAGTCTTGTTGTCAAACCTTCTCAATATTCAGCACCTAACAACCTCCGTTCTGCCTCCGTTAACCGGGATGTCAACACACGGCACGACAGCAGCGCCACGCAAGTGGCAAGTCAATTGACTGACTAAAGTATTATTTCCTTATTGTAGTAAGAAAGGTATATCGAGATGATATCTATCTGCACTGAGCAAAAGAAAAGAATAGAAATATATTTTGAAAGAAAATTATATCATAATTTAGATACCATCACCTTTACAGGAGTGACACTGATTTTCATTTCCGATAGTATGAAAAAAGTGTGGGTTTGGGTTAGACGTCGTCGATTGGTCAAAAACTCAAAATTTCAATAGGTATACTTCACTTTAACATTCTTTCAGTTCGGTTAGTATATTTGACTACATAAGGCATAACAAGGGGTATTTATTTACATTTGCTTTTAAAATGTTTGGATTGAAGACGGAAGTACTGTAGAGTTTAGAATGTGTTTTGCAAAACCTTTTGTCTGGAGCACGGTGTTGGCAGGCATAAACGCACACAGTTCTTAACGCATTATTATGACGATAGACCACAGCATATTCATATGCTCACTGAAGCTCATAAATTACATCAGTAATATTAACTGTATGAAGTCGTAGCTGGCCTCTTCATGTCACATTTAAAGATTGGACGAAGGCTTGGAGTGATACACCCAGGCGGCTAACTTTTGTCTTACTAAATTGGTTAGGATAATATAACCAACAGTTTGCTGATATTCTTTGACCTCGCACTGTAACAGATCACATTCTGAAAGGGAAGAAGTAGCAAGGCCTCGTATTACGCTCATAAGTTTCAAAGAATTCTGACAGTAGGGCACAGCAGCTTCAACAAACTCCTGTAGATCCTTTACGACAGGAAGGAGCAGCTGACTGTCGTAGCGAGAGGTCGTACATGCCTGTCGCTCCGCTCTCTCTCCTTGCCAGGCGCTCTGTACTTACGTATCAGCCAGACACTTGTACTTATTAGTACATTTTCGAAGGAGCATTGTCTGAGCTGTAGCACTTCTCAGTGCTCGCTCTCTCTTACCTTCTGTTACAGGAGGACCAGGATGGAGGAACTGATCGGCAAAGAACTACCGGACAACTTCGACTACAAGGGAGCTGTTGAGGCCTTTCAAGCGGCGCTCAGCCCAGAGACTGCCCCCGACGTCAGACTTCCGGCGCTGGTGGTGTTCAACCGGTGGAGGGAGCCCGCCTACCAGGAGACGGTCTACCTGACCCTTAGCATCGAGCGCATCGCTTCGTCCATCGGAGAGGTGTTCTACGAGACCATCTGCGATGTAATACCTGGCTGGGCGGTCATCCTCCGCCCCAGGGACGCAGACTGCTTCCGGACCTACGAGGACCAGGCGTCCCAGCAGTTCCAGGTTGCCCGGCTACCAGGACTCAGGGAGCACCTGGACGTCTCGGGCTACCAGGAGGCAGCCTCGCAGACGGAGCGAATGACCGAGGACGACGGCGGCGCTTCCGAGCGCCGCGATGGCACGACTTCAGTTGGAAAGCGGTACTTTACGAAGTACACGCAGACCAACAAGGCGCCAACCAGGGCGAAGTGGTCGCAGACGCAGGCCTACCAGGAAGGGCCTGTTACCCGGGCGCAAACCAGGAACGCGCCCGTGATGGTGGAAAGCAGCACAGCGGTGGAGAAGGACGCCCCCTGGCGTACTGAGACTGCTGCCCAGGTCCAGCCTGCCTGCACGTCTGTCGAGTTGCAGACCTCGATGTGCGCCCCCCAGGACAGGGAACGCAGTCGAGTGTCAGCACCGACCGACGCCACCGCCGCCGCCAGCCAGGAGAAAGAAGAAGAAGGCGACGCAGCGGAGCCACTAGCTACCCCGGGGTCACCAGGCCGGGAGGAGGGCCACCAGGACGAGACCTCTTCCCCCGCCGAGACGTAACCCCTGGGACCGACCGACGCTGCCGCCGCCGCCAGCCAGGAGAAAGAAGAAGATGGCGACGCAGCGGAGCCACCAACTACCCTGGGGTCACCAGGCCGGGAGGAGGGCCACCAGGACGAGGCCTCTTCTCCCGCCGAGAAGCAACCCCCGGGAAGAAGAAGAAGACGACGCCGCACCAGGAAGCAGAAGGCGACGCTGGCTCACCAAGAGAGGACCGCCAAGCCGCAACCCAGGACTGCTCCCAGGACCGCAGTCGACTGAGGAACCAATCAGGAGAGGACCTCAGCGGACAGCGGCAGTCAGGTGAGAGTAATACGTCCCCCTCAGCAGCTCTTGCAGTGTTTCCGCTGTCTGAGGTGGGGCCACCGTCAGGTCAGCTGTGGGCTTGAGGTGAGGTGCAACCGCTGTGGTGGTGATCACCACTACACGGCTTGCGCAGCACTTAGAGACGCGCCGGTGAGCGCCAACTGATCGGGGGGCCACCCGGCCTCCCATCGCAGTTGCCCAGTCTACCGGGCCATGGCGCGGGCAGAGAGGAAGGAGGCCCGGCGCCATGACCCACCCCCTTCCAGGAGGCCCCCGCCTCGGCGGGCTTGGCCTCATTCTCCGGGATCGGAGACTGGGTACGGTACCCCAAGGAAGTGGAGTCGTGCGACGGACCCTAGTGGTACTCGACGCATGGCTCCGCAGCCGGTAAGGATCGCGCTAGTCACAGCAGTGCCCAGACGGACTGATCCCCAGACGATGAAATGGCAAGGAATTGGTTTATGTTTTGTGCATGTTACCTGTTCCTAACTAACACAACCTCTGGTCTTACTCCAGCCCACATCCTTGCATGTGTTATCAAAAGATGTCAGGTTTTACATGTAGGCTCTTTCTTCTTTCTGCCTATGTGGTTTTTCCCTGACCCTTCAATACCATATACCTAACACAATATCGCCTGGTAGCGTGTCTAACATGGAAACAGGCAGATACTCCTTGTATCACTTCCCACTCCTCCCTGCTACCTCTTTCTTCTTCTTAGAAATAATAGCATGTCGGAGGCCATGTAGATTGAGTCGTTGGTCACGCGGGGTGAGCGGGCTTCGCCCCCCCCCCCCCCCCGAAAAAAACTTTACGACAGCAACAAAACAAGGTAGACTACTGGTATCGGAAGTCCTCATTTCCATTTAGTGGTGTCGAAGCTCTAAACAATGAGATGTTGCTAACGCAAATGTCACACTCCATCCGCTCTAACAACACGAACCCAAGTACCAGCAAATTAGGACTTGATGTTCTGTTTCTAGTTTGATTGGGACATTATCAATTGAATGTTTGAGGTTGTCCAAAATGTCTAAACATGAAGACATTTGTATTGTGATTGTCCGTCACAATTCTTATTACAAGGAATCCACTATCATCCACGAGTTTAGGGCTCTTTCACACGATCCACTGCTTTCCACGCCACTCCACTCCACTCCACCAGAGGTGTAGAGAGAGGACGGTAGCGTTCACACGAGACACTTCGTGTGGCGCAACCTCCGTCCACTCTCGTCAACAGCAGGCTGCTGTCAACCGGTCTGAAGTGTCTTCCACTCCGGGCGACCGGAAGTTCACTGAATCGGATTAGCTCGTTCAGACGGTCAACATTTGAGCTACAAGTTTGAAGATTTCGTTTTCAAAATGTCGGTTCCATTCATAGATACTGAAAAGTTAATGATAGAAATATAAAATCGTCCTTGTCAGTGGTATTAACGAACGACAGACTATTCAAATAAAATAAAAGGCTTCAAATGTGAAATGAAGTTTCCCATGAAGTGATTCCACTTTTTGCCGAACTGGACAACTCCAAAGAGAGAGAAGTTGATAACTACAATAATAGGCTATATGTGTTATATGATAACTATTTATTCGATATTACAATAACATGGGTCATTGAAAAATAATTAATCAAGTGTTTTTAGCAGTCTTCATTTCAAAAGAACTGCTTCCAATTAAATTACATAATAACATTTTCTTATTTGGACCGAACGCGATAGCTGCAGTCGCTTATGTGCGGCCATTATCCAGTATTCGGGAGATAGTGGGTTCGAACCCAACTATCGGCAGCCCTGAAGACAGTTTTCCGTGGTTTCCCATTTTCAAGCCAGGCAAATGCTGGGGCTGTACCTTAATTAAGGCCACGGCTGCTTCCTTCCCACTCCTAGCCCTTTCCTGTCCCATCGTCGCCATAAGACCTATCTGTGTCGGTGCGACGTACAGCAACTTGTAAAAAAAAAAAATCTTATTCGTGAGAATTACCAGTGTTTTATTTACAGAAGGTAGGTGTAGGTAGCAAGGCCATACTGGTAGCTCACTAAATCAGTCGTTCAAACGGTCAACATTGTGTGCATCACAAGTTTTAAGTTTTTGTTTCAAAATATCGACGGAATACATTTTCTCATGTTGGTGTCCTGACGCTGTAAACTTGCTTCAAGGATTGACAACAATTCAAACAAATTCCCACTCATACGAAAGTAATTAAGGAACATTTTTAGATCAGTGGTACGTTCATCTAGAAGAACGATGAGCTCCTCGTTCTAGGTGATATGAATTCAATGGATGGACCCAATGAACCTTAATACCGGTACTGTTCTTTCACCTCAACCTTCTTTCCGTAAGAATAAAAATCTCAAGGATAATTTGCGCGTCCATGGACCAGATTCAAACCGAGACGCAAATATGTGGTGGGGACGAGAAGTTGACGGAAGTGTCTGAGAAGTGGAGTGGAGTGGAGTGGAGTGGAGTGGAGTGGCGTGGCGTGGAAAGCAAGTGTGAAAGGGCCCTTGTACAATCCTCACTAAAACGTGGGCCGAAGAGATAGAGAACTTTCCTGAGAGACCGTTCACGACAAAAGTGAGTACATACCAGAGTGGGTCGTTCATGAACTAACTAGTTCATTTGAACGACTCGTTTATTTGAACGGAGCGTTCACACGAGCATACAGCATGTTGGAGGACGAAGACCTAAGCAAGCACCATCTTTTATAAAATGTACGTACAGGCTCGCGCCGCTAGTACTGTTGCTAAGATACCTCATAATAAACTACCTCGTTCATTGAACGAAGTGCCGCGAGAGCTGCTTCCACGAAGGCAGCACAAATGAACTACCCCGTTCATTTTTTTCAGGGGGGAGGGGGGGGGGGTGGCAGCTTAATCTACATTGCTTCCGACATGCTATTATTTCTAAGAAGAAAAGAGATAACAGGGAAGAGTGGGAATGGTTCTGCAGAAGTACCTGCCTGTTTGCACGTCAGACGCGTTACCAGGCAAGGTTTGTGTTGGTAAGGTGGCTTTAAGGGTCAGGAGAAAACCACATAGACGAAAAGAGAAAGAGCCTACATGTAAAACCTGACAAATTGCGACAGCACATGCAAGGATGTGGTTTCCGGATAGGTCCAGGTGTTTGTGTTAGTAGAGAAAAGGTACCATGCACCAGCCATGATCCATATTCTCGCCATTCCAGTTGTCAAGGGATCAGACCTTCTGGGCACTGCCGTGACTAGCGTGGGCCTTGTCGGTTGCGGAGCCATGCGCCAAGTACCACTAGGGCCTGCCGCACAGCGCCACCTCCTTGGAGTCCCTCGTACCCAGTCTCCGATCCCGTAGAATGAGGCCAAGCCCGCCGGGGCGGGGCCTTCCTGGATGAGGGCGGGTCATAACGCCGGGTCTTCTTCCTCTCTGCCCGCGCCATTGCCCGGTACACAGGGCAACTGCGATGGGAGGCCGGGTGGCCCCCCGCGCTGTTGGCGCACACCGGCACCTCTTTAAGTGCTGCACAGGCCGTGAAGTGGTGATCACCCCTACAACGGTTGCACCTCATTAAGAGCTCCTGCCGGTGGTCCCACCTCAAACATCGGAAACACTGCGAGAGCTGCCGAGGGGGGACATTTTGTTCTCACCGTATTGCCACTTCCCGCTGAGGTCCTCTCCTGATTGACTCCTCGGTCGAATGCTGTCCTGGGTTGCGGCTGGGTGGCCCTCTCCTGGTGGGCCGGGGTCATCTTCTTTCTTGTCCGGGGGCGGCCTTTGCTTCCTGGCTGGGGCTGTCTCTTCTCGGCAGGGGAAGAGGCCTCATCCTGGTGGTCCTCTTCCCGGCCTGGCGACCCTGGGGTTGCGGGTGGCCCCGCTGCAGCGTCGGCTTCTCCCTCCTCCTGGCTGGCGGCGTTGGTCGTTGCCGACACCTGATTGCGTTCCCTGTCCTGTGGGGCTCACATCCATGTCTGCAACATGACACTCGCTGGAAGGCCGGGCCTGTGTGGCAGCCTCCGAACGCTAGGTGGCGTCCCCTTCTACTGCCGTGCTGCCGACCGCCGTCTGGAGCGCCTTCCTGGATTGCGCCCTGGTGATAGTCCTTGGTCTGCGTCCACCTCGCAGAGGTTATTTTTTTACCGCGGACTATAACATAAAATCACTTCTAGAGGGCAACCGGTTGGAAATAGGTATATACCATCGCAGTCTTTTTTTTTTATAGATGTTTCTATGTTCTACAATTCGTACGCTTACACTTGGGGTCTATCGTTGACGGTTCACGCAGCGTAAGCCAAGAAAGTAAGTGACCGACCAACCGACCGACATTTTTGTCTCTTTTTTCGTATTTACTGTATATCGGATCACGGATATTGTATTATTTCACGAACTTCGAAATATATTTAGAAATATAAGTTATTAGCACATAATAATATTAATGTTGTTGGTTTTACGCCCCACTAACTACGTATTAGAGCAACCTCACCACCGGTGAGTGGTGTTATCGATGATGGTAGTCCAATAATTGCAGACAGCGGCTACCCAAATAGGCCATATTTGACGCCACTAGCTTCCCCCGATTCGCCTGAAGAACAATAATATTGTTTAACGAATCACACATTCGAACCAGAAACTGTGTAGAAAGGAGTTGGTGTATGGAAAAGAAGATTCAGAATACTCTCCACAGGCATACGACTTCACCATAACAAAGTTCAGAGTATAGTGGTAGCAACAGCTGTACTACACAATATATGCTGCCTTAATCTATATATATAAAATAACTTGTCCTGACTGACTGAATGACTGACTGACTGACCCATCATCGCCGAGCCAAAACTACTGGACATAAAGAAATGAAATTTTGAGGATATATTCATATTAAGATGTAGGTGCTCGCTAAGAGAGGATTTTTGGATTTTCCGTCGCTAAGGGGGTGAAAAGGGGGGTGAAATTTTAAAATGAGTGTATATATATCTCAAAACTTTAAAAGTGTACAGATGTAAAAATTGGCATTTAGAATCCTCTTTAAAAATAAGGAAACAAGTATTGTTTTGTTTTCAGAAAATCCCAATAGGAGGGGTGAAAAAGGGTGAAAAAGGGTTGAATGCCTTTAATCAGGATACTGGTACTTATATCTCAGAAACTGAAGATATTACAGACCTGAAAATTGGTACTTTTGATCACTTTGAAAAATAAAGAAATACGCATTGTTTTGTTTTGGGAAAATCCAATTAATGGGAGGGTGGAAAGGGGGTGAAATTTAAAATGAGTACATCTATATCTCAAAACTTTTAAAGTTTAGAGATGTAAAATTTGGTATTTAGAATGTTCATTAAAAATAATGAAACGCGTATATTTTTGTTTTCGGAAAATCCCAGTAGGAGGGGTTAAAAGCGGTGTGAAAAATGGGTTGAATGCCTTTAATGAGGATACTTATATCTCTGAAACTGAAGATATTACAGACCTGAAAATTGGTGTTCGGGATCTCCTTTAAAAATAAAGAAACACCTATTTTTTGTTTTTGGAAAATCCAATTAACGGGGGGGGGGGGGGGGCGCGGGGTGTGAAAAGGCGGCGAATGTTTAAAATTAGTGTATCTATAGCTCAAAACTTTTAAAGTTTATAGATGTAAAAATTGGAATTTAGAATCTCCTTTAAAAATAAAGAAACGCGTATTTTTTGTTTTCGGAAAATCCCAATAGGAAGGGTGGAAAAGGGTGAAAAAGTGGTTGAATGCCTTTAATGAGGCTACTTATATTTCAGAACCTGAAGATATTACAGACCTAAAAATTGGTGTTTGGGATCTCCTTTAAAGAAACACGTATTTTTTGGTTTTGGAAAATCCAATTCATGGGCGGAGGCGTGAAAAGTGGGTAAATTTTTAAAATGAGCGTATCTATATCTCAAAACTTTTAAAGTTTATAGATGAAAAAATTGGTATTTAGAATCTCCTTTAATAATAAAGAAACACGTATTTTTTTGTTTTCGGAAAATCCCAATGGGAAGAGTGGAAAAGGGTGAAAACAGGGTTGAATGCCTTTAATGAGGATACTTATATTTCAGAACCAGAAGATATTACAGACCTGAAAATTGGTATTTGGGATCTACTTTAAAAATAAAGAAACAGGTATTTTATCGTTTTTGCAAAATCCGAATAATGGGGGGTGAAAAGGGTGGTGAATTTTTAAAATGAGAGCGTCCACATCCTAAATCTTTAAAAGTTTACAGTTGTAAAAATGTGTATTTAGAATCTCCTTTAAAAATAAAGGAACACGTATTTTTTTTGTTTTCTCTAAATCCCTCTATGAGGGGTGTAAAAGGGTGAATAATGGGTTGAATGTCTTTAATGAGGGTACATGTATCTCAGAAACTGAAAATATTACAGAACTGAAAATTTGTATATGGGATCTCCTTTAAAAATAAAGAAACACGTATTTTTTGTTTTTGAAAAATCCAATTATGGGCGGTTAAACAGGAGTGACAAATAGGGGTGAATTTTTCGAAAGACTATATCTACAGAATATCTGAGAAACGTAAAATGTTACAGACGTAAAAAGTGGGTATTTGGAATTTCCTGTAAGTGTAAAGAAACATAGGTGATTTGTTTTTGGAAACTCCACTTAAGGGGAAATAAAAAGGGGTGAAATTTTAAAATGAGATTTTCTACAGTATATCTAAAAAACGTACATATTACATAAGTGAAAAATCGTATTTTTTATCTCTATTAAAAATAAAGAAACGTTTATTTTTAGTTTTCGGAAATGCCTGAAAATGGTGTTGATTTCTTTTAATTAGGCTACTGATATCTCAAAAATGAAGATGTTACAGGCGTGAAATTTGATATTTGGAATCTGCTTTAAAAGTAAAGAAACACGTATTATCGAAAAATCCAATGAAGGGGAGGAGGGTGAAAGAATTGAAAATATATTGACTTAATTGTATGAGAATACATGCATCTAATAAAAACTAAAGTTGTTACAGACGTGAAAATTGGTATTTGGATCTTTTTTAAAAATAAAGGAAAACGCGTTTTGGGGGGGACCATATTGGGGGGCGGGAGTGAAAAAGAGTTGAATTCCTTTCATGAGGACACATAATCAAAAACTGAAGAAGTTAGAGTAGTGATAATTGGTATTTAGAAGATCCTTTACTATTAAAGAAACAAGTATTTTTTGCCGGAGAATTCATTTAGTGGGGGGGGGGGGGTGTAGTGTGAAAGGAAGTGAAAAAAGTGAATTATTTTTATGGGGATACTTATATCTCAAAACTGAAGGTAATAGACGTGAACATTGGTGTCTGGAATCTCCTTTAAACATAAAGAAACACTCATTTTAATTTTTTTTTTGGGGGGGGGGGTAAATAAACTTAACTTCGGTGGGGTGTAAAAGGAGGTGATACCAATTGATTTTACTGTTCATAATGTACTTATAAGTAGCCTTCGTTGCTCAGGCGGCAGCGCGCCGGCCTCTCACAACTGGGTTCCGTGGTTCAAATCCCGGTCACTCCATGTGATATTCGTGCTGGACAAAACGGAGGGGGGACAGGTTTTTCTCCGGATACTCCGGTTTTCCCTGTCATCATTCATTCCAGCAACACTGTCCAATATTTCATTTCATTTGTCATTCATCGATCATTGCCCCAGAGGAGTGCTTCGGCAGCCGGCACAGTTCCTATTGTCGCCGCTAGACGGGGGCTTTATTCATTCCATTCCTGACCCTGCTGAATGACTGGTAACAGGCTGTAGAATTTTGATGTACCGGTACTTATTCTGATCATAAACCGATCATTTTTAATCTTTCCTGGGTTTGTTCTCAGGAGCCATCTTTTTCTTCGTAGAACGTTCTTAGATTACAGTAGATTCTCCCGGATTTAAATAAAAATTTAAACACATTTGAAATAAACGACAGAAATGCGATTGACCGTCAAATTGTTCACCTCTATAATAAGGCCAATAATGCACGGAAGTATGTCATTCGTATCGCCAGAAATCCCGCACACCTGACTACGCGCAACAACGGTGCTGGTCACATTGTCAACAATGACAATGGCAGCAGATGTAATTTCCCGATAAGTAACGGTCTTGCATCTTGCTGTGGGGTCCAGAACATATAATAATAATAATAATAATAATAATAATAATAATAATAATAATAATAATAATAATAATAATAAAATATAATGCTCTGGAACGTCGTCAAATATGCGGACCACGCTGGAAACGGGTCCTGGACGGGCAATGACTAAGAATGCAGTCCGGCCGCGGGTTCAGTACCGCCAAGACACCCAAGACGACACCACGCCGGATCTCCTGAAGGATTTGTTACATATTAAAAATGCTTATAGGAAAAGATGGCAAAGATTTAGGGACCCAAGTGACCGGGTGGAATACCTGGACCTAGCCCGGGAAGTACGAAATCGATTGCTGGAAAGATAGATTGAAAAATGGGAGGAAACTTGCCATAATCTATTATAAAACGAGTCAGATCGCGAATTTTGGCGGATTCTCTCAGAAAACGAGTCAGATCGCGAATTTCGGCGGATTATATATAAAACAATAAGCATTCAGTTATAAATTTCAGTATAATACCGTAGCAAAGCACGGGTATCTTGCTAGTAATGACATAAACTTACCAGTGTTGGAGTTCGGCTCCATGGCAAAATGGTTAGCTTGCTGGCCTTAGGTCACAGGGGCCCCGGGTTCGATTCCTGGCAGGGTCTGGAACTTTAAGCATAATTGGTTAATTTCGCTGACACGGGGTCTGGGTGTATGCGTCTTCACCATAATTTCATCCTCATCACGACACGCAGGTCGCCTACGAGAGTCAATTCAAAAGACCTGCATCTGGCGAGCCGAACTTGTCTTCGGACACTCCCGGCACTAAAAGCCATACGCCATTTCATTTCATTTTCACCAGTGTTGAAGCTGCATATGCTAATCCAGTTCATGCTGTGAATAATATACCTACCTAATGCTGGAAAATTCAAAAATTTAAGATAAATTCAAGGTTAAAAACCTTTTTAAATTGTTAAGGATGTCATGTGCATATATACTTCATAAATACAAAAAATATATCACAGATTTTAAGAAAAATATTTATATCTAATTTCAACTTCTCCTTTACTAAATTATGGTCATCTTCATGTTGTTTAATTTTCAGTGCATGACTCTTCAGTATCAAATCATGTTGTTCGTTCATTTATTTGATTTTTAATTGGTGTTCTTTTTGAAGAAAAGTGGTTTGTAACTGGACAAGTTCCAACTTTGCCTCTGCGAGTTGATCCCACTTTTCACTGGTCATTAATCGCCCAGTAGAGTTTTTGACTTTACCTGCATTATAATACCACATGTTAAAAAATACTGTTAATTTCACCAGTAGGTAATGTACATTGCTACAAAACATGAGAAAATATTGGCTGGCACATTGTGTGGAAGCACAAACTGGAACACATTTTTCTGTATTCTGCATTTAATCATTAACAGATTAAATAAAAATACCTGTGTTTCTCTTAGTTGGAGTCTTGTGATTTGTCTTTTTGACATCGGGTGATGTTGTCATACCCAGAAAATAAATGTTTTTCATCATCCTTCAGAACCTATGTAGGTACTTCAGTGCTTTACAAACATTCATTCCCACATTCCTAAATATGAATTCTAAGCCAGCAAACATTATCATGTGCATTATCAGCGTATTATATATACCCATATGCATACTGGTACCATTTTTAACCATTTTTTTTGTGAAACTCACAACCTGACTTTTAACCCCTTTTACCATCATACCATTGCCTGCTGTCCATCTCACAGCATTATCAAGATCATTTTGCAGTTACTCACAATATTTTAACTTATTTATTACTCTGTACAGATTAACATCATCTGCAAACAGCCTTATCTCTGATTCCACTTCTTTACACATATCATTGATATACATAAGAAAACATAAAGGTCCAATAATACTGCCTTGAGGAATTCCCCTCTTAATTATTACACGATCAGATAAAGCTTCACCTACTCTAATTCTATGAGTTCTATTTTCTAGAAATATAGCCACTCATTCAGTCACTCTTTTTTCTAGTCCAATAGCACTAATTTTTGCCAGTAGTCTTCCATGGTCTACCCTATCAAATGCCTTAGATAGGTCAATAGCAATACAGTCCATTTGGCCTCCTGAATCCAGGATATCTGCTATATCTTGCTGAAATCCTACAAGATGAGCTTCAGTGGAATAACCTTTCCTAAACCCAAACTGCCTTCTGACAAACCAGTTATTAATTTCGCAAACATGTCTAATATAATCAGAAAGAATGATTTCCCAAAGCTTACATGCAATGCATGTCAAACTGACTGGCCTGTAATTTTCAGCTTTATGTCTAACACCCTTTCCTTTATACACAGGGGCTACTATAGCAACTCTCCATTCATTTGGTATAGCTCCTTCAACCAAACAATAATCAAATAAATATTTCAGGTATGGCACTATATCCCAACCCATTGCCTTTAGTATATCCCCAGAAATCTTATCATTTCCAGCTGCTTTTCTAGTTTTCAACTTTTGTATCTTACTGTAAATGTCATTGTTATCATTCTTAATACTTCTTTTAGTATTAGTCACCTCTTCTATCTGGACTTTATCCTTGTAACCAACAATCTTTACATACTGCTGACTGAATACTTCTGCCTTTTGAAGATCCTCACATACACACTCCCCTTGTTCATTAACGATTCCTGGAATGTCCTTCTTTGAACGTGTTTCTGGCTTTAAGTACCTATACATACCCTTCCATTTTTCACTAAAATTTGTATGGCCGCCAATTATGCTTGCCATCATGTTATCCTTAGCTCACTTCTTTGCCAGATTCAATTTCCTAGTAAGTTCCTTCAATTTCTCCTTACTTCCACAGCCATTTCTAACTATATTGCTTTCCAACCTGCACGTCCTTCTTAGTCTCTGTTATAATATAGTGGATATTTACCATTCCTTACCACCTTTAAAGGTACAAACCTATTTTCACATTCCTCAACAATTTCTTTAAACCCATCCCAGAGTCTGTTTACATTTTTATTTACCATTTTCCAGCGATCATAGTTACTTTTTAAAAATTCCCTCGTGCCTGTTTTATCAGTCATATGGTACTGCCTAATAGTCCTAATTTTAATACCTTCCTTTCTTTCACATTTATTTTTAACTACCGGTACGACAAAAACACCTTCGTAATCACTAATACCATCTATTACTTCGGTTTCTCTATAGAGCTCATCTGGTTTTATCAGCACCACATCCGAAATATTTTCCCCTCTAGTTGGTTCCATCACTTTCTGAATCAGCTGCCCTTCCCATATTAACTTATTTGTCATTTGTTGTTCATGCTTCCTGTCGTTCGCATTACCTTCCCAATTGACATTTGGTAAATTGAGATCACCTTCTACTATTACATTCCTTTCCATATTGATTCCAACATAGCTGATTATCTTATCAAATAATTCCGAATCAGCGTCAGCGCTACACTTTCCCGATCTGTACACTCCGAAGACATCAAGTTACCTATTATCTTTAGCGATGAGCCTTACACCCAGAATTTCATGTTTTTTATCCTTAACTTTCTCGTAGCTTACAAATACTTCTTTCACCAGAATGAATACTCCCCGTCCTACCGTTCATATCCTATCTCTACGATACACACTCCAGTTCCGTGAGAATATTTCTTCATCCATTATATCATTTCTCAGCCATGATTCAACTCCCATTACAAGGCCAGCGCTCTACCATCTGAGTTGCTACTCAGCTCGGCTATTAGCACGTAACAATAATTATAAGAAATATAATTTTCATTCAGTCATTTATGTCTGACACCTTTTACCGTACGAGCTGTTTTTCTTGCTAGTTGTTTTACGTCGCACCGACATAGATAGGTCTTATGGCGACGATGGGACAGGAAAGGGCTAGGAGTGGGAAGGAAGCGGCCGTGGCCTTAATTAAGGTACAGCCCCAGCATTTGTCTGGTGTGAAAATGGGAAACCACGGAAAACCATTTTCAGGGCTGCCGACAGTGGGGTTCGAACCTACTATCTCCCGAATACTGGATACTGGCCGCACTTAAGCGACTGCAGCTATCGAGCTCGGTCGTACGAGCTGTAATAATGGAGATATTCAAGAGTTTACTGTATTACAAAGTGTATCAACAGCCAAGCATTGCTGACGAGGGAGTATTATTATGCCATCACAGTAGCAAACTAACTGGCTATGATGCTTGTTGTCGTGATTGTCATTATAATATGCAAAATAATAATGATGCTATTTGTGTTACGTCTCACTAACAACATTTACGGTTTTCTGAGACTCAAGGTGCCGTAATTTTGTCCCACAGGAGTTCTTTTACGTGCGGACTATGTTCTAAGCCCATGAAACTTACTGTTGTATGTCCGGCGCTCCCTTTCTCGCTCCACCAGCCAGCTGCACGCGCGCCTGTGTATCATTCTGCTAGCTTCGACGCGCAGCCCTCAGTGCGCGTGCCTGACCATCGAGTGTACTATAAATAGGAGCTCCCTGCCTGCTCAATTGCCCACTTGCCCCGGTGTCCAGCTCCAGAATACACCCTACGTCGAGCACGGAGGCTACTCCTCTTGAAAATGTGCTTCGACCAGGTGGACTGAATTTCTGGCAGTACGAGGTTTCACCTCTGGTCACCGCTCCCTTACCTGTTTCCGCTGCCTATGTTCCGTAATTCTTTTACAAGCCATTTTTATTCCCTAATATATGCAAGCTCCCTTAGTTTCGCTAGGTGGAATTTCTTCAATCAATTGAACTTGCTTTTTAGGAATTCAGGCACTTCAACAAACAAGGACTCTCATGAACATTTATATTAGTGTGCCAGATAGTTCTCGACTATCAAAGTGTCAATTCACAAAGACTATCTTTTCAAGATAGAAGTGTATATAAAGACTGCAAACCTGTACATATTGTATAAAGACAGACTTTTCTCAAGATTCAATATTCCTTCTTGCTTCAAAATAAATTTCAGTTATTTGTGTAAATATTATAAAGTGAAGCAAATAAAAGTTGTGTTCTGTAAACTTCAACCTTGGTTACAACACAACTCTATGGCGACGAGGTAAAAAAGCACCACAATACAATTCATCGGTCCCAGTCGCCAACTCTATGGCGACGAGGTAAAAAAGCAACAAACTACAATTCTTCGGCCCCAGTTGCCAACTCTATAGCGACGAGGTACACACGAAGCCAACACTACAATTCCACGGGCCCAGTCGTCAACTCTACGGCGACGTGCTAAACAACAACGACACTCCAACCAGTTCTGACACACAGCTTACCTTACTTTTTCTTGCACGCATCTCGCAATGGCTACTGCGGAACAACTCGCTACGGTCTTCCAAGCCTTACAGCAGCAACAACAGCAGTTTATGCAACAACAACAGGCAGCATTAATTCAGGCTATTCAAGCTATTTCTGTCTCTACACAGCCATCAGCTATTCCTCCGTTCTCTGCTTTTGATCCGGCTAAGGAAGAATGGTCAGTTTATTTAGCCCGCCTACAACAGCATTTCATCTGCCATTCTGTCACTGATGATCAACGCCGCCGCGCACTATTTCTTAGTTCGGTTGGCAATGCTACGTGTGAATTACTACGTAAATTAAGTCCAGAAGAACACTTATCTGAGGTACCCTTCACGCAGCTCTTGGCCCGTCTCACGGAACACTATGCCAAAGCTCC
Source organism: Anabrus simplex (assembly GCF_040414725.1). NCBI lineage: Eukaryota > Metazoa > Arthropoda > Insecta > Orthoptera > Tettigoniidae > Anabrus > Anabrus simplex. The sequence goes on from NC_090265.1 coordinate 1,557,361,300, forward strand.
TCACATAGTGGCTGCTCGCTATAAATTTTTTCAGAGCAGAAAGCAACCCCATCAGACACATACTGAATGGATAACTGAATTGCGTGGTCTAGCTAAACCCTGCCAGTTCATCTGCTCCAAGGACGGTTGTGGTTCATCCTACACTGATTCTCTCATTCGGGACATGATAATTTTACATACTCCTGAAGACAAAATACGTTTTGACGCTGTCAAGCAGAGTAACCCTTCTTTAGAAGACGTCCAGCGTATTGCTACGGTTTATGAGCTTACTACCAAGACTGCCGCAGCCATAGCTTCTCCACACGAAGTTGCACAAGTCTCGCCTCAGGCCCGCAAGTCCTCTGCTACAGTGAACCGTACGGATAAGGCGCTCTCCACCAAGCATGCTCGCCAGGTTCCCTCTCGTAACGCTACACGGAAGCCCAATTCTAAAAGCACCTCGAAACTCCTGCCTTCCTGCCGAGGTTGTTTCAAGCATCATGAACGTCGTGACTGTCGTTTTTTCAAAGCTACTTGTGAACGATGTAATAAACTTGGACACATTCAGACTGTCTGTCAAAGTTCGCTCCGCCCTGCCAAGACTACTGCAGCGCGCCGGAAGCATATACAGCCCCGCCAAGACATGGAAGTTGATCAGATCAATCTTATTCTTCCCCCAAAGGATTCTCACAAAATCATCATTCCTCTCTCATTCTCTGATCGATCTGTCGATTTTCAATTAGACACTGGATCACCTGTCTCTATTATTAACCTGACTACCTACCACGACTTAGGTTCACCTTCATGCTCTCCAGCTGACATCCAGCTCGTGACATTTAACAAGAAGAAAATTGACATCAAAGGTCAAATTAAGCTTCAGGCTAGTTATAAAGGAATTCAGAAGGCCATTCCTCTTCTCGTAGTTAACAACTCCACTGCATCAAACATTATGGGCATGGATCTATTCAACTTATTTGGTTTCCAGCTACATGACAACATTAACGTCGTATCTACATTGCATCCTACTTCTGACGTTACCGCTCTCCTAGCGCAGTTTCCTGAAGTCTTCGACTCTCAGCTCGGAACAGCAAAAGACTATACAGCTCACATACAGCTGAAATCCGGAGCTAAGCCTCGCTTCCTCAAAGCACGTCCAGTACCCCTAGCACTTCAAGACCAGGTCACGAAAGAATTAGAAAGATGGATACAAACTGGAATTGTAGTACCAGTTACTTCTAGTCAATGGGCTACTCCACTCGTGGTAATCAAGAAACCTGATGGTAATGTTCGACTTTGTGGCGATTTTCGATCTACAGTCAACGCACAACTCGAAACCGATATCTTTCCTATTCCACGTCCAGAAGACTTATTCCGTCGTCTCTCTGGTGGACAATTCTTCTCTCGAGTTGATCTTAAAGAAGCATATCTCCAGCTACTTTTAGACGAAGAATCTAAGAAAATTCTCACACTCAACACTCCTCTCGGACTGCTCCAGCTCCAGCGGCTCCCATTCGGTATTTCATCCTCAGCGGCTATTTTTCAGCGCTATTTGGCTCAACTCACCGCCTCAATTCCCGGTTGTGCTAACTACCTGGATGATATTATTGTTACTGGAAAAGATCATCAGGAACATCTAACCAATCTCCGCCTTCTTCTCCAGAAATTGAAAGACAATGGACTACGAGCGAATCTCGCTAAATGTACCTTCTTTCAGCCTCAAGTTCACTACCTCGGACATATACTTGATAAGAATGGAATTCGTCCTAGTATACAGAATGTCTCCGCGATAGTAAACATGCCAGCACCTCAGAACCTCAAGCAGCTTCAGTCCTTCATAGGCAAAGCGAACTATTATAATAAGTTCATTCCACGCTTCGCTACAGTGGCAGCTCCATTAAACGCTCTACGTAACAAAGGTGTTAAGTTTCAGTGGACTCCGCAATGCCAACAGGCATGGAAAACAATCAACAAAGCCTTAATTCAAGCTATACAACTCACTCATTTTCAGCCCGACAAGATCATCACGCTAGCTACTGACGCTTCAGACTACGGTGTCGGTGCCGTTCTCTCCCAGAAGGATCGTCATGGACAAGAACGCCCCATCGCCTTCGCTTCGAAAACACTTAATGACCATCAACGTCGATACTCACAGATAGAGAAAGAAGCTTTAGCCATCATCTTTGGTATTCGCCGTTTCAATGAATATCTTTATGGCAACCATTTCCTGATCATTACCGATCATAAGCCTCTCGTACACTTATTCCATCCTGGTAATAAGATCCCAGAGAATTCCCTCAGAAAGCTTCAAAGATGGTCCATGTTCCTTTCTGATTATTCCTATCAGATTGTATATCGAGCCACATCCCAGCATTGTAATGCTGATGCCCTCTCCCGCTTACCCGTTGGTCCTGATACTGCCTTCGATTCTCAAGAATCTGAATGTCTTCAGTTGGACATAGAACTTGAAGATACTGTATCCAGTTTTCCTATTGATGCTACCTGCATAGCTAAAGCTACGGATAAGGACAGTACACTTGCTACTGTACGTACTTACATCCGCAACGGTTGGCCTCTTCAGAGCACACTTCCTGCCCACCTGGCACCTTATCATCGTATGCAGCATCGTCTCACGACTCGTGCCGGAGTTGTACTACTAGAAGCAGGCACCATCTTCCGAGTGGTTATCCCACTTAGCCTACAGAAACAAGTTCTCGAATTGTTACACCAAAGCCATTGGGGTATATCCAGAACAAAGCAACTCGCCCGTCAACACTGCTACTGGCCAGGTATTGATGCCGCCATCGAAAAGCTAATACGTCATTGTGAGCAATGTCAAACGACTCAGAACGCCCCGTCTTCTGATCTTGCTTCATGGCCTCCTGCTACTACTCCATGGGAACGAGTTCACATCGATTTCGCAGGTCCTTTCCTCAATTCCATGTGGTTAATAGTCATCGATTCACTGTCAAACTTTCCATATGTCGTGGATATGCATTCGACTACTACAACCGAAGCTACCATTCGTGCTCTCCAGAAAATCTTTACTACAGAAGGTTTACCGCAAGTACTCATTTCGGACAACGGACCTCAATTTACAGCTACTGCTTTTCAGAACTTTTGTACACATAATGGCATTCGTCATATCCTAGCACCACCTTTTCACCCTCAATCTAATGGTGAAGCTGAACGCTTCGTTCAAACATTTAAAAGAAGTATGAAGAAAGCTGTCTCTTCAGGCTTAACTAAAGACCAAGCCTTGCTCCAACTCTTAAACAACTACAGAACTCTACCCGGCGCTGATAATGTCACTCCTGCACAGAAGCTCCATGGACGGCCTCACAGAACTTTACTTTCTCTGTTACAGCCTCTTCCGGCCCAGCATAAGACCTCACCAACGAAGTTCTCCCTCAACGACAAGGTCTACACCAGGACATTCAAATCCAACCCACTCTGGATACCTGGAGTCATCTGCAGATCTTTGGGTCATCGTCTCTACGAGATACAGACTACGGAGAAATGTATCTGCCGCCATCAAGATCAGATACGTCTGCGCTACCGCCCCTGTCCAGCTATTGATGCTATTGCTAAACCAGATAAATCTATTGCTGAACGCGCTTTAGATCATTTAATAACAATGGGTTCCTTTCAGGACGAGACAGCGCCACTCCGCCCAGTTCCAGCTCCGGACAATACAACAGAGATATCAGCAGCTCCGCCCCAGCATCGCAGTCGCCGCCAGCGCCGCCGCCGTTTCACGCCGTACCGGCGCATTTAGGAGGGGAGGGTGTTGTATGTCCGGCGCTCCCTTTCTCGCTCCACCAGCCAGCTGCACGCGCGCCTGTGTATCATTCTGCTAGCTTCGACGCGCAGCCCTCAGTGCGCGTGCCTGACCATCGAGTGTACTATAAATAGGAGCTCCCTGCCTGCTCAATTGCCCACTTGCCCCGGTGTCCAGCTCCAGAATACACCCTACGTCGAGCACGGAGGCTACTCCTCTTGAAAATGTGCTTCGACCAGGTGGACTGAATTTCTGGCAGTACGAGGTTTCACCTCTGGTCACCGCTCCCTTACCTGTTTCCGCTGCCTATGTTCCGTAATTCTTTTACAAGCCATTTTTATTCCCTAATATATGCAAGCTCCCTTAGTTTCGCTAGGTGGAATTTCTTCAATCAATTGAACTTGCTTTTTAGGAATTCAGGCACTTCAACAAACAAGGACTCTCATGAACATTTATATTAGTGTGCCAGATAGTTCTCGACTATCAAAGTGTCAATTCACAAAGACTATCTTTTCAAGATAGAAGTGTATATAAAGACTGCAAACCTGTACATATTGTATAAAGACAGACTTTTCTCAAGATTCAATATTCCTTCTTGCTTCAAAATAAATTTCAGTTATTTGTGTAAATATTATAAAGTGAAGCAAATAAAAGTTGTGTTCTGTAAACTTCAACCTTGGTTACAACACTTACCAACGGTGACATTTACCTTTCAGAATCTTTAGAAAAACTACACTGAGTTGTTATTTCGAAGTTCCCTAATCCGATATACAGTAAATACGAAGAAAGAGACAAAATGGTCGGTCGGTCAGTTGCTTTCTTGGCTTACGCAGCCTGAACCGTCAACGATAGACCCCAAGTGTAAGCGTACGAATTGTAGAGCATAGAAACCTCTACAAAAAAGTCCGGGATGGTATATACCTATTTCCAACCGGTTGCCCTCTAGAAGCGATTTTATGTTATAGTCTGCGGTAAAAAAACTCCTTAAAATTAAATAAATATTTCGATATTATCCTCGAACACCTCAAAGAAATAAATTATGGCCTGACTACACTGTCTGGCCATGAATAAATTGTTTGACCTCCTGCACTATTTCATAAGGATTACAATAACCTTGTCAGGACATTATTTGCATGAATGGTTCATAAGTTATGACCATTTTAGATTGTAGATGTAATACGTTTCCTGTTTTCTGCTAGCAAGTTACCTCTACTTCGCCGCTAGAGGTGCTAGTGTTGCTCCAGCCGTCAAATGGATGAACCTTCCTTTTATTAGAGCTTCGCGACTGTATTATATTACACTAGACTGTGGTTGAACGACAAAATAAGCTTGCACGGGAATGGCCAATGGCGTGCCGTGTTAATGGTCACATGACAGCACACTCCTCTCACACTTCTCAACTTGGGGAGATGGAGTAATAGAAAATCTGTCTCTCCGTCTCTCGTAGATACTAGGGCTCTCTAAAGACTAGGTATGCTCGCCCGCCATTATGGTTTAGACACACATCCTTCGCCGTCCGACTGTTTGCAACACCGAAAGCAGCCACGGAGATTTATTGCTTCTTAAAAGTTGTGGACTAGCCAGGTGGACGAACGCAAACCAGTGAGGTCTCACCTCAGGACGTGCCCATCGGTAGCACTGCATAATAGGAGAATCGTCAGCAGCTTAGCCCTGATCCATGTCTACCAAGTCTTGCTTATTTACGCCTCTCCGGGGTCTGAAGCAAATCACAACCATGTACCCCTACAAGCCATATTCCCCTGCTACTACCACAGCTCCCACCTGCACCACCACTTCTACCTCCAGCTTCCGACAATTCGCCGTAGACACCGCCGCCGTAGCCTTCCACACGACTCTCCTGTCCAGCTATGAGGACAGACTGCTTGCCAGTGGTGTATCGATACATCGCCACCATCACAAAGTCGAACCTTCTCGTGCTCCACCTCCACAGTCAATCAGATGTGAAAGATGCCTCCTCTATAACAAGTACACAACGGCCCAGTGCAAAGCAAATCATCCAATCTGTGGTCATTGCACTCAGCATCATGTCACCACCAAGAGCCCCAACATCCTACACCCCACCCGCTGTAACACTTGCGGGGCAGCCATCCAGTCTATTCTCGCCGCTGTCGAGGACGTCCGACACCTCCCTCAAATCACCCAGAATTCATAGCCCCGAATCGCACTACTGACCCACCAACCACGCCCACCCGTTCACTTTTTCCCCACCCTACAATTGAAGATCTTGTCAGATTTATTACAATCTCCTTGCTAAATATCCATCCATACAATAGACACCTGGTTCTCACACACCTTCAGGCTGCAGCTAATCAGACCCTCAATCTCCATTTTCTCACTACCCATTCAGGCTTAAATACTCAACTTCACACCCTTAGAAACTACCGTATAAATTCCCTCAACCTCCTCTCAGCATCAAGAAATGGACATCTTAATGACGCGTTGTAATGCACAAGATCCAGAATCACTTCAGAACGGCATGCCATTAGAACCACCGAATTCTTGTATTGCAAACGTCCTTATTCTTAGATGTATTTATAGCACAATATTTTGTATAGCATCAGGCGTAGGATGAAAAAAGGATTTTTTTTAAAAAACACCCCTTATACTCTTTAAAATTATCTAATAATGAAAATATTGTTTATGTTTATAAATTCTTCTCTGTAACTTTTGGAAATGCACATTCAATAAAGCTCAGTAAAGAGGCCCAACCCCCTACCATCTCTATGTCTCACATCCTCCTACCCACCTCCCTCATCCATCAAATCTCCCCAACCCGCCCGCAACTCTTGGCCAGAGCGAGGGCGTCACCCTCTAGGTGGCCCGCCCCACCCCTTCAGGGTGGGGAATGAAAACGAGTAAAGTAAGTAAGTTATGGTTCATTCCTGCACTACGTTGGTAAGGCAGTTGACGGCCCCAGCCTTATATATCACTCTTTTTTTACTGTTCTCGACGCTATAAAATAATGCTAAACTAACACACTGTAAAATAGTCATTTTCAGAATTACTCAGACGGTTACTCAATATGAATATTAATATATTTCGTACATTACTGTGTAATTATTACTCCAGACTGTGATTGTAAAAGCAAGGTCATTGATAATTTGCCTTTTAATAAACTAACAAAATAGGCATGTACTCTCACTGGAGAAATATTAGAGAAAAATAGCTTTCTAATAAATCGGTTTTTTATTATTGTATTATTGATAAGTAGATAGGTTGCCATTAATGCTTTCACGGCCCGTACTTATAGAGATCATATTGTATAGGCTTTTGGGCTTGTGCCGTGTCAAGAAAATAAGGTGAAATTTTTAACGTTTCGCACTGATTAGGGTTAGATTAAGACGTCATAATGACATCCTAGCCTCACTTGCAAGTCACCTGGTCAATTGGGCTCCTCCAAGAGAAGCCTGTAGGGTTAGGATTGCCCTCATATGTACAGTAAGGTTGTGACCTTATAATGACGCCCTATCCTCATTGGGGTTGAGAAACCCCTAGGCCGTTGACCCTGCTTGTACCAAAATACGCTGACTCAACAAAATTTCAAATTTCCCCTCGAAAGCGTGGGAAAACGCTGGTTTAGCGCTCATTGTTCCAAAACATACTCTGCTTATAGGCTACTGCTGGCTGTTCGCCATCGTCGGCTATTCTGAGAATGTTTTTCCGTGATTTTCCCTTCACCTCCATGCCATGACAGTTCCTAATATAGGCCACGGCCAACTCCGTCACGTTCTCCATACGTTACTTTCACCACTCCATATCTCCCATGTCTGAGAGAGGGCGTTGCTCTTTATAGAGGCTCGCCGTATCCCTTCAGGGTACCTAATGCAAACTTTTGTAGTTAGTTATGTTTTCAAAATCAAGTATCCATGGTGTAAGAGCTCTTAGTAGAGCTGACGGTCCATTCCCTCGAGGGAGAATGAAAAAAACAATAAATGAAGGCTTCGTCTTACAAGGGACCACGGCTCCGTGGTCCGACTGTTGTCACTCCGACCGACCAGACACGCAGGGTTTTGGCCTCCTCCGTCGTCTGTCCTGAGAATGGTTTTTCATTCACCCGCACCAAGGCGAATGCCGGGACACTTCCTAGTATAAGCCACGGCCGCCAAACCCTTCAGCCCCCTCCACACGTCTCCGTCGTCACTGTCAAAGAGGCCCGCCTCCCCCTTCAGAGGAGGAATGAAGACAGTTTAGTTGTAGTAGTTCTGTTAGTATGTGTATGAAGTGAGGAATAATTTGTTATCATGTTCTTTTATTAGAAATAAGCTACTGTATATTGAGAATATTATTTTTGTAAATATATTTATCCCACTTGATAAAAAGTAGTAAGTTGTTCTCTTCAAGATCATTTAAAGTATGATATTAAAATATTCAGTTACTGATAAACACTTTAGCCAGGAAGAATACTGCTATTAATTTTGAAACGTTATTTTGTATGAAATGTAATGTGTAGAAATGACAGTGCACTCTTCAATATGATTTAAAATATCAAACTAAGAACTATAATCAGTGACAGGTATGTTAAATAGCAAGAAGAACCAATTAATTTTGTGTGTTTGTATGCATGAGTTTTTCTCAAACGTAAAAAATCTGCGATAGGTAGCACACCACCTTCAACAAAACAACAAATGTAAAACAATACTCAAGGATCCTTGGCCTAATAGCTCTTCGCAGATCTGGAGGCCCACTCTCATAAAGGAGAATGAAATAACAATAAATTAATTTATTTTGGATTCCACAGTGGCTAGGCAGGATGGCAGCAACTTAGTCCTGAAAGAAATTGAATATTTTATTTCTTGAGGACAAAACCGTATCTGATGCTCCTGTCCTCGGTGATGCGATCCCTTGGTACTTGGAAGCACAAGCTGGTGAACGAGGTATGACTGCTACTACTGCAATGTTTTCATTCCTCCCCTGAAGGGAGAGGCAAGTCTCTTAGACGATGACGCCGTCTCTTAGGCCAGCAGATTTGTAGTGGTGATGGGAAATGTGTGGAGAGGATGAGATGGTTGGCGACCGTGGCTTATACTAGGAATGCAGGAGATGGAAAACCATTCTCTGGACATCCAAAATTCCGGAATGCAGAGGCGTGGCCACCCTGTCTCTGCATCCACCGACCCGAGGTACAAGATACGAACATCATATTGTATGACGTAGTCCCATACCTCAAGTGTAGGGCATGCTACTTAAGGAAACCAATCACAACAACCTACGTCACTGGAAAGTTCGAGAGAGAATACCTGGTGACCTGAGATAATAAGACCATTGTTCTGTAGGATAAAAGTTTGCTTGCCTTCAAGGTGCAAGGAAGAGTTTCGAGCGTAGAACACACATAGTACGGGGATCGTAGATAATAATTTCCACGTTTATACTAGAGCTGGGTCCCAAATGCGTGGAGTTGGCGGGTGCGAATGTGAGTCCGTTACACAATAAATTAATCATAAATTCATAACGAATAATTCATTTGCATTTAACGGATCGTTATCGAGAGACATCCGTATGAAATTTGGAGTCAAGTGAAGAATGCAGTGAATCGAAATGGGGAACTACCATGCCTGAAATAATCGGTTCTCTGAAGTGTGGTGGGTGGGCGCGGTAGAATTAACACCCACGGTATCCTCTGTCTGTCGTAAGAGGCGATTAAATGGGGCCCCAGGGGCTCTTAACTTGGGAGTAACGGTTGGCGACCACGGGGCCATCAGCTGAGTCCTGATATTGATTCCACTTATTTGTGCCAGGCTCCTCACTTTCATATATCCTATCCGATCTCCCTTGGTCAACTCTTGTTCTTTTCCGACCCCGACGGTGTTAGAGCACTCGAGGCCTAGGAAGGCTTTCATTTTCACGCCCTTCGTGGCTCTTGTCTTGCTTTAGCTGATACTTTCATTCTTCGAAGTGTGAAATCCCTTCCATTTTTCTCTCTAATTAGTATTGCCTAGTTGTACTTCCTCTTATAACAATAATTACCACCATTACCACTTTAAAGTGTGATGGGATCAGGCCTCTTTGATAAAAGAGCCTTCTGTACGTCATAACCATCCATCAATGGTCACATCCCAGCCTGCACGGTTGCTAGGTCCCATTGCGTCACACATTTCAGATGACTCCCAGCGTAAGATATATCCTGCGCGGTTGCTAGGTCTCATTGAGTCACACATTTTGTACCGATAATTTCAGATGACTCCCGGCATAAGATATATCCTGCGCGGTTGCTAGGTCTCATTGCGTCACACATTTTGTACCGATAATTTCAGATGACTCCCGGCATAAGATATATCCTGCGCGGTTGCTAGGTCTCATTGCGTCACACATTTTGTACCGATAATTTCAGATGACTCCCGGCATAAGATATATCCTGCGCGGTTGCTAGGTCTCATTGCATCACACATTTTGTACCGATAATTTCAGATGACTCCCGGCATAAGATATATCCTGCGCGGTTGCTAGGTCTCATTGCGTCACACATTTTGTACCGATAATTTCAGATGACTCCCGGCATAAGATATATCCTGCGCGGTTGCTAGATCTCATTGCGTCACACATTTTGTACCGATAATTTCAGATGACTCCCAGCGTAAGACATATTTATGTCAACAATCTGCGGCAACTTCGTTTTATTACCAACTAGAAACGTATGGCGTGAAGCAATGATCTCGGGGTCGCGGCAGTCAATGAGACTAATTTGAGCGGACAGCTGGAAGTTCTTTGAGGATTAGCAAAACAAGCGGTGAAGACGGGGCTCACTATTAACATGACTACTCTACGGGGAACTAGCATTCCCAAGTCACTGTGAGCAGTAGAGGACAGGGTACGAAGCACCCCAATGGATGACCTTGGAAGTAGCACCATGTTTATTAGTAAGTAATAATACTGTAAGGTATATTAACTTTGAACAAGGGCATGCATTGAGATGTGATATGTGGAAAAATGTTGGTCCTATGAATAGTTGCATTGTATTGTATTTTGCATTTATATCATCCAGCTTATCATACAATGATATGGGATGCGTCAATAATCATTTTTACAGTAACAAAGGAGATAATGCAAACATTCCTACATAATAACAATATTCACGAACAGTATTCACGAACAAACAGAAAAAAACAGAACAAGAGTGTGCTTGTTTCTCAAATACATTTTTGAGCGAGTCTTATGTACGGAGTTTTCAATAATATTCACAAGTAAACAGAAAAACAGGCCGCCTCTGTGGTGTAGTGGTTAGCGTGATTAGCTGCCACCCCCGGAGGTCCGGGTTCGATTCCCGGCTCTGCCACGAAATTTGAAAAGTGGTACGAGGGCTGGAACGGGGTCCACTCAGCCTCGGGAGGTCAACTGAGTAGAGGTGGGTTCGATTCCCATCTCAGCCATCCTGGAAGTGGTTTTCCGTGGTTTCCCACTTCTCCTCCAGGCGAATGCCGGGATGGTACCTAACTTAAGGCCACGGCCGCTTCCTTCCCTCTTCCTTGCCTATCCCTTCCAATCTTCCCATCCCTCCACAAGGCCCCTGTTCAGCATAGCAGGTGAGGCCGCCTGGGCGAGGTACTGGTCATACTCCCCAGTTGTATCCCCCGACCAAGAGTCTGAAGCTCCAGGACACTGCCCTTGAGGCGGTAGAGGTGGGATCCCTCGCTAAGTCCGAGGGAAAAACCGAACCTGGAGGGTAAACAGATGATGATGATGATGATGAAACAGAAAAACAGAATTTGATTCATAAATACAGTAGATATTTTGAAGGAATGTTTTATGTACGAAGCTATCAAAAATAATCACAAGTTAAAAAAATAGAACTTGCTCCATAAATACATTTTCTTAATAATGCACATTATGGACTTCATGATATGAAATGTGAAAAGCTCTAGCACCAGTTGTACCGCCAGAACAGTCTCCATTGGGAAATGTAGTTCTCTGAAGGAATGCCCGCTTTCTACTCTCATTTCTTGATATAAAACCATCTACCAGCTTCTCCTTAGTAGCCTCCGAAGAACACAAAACTCCACTTTTTAAGGGGGCTTAACATCTAGGAGGAAAATTTTTGAGGGGTCAAAATGGCACTCTGTCCACCTAAGATCATTTTGGGGGGCTGGGACAGAAAATGCCTTGCCTCCCCCCCTCCCGACCAACAACTGCGCCAGTGTATACAAAACACTCAAGAAATAAATATAAATATACAGTAACAGAAATACATAGCTTATGATAAACAAGTTAATTTCCAAGAGCTAGGTATTCAATAGAATTAAAACACTGCTTACAAACAAATTTGAATCATTCTTAAAGTTAGAAAGTAGTTTTGTACACTTAACATAGTATGGCAATTTATTGATGGTGATGATGATGTTTCTTGTTTAAAGGGTCCTAACATATAAGGTCATCGGCCTCCCAGGCAATTTATTAAGCACAACTCCAATTTAGTTCATAAAACTTGGTTTTACGTAGCTTTAGGTACAGATTGTGTTTATTTTCAATATTACATCTACATACCTATATTTTCGTTTGTGGTGAATTTGATTACATTCTCTCAAATACAGTAGAGAGTCTGTACAGTATTTGATTCTCTCTCACGTATATAATGGAAGATATAAAGGCTAGGCAATGGTGAGACAGACAAAAGTTTAAAACACTTTTGACAGCTTTTCTTTCTGCTGACGCCGGCCATTCCTCTATTTATGTCCTTTTGTCACTTACAGATCTCTGTTTCTTGAATTACCCAATAAATACATTCGAATAACGAGCAAGTTGGCTGCGAGATTCGGGCCGTTTAACTGTTAAGTTTGTATTCGTGGACTGGTGGGTTGACATTTTACCGTCGGTAACCTTGAAAATGGTTTTCCATGGTTTCCCATTTTTTCACCAAACCAACTTAATTAATGAAAGGGTCGCTCCCTTCCCAGTCCATGGCCTGTTCAATTCCATCGGCATAAGATCTGAGCCGGTCTGACGTAAAACCATTAAAATAAACAAGAGAATGAACACATACAAAGCACATGATTCGACAGTCCTTAAGAGTTCGATATAGATGTGAATACCCATCTGAGAAGCCAATAGTTGGGTATTATAGCTTTTTTTTTTTTTTTTTTTACAACTTGATTTACATCGCACCGACACAGGTAGGTCTTACGGGGACGATGGGATAGGAACGGGCTAGGAGTGGGAAGGAATTGACCGTGGCCTTAATTAAAGTACAGCTCCAGCATTCGCCTGGCAGGAAAATGGGAAACCATGGAAAAATCATCTTTAGGGCTGCCGACAGTAGGACTCGAACCCACTATCTCCCAGACGCAAAGTCACACCTGCGTGCCCTTAACCGCACGGCTAACTCACCCGGTGAAATGTAGACTACTTAGGAGACTAATTTCTCAGATGTTGGAACATGGGGTAGAAAGATTATGCTGTAAGACTTGAGAAATTATTATTCAGTCGAGGTCTACCTCAAATGAGATGAAGTGTTCACAGTGCATCATGTCTTCTATTATGGCCTAGAACAAGTTTATTGCATTCATTAATCTGTCTCCTTTTTGGGTTTGGCAATAACAAAGTGATTGGCGCACGTGAAACATATAGTACATTCCTGAAGTATCCATGATGTGAAGATGCCACTTGGTGTATTCATTTCAGTAGGCTTGACAGACTGATCTGTAAATGCAGTGGCTCAGTGAGGAAAGTAACGGAGAACTACCACACTTCTCATTGCTCTGGAATGTCTCTTCAGTGACGCCCGGGTTTTCTATAATACATACAGGGTTGAATTTAACTACTGCAACGCCTCTGGGCCCCAATAATTTTGCGCCCCCTTCCCTAAACTTGATGAGCCAAAATTGCAATACTATTATTTTTATAAAATGAATAAACTAATAGGGGAAAGTGGGGTAAAACCGGGTGACTAGATTTTTGCAGCTTCCTGCATCTATATTTTTTTTTCAGATAACTATCAAAACCTGCACACGTTATATTTGAATAGTTTTATTTCATAATATTGCATTCCATAATAATAATTTATTATGATAATAATGTATATTATAATTATGTATTATTATAAAAATGAGAAAAAAACTGTCAAATCACCAGGTTTAACCCCACCGTTGGGGTAATAATAATGTTATTTGCTTTAGGTCCCACTAACTACTTTTACGGTTTTCGGAGACGCCGAGGTGCTGGAATTTAGTCCCTCAGGAGTTCTTTTACGTGCCGGTAAATCTACCGACACGAGACTGACGTATTTGAGCACCTTCAAATACCACCGGACTGAGCCAGGATCGAACCTGCCAAGTTGGGGCCAGAAGACCAGCGCCTCTCTGAACCACTCAGCCCGGAAAATTAGAAAACACTTTTTTCTTCATTGCCTACTTAATGATTGTAAACGGAGAAAACTAATCCTATTTAGCAACAAAACAGCGTATATATTTGAATGTATTTGTGCACAAAATTGTTGATTATGGTAAAAAAATGTTGTTTGTCCCCGTCATTAAACAATCATTTTGGTTTCACAGATCACAAACAAAGTCATCGTCACTGATAATTCCGTATTTTCTGTTCCCATTTTCTTACGTATGTTCTCGGTAATTAGCTGCCACCCCCGGAGGTCCGGGTTCGATTCCCGGCTCTGCCACGAAAATTTGAAAAGTGGTACGAGGGCTGGAACGGGGTCCACTCAGCCTCGGGAGGTCAACTGAGTAGAGGTGGGTTCGATTCCCACCTCAGCCATCCTGGAAGTGGTTTTCCGTGGTTTCCCACTTCTCCTCCAGGCGAATGCCGGGATGGTACCTAACTTAAGGCCACGGCCGCTTCCTTCCCTGTTCCTTGCCTATCCCTTCCAATCTTCCCATCCCTCCACAAGGCCCCTGTTCAGCATAGCAGGTGAGGCCGCCTGGGCGAGGTACTGGTCATACTCCCCAGTTGTATCCCCCGACCAAGAGTCTGAAGCTCCAGGACACTGCCCTTGAGGCGGTAGAGGTGGGATCCCTCGCTCAGTCCGAGGGAAAAACCGAACCTGGAGGGTAAACAGATGATGATGATGATGTTCTCGGTATCTTATTCCAGCATCATTCTTTTTTTTTTTTTGCTAGGGGCTTTACGTCGCACCGACACAGATAGGTCTTATGGCGACGATGGGATAGGAAAGGCCTAGGAGTTGGAAGGAAGCGGCCGTGGCCTTAATTAAGGTACAGTCCCAGCATTCGCCTGGTGTGAAAATGGGAAACCACGGAAAACCATCTTCAGGGCTGCCGACAGTGGGATTCGAACCTACTGTCTCCCGGATGCAAGCTCACAGCCGCGCGCCTCTACGCGCACGGCCAACTCGCCCGGTGCATCAGATTCTAAACAAACAAAAAACAAAAAAACAAAAAACCCATGAAATTAACAACACAACATTTTTTTTTGCTTCGTACAAATTAAAAACTTCAAAGCGTAGGCCTACATATTGTAAAGTTGTATTTCAAATAATAACACTTATCACACACACACTCTCTCTCTCTCTCTCTCTCTCTTTCTCTATGTTATTTAAAACTATATTTATATAGCTATTATTGTGCAGTGCTGAACAGACGGGGTAAAATGGGGCACCACCCGGTCCTGCCCCACGTGTCATACCCGGCTTCATCCCACTGGTAATTGTAAAGAAATACATGAGCTAGCCAAACAAAATTAAACCGAATCTAAAATACAGCCATATCGTCGTAAGCCTAAAGATATAAGCTACATACAATGTACTTAGCTTTACTCTTTCTGTTGTAGTACTTCGATGTAATCGATGCAGCTTAATATAAAGTTGAAACAAGAAATCACAAAAAATACAAAAACATTCGTCTTAACTGAACAAATGAAAACCTACAACCTGTGCTCCAGTAGTTGATGGGTCAGAGAATGAATGAATGAATCATATATAGGCTATTAGTACGATAGGGTCGCCACTCCCAAAGTGATTTATTAATGGCTGATAAATGCAATGAAATGAGAATGGAGAGTGTTGCTGGAATGAAATATGACAGGGAAAACCGGAGTACCCGGAGAAAAACCTGTCCTGCCCCCACTTTGTCCAGCACAAATCTCACATGGAGTGATCGGGATTTGAACCACGGTATCCAGCGGTGAGAGGCCGACGCGCTGCCGTCTGAGCCACGGAGGCAAACTGAACAAATCTTCACAGTAAAATGTCGAGCTCCCCGCAGCTTCACCTTGGTCTTGGTAGTTTTATTCTGCCATCGTCAGCCAGACAGCAGCAGTAACTGAGCCAGAACTGGGGTACCCGGTTTGAACCCGATTATACAGTAGAATGCCTCCAAGGTAATATATCAAACATCACCACCATTAAATAATAATAATAATAATAATAATAATAATAATAATAATAATAATAATAATAATAATTCAACTGAGAGAGCAGACGCCCGTCCACTCTGCAAAATCAGTTGTTGCAAATCGGGATGTCCCTACAAAATGTTTACAAGGAGCACGCGGTTGTCTCTATGTAGCGTTGATTCGCCGCCCGTTTGAATAAGTTGCAGTCGGAAGTCATCTTGATACCCCCATGCAGAACCGAGGGGGCTATATTTCAACATTGTGGTGGTATTTATAATATAATTACCGACAGCTTACGCATAAGCGGAACGGAAATTCCGTTATTAATATCGGGAGCTTTCGCCTTAGAACACTATGAAAGTGCGCGCATACTAAAAACTCGTTTTCAGACTATTAGAACTTTACTTTTTTGTCGCCCCATAAATTTGCCGCCTTGGTCCCGGACCCGTAAGACCCATGCCTAAATAGGCTCTACATACATACATACATACATACATACATACATAAATACATACACTGACTGACAGAGCAAATGCAACACCAAGAAGGAGTGGTTCGAAAGGGATGAAAGTTGGGGAAAAAACAGAGACGGCACGGACGAATAATTGATGTTTATTTCAAACCGATATGCAGGTTACACAATGCGCACGGCATCGACTCAGTAGGATGTAGGACCACCGCGAGCGGCGATGCACGCAGAAACACGTCGAGGTACAGAGTCTATAAGAGTGCGGATGGTGTCCTGAGGGATGGTTCTCCATTCTCTGTCAACCATTTGCCACAGTTGGTCGTCCGTACGAGGCTGGGGCAGAGTTTGCAAACGGCGTCCAATGAGATCCCACACGTGTTCGATTGGTGAGAGATCCGGAGAGTACGCTGGCCACGGAAGCATCTGTACACCTCGTAGAGCCTGTTGGGAGATGCGAGCAGTGTGTGGGCGGGCATTATTCTGCTGAAACAGAGCATTGGGCAGCCCCTGAAGGTACGGGAGTGCCACCGGCCGCAGCACATGCTGCACGTAGCGGTGGGCATTTAACGTGCCTTGAATACGCACTAGAGGTGACGTGGAATCATACGCAATAGCGCCCCAAACCATGATGCCGCGTTGTCTAGCGGTAGGGCGCTCCACAGTTACTGCCGGATTTGACCTTTCTCCACGCCGACGCCACACTCGTCTGCGGTGACTATCACTGACAGAACAGAAGCGTGACTCATCGGAGAACACGACGTTCCGCCATTCCCTCATCCAAGTCGCTCTAGCCCGGCACCATGCCAGGCGTGCACGTCTATGCTGTGGAGTCAATGGTAGTCTTCTGAGCGGACGCCGGGAGTGCAGGCCTCCTTCAACCAATCGACGGGAAATTGTTCTGGTCGATATTGGAACAGCCAGGTTGTCTTGCACATGCTGAAGAATGGCGGTTGACGTGGCGTGCGGGGCTGCCACCGCTTGGCGGCGGATGCGCCGATCCTCGCGTGCTGACGTCACTCGGGCTGCGCCTGGACCCCTCGCACGTGCCACATGTCCCTGCGCCAACCATCTTCGCCACAGGCGCTGCACCGTGGACACATCCCTATGGGTATCGGCTGCGATTTGACGAAGCGACCAACCTGCCCTTCTCAGTCCGATCACCATACCCCTCGTAAAGTCGTCTGTCTGCTGGAAATGCCTCCGTTGACGGCGGCCTGGCATTCTTAGTTATACACGTGTCCTGTGGCACACGACAACACGTTCTACAATGACTGTCGGCTGAGAAATCACGGTACGAAGTGGGCCATTCGCCAACGCCGTGTCCCATTTATCGTTCGCTACGTGCGCAGCACAGCGGCGCATTTCACATCATGAGCATACCTCAGTGACGTCAGTCTACCCTGCAATTGGCATAAAGTTCTGACCACTCCTTCTTGGTGTTGCATTTGCTCTGTCGGTCAGTGTACATACATACATACATACATACATACATACATACATACATACATACATACATACATACATACATACATACATACATACATACATACATACATACATACATACATACATACACACATACATACATATTCGTTATATACGCTTATGCCTTTCAACTTTAAGTCTGCAAGCCTCTGTCAATTAACTATTCGTACGTGCCTCTACAATTCTCTGTTTGAAACTCTCTCTTTGGTCTCGCTTAGTTTCACTCCTCTTAAGAACTGAGTCTAACCATCGTCGCCTCCGTCTCTCAGCCTCTCATTCTATGACAGAGTCTATTATTCTGCCAGGGAATAAATCATCCTCGATTCACTTCACACGACTCCACCAATGAAGCCAGTTTCTACGTACAGTGTCATCTTCCTTATCATAGAGCGAAGTTGTCATTCTTAGTTTTTTCTTAGCTTTGTTTTGTCAGGTTGTTAGCCAAAGGAGCAACTACAGATTTCATTTCACATTTCTCGATTTGTTAATCAGGATTGTGCTTGTTGAAGTTTATAGCTTCGCAGTATTAGCCAATCATCTTTTCAGAAGGAAAATGTTAAAAGTAGCACTTTAACACCTGGAAATGAGTTCCTTATCTCGCATTTTTTTCCAAGTTACTTTACGTCGCACTGACACAGATAGGTCTTATGGTAACGATGGGACAGGAAAGGGCTAGGAGTGGGAAGGGAGCGGCCGTGGCCTTAATTAAGGTACAGCCCCAGCATTTGCCTGGTGTGAAAATAGGAAATCACGGAAACCCATCTTCAGGGCTGGCGATACTGGGGTTCGAATCCACTATCTCCCGAATACTGTCGCAAAAATTAGACACTGTTGGATTTGTATACGATTTCAATTTGATTTGTCACACAGTATGACAGAACGTAATTTAGTGTAGTAAAATTAAGAAAATGATACAAAAGAGACAAGAACATAAACATAACGACACATCGTCATGCATCTAACCACAATGTTCAACACATGACGCGCACAATTACTCTAATGTTTTTCTTTTCTTTGTTCTTCATCACTGGCAACGCAATTCATTCCACACGCTGGAATATCCTACCGTCCATGTGACCCGAGCAACATAACCATCAAACCATGGTTTCATGTACTCGGTCCGGCTCCATGGCTAAATGGTTAGCGTGCTGGCCTTTGGTCACAGGGGTCTCGATTCCCGGCAGTGTCAGGAATTTTAACCATCATTGGTTAATTTCGCTGGCACGGGGGCTGGGTGTATGTGTTGTCTTCATCATCATCAATCACTACTGATCTGCATTTAGGGCAGTCGCCCAGGTGGCCTCATCACGACGCGCAGTTCACCTACGGGAGTCAAGTCAAAAGACCTGCACCTGGCGAGCCGAACTTGTTCTCGGACAGGGTGGTGATGTCGGTTCAAAAACTTATTGTTCCCTTGTTGAACCCTGAGAACTTATTGTTTTGCGTCCTCTCTTAGATATCTTCGTTTCCCCCCGAATTCTTTAACTAAACCTTCGTGGATGAAGTCTACGAAAGTAGGTATACTCCTTTCTTAACACCTTAAGAGAAACTGATTGCTAATACTTCTAGCTCGTAACTGTGGTACTTCTCTTCTTGTAGAGTAGTCGTTTTGTTCGTGAAATATACAGGATGTAGCTAGCCACATTCCGGTGTTTTATGGCTCCAAATCGTAACTTAATCACGTCATTATGAACCTCAGCCTCATACGATGAATAAAGATGTTCAAAACACAATTTTGATATGCAATTTTAAATGAAATTCTCTTGTTTTTAGGGAACTGAAATCCTTGATCCTTCTTGAGCAAGTCACTGAATGGTTTAGCAATAACTCGGTCTGGTATGAACTTTCTAAACAATCCAATTAAACTCAAGCCTGCACTTGTTTGGCATTTATTGGTTCTGGGAACTTTATTAGTCATAGTTTTCTCTCGTGATGGCTGAACTTGTCCATTCTCCATGACATGTTCTAAGAACTACACTCTATTCTTCAGAAAGTGACATTTTTTAATGATTTAATTCCGCTCCATAGCCTCTAGACGTGCTAAGTACCATATTCAAGAGGCGTAATGCTTAATCATTACTGACGAGGATTATTAAGTCATCCATGTAGATAAATACCACAACCTGCACCACAAACAGTTAAAAACACAATTAATGAATCGTTGGAACACTGCTAGAGAATTTCACAAACCAAACGGCGTTTTCTGAAACTGAAACTGGCCAGCACGAGTGACAAATGTGTATTTTATGCTTTGAGGTTCCACAGGGACTTAAAAGAAACCATTTTAGGTCAAGCATAGTGATTGACCTTGTGACCTATCGAGTAAATCTTCTTTTAGCGATTATTTAGGATTAACTTGTTAATTTTACGATTGTCAGTGCACAAAATGAGGGAACCACCTTTCTTACGCACAACTACGATAGGACTGGCATACTCTGAAGAACTTAGTTCAATGATTCCTTTTTATTTCCTCTAGTTTACTTCCTTGCCAGCAGCAGTGATAGTCATCTTGGTTTGCCGAAAACTGGTTGTTCATCCAGCACTGTAAGGGTCAGCTCTACACCGCGTAAGAATGATATTGCATTTTGCTTTGGAAATTCGAACACTATCCTGATTGATCATTACTTCTTCCTGACGTAAAGTACCCTTTTATATTATTGCACTCATCTTGATCGTGTCGCCAGATACAACTTAAATATCCGTGTCAAACATTTCATCCTTAACGAGGACCTCGGCATGACGGTAGAGCTTATGCGAACCATAGCTATTCCAAAAGCCTATTAAAAGCAGCGCTGCTCTTGGAGGAGGAGTTATTAATTTTATGTCTTCCTGAATCAAAGTAACACTGAAAATGAAATGGCGTATGGCTTTTAGTGCCGGGAGTGTCCGGGGACAAGTTCGGCTCGCCAGATGCAGGTCTTTTGATTTGACACTCGTAGGTGACCTGCATGTCGTGATGAGGATGAAATGATGATGAAGACGACGCATACACCCAGCCCCCGTGCCAGAGAAATTAACCAATTAAGGTTAACATTCCAGACCCTGCCGGGAATCGAACCCAGGATCCCTGTGGCCAAAGGCCAGCACGCTAACCATTTAGCCATGGAACCGGACAAAGTAACACTTATTTCAACATTCACAAAAGCACTAACTGAGGTATTAGAAAATCCCAGATCCTTGGTCAAGAGGGGAAGGGTAGCAGTCACTAGAGAGTTCACTAAATATCTATTACTTGCCTTACTTTCTACCATTTCACACTCTGCTGATTTACGACCAAATTTATCACAACTGAAACATTTCAGACCCTTATCCTCATGCCTATAGTTACCTGATTATGACCTGCTTTCCCACTACTGAAGCATCATTGTGATCCTTGTTTTCTTCAGGATCTGTCGTGTCTTTGTCCCTTGAAAGAGGTTTTGAATCTCCATCTTTATTGAAAACGTTTGTGTTTCTTCTGTACTGTATACCAGTAAAGTAATCATCATCAACCTCATCTCGATGAACAATCTCCTTCATTATGAGCAGGCACTCCTCCTGCAAGGATTCGTCTTTCTTATTTTTCCGCTTACTTAGTTGTGTGTATGTTTCCACACTTCTCATCTTGACGTCAAACTCTCCTAAGAACACCTTTTCCAGCTTCTTCCATGTTGATAAACCGGCTTCATTTTTATGAATAATTTCGCCAAGCCGCATATTAATGTTTAGCGAATAGTAATTTCTGCACGTCGTCCTGTACCATCGGAATATAAGTCTTCTCGAATAATTAGTCCATATTTTAATTGGATTGTCACCCTTACCATCAAAAGTGCAAATAGAATCTTCAATATGTGCGAACCCACGATCCGAATTTTCAAGCCTTGGTGATAAGAGGTGGGTTCGCGAGCTGGTCATCTTCAATTTCACTATCTTCTGAGGTGGTTTCTGCCTCGTAATTTGCTCTCTTCTTCATTCTACTACGTTGCCATAATTCCTTCTCTGTTTTGAAACGAGAACTGCATGAAGTCTCATTTGTCATTTCGCCGTTCTCGTCGTCGTCGTCGTCGTCGTCGTCGTCATCGTCTTCGTCGTCTTCAACATGTTCGGGAGAGAGTTATAGCTGCCTAATCAACTATGAACAGTATACCAAATTTACGTAAGTTGTCATTAAATACCGCGTTGAAAATTTTTAAAGTTAAAAATCACTCCAATAGAGACATGGTTTGACACCAATCTGGGACCAGCTCAAAAAGAACCTTAAGGAAACCGAAACATTAAAAGCAAGATTCCTGAAAAAGACTTCAGGTATTTCCAAGTATCACCCTATGCCTGGCATGTGTATTCGCCGGAGAATCCTACATTGAGAATTTGAGATATGACCTATTCCTGCCATCAACATAAGCATACCAGAGTCTTCTCCGAGAAATGCAGGAAACAGACTGGAATTATTTTCTTAATTTTACGCTACAGATGCAATGATCAATAAAAGCCAATATGCATTGAGACACATCATGACGCGTTTTGCGGTTCATGGTTTTCACCACCGTATCTGCTGGAGAGACATCTACCATCAACCGGGCGAACTATGCGTATGCAAACTTTGTGGTAACCCATGCGACAGATATCATGTAATGACTTGTAAGCGCAGAGAAATGTCTCTGACAAAATTCTGTGAAAGTGCTTAAGATTTAAGATTATGTACCCTACTCTACTTATGCACATTGTACGAAATTAAATTAAATTAAAAGTTAAATCTTTACCAAACTCTCAGCAGTGGAGGTACCACTGTTCGATTTTCATTTGCCGATAGGGCCGTGCTTAGTTCCTTGCCACTGTTACCAACTGAGATGGAGGGGCGTTGTGCGGGCACGCTGTTTAATTGATTCGTTGGTATGTCAGTAAATACATTACTAGTTGCTATGTTAATAAATAAGCTATTCGTTGCTATGCGGGCATAGCACGAAATTAATTATCAGAGAAGTGAACTCTTCTCCATTAAAACAATTAAAATAACATGAAAAATGCGGGCATCGTACGAAATTGAGTAGTATTAGACGAGGGAACTCCTCTCCATTAAGACACGTACAATTTTTACAGTGTTTTTTCTATATACGTTAGACTTTATTTACGTGTGAGTATGAAATAATTTTTCATCAGTTTCAGCGTTCGTCTACCCTAGA
The DNA here is from genome assembly GCF_040414725.1 of Anabrus simplex. NCBI lineage: Eukaryota > Metazoa > Arthropoda > Insecta > Orthoptera > Tettigoniidae > Anabrus > Anabrus simplex. Next base: position 1,557,384,482 of record NC_090265.1, read on the forward strand.
CCAACAGTTCTAATTTTTATAAAATTATGGCTAGCCCTGGACCATTCATAGATTTTATCATTCCTTCCGTATTTTTTAAAATAACTGTCATCATTTCCCTCGTATCAATTATAAGAGTGACATGTGCGCAATCTATGATTCACAGTGTCTAGATTTTAAATTAATCACACGGATAGTTTCCCATCGACTAAATATTATGGCTAGCCCTGGATCATTTAAAATGTTGTTATTACAATTTATTTATTTTTTATTACAATTATATTCTTTCCATTCGTCCTCCCTACTACAATGATGATTAGTGTGTCTATAACATCGCCTAAGTTGGTCATAAAACTCGCTGTCTTGAATTATGGGAGTGACGTTTCATTGGTGCAAATATTTTCAGCCAATGGCAGAGTCTATTAGTGCCAGTTACTGTAGCACTTTTTCCTGACAAAGCCATTGGTCTATATTGGTTAGATCATTAGGCTAGCGGCAAAACCATTTGCCTGGATTGGTTAGGTCCAGCTGGTCACAATACCATTGGTCTGGATTGGTTAGGTCCGGTTAGTGGCAAAGCCATTGGACTGTGATCAACAAATTGGGGTCTGGGGGCTTTTGGCTAAGGCCGCAAAACGTCTTTAGGCCTCTTGATACCAGTGCAATCTATGCCTCACTATGTCCACATTTAGAATTATACGCTTCGTTACTTCTCGTATACAAATACATTACTATTTTTATAATTTCTGTCGTATGATTTACAAGAGTGACAACAGATCAATCTATGCTTCACAGTGACGAGATATTAGATTTGAAATCACTCATACGCTTTGTTTACTCTGGATTAAACACTATGGCTAGCCCTGGACCATTTAAAAGTGTCATTATTTCTCCATTAAAAATAATGATCACGAGAATGATTGTAGCGCAATCTATCCATAACAGTGTCCATGATTGTTATTAATGTAATATACTTATTCTTTCCATTCGTCCTCCCTACTACAATGACGATTAGTGTGTCTGTAACATCGACTTATCGCTTTTGGACTTTTTATACGGCCTAAGTTGGTCATAACATCTCGCTGTCTTGAATTATGGGAGTGACGTTTCATTGGGCAAATCTTTTCAGCCAATGGCAGAGTCCATTGGTGCCAGCCATTACTATTATTATTATTATTATTATTATTATTATTTTCTTCATACTTGTGAGAGTTTCGTCAAGATTTGTCCATGTACCAAACACAACCCATTACACACTATAATTAAAACACATTCAACGAAATTATCTTTGGCAATCCTAACCTTGTTGTAAAATTCATCAGAACCTTCTGAAACCCGAAATCTTTTAAATTCTCGCAGCTATGTACAATTATACCTTTCTGGTTTGATTGCAGCCACAGATGCAGTGGACAGAAATATTTTTATTTGCTGTTGTTTGAGTCATCAGTCCAGAGACTGGTTAGACTGTCACCCTATCTTGTGCTAACCTTTTCATTTATACATAACTACTACATCTGCCCTAATCTGCTTGTCATATTCATACCTTGGTCTGCCCCCTTCATTTCCTAATCTAATATTTCCTGCATCACCTGACTTTGTTCGACTGCACTCCATTAGTTTTGTTTTGGACTTATTTATTTTCATCTTGTACTCCTTCCCCAAGATTCTGTTCATACCATTCAGCAATTCCTCCAGATCGTTTGCAGAGTCAGACAAAATAACAATATCATCACCAAATTGCACAGTTTTGATTTCCTCTCCTTGGATTGTGATTCGCTTTCCGAATTCCTCTTTGATTTCCTTCATCGCCCGTTCTATCTAAACATTGAAAAGGAGAGGGGAAAACTGCAGTTTTGCCTCACTCCTTTCTGGATTGATGCTTTTTTTTCAAAGCCCTCTATTCTTATCACTGCCGACTTATTTTTGTACAGATTATAGATTACTCTCCTTTCTTGGTATCTGATCCCAATCACCTTCAGAATTTCAAATAGCTTGGTTCAATCAACATTATCGAACGCCTTTTTAGATCTACGGTCCTCTATGAACAGACGTAAAGTCAGAATTGCTTCACGTGTTCCTACATTTCTTCTGAAGCCAAATTGATCTTCTCCCAACCCAATTTCAGTTTGTCTTTACATTTTTCTATAAATAGTACGTGTTAGAAGTTTGCAGAGGTGAGATTCTTAACTAATTGTGCGGTAGTTTTCACACTTGTTAGCAATTATCAGAGATATGTTTTCAATATGGAATCAATATGGTATTAGTCCTTACACATTAAATGGAATAACCTCGCGATGCTAGTTTCTCCAAAACAGTCAGTAATTCTCAGAGCATGTTATCATTTTCCGGTGCCTTGTTCCTACTTAGATCTCTCAAAGCTCTGTCGAATTCTGACCTCAAAATTGGGTCTCCCACGTCATCAGCATCAAAAGCCTCTTCTTGTCCCAGAACCGTATCACCTACTTCTTTACCTTGATACAACTGTTGGACATGCTCCCATCACCTTTCTGCCTGTATTCTCTTCCTAGAATTGGTTTTCCACCTGAGCTCTTAATAATCATGCACCTAGTTTTCCTTTCTCCAACGGTTTCCTTAATTTTCCTGTGTGCGGCACTACCTTTACTAGGACCACAAAACCTTCAACATTCTTGCACTTCTCTTTCAGCCATTCTTCCTTAGCTGTCCTACACTGTCTATCAATTTCATTCTTTGTTCTTCCGTATTCTTTTCTGCCCTTCTCATTTTATGAATTCTTGAATTTTTCGTCGTTCGTCAATCAGGTATACTATTTCCTGAGTTATGCATTGATTCTTAGTTTTTTGTCCTTCGTGTGGCTATTTCTAGCCGAGTGCAGCCCTTGTAAGGCAGACCCTCCGATGAAGGTGGGCGGCATCTGCCATGTGTAGGTAACTGCGTGTTACTGTGAGGTGTGGGAGTTGCAGGGATGTTGGGGACAGCACAAACACCCAGCCCCCGGGCCATTGGAATTAACCAATGAAGGTTAAAATCCCCGACCCGGCCGGGAATCGAACCCGGGACCATCTGAACCGAAGGCCAGTACGCTGACCATTCAGCCAACGAGTCGGACGATTCTTAGTTAATCTTTTCTTTCTTCCTAACTTTTCTTCAGCAGCCTTACGAATACCATTCTTCACGACTGTCCATTCTTCCCCTTCGCCGTTTCCTTCAGCCTTTTCATTTAGTCCTTGTGCAACATGTTCCTTGAAACTATTTTTCACACTCTTTTCTCTATTTTTATTTATATTCTGAATATTCCACTTCTGATACCATATTGAAAACATATATATGATAATTGTAAATTTTTATTAATATATCCAGAGGTGATCTTCATATGTTAATTCATTTCTATGACGACAGGCCATAACCTGCAATGTAGATGAAACAATATTTATTCCATTGCAACACTAGCATGGTCTTGAGAATTACTGTCGGCTTGATGACTTGATATCTACCGGTACGCCATTATAGTCACAATAAGTCATCGTTAATTTAATTTAGCGTCGTCGTTACTGAAGTGGACGATTGTTCGTCTTAAATTTTGACAAAAGTCGTATTCCCTCAATTTTCGTGCACCAGCATTAATTTGGGCTTAGTTACGTCTTCCCACGTCGTGAGTTTCTTTTACCGCGTCTTACCATCGTGTTACATTTTCATGTATTCCTATCATCGTTAAATCCCGAACGGGTCCCCAGAATTGTAGGATTTCCATTACATTTGTCACACAGTAAGACAGAATGTAATTTGCTACAATAAAATTAAAGAAAATTATACAAAAAGTGCAGGAACATAACCACTAAAGTGCTTCACGTCGTTGTGTATCTCAATAAAAGTGTTCATCACATGAACTGCATAAAAGTTTAATATTTCCTTTTTTATTCTTCATCACTGCCAACTATTAACATGCATTTCTAAATTACATTTCCTGATATTTCGAAGTTCCGAGCCGTTGTTGTCCTTAATATTATTAGTTTTATTATTCTCTTTTAAACTTCTGCGTAACAAAAACTTTCCCACTATGATTCCATGAGCAATAGTATGTTTCTTCCATTACGTTTCTTCAATATCTCTCATGATGAACAACTTTTCATCCTCGGTATTTTACAATGGAATAACAAACAGTGACTTGTAGGGTGATCATAATGTCTCTTTTTCGGGGACACGAACTCTTTTTCATCGGGCATAAAAAGACGTCCGGGCGATTTTTTTGAAATTTCGGTAAATGTCCTCTTTCTTGGGATAGGGAGCAAATTTTAAATTTAAATCGTCATCGGTATATGAAGTAATCACAAGCAAAGCAAAGAGCCATGGTGACAGGAGTGGTGAGACTGTTTTCTTTAATTAATGTCGAATAGAAAAAAGAAAAACAATTTAAGTATAGACAATAATAACAATAACACCGGGTGGTGCAAAGGAAAGATTACAATATACATTATATACACATAGGCTCTACAGGTTAAGACTCTCTATCGTTCCCCTGTGGGTGGAGGTGGTAGAATACATACACGGTATTGCCTGCCTGTTGTAAAAGGCTACTAAAAGGGGGACCAGGTGCTTTCATCTTGGAAATGTTGGTAGGCGACCACGGGTCCCCCTATTGAATCTGTCATGTTCTTCGCCTTCATATTTCCTATCCAACCTCCCTTGGTTAACTCTCGTTATTTACCTACCCCGAACGTATTAGGTTTGCAAGACCTAGGGAGTCTCAGTTTCACGCCCTATGGCCCTTCCCTTTCTTGTGCCGATACCTTCATTCTTCGAAGTGTCGGACAACTTCCATTTTCCTTCTGATTAGTGTCAATAGAGGGTGATTGCCCAGTTGTACTTCCTCTTAAAACAATAATCATCACCACCCCGACTCTCAATAAGACAATTACATGCCCTGCATGTCTTCATTCAGTGCGAAGAACAAATTCCATGTGATCGGTTGTTGGTAAACCATAACAGAGCATTCTCAGAGAAGAAAACTTCATCTTCGTGCGTAGCTCGTATAGAGTTTGTGGAGGTGGTCTGAAACAGCTCTCTTTTAACAGTTCCCACATACATGCCTCGGATATAGTGAGGTTTGGACATCGAAGTGGGTATGGAAATTCAGAAAATCTTAACACAAGCCGATGTGGAAATATTTCTTCTATCAGTGCTCAGTTTTCTTGGCCTATGAGTGCGGTGGCTCCGTTCTGCTGGAACACTTGCTTATCAAATTCCAAATTGTTAATTTTATAAAACGTCTCTAGGTTTGTGTGAAATCACTCTATGACTCATTCCTTGAATATCATTGCGTTTATGGTTATTATGTGGGACCAATGGCTTGAAACTGCTGCCCACCTTCACTGAGTGGTTGTTTTTTTGCGTACCCGTCTATCTTTTTTCCAACCAAGAAAATGTATGTTTTGTTTGTTTACTTTTGTTATTTGTTTTGCGTCACACAAACACACGCATGTCTTATAGTGACGATGGGATGGGAATAGGCTAGGTTTGGGAAGGAAGCGAACGTGGTTTTAATTAAGGTACATCCCTAGCATTTGCCTGGAGTCAAATAGGAAACCACGGAAAACCATATTCAGGGCTACCGATAATGGAGTTTGAACCCACTATATCTTTAATGCAAGTGCATGTTAACAACTACGCGACCGAAACTGCGTGACGATCTCGCTCAGTAGTTTGTTACCGTGTCCACTGACCAGAACATGCCATTCATCACACCGCCATGAATTGTCACCCTTCATAAAGATTCGCCATCACATGTCCACAATACTGCAAGCGAGTCTGGGAATTCTGAGGCCTCAACTAGTATAGCACCTGTATGCGATAGCAGTGAGCTTTATCGTACGCATGAAACTGGCTCCTTTTCTCCTTTTTTTTACATTTGCTTTACGTCGTACCGACACAGATAGGTATTATGGCGACGATGGGATAGGGCAGGCATCGTCAATCGAGAGCGAAATGCCTTCGGAGCCAGTTTGCTCCCCGCTCTCGAGGAATGAGAGCAGCTTAGCGAGCAAGCAGGGGAAGAAGTAGGGGAAGTGCATGACGTAGTACGTACTGCAGGCCAGTGGCTCAAAGGTATAGCACGGGCCCGGTATGCAACCCGCCTGTCCGCTGCTCTCTTGTCACGTGACAAACAGCCGTCCCGAGCGGAGCAAGTAACACCGGCTCCCTAGAGCAACTACGTGATGACATTTAGAATAGGAAAGGGCTAGGAGTGACAAGGAAGCGGCCGTTGCCTTAATTATGGTACTGTCCCAGCATTTTCCTAGTATGAAAATGGTAAACCATGGAAAACCATCTTCAGGGCTGCCGACTGTGGGGTTCGAACGGATGAGAACCAGCGTGGTTTCAGACCACAGAGAGGCTGTCAGGATCAGATTTTCAGTAAGTTATGCGCCAGGTAATTGAAAACATGTTACGAGAGGAATAGAGAGTTGTATTTATGTTTCGTAGATCTACAGAAAGCATAGAACAGGGTACTGAGGGAAAAAAATGTTCGCCATACTGGGAGACTATGGAATTAAGGGAAGATTATTAAAATCAATCAAAGGCATTTATGTTGACAATTGGGTTGCAGTGAGAATTGGTGGTAGAATGAGCTCTTGGTTCAAGTTAGTTACAGGGATTAGACAAGGCTGTAATCTTTCACCTTTACTGTTCGTAGTTTACATGGATCATCTGCTAAAAGGTATAAAGTGGCAGGGACGTATTCAATTAGGTGGAAATGTAATAAGCAGTCTGGCCTATGCTGACGACTTGGTCTTAATGACAGATTGTGCCGAAAGCCTGCAGTATATCTTGGAACTTGAAAATACGTGCAATGAGTATGATATGAAAATAAGCCTTAAGAAGACTAAATTAATGTCAGTAGGTAAGAAATTCAACAGAATTGAATGTCAGATTGGTGATACAAAGCTGAATCAGGTAGATAGTTTTAAATATTTAGGTTGTGTGTTCTCCCAGGGTGGTAACATAGTAAGTGAGATTGAATCAAGGTGTTGTAAAGCTAATGCAGTGAGCTTGCAGTTGCGGTCAACACTATTCTGTAAGAAGGAAATCAGCTCCCGGACGAAACTATCTTTGCATCGGTGTGTTTTCAGACCAACTTTGCTTTACGGGAGCGAAAGCTGGGTGGACTCAGAATATCTTATTCATAAGTTAGAAGTAACACACATGAAAGTAGCGAGAATGATTGCTGGTACAAACACGTGGGAACAATGGCAGGAGGGTATTCGGAATGAGGAGATAAAGACTAAGTTAGGAATGAGTTCGATGGATGAAGCTGTACACATAAACCGACTTCGGTGGTAGGGTCATGTGAGGCGAGTGGAGGAGAGTAGGCTACCTAGGACAATAATGGACTCTGTTATGGAAGGTAAGAGAAGTAGAGGGGGACCAAGACGACGATGGTTAGACTCAGTTTCTAACGATTTAAAGATAAGAGGTACAGAACTTAATGAGGCCTCAACACTAGATGCAAATAGAGGATTGTGGCGACGTTTAGTAAATTCACAGAAGCTTGCAGACTGAAAGTTGAAAGGCATAGTGATCTATAATGATAATGTATGTATGTTTTTCTAGAAGGGTCTGCTATTCAGAAGTGCTCGTAAGAATACGTTTTGCTGTAAAACGGGTTTCTATCATTAGATACAGTATTTGCAACATCGAAAATCTTTAATGCTACAGAAGTACAAAATGACACCATGATGACCGGGCTGAGAGGCTCAGACTAAGAGCGTTGGCCTTCTGAGGCTAAGCTGACACGTTCGACCCCGGCTCAGACCAGTGGTATGTGAAGGTACTCAAATACAATATGTCCGTGTAGGTAGATTTGCAAGCACGTACAAAACCCTGAGGCACAACATTCTGGCACATCGATATGGAAAACCCTTAAAATAGTAGGACCAGTAACTTTTTTTAACCACAATGCTTGTTTATTGTATCTGTACTTCATGATATTTAAAACTGTACTTGAAAGACTAACCTCAATATTTCGTTTTGCTCTTGGATATTTGAGGATCATTCATTCTGTAAATCGAGGTTTATGGAACAAGGCTAAAAGTCGACACAAGAAACTTGTTACATAAGAGCCTCTTAATTAGCCTTGTCATCTTATTATGAGTTCATAACCACACGAACACTTAAGACTTAACTGGGACCATTTCTTCCCACACTAAGCCATCATGTTGAATAGTTCACTTGTCTTTGTGTTGCCGAGTAGTCTATTTTACCTATCAAACCTAAAATTCTCAAATCACTACCTAATTCGATAAAGAGGTATCGTGTGATTGAGTTAATGTTCTACGTCTATCGTTACAATGGGAGATGAATGTCATAACCCAAGTTTCGTGATGACGCTTATCTATTGAGCAGAAGTGTGACAGGCTTCAGTAGCCGGCACAATATCTATCCTCGCCGCTAGATGTGGGCTTCGTTCATTCTATTCCTGACCCCGTCGAATGACTGGAAACAGGCTGTGGATGTTCACATCAGATAGTGACAGCTTGAAGCATTATTGCTACCACGTTAATTTCCTCATTTCTTTTCAGTTTGTCGACAGTTCTATATACATTTATTATGATAAAAACTAAGATATAAGTGTATTTCATTGACTATAGAGACTGAGATGATTGCACTTTCTTCTCTATCCACACACTAAAAATTAAAATGAAAACACGTGTTGTTGAAATTAGTCAACATTACTTTCAGTAATCAAATGATACATCTTCCTGATATGTTGGCATACTTTGTAACAACTCTCGGTGTTTACACATAGTTTCAGCGTTTCGTCTTGAGTAGTATAAGTGGACAGTTCAGCTGCCGCCTCCGCCTCCAGCCCTCCGCAGAAGCATCCTCCTCTTCCACACGCCCCTCCGCAGAGGCATCCTCCACCTCCACACGCTCTCGGGAGAGGCCTCCGCCGCATTGACTGCGCTGGCTAAGAGCGCGAGCCTAACCTCACATCCGCCATCTTGGAGAGGCTTCACCTAACTCTTTATGCGTAAGAGAGCTAGCCTAAACTCATGGAGGGGATTAACCTCAGTTTTACAACCAGATGCCCTTCCCGACGCCAATTGCACAAGATGGCGGCTATACACGGCTCCTTCTAAGACTCCTTAAGGGTGCTTGCGCAAGATGGTGACTGCAAGATGGCTGCTATACATAGGCTCTTATGAAACGCCCTATGGATGTTTGCGCAAGATGGCGGCTATCTAATTCCACAAGATGGCGACTATATATGGCTCCATATGAGACGCCTTAAGGGCACTGCGCAAGATGGTGGCCGCAAGATGGCTGCTGCTCTTATAAAGAAAGATAGCTTAGAGGCTAACGTGCCGTGCTGGAACCAACGGTTCGATTTATTAAATTTAGGGCTTAAATGCAAAATGTTAAATATCTCGAAAACGGTGCGTCGTAGAGCAAAACGGCCAACGTTTTCTGCCTAAAACGTAGGTTCGCTGTATCAGGAACATGATAGCATAGGAAAAAAATAGTCTAATAATGAGATCAACGGTTCGGTTCCTATTTAGGTCCTTTGGCATTTGGTCTGTTCTAGCCTGTTATGTTGTGTCTTGGAGCAAGTTTTCGTAACTTCATCAGGTCTTGCTATGGTATAGAGTATAACGTGCCGTGCTAGAAACAACGGTTCGATTCATTAAATTTGGGGCTTAAATGCAAAATGTTAAATATCTCGAAAACGGTGCGTCGTACAGCAAAACGGACAAATTTTTTCTGCCTAATACTTAGGTTTGCTGTATCAGGAACATGATAGCATAAGAAAAAAGTAGTCTAAAAATGAAATCAACGGTTTGGTTCCTACTTAGGCCCTTTGGTATTTGGTCTGTTTTAGCCTGTTATGCTGTGTCTTCGAGCAAGTTTTCGTAACTTGCTCAGGGCTTGCTATGGTATAGAGTATAACGTGCTGTTCTAGAAACAACGGTTCGATTAATTAAATTTGGGGCTCAAATGCAAAATGTTAAATATCTCGAAAACGGTGCGTCGTAGAGGAAAACGGACAAAATTTTTCTGCCCAAGACATAGGTTCGCTCTATCAGTAACATGATAGCATAAGAAGAAATTAGTCTAATAATATTAACGGTTCGGTTCCTGATAGGCCCTTTGGCATTTGGTCTATTTTAGCCTGTTATGTTGTGTCTTGGAGCAAGTTTTCGTAACTTGATCAGGGCTTGCTATGGTATAGAGTATAACGTGCCATGCTAGAAACAACGGTTCGATTCATTAAATTTGGGGCTTAAATGCAAAATGTTAAATATCTCGAAAACGGTGCGTCGTAGAGCAAAACGGACAAAATGTTTCTGCCGAATACTTACGTACGCTGTGTCGGGAACATGATAGCATAAGAAAAAAGTAGTCTAATGATGAGCCTGTTATGTTGTGTCTGGAGCAACTTCTTATAACTTGATCTGTTCTTGCAAAGTCATAGGGTGAAATAAGGCAGGGCTATACTCTATTTGTACAGACCTTAAGTAGAGGTCTGCCTCAGGGGCTCACAACGTGTAACTTATAACCTATTAGTTTGATCAGCCTGAAATTCGAGAAATGAGGCAAGGGTTATTATGTAGGATAACTGCTATACTCTATTCGTACAGACCAGATGGCGACTGCTCTTATGGATAAAGCTGGCTGAGGAGGCCTACTACACAAGATGGCGGCTCTACACAGGCTCTTATGAAGAAAGCTTATGAAGAAAGCTAGCTTACAAGTTACTGCACAAGATGGCGGCTGTACATAGGCTGTTATGACTTCCTCCTCCTCTTCCTTCTCTGTCAAGGCATAGCTTTATCTCTCTATCAAACAAGTTTAAACATGCATTCTACTGCGCAAGATGGCGGCTCTACACAGGCTCTTATGAAGAAAGCTAGCTTACAAGTTACTGCACAAGATGGCGGCTATACATATGCTGTTATGATTTCCTCCTCCTCCTCTTCCTTCTCTAACTAGTTTAAACATGCATTCTACTGCGCAAGATGGCGGTTATACACAGGCTCTCATGAAGAGACCTAGCTTAGAGGCTACAGCACAAGGTGGCAGCTATACATAGGCTGTTATGACCTCCTCCGCTGTCAAGGCATACCTCTATCGAACATGCATCGTGAAGGCAAGAATGAGCACGTGCTGCAGCGATGGCGTTATTGTGCATGTTTAGACTTGATCGTTTTCTCAAGAATGAGTAGGTGTAGTGTAAGGAATGCAGTAAGTACAACATATTTGAATGCAATAATATATTTATTTACAATGTACTACAACAGATTTCGTTTTGCTGCTGACAAGGTTGCTATGCTTCTTAACAGCTTTCTGCGGCATGCTTCTGAAATTTTAATGTCTCCTGCTACATTGAAATTAAACAAAACATTTAGAAATGTATTATACTATGTATGTTATGCTTTACAAAGAAGATAATGCACTTCTTACCTTGTTGTTTTTCCTTTTCTGAATCATCATCATCATCATCATCATCATCATCATCATCATGTACTAGGAAAGTTTATCCATACACTGTATACAGTGTTCAATCTTCGGATTTGATCCATCCCAACCATCATCATCGCCATTTTCCCCTCGATGCTTGTAATGACGTTGACAGGTTCTGCATTAGTCTACATCGATTAACATCTTACTATGGAGAGGAAGGATCTCTCGAAAATTATTTACGAAAGGAGCAGCGTACGTAGATAAAAATCCTGGTGGTAAACATTGAATCAGATGTTTTTTCATCAAGGTTTCATGTTTATAGAACATTTTAATAGCCTTACTTACTTGTGTGAGATAAGATGTTGCCTATTAGCATGCGAACCGCATGCACATTGACAGTTTTGTTCGTTGCTCTGTTCCATAGCGTACGATGTCGAAGCACACACTAATGTTGATGATAAAGGACTATTCCGTAGGAGGAGGGATTGAGTTAACCTTAGTAACTGCGAGGAGGAGGAGGAGGAGGAGGAGGAACGTAGCTGACCTGTGAGGCGGAGGAGAAGGTACAAGGCTATGTCCGGTCGTTGGAGGAGGAGGAGGAGGAGGGAGAGGAGGAAGCTGTTTTGTCAAGACAAGCTCTTACTAGAATTGGTTGTAGAACAAGACGAAACATGTTGGCTATCAGTGTTCAGAACAGAAACATTATAAGATTAATCTCTCTGTTGATACAGTCGTACTCAGCGCACACACATAGAACTGCAAATGTTGTATTTCTCTATCCGACATAATTCTTCTTATTCACTGCAGATAAAATCATTTTACTACTTTGCAGAGGACACTTTTGTCTTAAGAAGTTAAAGTTTGCGGGATTCGAACACATGCAACAGAAAAACAATCTGTATAGATTTCGAACTCTGATTTAGTTACAATAGAAGAACACAGATTCAAACCCTGTTCTCTTATCAAAAACACGGAAAGTAAAATTAAACAGCACGCTGGTGCTATAAGAAATACACTGCTTACATTTAAGTCACTAGCAGTCGAACAAATTATCGGATAAACCTGTAACTTGAAATTTCGGTTCGGAAACATATTATTTTAATCTGTTAGCATGGGTTACAAGCATGTAGCTTGTGCAGGAGAGGGCTACTATGCAAAATGCTGAACCAAAAAGTAATTGTGCTACACACATAATAGAGAATAGGACCTAAGGGTTCTATCTTATTAGAAGGGCAAAATGATGAAAGGACTCTTCCTCCTCCTCCTCCTCCTCCTCCTCCTCCTCCTCCTCCTCCTCCTCCTCCTCCTCCTCCTATCCGCGTCTTCCTCCTCTTCCTCTTCCTCTTCCTGACCGCGTCCTCCTCCTCCTCCTTCTCCTCCTCCTCCTAGAAGCAGTTAGCTGAAGTTGGTACATTTTTAACAGCAGCAACACCTTCATCGATTGTTATCAGCAAGAACGCTTCTACTTTGTTAAGTGTAGCAAATTAATCTCTAGTGGTAAATGGTTTTGTGTTCAGAACCGAAAAATTTATACCACACTTAACAGGGAATGGAACCCAGGGGTTACGTCTTATCAGAATTATCTAATAAATAATAAAATCCCCGACTTATTAGTGGAGCAATGAGTTGCGTTTTCCTAACAGAAATCAGTATCTGCTCGATAGTTTTTAGTGTTTGGAACACTGAACTTTTGAAGATGGCTGCAGTGAGGTTAGCGATGTTCTGTTGTTTGATTTTAAATTCCAAGCTACGACATGCATAAGGTGGTAGCAGTGAGGTTTAGTGTCCTAAAGACGGCAGCAGTGAGGTTAGCGATGCTCTATTGTCCTTAAAAGTGAGGTTTGGGTCCGTCAAGGTGACAGCTGTCAAAAATCACGTGGCTTTGTTTACAAACAAGAGCACGTGGTCGTGACGTCACAGGCATGTACTATGCTACGTCAACCCGCGAAGTTTAAAATCCACGCCCACGTAGTTAGAACTCGTTAAAAGCACTAAGATGGTCAATTCTGCGCTCTACGTCGTTAAGAGCAGCATTAAGAATAGCTATGTTTATAAATCTTGTGAACATAGCAGTAGTAAATTGAAAAATTGCTAGAGCGTGTACGCATCACCTATCGATTTTGCATGCATCGACTATCATATTAAACTTCTTCCGCTAGAGTGTACAACGATCGCAATTGTGTGCTGCTACCTTAGCATGACCTATGTGCACGAACTTAAAGCACAAAGAATAGCTATGTTTAAAAGCGTGTACACATCACGTATCGATGATGTACGCATCGACTATCGTACTAAACTTCTTCCGCTAGAGCATGCGGCAATCGCATATGTTTTGCTACCTTAGCATAACCTATGTTCACAAATTTAAAGCACAAGGAATAGCCATGCTTAAAAGCGTGTACACATCACCTATAAATTTTGCATGCATCGTACTAAACATCTTCCGCTAGATTGTGCAGCAATCGTATGAGTCTGCTGCTATCTTAGCATAACCTATGCGCACGAACTTAAATCATAAAGAATAGCGATGTCTAAAAATCTTGTGAACATAGCAGCAGTAAGAATAACGATGTTTAAAAGCGTGCACACATCAGCTATCAATGATGCATACATCGACTATCGTACTAAATTTATTCCGCTAGAATGTACAATGTTCGCAGGTGTGTTGTGTTGCTATCTTAGCATGACCTATGTGCACTAACGTAAGGATGTAGGTGCGAAATTTAAAATCTACGGCTGTTGACGAGTTCTAACTACTTGGGCGTGGATTTTGAAGTTCGCGTGCTGACGTAGCATACCACGTGACCGTGACGTCACAACCACGTGCTCTTGTTTGTAAACAAAGACATGTGCTTTTTGACTGCTGTCACCTTGACGGACCCTAACCTCACTTTTAAGCACAACAGAACATCGATAACCTCACTGCTGCCATCTTCAAAAGTTCAGTGTTCCAAACACTAAAAACTATCAAGCAGATACTGATTTCTGTTAGGAAAACGCAACTCATTGCTCCACTAATAGATCGGGGATTTTATTATTTATTAGATAATTCTGATAAGACGTGACCCCTGGGTTCCATTCCCTGTTATGTGTGGTATAAATTTTTCAGTTCTGAACACAAAACCATTTACCACTAGAGATTAATTTGCTACACTTAACAAAGTAGAAGCGTTCTTGCTGATAACAATCGATGAAGGTGTTGCTGCTGTTAAAAATGTACCAACTTCAGCTAACTGCTTCTAGGAGGAGGAGGAGAAGGAGGAGGAGGAGGACGCGGTCAGGAAGAGGAAGAGGAAGAGGAGGAAGACGCGGATAGGAGGAGGAGGAGGAGGAGGAGGAGGAGGAGGAGGAGGAGGAGGAAGAGTCCTTTCATCATTTTGCCCTTCTAATAAGATAGAACCCTTAGGTCCTATTCTCTATTATGTGTGTAGCACAATTACTTTTTGGTTCAGCATTTTGCATAGTAGCCCTCTCCTGCACAAGCTACATGCTTGTAACCCATGCTAACAGATTAAAATAATATGTTTCCGAACCGAAATTTCAAGTTACAGGTTTATCCGATAATTTGTTCGACTGCTAGTGACTTAAATGTAAGCAGTGTATTTCTTATAGCACCAGCGTGCTGTTTAATTTTACTTTCCGTGTTTTTGATAAGAGAACAGGGTTTGAATCTGTGTTCTTCTATTGTAACTAAATCAGAGTTCGAAATCTATACAGATTGTTTTTCTGTTGCATGTGTTCGAATCCCGCAAACTTTAACTTCTTAAGACAAAAGTGTCCTCTGCAAAGTAGTAAAATGATTTTATCTGCAGTGAATAAGAAGAATTATGTCGGATAGAGAAATGCAACATTTGCAGTTCTATGTGTGTGCGCTGAGTACGACTGTATCAACAGAGAGATTAATCTTATAATGTTTCTGTTCTGAACACTGATAGCCAACATGTTTCGTCTTGTTCTACAACCAATTCTAGTAAGAGCTTGTCTTGACAAAACAGCTTCCTCCTCTCCCTCCTCCTCCTCCTCCTCCAACGACCGGACATAGCCTTGTACCTTCTCCTCCGCCTCACAGGTCAGCTACGTTCCTCCTCCTCCTCCTCCTCCTCCTCGCAGTTACTAAGGTTAACTCAATCCCTCCTCCTACGGAATAGTCCTTTATCATCAACATTAGTGTGTGCTTCGACATCGTACGCTATGGAACAGAGCAACGAACAAAACTGTCAATGTGCATGCGGTTCGCATGCTAATAGGCAACATCTTATCTCACACAAGTAAGTAAGGCTATTAAAATGTTCTATAAACATGAAACCTTGATGAAAAAACATCTGATTCAATGTTTACCACCAGGATTTTTATCTACGTACGCTGCTCCTTTCGTAAATAATTTTCGAGAGATCCTTCCTCTCCATAGTAAGATGTTAATCGATGTAGACTAATGCAGAACCTGTCAACGTCATTACAAGCATCGAGGGGAAAATGGCGATGATGATGGTTGGGATGGATCAAATCCGAAGATTGAACACTGTATACAGTGTATGGATAAACTTTCCTAGTACATGATGATGATGATGATGATGATGATGATGATGATGATTCAGAAAAGGAAAAACAACAAGGTAAGAAGTGCATTATCTTCTTTGTAAAGCATAACATACATAGTATAATACATTTCTAAATGTTTTGTTTAATTTCAATGTAGCAGGAGACATTAAAATTTCAGAAGCATGCCGCAGAAAGCTGTTAAGAAGCATAGCAACCTTGTCAGCAGCAAAACGAAATCTGTTGTAGTACATTGTAAATAAATATATTATTGCATTCAAATATGTTGTACTTACTGCATTCCTTACACTACACCTACTCATTCTTGAGAAAACGATCAAGTCTAAACATGCACAATAACGCCATCGCTGCAGCACGTGCTCATTCTTGCCTTCACGATGCATGTTCGATAGAGGTATGCCTTGACAGCGGAGGAGGTCATAACAGCCTATGTATAGCTGCCACCTTGTGCTGTAGCCTCTAAGCTAGGTCTCTTCATGAGAGCCTGTGTATAACCGCCATCTTGCGCAGTAGAATGCATGTTTAAACTAGTTAGAGAAGGAAGAGGAGGAGGAGGAAATCATAACAGCATATGTATAGCCGCCATCTTGTGCAGTAACTTGTAAGCTAGCTTTCTTCATAAGAGCCTGTGTAGAGCCGCCATCTTGCGCAGTAGAATGCATGTTTAAACTTGTTTGATAGAGAGATAAAGCTATGCCTTGACAGAGAAGGAAGAGGAGGAGGAAGTCATAACAGCCTATGTACAGCCGCCATCTTGTGCAGTAACTTGTAAGCTAGCTTTCTTCATAAGCTTTCTTCATAAGAGCCTGTGTAGAGCCGCCATCTTGTGTAGTAGGCCTCCTCAGCCAGCTTTATCCATAAGAGCAGTCGCCATCTGGTCTGTACGAATAGAGTATAGCAGTTATCCTACATAATAACCCTTGCCTCATTTCTCGAATTTCAGGCTGATCAAACTAATAGGTTATAAGTTACACGTTGTGAGCCCCTGAGGCAGACCTCTACTTAAGGTCTGTACAAATAGAGTATAGCCCTGCCTTATTTCACCCTATGACTTTGCAAGAACAGATCAAGTTATAAGAAGTTGCTCCAGACACAACATAACAGGCTCATCATTAGACTACTTTTTTCTTATGCTATCATGTTCCCGACACAGCGTACGTAAGTATTCGGCAGAAACATTTTGTCCGTTTTGCTCTACGACGCACCGTTTTCGGGATATTTAACATTTTGCATTTAAGCCCCAAATTTAATGAATCGAACCGTTGTTTCTAGCATGGCACGTTATACTCTATACCATAGCAAGCCCTGATCAAGTTACGAAAACTTGCTCCAAGACACAACATAACAGGCTAAAATAGACCAAATGCCAAAGGGCCTATCAGGAACCGAACCGTTAGTATTATTAGACTAATTTCTTCTTATGCTATCATGTTACTGATAGAGCGAACCTATGTCTTGGGCAGAAAAATTTTGTCCGTTTTACTCTACGACGCACCGTTTTCGAGATATTTAACATTTTGCATTTAAGCCCCAAATTTAATGAATCGAACCGTTGTTTCTAGCACGGCATGTTATACTCTATACCATAGCAAGACTTGATGAAGTTATGAAAACTTGCTCCAAGACACAACATAAGAGGCTAATACAGACCAAATGCCAAAGGGCCTAAGCAGGAACCGAACCGTTGATCTCATTAGACTACTCTTTTCTTATGCTATCATGTTCCTGATACAGCGAACCCAAGTATTAGGCAGAAAAATTTTGTCCGTTTTGCTGTACGACGCACCGTTTTCGAGATATTTAACATTTTGCATTTAAGCCCTAAATTTAATAAATCGAACCATTTTTTCTAGCACGGCACGTTAGCCTCTAAGCTAGTTTTCTTTATAAAAGCAGCACCCATCTTGCGGCCACCATCTTGCGCAAGCACCCTTAAGGCGTCTCATAAGGAGCCATGTATAGTCGCCATCTTGTAGAATTAGATAGCCGCCATATTGCGCAAGCGTCCCTAGGGAGTCTCATAAGAGCCTATGTATAGCAGCCATCTTGCAGTCACCATCTTGCGCAAGCACCCTTAAGGCATCTCGTAAGGAGCCGTGTATAGTCACCATCTTGTGCAATTGGCGTCGGGAAGGGCATCCAGCCGTAAAACTGAGGTTATGCTCCTCCATGAGGTTAGGCTTGCTGTCTTGTGCGTCAAAAGTTAGGTTAAGCCCCTCCAAGATGACGGATGTTAGGTTAGTTTCGCGTCAGGAAGGGCATCCGGCTGTAAAAATGTGGTTAATCCCCTCCATAAGTTTAGGCTAGCTCTCTTACACATAAAAAGTTAGGTTAAGCCCCTCCAAGATGGCGGATGTGAGGTTAGGCTCGCGCTCTTAGCCAGCGCAGTCAGTGCGGCGGAGGCCTCTCCCGAGAGCGTGTGGAGGTGGAGGCGGAGGAGGCCTCTGCTGAGGGGCATGTGGAGGAGGAGGAGGCCTCTGCGGAGGGCCGGAGTCGGGGGCGGCAGGTGAACTGTCCACTTATACTACTGTCTTGGAATATTAACTCCTGACCGCCAATATATCTTGCTTTCCTTTGAGATTACTACGTTGTGTGCTAGTCCTCAAGGAAATAATCACAACGAATTAAATTACACCACAGGAAAAAGCAGGTTGGATCAATCAATTCTAGAATGGAGAAAATCTCTGAAAGTTACCGATCTCAGTCTCAAAATGAGATGTGAACCATCTTGTCGGATGAACGTTCATTGTACCGTAGTGCCACTAAGCCAAGGTCACTTCGTTTCACTGCAGCCGAGTACGCCGCTCCTGCATGGGGTGCATCAACACATGCAAAGCAGGTTTACAGAGCCCTCATTACAGGCTACCTCTAACTTGCTACCGGTACCATCTGTACGCCCTTATGCGGCCAGAGATAAGAAGGAAAGTTGTTGCAGAAGCAGCAAGGAACAAGCAAGATGTGGTCTTTAGGCACCCTCTGCATGGCCATCAACAGGTCAGTTGTAGACTTCCATCCCGTCATAGCTTTCTGACAGGAGCAACATTTATAGAAGGAAGTGGGGAAGCTAGAAGAGCTACCGCCGGGACATAATTTGTTTTTACCTGTGTGGAAGACTTTGAAAAGGCTCCGCACTGGGTTTCGAAATGCAAAACCATTCTTCAGCGATGGGATTGCTCGCGGAAGGAGAAAACACCCCGTGTTCGTGTAGGATAATGAAAGAATCTCAGCATTCACTTACTTGTGTAAATCTGGCCCAACCCTGGACAGAAGAAGATAGTTTGCTGGAAAATGCAAAAAACAGTCAACATAGCAACAGTTTGGATTGAAATCGTGTTACTCGGACAAGAAAAAGAAAAATTGCAAGCTAAACAAAGACAACACCATGAACAAATTGTTAGATACTGGTTTAATGGTTTCCTCCTAGGAAATAGGCCCACTTATTTCACCACTTTAAGTGATACCCTGTTACATTCATTTCTTGCTTCAATTTATTTTCCTGGATCACTATTTCCCAAGTGAACATGGCAAAAAGAACGGATATTTTCACACAACCAGGTATTTTTGACCTATGTACCAATTGCTGCACCGTAAAGAAGATGGAGGTTGACAGTTCGAATACAGATAGAAATTAATCCAAGATAAGATGCTCATGATCGGTCAGTGGAGTTTATGATAATGATAATGATAATAATAATAATAATAATAATAATAATAATAATAATAATAATAATAATAATAATAATTTCGTGTGGCTATTTCTAGCCGAGTGCAGCCCTTGTAAGGCAGACCCTCCGATGAGGGTGGGTGGCATCTGCCACGTGCAGGTAACTGCATGTTATTGTGGTGGAGGATAGTGTTATATGTGGTGTGTGAGTTGCAGGGATGTTGGGGACAGCACAAATACCCAGCCCCAGAGCCATTGGAATTAACCAATATAGGTTAAAATCCGCGACCCGGCCTGGAATCGAACCCTGGACCCTGTGAACCGAAGGCCAGTACACTGACCATTGAGCCAACGAGTCGGACGGAGTTTTTGATTATGTGCAATAATAAATGAATGATTAATATTGTGTTAAAATAAATAAAGTGCTTTCGTATCGTCATTTGTTGATACTTTTTTTATTTAACGAAAAGTTTAACACATGTTCAACCCTTCAAAAATCCCTGCAAGATCTGAAACCACAATTTTGGGATCCAGAGGCCAACACTTTACCACTGATCCAGAGATAGCACAATATTTCCTGCAGAGACATAGTTCTTGTAATATGGGCTGTGTTTGTAGTAAGAAATTCTCTTATGTTTCAACATGAAAAAAACAAAAAATGAAAAAAAAGGAATCGACAAACTCATGGAAATTAATGCTTTCTATGAGTAAAAGAGTATTTTAGCTTAATGCAATTTTGATATCATTCAGCTTATGTCCGTTTTTGCAACACTGCTTACAATAATTACAAAATTTTCATGACGTTAGGCGACCGAACCTTCAATAAGGATCAAAATTCACGGGCAAGGTATTGTACACATAGTTTCTCTTAACTTTCTTCGGAGAATTTATACTTTCAGTAATTACAAAAAGAGTTTATGAATGGACTGGGGAAGAATGAAAAATGAAATATTTTGGCGTAATATGGAGATGAACATGAAATGATTTCAGACCTTTTAGTGCCTGATTAGAGATATTGCAGTATTTCCCTATATTTTCCAACTTGAGGAACAGTTTTCTAGATAGGAGTTAAAATATGCAAATCTTTCAACTGAACCACCTTTTTACGAAAACAGCCCTTTCTATGCTACATTTTTTGTAAGTTAATACATACAATAATAAAATAATGGAATTCTTGATAAGGTGGTGATAGTGGTGATTATTGTTTTAAGAGGAAGTACAGCTAGGCAACCATTCTCTATTAACACTAACCAGAGAGAAGGAATGGAAGGGATCCGACACTTCGAAAAATGTAGGTATCGGCCAAAGAAGGAAAAGGACCACGAAGTGCGTGAATATGAAAGACTCACGAGGCGTCGAATGTTCAGATAGGATAGATGAAAGTGAGGAGTCTGGCACAAGTAAGCGGAAGTTTGTCTTGAAATATTTATTGACAGGTCCGTGGTGTAGGGCAGGCAGTATATCTCGCTCTTTATCTGAGGCTACCGGTTTTCACTTCCCGACTTGTCCAAGGACTACGTGATATTCTAGTATCTGAAGGCCACCCGGCTGGGCTGCAGCAGTCCTGGGAGGACAATGCCCTTAATGGACTTCCTCCCAATACTCATTCGGTGAAGTTTCTCGACAATTTTTAAAAAGCTATTCGCTCTACCAGAAAGTCCGGATAGATAGTGTTATTAGTATTTTAAATAAGCGGCGTTGGAATGACCTCGTGTTCGTGGGGACGGTACAACACAGCCACGATATCCTCTGTCTATCGCAAGAGGCGACGAAAAGGGCAACTAGGGGCTCCCAACACGGGAGCGTGGGTTGGTGACCACGGTTCCCCTAGCTGAGTCTGGCATTGCTTCCACTAATTGTGGTAGGCTCCTAGCCTTCATCTATCCTATCCGACCTCTCATGGCCAACTCTGGTTCTTTTCTGACGCTGCGGTATTAGGTTTGCGAGGTCTAGCGAGTCTCTTTTTCACGTCCATCGTGGCCGATTCCTTATTCTCCGAAGTGCTGGACCTCTTCCATTTTCCTTATTAGTGTTAATAGTGGAGGGTATGTCAGTTGTACTTCCTCATAAAACAATAATCACTACCACCACTGTGTTGGAACAAAGATAGGGAACGGTTGAGTAAACTGTTTTTCTATTGGAAGCTTCAAATGTACGACACATGTTAATTCATCCCTCAAAAACTAAAACTTCTTCTTTCTTCTTTTTCTGCTTACCCTCCAGGGTCTGTTTTTCCCTCGGACTCAGCGAGGGATCCCACCTCTACCGCCTCAAGAGCAGTGTCCTGGAGCGTCAGATTCTGGGTCGGGGGATACAACTGGGGAGGATAATCAGTACCTAGCCCAGCGGCCTCACCTGCTATGCTGAACAGGGGCCTTGCGGGGGGAGGGGAAGATTGGAAAGGATAGACAAGGAAGAAGGAAGGAAGCGGCCGTGGCCTTAAGTTAGGTACCAGAGGAGAAGTAGGAAACCACGGAAAACCACTTCCAGGATGGCTGAGGTGGGAATCGAACTGTACTCAGTTGACCTTCCGAGGCTGAGTGGACCCCATTCCAAACCTCGTACCACTTTTCAAATTTCGTGGCAGAGCCGGGAATCGAACCCAGGCCTCCGGGGGGTGGCAGGTAATCACACTAACCACTAAACCACAGAGGCGGACTGAAATAACCCTATAGACTAAATTTTACAAAAAAAATACACCGAAGAAAATGGAAATTGCAATACCCAGAAGGAGTGGTGCTACATCGCTGCAATTGAACATGCAGGACGAGTGTTCAGTTGTGATTCGATTATTACACTTTCAGGTCCCTCTGACCGCAAGTTTGGACAACAATCAATACAGGATGTGCTCACCACGAGCTGCAATACAATGATGAATTCGTCGAGGCATGGAGTCAATAAGGCCCTGGATCGCTTCCTGAGGAATTGTGGCCCAAGCTTGCTGCACTGCACAGGTCAGTTGTTCCAGAGTTATGGGTGGCTGAGAACGGTTGGCCAGTTGTCGACCCATCATGTCCCACACATGCTCAATAGGACTGAGGTCCGGGGATCTGGCGGGCTATTCTAAGGTTGTGATGTCGTGGAGAGCTTCTCTGGAGATGCGTGCAGTGTGAACCCGGGCATTGTCCTGCTGAAACATCCCATTAGCAATGTTCGCCATCATAGGGACAACCACTGGATTGAGTACCCTATCAACGTACTGTCGAGCAGTCATAGTGCCCTCAACAAGCACTAATTGTGATTTCACATTAAAGCCAATAGCTCCCCGGACCATAATGCTTGGTGTTGGCCCTGTGTGCCTTCCGACAATAAGATCTAGGCGGCCCCTCTCCCCGGTACGTCGGCGCACACGATTCCGGCGATCACTGCGGGCAAGACAGAAGCGCGATTCATCACTAAAGACGACCCTATGCCATTCGTCGACCCACGTCTATCTTTCTCGACACGTCGCTGTTGTGGGGTCAATGGAACACCTTCTGCAGGGACACGGGCTCGTAAGCCAGCTGCAAGCAAGCGATTACCAACTGTTTGTTGTGCAACGTGGGGTGCCACACCTGTTCGAATTTGCGCTGCTGTTGCATTGGGTTCCATCCGGGCCATCCGAATGATGCGGCGATCCTCTCTCACATTTGTCTGTCGCGCTGGGCCTGTGCCAGGTCTACGAGTGTGGGTACCTTAATTTGACCACTGCTGCCATACACGTTGTAGCGTAGATGCCTGTCGGTCAACACGTGCAGCGACAGTCCTTAGCGATAATCCAGCCTCACACAGCCCAATTATCCGAGCCCTCTCAAACGGCGACAGTTGTTGATAGCGTGCTCTTCTCTGTCGTCGAGGCATGTTTGACGGGGAACACTTCACTGCACAGACTGCAAGTCACCTACGCTACACCAGAGTCCGTATACTGGAGTTGATTCCTCCGCGACCAATCATGTGGGGAGACCTGTAGTAACAATCCAATGGTTCTGAAACTTTGATCGTTTACATACCTACATGGCATCGTTCCATACCTTGAAAAACAACACAAACGACCAATGCCTTCATGGTGTTGCAATTTCCATTTTCTTAAGTGTATGTTGGTCGCTAGGTACTCGCCCACTGAAAGGTTTGAAATAATTTTCAAGTAACGCTGTGCATGTTTTAAATATAATCTAATAATGATAGTATTATCCGTTCTCTAGGTACGACGCTGGGAACACTGGCGCTTCTACTAGCGTCTTGTCACGGAGCACATAAGCCGGAGGCAGCCTGCAACTCCAGTACGGCACGTCTAGTGTTGAGCAGTGAGAAGAACCGCTCCGGGGACTGGGTCGCTAGGGTGAGTTGTATTACTGCAAGCTGACAAGATGATCAATTGTATGCGACAGTAAATACGTTCCTCATAGTGTACTGGACAAACATCAGCCAAAAATGGGGTGGTTCGGTTAATCCCGAGCGCTCTCATAGGTGAAAATGAAACAAATATTATAATGTTTAAAAACAATCTTCATTAAACAATATTACTTTTTCGGAATTTTAGTCTGTCATGAAATGTTTGATTCCTATATATCGTGAGCAGGATGGGCTTGTAGACGAAGTGACTTGTATGGCTCCTCCGTGAAAGGGATTTTTATCTTCTCTTGCTTGTCGGGAATTTGGTAAAAAACAGATAACGATATATGTGTAAATGGTCTTGTTATCTGACTTAGTGGAACCAAACCAAGTTCCATGGTGCTACAGTCCCGAAGGGCCTTGGCCTAACAAACGACCGCTGCTCAGCCCGAAGGCCTGCAAATTACGAGGTGTGGTGTGGTCGGCACGACGAATCCTCTCGGCCGTTATTCTTGGCTTTCTAGATCGGAGCCGCTATATCACCGTCAATAACTCTTCAATTCTAATAACGAAGGCTCAGTGGACCTCGAACCAACCTTCGGATCCAGATAAAAATCCCTGCGTAAAATTCAATTTAATTAAAAATGGCAGTTAACTGTCTTGAATACTATTTACAGGATAAGACAATTTGGACAATTTCGCTTAATTTGGACAATTAAAAAAATTCCTTCGATTCCTACTGACATAAAATATGCCTCGTTAGAGTCTTTGTGCAGCACGTGAAACACTGTACCTACACACTTCATTTATCTTGGAGCAAAATAGAGTTGAAAATGGGACAACACATCCTCAACGGTAATGGAAACCTCCAGATTATTTTTACCTGTCATGGAGATATCATAAATGGCAATAAGAATAAAACGAAACGTCCTTTAAGAATGTCGCTCACTGTGTTTTCCTTCGGTAAGTTAAATTTCACATAAACGAAATTGTCTGTTCGTAGGAAAGAATTCAGGTATGAAAGGGTATCATGTCGCTTGAAACAGGGGTGACCGAGCTCGATAGCTGCATTCGCTTAAGTGCGGCCAGTATCCAGTATTCGGGAGATAGTAGGTTCGAACCCCACTGTCGGCAGCCCTGAAAATGGTTTTCCGTGGTTTCCCATTTTCACACCAGGCAAATGCTGGGGTTGTACCTTAATTAAGGCCACGGCCGCTTCCTTCCAACTCCTAGCCCTTTCCCGTCCCATCGTCGTCATAAGACCTATCTGTGTCGGTGCGACGTAAAGCAACTAGCAAAGAAACAGGGGTGCGGGAAGGAGCGCGTCCCGCCGGGCTCATAAGCATGCGCGCTACGCCTTGCCTTGGTTAATATTTCTGTCGCATTTAGACAGACAATATTATATTAAATATCACAATATTAACGATGTTATAATACACTGGCGGAAAATGAATTACCAGCACCAAGAAGGAGTTGTGCTACATAAACAAAATTCGGGAGTCGTGTTTGCACATCTGAAAGATGACGCCTATTAAAATTTGTGTGCTAGTCGACGAACAGTGGTGCTAGTACCGTCACTATGACCTTGCAAAGAAAGTTTGCTTTAAATACGCGCTGTCCACTTCGTGAGCGTCAACCTTCGCCGTCCCACTATTCGCAACACTGAGAGCAGCCACGGAGGTTTATTGTCTCTTGAAAATTGTGGACTCACCAGGTGGACGAAGCAATTCAGTGAGGTTTCACCTCGGGACGTGTTCATTGGCTTCATCACAGTGTAGATGGATCAGCCAGTGATCCAGTCTTGATCCGTATCTTCCAAGCATTCTACACATTTCTCCGGGGTCTTGAGTTACCAACGACCATGTGGATCAGCGGTAGAGTGTCGGCCTCCGGATCCCAAGATAGCGGGTTCAAACTCGGCAGAGGTAGTCGGATTTTTGAAGGGGCGGAAAAAAGTCCATTCGACACTCCATGTAGTACGATGTCGGTATGTAAAAGATCTCTGGTGACACATTTGGTGTATACCCGACAAAATTCATTAAATCTCAGCCATAGACGCCCAAGAGAGTTTCGGTTTACTCGGTCTGCCATCTAGTGGGGGCCTAGAGTAAAACGGAACGTCGAAATTGACGAGCAGACAGCCAGATGGCGTCAGATTGAAATGTCTGCACACGGTAGCTGAGGCCATACGAGTAGTATAATACAGGGATTCTGCGGCCACCGCCACCGCAGGCTCCCAGAGGCCACCTCCACCTCCACCACCACCACAGCCAGAGGCCTCCCAGATGCCTCCTCCACCACCACCACAGCCAGAGGCCTCCCAGATGCCTCCTCCACCACCACCACAGCCAGAGGCCTCCCAGAGGTCTCCTCCACCACCCGCGGGAAATTTGAATTTGTAAACAAAGCCACGTGCTTTTTGACAGCTGTCATCGACAACAACGCATCGCTAACCTCAGTACTGCCATCTTGACGGGCCTAAATCTCAGTAGTACCAACTTAACCTAACTAGCGCGAGGTAAACAAAGCCACGTGTTTTTTGACAGCCACGTGCTTTTTGACAGACAACAACGCATCGCTAACCTCAGTACTGCCATCTTGACGGGCCTAAACCTCAGTAGTACCAACTTAACCTAACTAGCGCGTGGTAAACAAAGCCACGTGCTTTTTGGCAGCCACGTGCTTTTTTGACAGCTGTCATCCGCCATCTTTAAACCACAGAGCACTGTGCTGCCCTCTTTATCGTAGTAGATGTAAATTCGTCACCTGTCATCCGCAGTGCTGCCATCTTGGCGGGCCTAAACCTTAGTGCTACCAACTTAACCTCACTAGCGTGAGATAAACAAATCCACGTGCTTTTTTGACAGCTTTCATCCACCATCTTTAATCTATAGAGCACAGTGCTGCCCTCTTTAGCTACTTACTTTTGAAATGTGGTGGCGGATAATTTGAAAAATGCTTTTTGACAGCAGCCATCTTTGAGCACCGTGCTGCCCTCTTTAGCTAGATAACTTTGAAATGTGGTGGCAGGCAATTCCACATGACAGCAGCCATCTTTAATCAAGAGAGCACCGTGCTGCCCTCTATGTGGTGGCGGCAAATTCTACATGCTCTTGTTTGGAAACAAACTCACGCGCTTTTTTGACAGCCGTCATCCGCCATCTTTAATCAACAGAGCACAGTGCTGCACTCTTTAGCTAGATACCTTTGAAATGTGGTGGCGGCAATTTGAAAAATTCTATGTGCTCTTGTTTGGAAATAAAGCCACGTGCTTTTTTGACAGCTGTCATCCGCCATCTTTAATCAATAGAGTACTGTGCTGCTATCATGCGGACAATTTCGTCAGCTGTCATCCGCCATCTTTAATCCACAGAACACCGTGCTGCCCTCTTTATGACATGTAGTAGCGGGCAATTTGAAAAGTTCTGTTAGCTGTCATCCGCCATCTTTAATCAAGAGTGCACCGTGCTGCCATCTTTAGCTAGATACCTTTGAAATGTGGTGGCGGCAAATTGAAAAATTCCACGTGCTCCTGTTTAGTAAACAAACTCACGCGCTTTTTTTTGTCAGCTGTCATCCGCCATCTTACATCGCAAACCTCAGTGCTACATTCTTTAGGTACATACCTTTGAAATATGGTGGCGGATAATTTAAAAAAGGAAAAATTCTACAGCAGCCATCTCTCGACGCTAATTGCACAAGATGGTGGCTATACATGACTCCTTAAAGGTGCTTATGCAAGATGGCCGCTATACATAGGTTCTTATGAGACTCCCTTGGGATGCTTGCGCAAGATGGCGGTTATACATGGCTCCTTATGAGATGCCCTAGGGATGCTTGCGCAAGATGGCGGTTGCTCTTATGAGGCGGCTTAAGGGTCCTTGCACAAGATGGCTAGAGACGCCCTAAGGATGCTTGCGCAAGATGGCGGACACAAGATGGAGGCTATACACGTCTCCTTATGAGACGCCTTAAGGGTGCTTGCGCAAGATGGCTGCTGCTCTTATGAAGAAAGCTAGCTTAGAGGCTAACGCGTCGTGCTAGTTCGATTCATTAAATTTGGGGCTTAAATGCAAAATGTTAAATATCTCGAAAGCGGTGCATCGTAGAGCAAAACGGACAAAAGTTTTTCTGCCCAGTACCTCGGTTCGCAGTACGAGGAACAAGAAAAACATAGTCTAATGATGAGATCAACGGTTCGGTTCCTACTTAGGCCCTTTGGCATTCGCTCTGTTTTAGCTTGTTGGTGTCTTTACAGTAGCTTATATCTACATAGGGTAACAGAGGCTTGTTGTGAACTTTGAGTCTATATGCAGACAGTTGATGTGCAGGGATTTGTTTTGATGTAATACGTGCTTCAGCAGTAGCGTTTCTAGGTACAAACTTAACTTGTTTCGATAGCGATGAAGCGTTGAAATTTCCTTCTTCTTTACCTTGCATCTCTTCTTGAGATGTTTGCACTTCGACAGAACGTGTAGTAGGCTTAGGAAATGAAGTAAAATCATCAAGCTGTAATGGCAATGAAACATTAAGATTTTCTTCTTCTTCTACTTTCCCTTTACTACTGTTTTGATCAACATCATTATCCTTATTATCATAATCATGATCTTGCCTCTCTTTATCTTGAAGTTTGTGCTTAGTAACAGAACTTGCGGCAGGCCTAGACAACAAGGGAGAATTAAAAATCTCTCGCAGAGGTGTACTTTTTAAACGTAAATCAGTGTTCGCTGGAATATGGTTGAGCTCTTTGTATTTTGTTCCCGATGAAGCTACATTACACGCGGCTTCATGACGTTGAGCGTGGTATGCGTTCTTGAACTCTCTTCTACAATGTTTGCATTGAAAAATTGTCCTACATGATATCTCATGACGTCTCCTGTGATAGCTTCGGGAAAATGCTTTTCCACACTCTTCGCAAATATACCTAGACATAGGTTTTTCCATGACGGACTTTTATCTTCTGCTAACAGATTCTTCTTTAAATCTACTCGACATTTGTTACTCTCTACTTCGATGATGCGAACAGCTTAACGATTAACAGTAAACTAACACAAAAACGTATAACCAAGGTAGCAACAGTATGGTTTAAGCCCATCAAGATGGCAAGAGTGAGGTTAGCGACGTTCTGCTGTTGGATTTTAAATTCCGCGCTATAACATGCATAAGGTGGCAGCCTTGAGGTTTACCGCCGTAAAGATGGCAGCAGTGAGGTTAGCGACGCTCTAATGCCCTTCAAAGTGCGGTTAGGGTTCGTCAAGAAGACAGCTGTCAAAAAAGCACGTGGCTATGTTTACCAAACAAGAGCACGTGGTCGTGACGTCACGGTCACGTAGTATGCTGCTTCAGCATGCAAAGTTCAATGTCTACACCTACGTAGTAAACACTGTGTTATGTTCACAAAACTTTTACTCATAACTATTTTTTATGCTTTAAGTTCGTGCACATAGGTTATGTTAAGATAGCAGCACACGTACAAGCGATGGTCGCACGCTTGCGTAGAAGTCGTTTAGTACGATAGTTGGTGTATGCATTATCAAAAGGTGATATGTACACGCTTTTAAACCTTGCTATTCTTACTGCTACTATGTTCGCAAGATTTTCAAAGATCGCTATTCTTTGTGCTTTAAGTTCGTTCGCATAGGTCATGCTAAAGTAGCAGAGCAAACACATGCGAACGTTGTACATTCTAGCGGGATGTGTTTAGTACGATAGTTGATGCATGCAAAATCGATAGGTGTTGTGTACACACTTTGAAACTTAACTATTCTTCGTTCTTTAAATCCGTGCACATAGGTTATGCTAAGATAGCAGCACACTCTAGCGGGGGAAGTTTTGTACTCTAGTTGATGCATGTATAATCGATAGGCAATGTGTACACGCTTTTAAAACATTGCTATTCTTACTGCTGCTGCTGCTATGTTCACAAGATTTTTATACATCGCTATTCTTTATGCTTTAATTTCATGCGTATAAGTTATACTAAGTTAGCAGCATACTTATAAGGTTGTTGCACGGTCTAGTGGAAAAAGTTTAGTAAGAAAGACGATGCATGCAAAATCGAAAGGTGATGTGTACACGCTTTGAACTTGGCTATTCTTTGTGCTTTAAGTTCGTGCACATAGGTTATGTTAAGATTGCAGCATGCACAAGCAATGATCGCACGCTCTAGTAGAAGAAGTTTAGTACAAGAGTTAATGCGTGCAAAACTGACAGGTGTTGTGTACACGCTATTCTTTGTGCTTTAAGTTCACGCACATAGGTAGCAGCACACAATTGCGAACGTTGTACACTCTAGCGGTAGAAGTTTAGTACGATAGTCAATGCATGCAAAATCGATAGGTGATGTGTACACGCTTTGAACTTGGCTATTCTTTGTGCTTTAACTTTATACACATACGTTAGCAATACACATATGCGATCGTTGTACACTCTGGCGGTAAAAATAGTCGATGCATGCAAAATCAATAGGTGATGTGTACACGCTGTTAAACATAGTTATTTGTTGTGCTTTAAGTTCGTGCGTATAGGCTATGCTAAGATAGGAGTACAATCTAGCGGAAGAAGTTCAGGGTGATGTGTACACGCTTTGAAACATGGTTATTCTTTGTACTTTAAGTTCATGCACATAGGTTATGCTAAGATAGTAGCACAATCTAGACGAAGAAGTTTAGTACGAGAGTCGATGCTTGCAAAATCGATAAGTAATATGTACACGCTTTGGAACATGGCTAATCTTTGTACTTTAAGTTCGTGCGTATAGGTTATGCTAAGGTAGCAGCACAATCTAGAGGAAGAATTTTAGTACGATAGCTGATGCATGCAAAATCGATAGATGATGTGTACACGCTGTGAAACATGGCTATTCTTTGTACTTTAAGTTCGTGCGTATAGGTTATGCTAAGATAGCAGTATAATCTAGCGGAAGAAGTTTAGTGCGATAGCGGATGCATGCAAATCGATAGGTAATGTGTACACGCTGTGAAACATGGCTATTCTTTGTACTTTAAGTTCGTGCGTATAGGTTATGCTAAGGTAGCAGCACAATCTAGTAGAAGAAGTTTAGTGTGATAGTTGATGTATGCAAAATCGATAGGTGATGTGTACACGCTGTGAAACATGACTATTCTTCGTACTTTAATTTCATGCGTATAGGTTATGCTAAGATAGCAGTATAATCTAGCGGAAGAAGTTTAGTGCGATAGCTGATGCATGCAAATCGATAGGTAATGTGTACACGCTGTGAAACATGGCTATTCTTTGTACTTTAAGTTCGTGCGTATAGGTTATGCTAAGGTAGCAGCACAATCTAGTAGAAGAAGTTTAGTGTGATAGTTGATGTATGCAAAATCGATAGGTGATGTGTACACGCTGTGAAACATGACTATTCTTCGTACTTTAATTTCATGCGTATAGGTTATGCTAAGATAGCGGAAGAAGTTTAGTGTGATATTTGATGCATGCAAAGTCGATAGATAATGTGTACACGCTTTGAAACATGGCTATTCTCTGTACCTTAAGTTCATGTGTATAAATTATGCTAAGATAGCAGCACAATCTAGCGGAAGAAGTTTAGTATGATATTCGATGCATGCAAAATCGATAGGTGATGTGTACACGCTTTGAAACATAGCTATTCTTTGTACTTTAAGGTCATGCGTATAGGTTATGCTAAGATAGCAGCACAATCTAGCGGAAGAAGTTTAGTACGAGAGTCGATGCATGCAAAATCGATAGGTAATGTGTACACGCTTTGAAACATGGCTATTCTTTATACTTTAAGTTCATACGTATAGGTTATGCTAAGATAGCAGCACGATCTAGCGGAAGAAGATTAGTGCGATATTTGATGCATGTAAAATCGATAGGTGATGTCTACACGCTTTAAAACATGGCTATTCATACTGCTGCTCTGTTCCTAAGATTTTTAAACATAGCTAATCCTAATGCTGCTCTTAACGACGTAGAGCTAAGGATTGATTACGTGACCGTGACGTCACGACCACGTGCTCTTGTTTGGTAAACATAGTAACGTGCTTTTTTTGACAGCTGTCTTCTTGACGAACCCTAACCGCACTTTGAAGGACAATAGAGCGTCGCTAACCTCACTGCTGCCATCTTTACGGCGGTAAACCTCAAGGCTGCCACCTTATGCATGTTAAAGCGCGGAATTTAAAATCCAACAGCAGAACGTCGCTAACCTCACTCTTGCCATCTTGCTGGGCTTAAACCTTACTGTTGCTACCTTGGTTATACGCTTTTGTGTTAGTTTACTGTTAATCGTTAAGCTGTTCGCATCATCGAAGTAGAGAGTAACAAATGTCGAGTAGATTTAAAGAAGAATCTGTTAGCAGAAGATAAACGTCCGTCATGGAAAAACCTATGTCTAGGTATATTTGCGAAGAGTGTGGAAAAGCATTTTCCCGAAGCTATCACAGGAGACGTCATGAGATATCATGTAGGACAATTTTTCAATGCAAACATTGTAGAAGAGAGTTCAAGAACGCATACAACGCTCAACGTCATGAAGCCGCGTGTAATGTAGCTTCATCGGGAACAAAATACAAAGAGCTCAACCATATTCCAGCGAACACTGATTTATGTTTAAAAAGTACACCTCTGCGAGAGATTTTTTATTCTCCCTTGTTGTCTAGGCCTGCCGCAAGTTCTGTTACTAAGCACAAACTTCAAGATAAAGAGAGGCAAGATCATGATTATGATAATAAGGATAATGATGTTGATCAAAACAGTAGTAAAGGGAAAGTAGAAGAAGAAGAAAATCTTAATGTTTCATTGCCATTACAGCTTGATGATTTTACTTCATTTCCTAAGCCTACTACACGTTCTGTCGAAGTGCAAACATCTCAAGAAGAGATGCAAGGTAAAGAAGAAGGAAATTTCAACGCTTCATCGCTATCGAAACAAGTTAAGTTTGTACCTAGAAACGCTACTGCTGAAGCACGTATTACATCAAAACAAATCCCTGCACATCAACTGTCTGCATATAGACTCAAAGTTCACAACAAGCCTCTGTTACCCTATGTAGATATAAGCTACTGTAAAGACACCAACGTACTCGTAAAACATTTACAACTGCTAAGAGCCTATCATGATGCTGGTTACACACAGTACAAAGAAGATATTTTTGAAATAGAGTATGAATTACGTCGTGTAGGTATTATTAAGTAAGCGCTTACCCTCACCTAAGTCATCCATCTGTAGTATATAGTCGATCGAGTAGCTATATTCGTATAGATTATTTCCCAACATTCTCCCTTCCTTAGGGTGTTAACTCCGCCTCTAGTTGTAGAGCCGGTCTCAAGCCCGGATAAAGAGAGGAGAGGCACCCTAGCCCATTAGCCTTTAACCCATCAGCCCTTTAGCCCTTTAGCCCATTAGCCCTACGAGGAATGTGCGGTAATCTAATCTTCTTAGAAAAAGGTATCCCCTGACATGTTCTAAACACATGTTGTATCGAGTACAGTGTTCGGTTCTACTTATTTAGTGTTCTAAACACTTCAATCAATGTTCCGATCACATGATAAAGTTAACGGCATAGAG
Source organism: Anabrus simplex (assembly GCF_040414725.1). Taxonomy (NCBI): domain Eukaryota; kingdom Metazoa; phylum Arthropoda; class Insecta; order Orthoptera; family Tettigoniidae; genus Anabrus; species Anabrus simplex. Next base: position 1,557,417,990 of record NC_090265.1, read on the forward strand.
TGCAGTGTTCGATTCTAGTCTTGTTATGTTTCTTTAGTGATTTGCAAGTCTAAACATGCATAATGACGTCATCACTGCAGCACGTGCTTACTCTAGCTATCCCGATGCAGGTTTAAACTTGTTCGATAGAGCTATGCCTTGACATAAGAGGAGGCCTTAACAGCTTATGTATAGCCGCTATTGTTTAAAGATAGCTGCTGTTAAGAAAAAGCACGTCGAATTTTTCAAATTACCCGCCACCACATTTCAAAGGTATGAGGTTTAGTGCTGTAAAGATACCTGCACGATGCAAACCTAGCTCTCTTCATCAGAGCAGCCACCATCTTGTGTGAGCACCTCTAGACCGTATCATAAGGAGCTGTGTATAGTCACCGTCTTGTCGCTGCTACCTTGCGCAAGCACCCCTAGGGAGTCTCATAAGAGCAGCAGCCATCTTGTGCAAGCGCTCTTAAGCTGCCTCATAAGAAGCTATGTATAGCCCCCATCTTGTAGAATTAGATATCTGCCAATGCCAAAGGGCCTAAGTAGGGATCGAACCGTCGATCTCATCATTAGACTATGTTTTTTCTTGTTCCTGATACTGCAAACCTAGGTATCAGGTTTTGCTCTACGATGCACCGTTTTCGAGATATTTAACATTTTGCATTTAAGCCCCAAATTTAATGAATCGAACCTGCACGGCACGTTATACTCTCTACCATAGCTAAACCTGATCATGTTACGAAGACTTGCTTCAATACAAGCTAAAACAGAGCGAATGCCAAAGGGCCTAAGTAGGAACCGAACCGTTGATCTCATCATTAGACTATGTTTTTCTTGTTCCTCGTACTGCGAACCGAGGTACTGGGCAGAAAAACTTTTGTCCGTTTTGCTCTACGATGCACCGCTTTCGAGATATTTAACATTTTGCATTTAAGCCCCAAATTTAATGAATCGAACTAGCACGACGCGTTAGCCTCTAAGCTAGCTTTCTTCATAAGAGCAGCAGCCATCTTGCGCAAGCACCCTTAAGGCGTCTCATAAGGAGACGTGTATAGCCGCCATCTTGTGTCCGCCATCTTGCGCAAGCATCCTTAGGGCGTCTCTAGCCATCTTGTGCAAGGACCCTTAAGCCGCCTCATAAGAGCAACCGCCATCTTGCGCAAGCATCCCTAGGGCATCTCATAAGGAGCCATGTATAACCGCCATCTTGCGCAAGCATCCCAAGGGAGTCTCATAAGAACCTATGTATAGCGGCCATCTTGCATAAGCACCTTTAAGGAGTCATGTATAGCCACCATCTTGTGCAATTAGCGTCGAGAGATGGCTGCTGTAGAATTTTTCTTTTTTTAAATTATCCGCCACCATATTTCAAAGGTATGTACCTAAAGAATGTAGCACTGAGGTTTGCGATGTAAGATGGCGGATGACAGCTGACAAAAAAAAGCGCGTGAGTTTGTTTACTAAACAGGAGCACGTGGAATTTTTCAATTTGCCGCCACCACATTTCAAAGGTATCTAGCTAAAGATGGCAGCACGGTGCACTCTTGATTAAAGATGGCGGATGACAGCTAACAGAACTTTTCAAATTGCCCGCTACTACATGTCATAAAGAGGGCAGCACGGTGTTCTGTGGATTAAAGATGGCGGATGACAGCTGACGAAATTGTCCGCATGATAGCAGCACAGTACTCTATTGATTAAAGATGGCGGATGACAGCTGTCAAAAAAGCACGTGGCTTTATTTCCAAACAAGAGCACATAGAATTTTTCAAATTGCCGCCACCACATTTCAAAGGTATCTAGCTAAAGAGTGCAGCACTGTGCTCTGTTGATTAAAGATGGCGGATGACGGCTGTCAAAAAAGCGCGTGAGTTTGTTTCCAAACAAGAGCATGTAGAATTTGCCGCCACCACATAGAGGGCAGCACGGTGCTCTCTTGATTAAAGATGGCTGCTGTCATGTGGAATTGCCTGCCACCACATTTCAAAGGTATCTAGCTAAAGAGGGCAGCACGGTGCTCAAAGATGGCTGCTGTCAAAAAGCATTTTTCAAATTATCCGCCACCACATTTCAAAGGTAAGTAGCTAAAGATGGCAGCACTGTGCTCTATAGATTAAAGATGGCGGATGACAGCTGTCAAAAAAGCACGTGGATTTGTTTATCTCACGCTAGTGAGGTTAAGTTGGTAGCACCAAGGTTTAATCCCACCATGATGGCAGCACTGCGGATGACAGGTGACGAATTTACATCTACTACGATAAAGAGGGCAGCACAGTGCTCTGTGGTTTAAAGATGGCGGATGACAGCTGTCAAAAAAGCACGTGGCTGTCAAAAAGCACGTGGCTTTGTTTACCGCGCGCTAGTTAGGTTAAGTTGGTACTACTGAGGTTTAGGCCCGTTAAGATGGCAGTACTGAGGTTAGCGATGCGTTGTTGTCTGTCAAAAAGCACGTGGCTGTCAAAAAAACACCTGGCTTTGTTTACCTCGCCGTAGTTAGGTTAAGTTGGTACTACTGAGGTTTAGGCCCGTCAAGATGGCAGTACTGAGGTTAGCGATGCGTTGTTGTCGATGACAGCTGTCAAAAAGCACGTGGCTTTGTTTACAAATTCAAATTTCCCGCGGGTGGTGGAGGAGACCTCTGGGAGGCCTCTGGCTGTGGTGGTGGTGGAGGAGGCCTCTAGGAGGCCTCTGGCTGTGGTGGTGGTGGAGGAGGCATCTGGGAGGCCTCTGGCTGTGGTGGTGGTGGAGAAGGCATCTGGGAGGCCTCTGGCTGTGGTGGTGGTGGAGGAGGCATCTGGGAGGCCTCTGGCTGTGGTGGTGGTGGAGGTGGCCTCTGGGAGCCTGCGGTGGCCGCCGAATCCCTTTATTATACTACTCATACGATTATTATTATTATTATTATTATTATTATTATTATTATTATTATTATTATTATTATTATTATTATTATTATTATTATTATTATTATGTACCCATACACGCCATATCTTCCTGCTACTACTATCAGCACCACCACGACCTCCATCGCCATCTTCGGACAGTTCGCCGCAGACACCGCCGCCGTTGCCTTCCAGACTGCACTTATGTTCAGCCACGCAGCTCCGAATTACGAAGCCTGCTTTCTACCAGTGACATCAGCTCAGCATCCTTACAGCTCACGAGCACAATCCATGACGAGGGCCCCTTATCCAGCCTACAGCGAGGAACGAGCTCCACGTCGTCTGGTGGTGGACTTACACGAGCACCGCAGTTGGTCACAGCAGACGAAACATATTCTCCCGTGGATTCCAGCATACAGCACTCTTCGCTACCTACCACTATTACCACCACCACCACCACCACCATCCGGCTTCATAGCTAAATGGTTAGCGTGCTGGTCTTTGGTCACAGAGGTCCTGGGTTTGATTCCCGGAAGGTCAGGAATTTTAACCATAATTGGTTAATTCCGCTAGCACGGGGGCTGGATGTATGTGTCGTCTTCATATCCACCACGACGCGCAGGTCGCCTACGGGTGTCAAATCAAAAGACCTGCATCTGGCGAGCCAAACTTCTCCTCAGACACTCCCGGCACTAAAAGCCATACACCATTTCATTTTACCACCACCACCACTTCCCGGCTCGAATATTCCTCCATTTCCGGCACCAGAAGACCGATCAACTACCTCAATTTTCTACCCCATCTGGAACCCGTGGATTTCTCCTCTCCAGTCCTTCTCCAGAACTCCCGTCTCCACCCCCAACCCCCTCAAGCGATCTTTTCCACGCTTCTCCACTATAATCTGCGCCGAGAAGACATCGCCGATATCCGGAAGACATCAAAAGGAATAGTCGTCCAAATCAACGGAGACACTGCAGCTAATCAACTCGCCTCCCAAATTAGAGCAACTCCTTTCGGAACAAACACTCTTCTTTAAATCCTCCCACCACCACCCATTCAATCCCCACCTCCACACTCGCGCCATAATCTGCTAAACTGTGTTATCCGTGGTGTGGATCCCTCACTCACAGAAAAAAAACGATAGTCATCGAGATCAACGCGGAGGGAATACCAGCTCAGAGGGCCTTCCGCATCTGAAATGAGGCAGGACCAGCATTCATGGTGCGGATCCTCCTGCCTTCACTAGCCGATATGGACAGACGGCTTGCCACTGGTGTCTCTATTTATAGTCATCATCACAAAGCCCAACCGTGGCACGATCCATCTTCACAACTTCTCATAAGCGAAAGATGTCTCAATTATAACCCATCGCACAACAGCCCAGTGCAAAGAAAATCACTCCATCTACAGTCATTACACCCAACACCAATTCACTCCCACGTGCCCCAACACCTTCACTCCCCCTCCCCGGTGTAACACCTGCGAGGCAAACATCTAGTCTATTCTCGCCAAACTGCCATGAAAACAGTCCCCATTCTCATTATCTACCCACGAACCACGACTATCCCTTCACTATTTTCCCATTCCAAATCTGGTGAGATTTGTAACAATGTCATCGCTTACTATCCACCCACACAATCGATCGCTAGTTCTTAACCATTTACAGACCATAGCTAATCAGACGCTCAATTTACGTTGTCTCACAACGCATTCAGGTCTAAATACATATTTCAACTTTAGAACTTTAGAAACTCTTGTAGCCTATAACCGTTTTCATAGCATTTTCAGCCTCAGACACACGCCTATTAACACGGTATGTACAATGTAGGACAACCAAGTAAAGAATAATATAGGAGTATGCGTGCAAACAGAACCACCCAATCACCTTTATATAACTTTTATATTGATAACTCAGTCTTTGTAATGTACATCAGGCGTAAGAAGAAACTGGAAAAATAATATATAAAGAGATATATTTACATATTTAAAATGTATAAAATAAAAGAGGAAAGGAAAAATTAAATAAAAAATAAAAACTATACTCATCTTCAGTGTATGTATCTCACAACGAAACTAGGTGTATATACCGGTATAAAAATGTATGTATCTATCCTGTCTAAACAACATTCTGTAAACACACGGCAATTTGATAAACTTAACCAAGAAGCCACAAATCTCCCTACCACCTCATTTATTTCTGACATACGTACTGTAACCCACGTCCCTCTTCCAGCACATCACCCCAACTCGTCTGCATCTCTTGGTCAGAGAGGGGGCGTAACCCTTTGGGTGGCTCGCCCCAACCCTTCAGGTTGGGGAACGAAAATTTCTTCGTCGTCATGAGCGTCCGGTGTTGATGTTGTAAGGTAGGTGTGAGTCAAACATACCTTTAAGGATACGAAGAAGGCACTATGAGCAGCTTACTCAGTTTGAACGAGGCCTAGTAATAGGGCTAAGAGGATGTGGATGTTCTTTCCGCGATATTGCAGAAAGATCTGGCAGGATTGTATGCTCAGTGCATCGGTGTTGGCAACAATGGTCACGGGAAGGCACTGCCTGAAGAAGACCGGGTTCCGGCTGCACACGGGCCACTACGGAGAGGGAAGACCGCTGTGTTCGCCGCATGGCTGTGGTGGATAATACTGCATCTGCAGCAGCCATTAGAGCTTCAGTTTACACCAGAGTGACACAGTGAACTGTAAAAAAAATCGATTACTTGGGGTACGTCCTGTAGCGTTCATTCCACTAACTCCGAATCACTGTCAGCTGCGACTTTTGTGGTGTCAAGCTAGAGTTCATAGGTGGACGGAGTGGAGATCTGATGCTTGTTGTTTTAAGGGGCCTAACATCGAAGGTCATCGGCACGAGTGGAGATCTGTTCTGTCCTGGGATGAAAGCCGTTTCTGTCTTGGTGCCAGTGATAGCCATAGTTTGTTAAGAAGGAGACCAGATGAGCACACAGAAGTAAGTTGACTGTGGCGTAGATACACTGGAGCTATACCAGGAGTTATGACGATTTCCTTTGACAACAGGAGCAGTCTCATCGTTATCCCAAGAACCTTGACAGTAGATTTGTACGTCAGCCTGGTGACTGAAAAACTAGAGTAAGGTTCCAGCATGTGGAACCCTTACCAGGATTACTTGACTCGAGAACTGGAAAAATCTGAAGAAAAGCAGCTCGATTTGTTCTGGGTGATTTCCGACAAAAGAGTAGCGTTACGAAAATGTTGCAAAGTTTGGGCTGGGAAGGTTTGGGAAAAAGGATACGAGCTTCTCGACTAAGTGGTATGTTCCTAGCTGTCAGTGGAGAGATGGTGTGGAATGACATTAGTGGTCGAATAAGTTTGTGTGTTTTTACAAGTAGGAAAGATCGCAATATGAAGATAAAGTTGGAATTCAAGAGAACAAATTGGGGCAAATATTCGTTTATAAGTAGGGGAGTTAGAAATTGGAATAATTTACTAAGGGAGATGTTCAACAAATTTCCATATTCTTTGCAATCATTTAAGAAAATGCTAGGAAAACATCAGATAGGGAATCTGCCACCTGCGTGACTGCCCTAAATGCAGATCAATAGGGATTGATTGATTGATTGATTGATTGATTGATTGATTGATTGATTGATTGAATTTGTTGTCCTGTCATTCATCCCCAGTACTCAAGAATAACGATCGTTCACATACCATTGTTGTCACCCAACGTATCGACCAGTTGTGTTGGCCTGAGAGATCACCAGCCCTTTCACTCATTGAGTACGCATAGGATATTATGAGACGACATCTCCAGCGTCTCAGCGACAAGTCTTGCAACCTCTACCATGGTGAATGTTTTGTTGTTGCTGGCAACATACATTTTTATTTCAGCTCTTATCAGTTCTCTGGGATTGAACTGGCAGTGGTGAGGTGGTAGCCTAATGAATTCGTCGCCTGTTCACTAGCAAGTACATACATACACATAATACCGAGGAATCTTGGGCTTAACCTTATCAATTACACTCAAAAAAAGTCCCTTCGTCATAGTGCGGTCTACTTCAATGCCGTGCCTAACGAGCCACTCGATCATCTCATCCTTTCTACACGACATTGTAGGTGCCTTGCCTATCTGAACTGAGCGGTATGGGGCATTGTCCATTATAACGACACTGTTCACATTTAGGTTTGGCAGCATTCATTGCTTGAACCACCGTATAAACCTATCGCCATCCATCTCTTCATGATAATCTCCAGTTCTTTACGATTTAAATAGACAGAGAGCGTTGGTTACAACAGTGCCAGATGTCCCGGCATGCACGATTATATATCTTCCTCCCTTCCCCCCACACGCAAGTAAGTTCACATGATAGATAAAAGTCTTGCCACCCACCTTAGATGCTATGAGACAGGAGAAGTCCCATCCGATTTTCGGCAGAATGATGCTATACCTATTCCCAAGAAAGCCGGTGCTGACAGGTGTGAAAACTACCGCACCATTAGTATCTCATGCCTGCAAAATTTTAACATGTATTATTTACAGAAGAATGGAAAAACAAGTTGAGGCTGAGTTGGGAGAAGATCAATTTGGCTTCAGAAGAAATGTAGGAACACGTGAAGCAATCCTGACTTTACTTCTGATCTTAGAGGATCGAATCAAGGACAAGCCCACGTACATGGCATTCGTAGATCTAGAAAAGGCATTTGATAATGTTGTTTGGATCAAGCTATTTAAGATTCTGAAGGTGATTGGGATCAGATACCGAGAACGAAGAATTATCTACAATCTGTATAAAAATCAGTCTTCAGTGATAAGAATCGAGGCCTTTGAAAAAGAAGCAGCAGAAAGGAGTGAGGCAAGGCTGCAGTTTGTCCCCCTCCTTTTCAATGTTTACATAGAACAGGCAGTAAAGGAAATCAAAGAGGAATTTGGAAAGGGAATCACAATCCATGGAGAGGAAATCAATAACTCGAGATTTGCCGATGATATTGTTATTTTATCTGAGAGTGCAGAAGATCTCGAGAAGCTGCTGCATGGTATGGACGAAGTCTTGGGTAAGGAGTACAAGATGAAAATAAATAAGTCCAAAACAAAAGTAATGGAGTGCAGTCGAGCGAAGGCAGGTGATGCACGAAATATTAAATTAGGAAATGAAGTCTTAAGGGAAGTGGATGAATATTGTTACTTGGGTAGTAAAATAACTAACGATGGCAGAAGTAAGGAGGACATAAAATGCAGATTAGCACAAGCAAGGAATAGCTTTCTTAAGAAAAGAAATTTGCTCACTTCAAACATTGATATAGGAATTAGAAAGATGTTTTTTAAGACTTTCGTGTGAAGCGTGGCATTGTATGGAAGTGAAACATGGACGATAACTAGCTCAGAAAGAAAGAAAATAGAAGCTTTTGAAATGTGGTGTTACAGAAGAATGCTGAAGGTGAGATGGCTAGATCGAATCACGAATGAAGATATACTGAATCGAATTGGTGAGAGGAGATCGATTTGGCTAAATTTGACGAGAAAAAGAGATACAATGATAGGACACATCTTAAGACATCCAGGACTTGTTCAGTTGGTTTTTGAAGGAAGTGTAGGTGGTAAGATCGGTTGGGGTAGACCAAGGTATGAATATGACAAGCAGATTAGAGCAGATGTAGGATGCAATAGTTACGTAGAAATGAGAAGGTTAGCACAGGATAGGGTGGCATGGAGAGCTGCATCAAACCAGTCTATGTACTGAAGACTCAGACACAACAACATTATTACTATTACACGAACGTCAGGGAAAAAAAGGTCGTTATTATTTTTTAAAAATATGTTTCTTTTAGCCGAATATAACTGTGTTAGTATACTGAAGTGTGTCCATGGTGTGTAATGTTGTCATGAGGCAGAAACACCTTACTGTCCACATAAGCCTTCCACTTTGTGCATCGATTTTGAAGGAACTAATCATCTTATCGAAAAAAATATTTTTGCAATGTATTTCATCCTTTTCGAAAAACATTTCCGCTGACAACTTTTTAGGGCTCAAATATGCAAAAAACTGGCAAGCACAGGAAAATTTCAAATCTTGTCGCACAACCTTGTTCATCATCATTTACGTTTAGAAATGGAGTTCTCCTACTAATCCAAATGTACAGTATTATTTCGAGTTACACTCTATGTATGTCTATATCTTCAGAGCCGTAGTAAACCAGATATCATGAACATCGGTTCAGAAATATAGAAAATGGAACACTTATAATTTGAGTTTGCATCTGATTCACCGCGAGATTACACAGTTACTCATAATCAATGTTTTAGCGGTGTATTTATTCCCGGTGCCATAGCTACAAACTGCTGCGACTTCTCTTGAAGCGAAAATAGTACCTATTTTACTGAGTTTCGGTGCTGGTACTGCGGTGGAAACTGATTGCAAGTTGCGGTGTGCTTCCATGCCCTATGTTACACAAATTAGGCAATAATAATCGTATGATCTCAGCTATAGTGTGCAGACATTTCAATTTGACACCACGTGGCTGTCTGCTCATAAATTTCGACGTTCCGTTTTACTCTAGGCCTATTAGATGGCAGACAGAGTAAAGAGAATCTCTCTTGGGCGCTTGTGGCTGAGATTTAACGAATTTTGATGGGTGAATATCAAATGTGACACCAGAGATCTTTAATTGCCGACATCGTACGACATGGAGTGTTGAATGAACTTATTTTCCGCCCTTCAAAAATCCGACTAGCTCTGTCGGGTTTAAACCTACTGACTTGGGATCCGGAAGCCGACACTCTACCACTGATCCACAGAGGTTACATTGTAGAAAAGTTTATCACTTACATGTTCAACTCCATTTTTAATGGTACTTATGATTGTGTATGGAAGGCCTGTACACTTACATAAATAATACTGTGCACTATTCTACACAGACTATAGAATGTTTATCCACAGGTAAGGCTGATCCATGACGACGTGAATTCGCCGAGCTCAGACAAATGGCGGGTGGACGTGGTACACACCGTGGTGCAGTGTCCGGGCAACGAACAGCTGGTGCTCATGGAGGCTAACGTCACCATCCCCCACGCAGCGCTCCATCAGCCCAAAGGTATGACCATCTCTATCATAAGGCACAACACAACAAGGAAGTATTAATAATAATTTCGTGTGGCTATTTCCAACCGTGTGGAGCCCTTGTGAGGCAGACCCTGCGGTGAGGATGGGCGGCATCTGCCATGTGTAGGTAACTGCGTGTTATTGTGGTGGAGGATAGTGTTATGTGTGGTGTGTGAGTTGCAGGGGCGTTGGGAAAGCACAAACACCCAGCCCCCGAGGCATTACAATTAACTAATGAAAGTTAAAATCCCCGACCCTACCGGGAATCAAACCCAGGAACCTCTAGACCAAAGGCCAGCACGCTAACCGTTTAGCCATGAAGCCTGACAACAAGTAAGTGAGGATTGGGATATCAGCATTTTGTCCTTGAGGAAGGTTACGCGGCTATGGTGGACGGCATTTCTTGTTTTGCTAGTGGCTTTACGTCGCAGCGACACAGATAGGTCTTATGGCGACGATGGGATAGGAAAGGCCTAGGAATTGGAAGGGAGCGACCGTGGTCTTAATTAAGGTACATACCCAGCATTTGCCTGGTGTGAAAATGGGAAACCACGGAAAACCATCTTCAGGGCTGCCGACAGTTGGATTCGAATCCACTATCTCCCGGATGCAAGCTCACAGACGCACGCCTCTAACCGCACGGCAACTCGCCCGGTGACGTCAAATTTAAAAGCGGTTTGCCCTTGATATTCCTCCCAACATTCGCGAATTAGAAGTTCGCTGCCTTGACATGCAGACATCATACAGCATGGAGTCACGAATGGATCTTTCTTCTCCCCCTTCAAACATCCTATAATAATAATGTTATGGTTTTCGGATTGAGCGAATGGCTTTTAGTGTCGGGAGTGTTCGGCTCGCCTGGTGCACGTCTTTCTATTGCACGCCCATAAGCGACCTGAGCGTCTGGATGTGGGGTGATGATGATGATGATAATGTGATAGGGATACACCTAGTGCCGGCACATAGCCTACTCCTGTCGGATAGTGTAGTTCAAGGCTTAACGTCTCCATCCGACGGACGAGGCACCATCAACAGTGGCATAAGTCCTTACTCCATATAAATACAGTACCACAGAGAGGTTTGGAATTGAATGCAGGATTTTTGCACGCAATCTAGTGATTAGGAATTGTATACCACCACATCTTCTACTGTGTCGACCGAGATTCTGCTGGTGAACATTTCTTCCACCAACGGAACTCAAATCGGCTAATCACAGTGTCAGACCTACTATAGATATGACGCCTCAAGGATCATGGCCAGCAGGTTGGCAGGGTTTCTGCAAACGCCGAGGTGCCGAGATTTTGTTTCACAGGAGTTCTTTTACGTACCAGTAAATGTACAAGTTTGAGCTCGGAAAGCCAGTGAGGCAATGAGCCCGGCTCAAAAACCCGGGTTTGAGCACAGTTTATACACTACCACTGATCCACATAAGGATATGAGAATCTCATAGAGCATATAACTGGTGATTATTGCCTGGCCGAGGCGGTAAAGGCGTGCTCGGTTCACCCGGAAGGACGTGGGTTCTATTTCCCGTCAGGACGTCGAAAAATTAAAGAAACGAGATTTCCACTCCCGGGGGTGAACATGGCCCTGAGGTTCACTCAGGTTACACTAAAAAAATCCTGGAAGCAAAGGTGGCCGGGCATAGAGCTGACCACTCTTCTCCATCAAGTGCTGAGGTTGCGGATAATGGAAGCCTTTATCTTCCACCCCTCCAAGGGCCTTCATGGCCTGTACCGGACGTGTCGTTCCACGGAGGGCGACATTTCTTTTCCTCACCAGGAAGGGGGGACGGCACGGCCGGTCAGTAAGGCAGTTATAAGGGGGGCGCCCACATGTGAATAGGTTCCCCTCCCATGTGAGCGTCCACATTGTAGACTTAGTTTATTTTTATTTTGCGTCCACATGGTAGATTTAGTTCATATATTTTTTCACTTTGTAACGGGAACATGTAATTGGGGCGAAAGCCTGTAATGTTCTTCAATAAATAATCATAATAATCATGGCCTGTACGGAGATGACTTTGCCTTTTTAATTTTTTTTTTTACAGTTACAGAGTTTGCAACCTGCTGAGTAAGCATCGACGCGATTGCCAAACTGCATATCGTCCCTGAGCCTAGAAAAACCGCTATGTGATAATTTCAGCTTTGAGCTCTGACCAGAAAGGTTCTGTCACCTAAGGTTCAGTATTGATGAACTCTGTGAACGAATTTCCGTTTTAAGTGATACATGTGCTGCGGCTCAGTATTCCTCTGATAACGTTGTCACATAACGGTATTTCGAGAGGGAACGCCGATATTTAAAAAATCTTGTACATTTACGCAGCCGACTTCAACTCCATGTATTCGAATAAATATATGATTTCATGATATTTGTAGAAGGGCGCTAACCTTCCTTGTCTCTTCCCAGCATCTTTCTTGACTTAAGGGAAATGCGAAATTGATACCTGACCTATAAACCAGTTCCTTCCCAAAGCTAGCGCTATTTCATTACAAATTCACACACTTGTTGTTAGTCGTTTAGTCGCTTTCTACTCTCCGTGACCCCATAGACCAAAGTGCGCCATTTCTTCCTGGCATGTAGCCTACTATTTTCCGAAGTCTTTCTAAATTTACAGCCGTGGCTTCCTTGATGCCATCAATCCACCTCATCCGTTGTCGCCCTCTTCTCCTGTTACCATCAGTCTTCCCCAGCATTAAGGTCTTTTCCAGTGAATCATATTTTCTCCTAATATGACCGAAGTACTTTAATTTTTTTCTGAGTATTTGACCTTCCAGTGAACAGCTTGAGTTGATTTTCTGTAATATGAACTTATTAGATCTCTTCGCAGTCCACGGAACTCTAAGGAGTTTTATACAACACCATAGTTCAAATGCGTCTATTCTTCGATGCTCAGACTTTCTTACTGTCCAGGTCTCGCTTCCGTACCCTTATGTACATTGCTACTGGGAAGACCATAGCCTTCACTATACGAATCTTCGTTCTTAAAGTTACGTCTCTACTCTTGAAAATGTTATCAAGGTTGGCCATTGCCTTCCTCCCAAGGAGCAAGCGTCTCTTAATTTCATGGCTGCAATCGTCGGCAGCAGTTATTTTGGAGCCGAAGTAGATGAAACTAGGAACAACCTCCATTGTTTAATCATTTATATGCCAGGAGGTGATAGGTTAAGTTGCCATGATCTTTGTTTTCTTGACATTCATCCTTAGTCCAGCTTTTGCACTTTCTTCTTTCACCTTCATTAGTAGATACTTAAGTTCTTCTTTACTTTCTGCCATCAGGGTGGTGTCATCAGCATATCTAAGGTTATTTATATGTCTCCCACCAATTTTAGCTCCAGTTTCTGTTTCATCTAATTTGGCATTCCTCATCACATACTCTGCATATAACTTGAATAAGTAAGGTGTCAATATGCAGCCTTGACGTACACCTTTCTCAATCTTGACCCATTCAGTTGTTCCATATAGGGTTCTCAACGTAGATTTCTGATCCGAGTACAGATTTCTCATAAGGCATATAAAACATCCTGTTGCATTAGGGAACAACAGGATCGAAATTTAATAAATAGGAATTAGCTTGTACTGTATATTTGTTTGTGTACTAGGTCTGCCTCCTCCTAAGACGACGCCCGTCCCACGCACTCGCCATGGAAATATGACCTCGACGGTGGCACCACCAGAGGGCTACATCCGGGTACCGTCTCTCCACAGCAGCTACAAGTATTACGACGACTGGCTGGTGTGGCAGCATGCACGTAACGCATGCGAACAGGAAGGAGCGCACCTCGCTGTGCCCGACACCGAGGAGGAATACAACGTGCTCACAAAGCTGAGCTCCAAACATCCCTGGGTCGGGATATACTACAGCAAGGGGAAAGGACAGTACATGACTGTGCTAGGTAAGTCACAATATGCGCTCAATTAACTCATTAAATTAACTTTCCCTTTGATATTATCCATGTTGGTTTTGTTGTGAGATGGCAATGGTAGGATGATAAACGGGGTTAAAAGTCAGGTTGTGGGTTTCAAAAATAGAAAAAAAAGGCCTCTCAGTTTTAATTACTCCGTTGATGGGTTGAAAGTTCCTTTTGGCGATCATTGTAAGTATCTAGGTGTTACTATAACGAAAGATCTTCATTGGAATAATCACGTAAATGGGATTGTAAATAAAGGGTACAGATCTCTGCACATAGTTATGAGGGTATTTAGGGGTTGTAGTAAGGATGTAAAGGAGAGGACGTATAAGTCTCTGGTAAGATCCCAACTAGAGTATGGTTCCAGTGTATGGGACCCTCACCAGGATTACTTGATTCATGAACTGGAAAAAATCCAAATAAAAGCAGCTCCATTTGTTCTGGGTGATTTCCGACAAAAGAGTAGTGTTACAAAAATGTTGCGAAGTTTGGGCTGGGAAGACTTGGGAGAAAGGAGAAGAGCTGCTCGACTGAGTGCTATGTTCTGAGCTGTCAGTGGAGAGATGGCGTGGAATGACATCAGTAGACGAATAAGTTTGAGTGGTGTCTTTAAAAATAGGAAAGATCACAATATGAAGATATAGCTGGAATTCAAGAGGACAAAATGGGGCCAATACACGTTTCTATGAAGGGGAGTTAGGGATTGGAATAACTAGCAAGGGATATGTTCAATACATTTCCAATTTCTTTGCAATCATTTAAGAAAACGTTAAGGAAAACAACAGATAGGGAATCCGCCACCTGGGCGACTGTCCTAAATGCAGATCAGTAGTGATTGAGTGACGATGGCGCCTATTAATTTCTCTCGCATCCTTCCAATTTTCTCACAAATTAATTGCAAGCCTGTCTACGACAGCACGAAGTGCTTCCAGGATAAATACATTCATACTTCTTCAGGAGAATGAATACCACAATGTCAGCTTTCAATATGGACATATTATGTACGTGCTCAGAACTATAAAATTTATAGCTGAGAGCTCAATTTAGGCAACAATATACTCTTAAAGAGAAAATAGCTAAGACAATTAATGCCACAAATGGTTAACCTTCAATTCTGGGCGTATCAAGTATGTAACAAGAATTTATTGTAAATAATAGGAATCATGGCCTTGAGCTTAAAGGACGTCAATACAGCAAGAAGAACGAGTACTGCTAGGCCTCAAGAAAATCGCGTCAGACGACACGAAGATGTGTTACGTTCCCCGCCCAAAGGGCGCGGCGGGCCCCTAAACAGTGACGCTGTCTCCCGGGCCGGAGCTTTGGCAAGAACTGGGCGATGCGTTGGGATGAGGAAAGTGGGTAAAGCGATGTGAGGAATTGAGGGAGGAGGAATGATGGGGCCTCTTGGCTACAGAGATGGGAATGATAGGGGATTTTCGTGAGGAGTAGAGTTTAGATCAGAGTATCAGGATGGAAATGGAGGGTTAGGAGGTGCAAGGTTGCAGTGATATTATAGAGGGAAGTGGTGAGGAGTCAGATGTTATCGAGCGTAGAGGGTGGTTGGGCGATGAAACTAGTTGGGGGAAGGGGTGGACAGACAGGTTGATGAGGTTGAAAGGGAGGAGGGCCCGGCCGGGTGCGACGATAGGTATTGTTGGGGGGATGTCGAATAGCTTGGGGTGGGAAATGAGGGGGCTCCACTTTATGTCGGCGGCGATATATTGTGCCCTACAGGACCCTATGGTTCCGGCCAGGCGAAAGCCGGTCTCGAACCCAGAGTACAGTAGTGAAAGAACTCTCACAAACGTGAGCTTGTGCACATAGTCTTACCTGAACACACACCCATGCTCGGCCGCACAATAGCGCACTATTATTGGGTAACCCTCATTTACGGATATCTCAGGCCCCAGATTTGGCTTGCGTCATGTTTACTATGGCGCTATGGTCCTTTTTACTGAAATATCGGGCCCCACGTTGGGCGCCATTAATACTATGTGCCCTACAGGACCCTATGGTTCCGGCCAGGCGAAAGCCGGTCTCGAACCCAGAGTACAGTAGTGAAAGAACTCTCACAAACGTGAGCTTGTGCACATAGTCTTACCTGAACACACATCAATGCTCGGCCGCACAATAGCGCACCTCTCAGGGATAACATGGGTGAACAATGGGCAACATTAAGATAAAACACTAGGATATGTGACTAATCAGGTAAGAATCAGCTAAAATAAAAATAAACTAACAGAAAACATCGCTACATTCAAAGTTTAACAATCAGGGATTTATTACATAAAATATACTAATTACAAATGTAAGAGCTTTCAAATATGATTGGGGTAAAGATAATGTTGAGCCGATGACAACCAGTTCACTGCCTTCACGACACAGCTGTGCTGTAACAAGCATGTTACAATTGTATAAGTAATGAAATCTAGAAAAACGGATATCTGCTGAAATACACATTTAACAGTAATTCCCATAAAATTTACTATGCCTCGTACCATCGAACCCTGGTGCAAACAAATATAAACACATAAAGTACCGTGTCCTGACTCGGTCACGAACCCTGGTCCCATGAAGAGTAAGGCGTAGAATATTCATATACAAACAATATAAAAAGAACACAACCAACATGTCCAAGGGGTCAATATCAAACGGGCCAGTGTAAAAATTAGAATAGAACAAACAGAACAAAAATCTCTCCCTGCGTTCAAAACATCAAGGTCGTCTTCTCCCCCTTACACACTCGACAAGCTGCAGACAGCAATATAACCGAGTTTCAAGACTGTGACGTCAGACACAACAACCCTCACCATTCGAACACTCGACAAGCAGCAGCCCACACAATTTACGAGCTCAGCTGACTGCGGGCTAAGAAACCTCGCCTTTCACAGTACCTCACATAATCTGGCTGCTAAAATCACTCTTTTAAATACACCTGGGCTATCCGCCCTCATCTCAATATCACCCGCAATATAACAAATCTTATTTCCGCCTCCCATGGGCTCAACCTTGATAATACAAAGGCACAAATCATTAAGCTATAGTCACATGGCCATAATAAGGCATCTCCAATGCATCCAATACACTCTCAAACTGTGCTGGGCTTTCTCATGTCAATACATACAGTCAGCTACATGCATAATGCTCACATCTCTCAAACGTTCGGACTCGCTCGCCCTGTCAGTAAAGCTAGGTGAATGACGGATTAAATCCTGGTCTCAACTATACAGCCTACGTCTGCAGAGACGAATGCCTGAACGCGACAAAATAAATAGTGCCTGCCTGTTTGACTAACCTACCATGACCAAGGGAGTTCGACCTGACCCATGAAGATAACACGTACGCTAATATAATACTATCGAAATGAAATATAAACACACCAACAAGGAATCTACAAACTATCATCTACCCTAATGTACGGGGTTCGAGCTTGAGGCCTAGCTCTTTATTACCAAGAATTTACCTACCATAACTAACCTGTTGGCTGACGGCCCCCCTATTCCTATCTAAATTTAAATGACATGCTTGAAACAGAATTGGAAAGCTCTGACCTTATATGATTGATGACATGACGGAGCGGCCCTTCCTGTGGACCACTGAATTTACCACATCATGACAAACTGCGACGGTTGCAGCAGATACTGGTGAACACTTGGAGACATTCTATCTTGCGTGAGTCCTTCGTACAGCTCCTTAGATGGTTGGAAGATGTCCCCTTCGACGTCGCGCTGATCAGGTACGCCCAACGTTCCTGGATCGATTCCCGATGTCGTGTCGGCTTCAGCTCCAGTTGTGGCTTCCTCGCAATGATGATGTAAAAGCTCGTTCTGGCTTGATGCAGGGGTAACTGAAAACAAATTCATTTATTATAGACTGTCCAGACTCGATGTCTGTTTCCACTACTATCGTGCCTCACACGTTACATTGAACAAGTCTTGTTCTGAATTTTAAACCTGGTACACTATAGTTTCTTCACCACTCTTAGTAACACTGTTATTCCATCCTTTCACTCGGACAACATGTAGTTCTGGAATAACTACCCTGAGCCTATATTTATTCTAGCATTACGTCAGTTACAACTTGACCTCACAGAAATATGAAGCTACTAGTTCATCAGTCTATTATAGACAGTACCTCATCTTACCATAGCATATCAACACAGGTAGTATCAAGACTTTAGCTGAATATGCAAGTTGATTACTTACTTCCTCGCAGATTCAGTAGTACTAGTTGTATGTGCAGCTCGAAGTCAAAATGTTGTTCGCGGTGCCGACTTGTAGCATGACGACTTCGTTCAAGCAGCCTTACGGTCAAAGAATGAGGCTGATGTGCCAGGCGGCCTTGCATTTATAATCAGGTTAGCGTAGCCACGCCGCTTGATCGCGTGGAGGATACGCGCGCCCGCGACTCGAAGTTTTCCCGCACAACGCACGTCAAGTACCCTACTTAACGAATGCATTTATGATTGCAGCCCTAATGCATATCAAAATTAAGCAGAAATTATGCAGGTTGCAATTCTTGTATCAAATCCAATGCAACTCTTCCGTAACCAATGATATTAATTTAATTCTTTCTTCCCTCCGAAGGTAAGTTTTGCCGGGATCCGGGAAGCGTACCCAATCTTCATTAAGAGGCTTGACTTGGGACATAACTCCCTTTAATGAGGTTCTGGAGATTTTCATAATGACGCTCTAGCTCTCTTCACACAAGAACGCTTCTTCTGGAATCTTTTATGAAATAGACTATAAGACAATGACTTCATGGGTGGTCTTATGTAATCCCAATATCCAATACTAAAATCTATACTATTGGTCCATGAACAGAATGGTTCAATATATAGGCTCCGCTGCTAGTAAGGCGTTGTGCATCTTCGGCGGTTGGGAGATGAATGCGGACATTATACGTTGGGCCGGATGCGTTCATGACCCTAAAGGCGTGATGGACTGGGATGCCTTCTGCTTAAAGTTCGTTGAGGATTGTTCGTTCCGAGAGAGCAGGATCCACGCCGCGGATCACACAGCTATACATGGCGTGGGTAGTTGATAGGGGCTGCGTTGTCGATGGTGTTTCGGCGGCTGCTGCGTCGTCGGCTTGAGAAGATGGTGGTGACATGGCGATGCTGCTGCTGTAGAGTCCAATGTGTTGTGAGGTAGGTGCTGGGGAAGAGGTGGTCCAATAGTTGAAGAAAGAGGGAGGGTTGATGTCATTATTGGTGAAGGATGGCACGTTGTAACAGTGGTGAAAGGAACATGGGAAGGGGTATGGGCAGATGTTGTGGTGGTCGTAGTGGTAGCCTTTAATATATACTCAGATATCTTATCAATCCCAGCTGCCTCTCTAGCTTTCAACGTATGTACCTTTTCGTAAATTGCTTTATTATCAAAGGTAAATTTCAGTAATTTGCCAGGGTTAGTTGCCTCCTCTATCTGGACATTATCTTTATATCCAACTACCTTGACATACAGCTGACTGAATAGCCCATCGGATGGAGACCTTAAGTCTTGAGCAGACCCCTTGTTGCTTTCGACATGAATGGGCTATGCGCCGGCACCGAGTTACGCCCTCTACCTTCCTAATACGATATATCACGTCATTCATGCCGTATCATCAACTCCTCTAATGAGATTGGAGTCAGAAAGGGCATTCGGTCGTTAAAACTCGCTACGAAGATTCATCTCACTTCATGTTCGACCCAGTTGAGAAACGGGAGGACGGTTTTATACACACACATTTTTAAAATAACAATAAAGAATGCAGAAAAATGAAAGAAAGCTCATTTGGAGCCGTATCTTGAAAATACCATTGGTCGGGGGCGAGGAATTCCCGACGGGGATTGATCAGACCAGTAAAGCCTGAGCAGAGCGCTTGGTTGTATCCCATTTGCGATCAGATTCACTTACGATCATCAACAGAAGAAAAATAGAATTCGAAGTAAGACTAATTTGTGTCCAATTTGCGATCCTATAAAAATAAAAAATATGTATAATTATAACGGTGAAAAAAATCCACAGCCTGTTTCCAGTCATTCGACCGGGTCAGGAATGGAACGAATCAAGCTCCCATCTAGCGGCGAGGATAGGAATTGTGCCGGCTGTCGAAGCCTGTTGCACTCCTCTGGAGGATTAATGAATGACAGATGAAATGAAGTGATATTGGAGAGTATTGCTGGAATGAAATATGACAGGGAAAACCGGAGGACCCGGAGAAAAACCTGCCCTGCCTCCGCTTCGTCCAGTACAAATCCCACATGGAGTGACCGGAATTCGAACAATGGAACCCAGCGGTGAGAGGCCAGCGTGCTGCCGCCTGAGCCACGGAGGCTCTAATTGTAACGGTATTCTCAAAATTATGCCATTATGAAAAGGTCAACAATATGCAAAAACATGTACTATAAATTTCAACTTTCAGACGAAAGAAACATTGTTTTGTGCACATATTTCAGTGAAAAAGAAAAAATGTTTTTGTCACGGTTGTGTATCTCAATTCTGAGCCAGTGATGCCTTTTAGAGGAGGTTAAGTTCGGCTGACATTAACATTTTCAGCATGCCTTCTCTTATAGCTGTGAGTCAATCTATAATATATATATATAAAATAACTGACTGACTGACTGACTGACTGACTGACTGACTGACTGACTGACTGACTGACTGACTGACTGACTGACTGACTGACTGACTGACTGACTGACTGACTGATTCATCATCGCCGAGCCAAAACTACTAGACATAAAGAAATAACATTTTGGGGATACATTCATATTAACATGTAGGTGCTCGCTAAGAGAGGATTTTTGGATATTCCGTCGCTAAGAGGGTGAAAAGGGGAGGGGGAATTTTTAAATGAGTGTATTTATATCTCAAAACTTTAAAAGTTTACACATGTAAAAATTGGTATTTAGAATCTTCTTTCAAAATAAGGAAACACGTATTTTTTTGTTTCCGGAAGATCCCAATAGGAGGGGCGAAAGGGGTGAAAGGGGTGAAAAACTGGTTGAATGTCTTTAATGAGGATACTTACAACTCAGAACTGAATATATTACAGATCTGAAAATTGGTATTTGGGATCTCCTTTAAAAATAAAGAAACACGTACTTTTTGTCTTTGGATAATCCAATTAATGGGAGGGTGAAATGGGGGGGTGAATTTTTAAAATGAGTGTATTTATATCTCAAAACTTTGAAAGTTTAGAGATGTAAAAATTGGTATTTGGGATCTCCTTTAAAAATAAAGAAACACGCATTTTTTGTTTTCGGAAAATCCAAATAGGAGGGGTGTTAAAGGGTGAAAAAATGTTTGAATGTCTTTAATGAGGATACTTGTATTTCAGAAACTGAAGATATTACAGACCTGAAAATTGGTATTTGGGATCTCCTTTAAAAATAAAGAAAAATGTATTTTTTGTTTTCGGAAAATCCCAATAGGAAGGGTGAAAAAGGGTAAAAAAGGGCGGAATTTCAAAGTACACCAAGTCAAGACTAGCGTACGAACTCGCGAGAGAAACATTTCTAATAGAGGACCTGAGATGGAAATTCAATCTGCCCTGTACAGACAACTGGAAGAAACTGCGGTTAGAGAGGGAGAAGAAATAGAAGGAGATATGGCCAGAGTTCTACTCTTCAGAGGCCATGATGAACAGAGCATGGACCGGCACGAACTAGGAGCTGAGACATTTTGTAAATTCCATGGCAGTCCATGGCTACCATCATAAAATCTGTAGGTCTGTACCACGACCCGGACTCGATGTGCATATGTGAACTCTGTGGTAAAAATTGTGACCGATATCACATACTGTCGTGTAAAAATCGTGTGAAATCAATCATAGACCTCTGTATTGATTAATGTATCCTAATACTGCACAACTTGTGCGCAATAAAGTTTATATAAAAGGGCTGAATGCCTTTAATGTGGATACCTATAACTCAGAAACTGAATATATTACAGAACTGAACATTGATATTTGGGATCTCCTTTAAAATTAAAGAAACATGTATTTTTTGTTTTCGGAAAATCCCAATAGGAAGGGTGAAAAACGGTGAAAAGGGGTTGAATGCCTTTAATGAGGATACTTATATCTCAGAAACTGAATATATTACAGACCTGAAAATTGGTATTTGGGATCTCCTTTAAAAATAAAGAAACATGTATTTTTTGTTTTCGGAAAATGCCAATAGGAAGGGTGAAAAAGGGTGAAAAAGGTGTTGAATGCCTTTAATGAGGACACTTATATCTCAGAAACTGAAGGTATTACAGACCTGAAAATTGGTATTTGGGATCTCCTTTAAAAATAAAGAAACATGTTTTTTTTGTTTTCGGAAAATCCTAATAGGAAGGGTGAAAAGGGGTAAAAAAAAGTGGTTGAATGCCTTTAATGAGGATACTTATATCTCAGAAACTGAAGATATTACAGACCTGAAAATTGGTATTTGGGATCTCCTTTAAAAATAAAGAAAAAAGTATTTTTTGTTTTCGGAAAATCCCAATAGGAAGGGTGAAAAAGGGGTTGAATGCCTTTAATAAGGGTACTTATGTCTCAGAAACTGAAGATATTACGGACCTGAAAATTGGTATTTGGGATCTCCTTAAAAATAAAGAAACATGTATTTTTTGTTTTCGGAATATCTCAATAGGAAGGGTGAAAAAGTGGTTGAATGCCTTTAATGAGGGTACTTATGTCTCAGAAACTGAAGATATTACGGACCTGAAAATTGGTATTTGGGATCTCCTTTAAAAATAAAGAAACATGTATTTTTTGTTTTCGGAATATCCCAATAGGAAGGGTGAAAAATGGGTTGAATGCCTTTAATGAGGATACTTATATCTCAGAAACTGAAGGTATTACGGACGTGAAGATTGGTATTTGGGATCTCCTTTAAAAATAAAGAAACATGTTTTTTTTGTTTTCGGAAAATCCTAATAGGAAGGGTGAAAAGGGGTAAAAAAAAAGTGGTTGAATGCCTTTAATGAGGATACTTATCTCAGAAACTGAAGATATTACAGACCTGAAAATTGGTATTTGGGATCTCCTTTAAAAATAAAGAAAAATGTATTTTTTGTTTTCGGAAAATCCCAGTAGGAAGGGTGAAAAAGGGGTTGAATGCCTTTAATGAGGGTACTTATGTCTCAGAAACTGAAGATATTACTGACCTGAAAATTGGTATTTGGGATCTCCTTTAAAAATAAAGAAACATGTATTTTTTGTTTTCGGTATATCCCAATAGGAAGGGTGAAAAAGGGGTTGAATGCCTTTAATGAGGATACTTATATTTCAGAAACTGAAGGTATTACGGTCGTGAAAATTGGTATTTGGGAACTCCTTAAAAAATAAATAAACATGTATTTTTTGTTTTTTGAAATCCAAATAATGGGGGGTGAAAGGGGGGGGGTGAATTTTTAAAATGAGTACGATATATATATATATCAAAACTTTTAGTGTACAGATGTAAAAATTGGTATTTGGAATCTCCTTTAAGAATGAAGAAACATGTTTTTTTTGTTTTCGGAAAATCCTAATAGGAAGGGTGAAAAAGGGTAAAAAAGTGGTTGAATGCCTTTAATGAGGATACTTATATCTCAGAAACTGAAGATATTACAGACCTGAAAATTGGTATTTGGGATCTCCTTTAAAAATAAAGAAAAATGTATTTTTTTTGTTTTCGGAAAATCCCAATAGGAAGGGTGAAAAAGGTGTTGAATGCCTTTAATGAGGATACTTATGTCTCAGAAACTGAAGATATTACGGACCTGAAAATTGGTATTTGGGATCTCCTTTAAAAATAAAGAAACATGTATTTTTTATTTTCGGAATATCCCAATAGGAAGGGTGAAAAAGGGGTTGAATGCCTTTAATGAGGATACTTATATCTCAGAAACTGAAGGTATTACGGACGTGAAAATTGGTATTTGGGATCTCCTTAAAAAATAAATAAACATGTATTTTTTGTTTTTTGAAATCCAACTAATGGGGGGTGAAAGGGGGGGGTGAATTTTTAAAATGAGTACGGTATATATATATCAAAACTTTTAGTGTACAGATGTAAAAATTGGTATTTGGAATATCCTTTAAAAATAAAGAAACATGTTTTTTTTGTTTTCGGAAAATCCTAATAGGAAGGGTGAAAAAGGGTAAAAAAAAGTGGTTGAATGCCTTTAATGAGGATACTTATATCTCAGAAACTGAAGATATTACAGACCTGAAAATTGGTATTAGGGATCTCCTTTAAAAATAAAGAAAAATGTATTTTTTTGTTTTCGGAAAATCCCAATAGGAAGGGTGAAAAAGGTGTTGAATGCCTTTAATGAGGATACTTATGTCTCAGAAACTGAAGATATTACGGACCTGAAAATTGGTATTTGGGATCTCCTTTAAAAATAAAGAAACATGTATTTTTTATTTTCGGAATATCCCAATAGGAAGGGTGAAAAAGGGGTTGAATGCCTTTAATGAGGATACTTATATCTCAGAAACTGAAGGTATTACGGACGTGAAAATTGGTATTTGGGAACTCCTTAAAAAATAAATAAACATGTATTTTTTGTTTTTGGGAAATCCAATTAATGGGGGTTAAACAGGTGTGAGAAATTTGGGTGAAATTTTAGAAAGGCTATATCTACAGTATACCTCAGAAACGTAAAATATTACAGACGTAAAAACTGGTATTTGGAATCTCCTGTAAAAGTAAAGAAACATAGGTGATTTGTTTTTGGAAATTCCACTTAAGGGGAACTAAAAGGGGGGTGAAATTTTAAAATGAGCATTTCTACAGCATATCTAAAAAACTTAACATGTTACCGAAGTGAAAAATAGTATTTTTATCTCTATTGAAAATAAAGAAATATGCATTTTTTGTTTTCTGAAAAACTACTTGGGTGGAGGGGTAAAAGTGACTGAAAATGGGGATGAATTCTTTTAATTAGGATACTGATATCTCAAAAGCTGAAAATGTTACAGACGTGCAATTTGGTATTTGGAACTTCTTTTAAAAATAAAGCAATACGTATTTTCCGTTTTCGGAAATCCACCTAAAAGGGGGGGGGGGAGAAATTGAAAAATTAATTGAATTATTTGTATGAGGATACTATTATCTCAAAAACGAAAGATTTTGCAGACGTGAAAATTGGTATTGGAATCTGCTTTAAAATTAAAGAAACACGTACAGTATGTGTATGTTGGGTATTCAGCCCGAAGGCTGGTTTGATCCTCTGCAGTTCTACCAACAGCTGTCATAAATAGCCTAGGTGTCACTGAAGAGGCGTGCTAGGGAAATGAGGAGTGAAGTAGTTTCCCGTTGCTTTCCTCACCGAGCCAGCCGTTGCTATTACATATCAGTCTGCCAAGCCCACGTATCCTCGGAAAATCCAAGGGGGGGGGGGAGATGAAAGAATTGAAAAATGAATTGAATTAGTTGTATGATGGTACATCTAATAAAAACTAAAGTTGTTACAGACGTGAAAATTGGTTATTGGATCTCTTTTAAAAACAAGGAAAAAAGCGTTTTGGGGCGAAATCATCTTGGGGGCGGGGGTTAAAAGGAGTTGAATTCTTTTTATGAGGACACATATCTCAAAACCTGAAGATGTTAGGGTCGTGATAATTGGTATTCAGAAGTTCCCTTACTATTAAAGAAAAAAGTATTTTAAGCGAGAAATTCACTTATTGGGGGCGGGGGTGAAAGGAAATTTAAAAAAAAGTTAATTCTTTTTTTTTTGCTAGGGGCTTTACGTCGCACCGACACAGATAGGTCTTATGGCGACGATGGGATAGGAAAGGCCTAGGAGTTGGAAGGAAGCGGCCGTGGCCTTAATTAAGGTACAGCCCCAGCATTTGCCTGGTCTGAAAATGGGAAACCACGGAAACCATCTTCAGGGCTGCCGATAGTGGGATTCGAACCTACTATCTCCCGGATGCAAGCTCACAGCCGCGCGCCTCTACGCGCATGGCCAACTCGCCCGGTAAGTGAATTATTTTTATGGGGATACTTATATCTCAGAAATGAAGGTAACAGACGTGAACATTGGTATTTGGAATCTCCTTTAAACATAAAGGAACATGCCCTCTTTTTTTGGGGGGGGGGGGTTAAATTAACTTAATGGCGGTGGGGTGAAAAAGGACTTGAGACCAATTTATTTTACTGTTCATAATATACTTCTTCTGATCACAAACTGATCATTATTAATCTTTCCTGGGTTCGTTTTCAAGAGCCACCTGTTCTTTTGGACAACATAAAGTTAGATTACAGTAGATTCTCCTGGCATATAAATAAAAAAATTAAACACATTTGAAATAAACTATAGGTATGACATTGACCGTGCAATTGTTCACCTCTATAATAAGGTCAATAATGCACGGAAGTATATCATTCGTGCCGCCAGAAATCTCGCGCACTTGCCTACGCGCGACGATGGTGCTGGTCACATTTTCAGCAATGACAATGACAGCAGATGTAATTTACCTCCAAGTAGCGGTCCTGCATCTCGCTGTGGGTTCCAGACCATCAATAATAATAATAATAATAATAATAATAATAATAATAATAATAATAATAATAATAATAATAATAATAATAATGTTCTGGACCCTCGTCAAAATGTGCGGACCGCGCTGGAAACGGGTCCTGGCCGGGTAATGACTACAATTGCAGTCCGGCCGCTGGTTCAGTACCGCCAAGGCACCCAAGACGACACCACGCCGGCTCTCCTCAAGGATTTGATCCATACTAAAAATGCTTATAGGAAAAGATGGCAAAGATTTAGGGACCTAGCTGACCGGTGGGAATACCTGGACCTAGCCCGGGAAGTACGAAATCGATTTCTGGACAGAAAAAAATGGGAGGAACTTTGCCGTAATCTCTCAGAAAACGAGTCAGATCACGATTTTTGGCGGATTCTCTCAGAAAACGAGTTAGATCGCGAATTTCGGCGGATTGTACACTGACTGACAGAGCAAAAGCAACACCAAGAAGGAGTGGTTCGAAAGGGATGAAAGTTGGGGAAAAAACAGAGACGGCACGGACGAATAATTGGTGTTTATTTCAAACCGATATGCAGGTTACACAATGCGCACGGCATCGACTCAGTAGGATGTAGGACCACCGCGAGCGGCGATGCACGCAGAAACACGTCGAGGTACAGAGTCAATAAGAGTGCGGAGGGTGTCCTGAGGGATGGTTCTCCATTCTCTGTCAACCATTTGCCACAGTTGGTCGTCCGTACGAGGCTGGGGCAGAGTTTGCAAACGGCGTCCAATGAGATCCCACACGTGTTCGATTGGTGAGAGATCCGGAGAGTACGCTGGCCACGGAAGCATCTGTACACCTCGTAGAGCCTGTTGGGAGATGCGAACAGTGTGTGGGCGGGCATTATCCTGCTGAAACAGAGCATTGGGCAGCCCCTGAAGGTACGAGAGTGCCACCGGCCGCAGTACATGCTGCACGTAGCGGTGGGCATTTAACGTGCCTTGAATACGCACTAGAGGTGACGTGGAATCATACGCAATAGCGCCCCAAACCATGATGCCGCGTTGTCTAGCGGTAGGGCGCTCCACAGTTACTGCCGGATTTGACCTTTCTCCACGCCGACGCCACACTCGTCTGCGGTGACTATCCCTGACAGAACAGAAGCGTGACTCATCGGAGAACACGACGTTCCGCCATTCCCTCATCCAAGTCGCTCTAGCCCGGCACCATGCCAGGCGTGCACGTCTATGCTGTGGAGTCAATGGTAGTCTTCTGAGCGGACGCCGGGAGTGCAGGCCTCCTTCAACCAATCGACGGGAAATTGTTCTGGTCGATATTGGAACAGCCAGGGTGTCTTGCACATGCTGAAGAATGGCGGTTGACGTGGCGTGCGGGGCTGCCACCGCTTGGCGGCGGATGCGCCGATCCTCGCGTGCTGACGTCACTCGGGCTGCGCCTGGACCCCTCGCACGTGCCACATGTCCCTGCGCCAACCATCTTCGCCACAGGCGCTGCACCGTGGACACATCCCTATGGGTATCGGCTGCGATTTGACGAAGCGACCAACCTGCCCTTCTCAGCCCGATCACCATACCCCTCGTAAAGTCGTCTGTCTGCTGGAAATGCCTCCGTTGACGGCGGCCTGGCATTCTTAGCTATACACGTGTCCTGTGGCACACGACAACACGTTCTACAATGACTGTCGGCTGAGAAATCACGGTACGAAGTGGGCCATTCGCCAACGCCGTGTCCCATTTATCGTTCGCTACGTGCGCAGCACAGCGGCGCATTTCACATCATGAGCATACCTCAGTGACGTCAGTCTACCCTGCAATTGGCATAAAGTTCTGACCACTCCTTCTTGGTGTTGCATTTGCTCTGTCAGTCAGTGTATATAAAATGATTAGCATTCAGTTATAAATTCTATTGTAATACCGTAGCGAAACACGGGTATCTTGCTAGTCTGAAATAAAAGAAAGCGTATACGAGGAATGATCAAATACTAAGGTTACAAGGCCGATATTCCTGGAGTTTCGTCTGTTATAGAGAAATTAGTAGTGTGTGGTAATTCTAATATGTACCAGCCCCGCGGTGTACGGGTAGCGCGCCTGCCTCTTACCCGAAGGCCGCGGGTTCGATTCACGCACAGGTCAGGGACTTATACCTGTATCTGAGAGCTGGTTCGAGGTCCACTCAGCCTACGTGATTACAATGGAGGAGCTATCTGACGATTAGATAGCGGCCCCGGTCTAGAAAGCCAAGAATAATGGCCGAGAGAAATCATGGTGCAGGAATTCAGGCTGAGCAGCGGTCACTTGCTAGGCCGTAGTCCTTAGGGGCTCTTGCGTCAAAGGGTTTGGTTTGGTTTTGATAATTCTAATATATGCCGTTGGCAACTGTGCAGAGTTTCAGCCACCCGCCACCTACAGTGCTAGTTGTAGGAAAACACAAATGGCGACTGGTTTGGAAAAAAAAATCTCGCGAAGAGATCCATTCAGTAATTCGATTTCTGTGGGCGAAACATGTAACTGCGACTGAAATTCACCGACAGCTGGTAGAGGTTTACGGAGAGACTGTAATATCTCGTAGGCATGTCGCAGAATGGTGTCGAATGTTTGCGGCCGGTAGAGAAAAGGTCACCGACCAGAATCACAATGGCCAACCCAGCACGTCATCAACAGAATTGAACACAGCTCGCGTGGAGGAGCTGATTCAGGACAACAGGAGTATCACGTTACGGCATATGATGGTAGAATTGGAATTGCCCTTCAGAAGCTTTCGTCACATTGTTCGCGATATTCTGCAGTGCCGGAAAGTTTGTCCCCGATGGGTTCCGCGAAATCTACCCAACCAACACAAAGAGAAGCGCGTGGGGGACAAGTCTGCAACTTTTGCAACGGTTCTCCACGGAAGGGACAGCTTTTTTTCGCCGCATTTTCACGGGTGACGCAACATGGATCCACCACTACAACTCTTCCGGAAATCGGTAGTCAATGGAGTGGAAACACACCTCCTCTCCAAAGACAAAGAAGTTTAAGGTGGTGTCATCTGCCGAGAAGGTGATAGCCACAGTATTCTGGGGCAGCGCGGGTGTCATTCTCGTGCAGTTTTTGGAAAGAGGGCACAAAGTGACCGCTGACTGATATCGTGAGACCTTTACACGATTGCGCAAAGCATTCAGGAGAAAACGGCCAGGACTTCTCCCCGACGGCGTCATCTACCTTCACGACAACGTGTGACCTCATACAGCTGTAACCGTACGTATGTACGACTCCCGAGTTTTTAGGTTAGGAAATTTTCGTATATAGTTTGTTAGGTTAAAATCATGTAATTTTGTTTATTTATAATGTATAAACGTAATATTATAAGAAGAATGTATAGTTAGGGAATATTGTATATGTTCATCATTATATTTTGTATAAATTTCCGTTTGGGTAAGAGTCCGTAAATATGGCCTAGCCGTAAGGATTGTGCAACTGGGAAAACTGCGACTATATCGGGAAGGACGGTTGAAGTCAGTTGGATGTGTTGCAACAAGTGGCTTGAAAACACGGGGTACGGCAGGTTGTATCGGTTGAAGAAATGGAGTGAATCAATGTGGACATACATGAGTGGACGGTCTATGTCACATCATATACTCGATAGCCAATGCGAGGGCTTTGTTTTGAGCGAGGTTTGTGTTGACAGAGTGACGCGGGAAGAAGTGCCGGTGTGAGCGTTGCTACCACTAAACTTTTCAGGACGCGATTACCACGTGTAGCAAGCCTATATAAGCATGTACGCGTGTGCGGCAAGTCATTCTGATTCGAACTCTAATGCTGTTTCTGATTGTGTTTCTGTCTCTGATCGGCGCGCGGGAGCTACTTTGCGCATAGTCCTAAGCAATGTTGTATTGTTCTTGAGTATCGTTTTCGGAGTGAGCACGCTATATGTTGCTGATGCTAATGAGTTTCTGGCGGATGTTAGGTCAAAGACGCTACTTAAGTGTTTATTTGTAACTTCAACTCTGTATAATAAGTTGGACTACAATTCTTCTACGAGATTATGTACAGTGGATGTGGTGATGCGTACAGAATCGAGATTCGGTAGTGGATGTGTGTTTGAGCACAGAGCTGATTCTTGGTCGAGGAAATCGTCGGCCGAGTATCCACTTTCAGTTGCAGAAACCTGAGGCGTTACACCAATCTGTGCGGCACTCGAGAAGAACTCAAGACGTCGATGAAGTGTGTAAATAAGGTTAGGGATGCTCTTCGTAAAGAAGGTTGCATCCGTACGTAGAGAAAGTCGTCGTACTTTTCTCTACCAGAATACGATTTTTGTTCTATAACAGTAGTGAGTGTAGTGGGACTCTTACCTGGAGGTATGTTAAGAAATGTAGCCTATATATAGTATCAACAATTTTATTGATGGTTTGTAGTGTGTATATTTGCCTTTGTAAATGACAAACGAGTAGGTCTCGTGAAGTAATGATTTGGTTGTTGTTAGTAGTGTGTATATTGCCTTTGTAAACGACAAACGAGTAGGTCTCGTGAAGTAATGATTTGGTTGTTGTTAGTGGTGTGTATATTTGCTTTTGTAAACGACAAGCGAGTAGGTCTCGTGAGGTAATGATTAATGTTGGTCGTAGTTGTTTGTACGTTGCCTTTGCGGACGGCAATCAGGAGGGGGTCTCTTTAAGTGATGATTATTGTGGTATTTATTATATTTTTGTTTATTATTTTGGGAGTAAAGTTCTGGTATCAAACTTGCAGTAAATCTTTTTATCAGTGGAGTGAGGATGAACCTGGCATGCTACCTTCATCTAATTTCAGGGGTAAACAGGTAAGGTTACAAAGCAAGTCTGGAGCCTCGTCAGCCTGATGACCGTCGCCTTGAGAGAGAGAGTGGCTCGTTGCTCTACACAATTAAATATTCCTGCAATTGTTTTGCAGGTGGCGCCCATTGTCTTGGTATTTATACTTATTTCACTCCGTTCATTAATTATACATATTTTTATTATTTATTGGTAGTCTTCAAATAGTTACACAGCCCAGCAGACCACCACGCTGAAGCAGTTTCGCTAGGACATTTCGACCACCCTCCTTACATCCCGGACATCGCTCCAAGCGACTTTCACCTCTTTCCTCACTTGAAGGAGCACTTAGGAGGCCGACGATTTGCTTCAGACTAGGAGGTGAAACACTTTGGGACAACGTGGCTGAACACGCAAGGACAGGATGTTAACCAGGAAAGAATATTCAAACTGATCCCACGAAGCGACAAATGCCTAAACCGATATGGAGACGATATCGAAAAAATAACCTAAAGAATGTACTAGCAGTTGGCTGTATTGGTTGCCTTTCTTTCTTTCTTTCTTTCTTTCTTTCTTTCTTTCTTTCTTTCTCTCTTTCTTATTTCTTTCTTTCTTTCTTTCTTTCTTTCTTTCTTTCTTTTAATCCGTTTACCTTCCAGGGTTGGTTTTTCCCTCGGGCTCAGCGAGGAATCCCACCTCTACCGCCTCATGGGAAGTTTCCTGGAGCGTGAGATTTGTGGGCCAGGGGATACAATTGGGGAGGATGACCAGTACCTCGCCCAGGCGGCCTCACCTGCTATGCTGAACAGGGGCCTTGTGAAGGGATGGGAAGATTGGAAGGGATAGACGAGAAAGAGGGAAGGAAGCGGCCGTGGCCTTGAGTTAGGTACCTATCATCACTTCATTTGCCTGGAGGAGAAGTGGGAAACCATGGAAAACCACTTCAAGGATGGCTGAAGTGGGAATCGAAACCGCCTTCTCAGTTGACCTCCGAAGGCTGAGTGGACCCCATTCCAGCCCTCGGACCACTTTTAAAATTTCGTAGCAGAGCCGGGAATCGAACCCGGGCCTCCGGGGGTGATAGCTTGTATGAAATAAAATGTACACGTTTCACTGCTGGATTTTCAACCATATGTTTTGATCACTCTTCGTAGTATGGTAAAACATTCCGACGAACAATCTATTCAGCGTGATTCAGCCGCCCCTTCCAATGTACTTTTATGCAACCTACAATATTCATACCGCCCTTTAAACATCTGTCCTGCCGGTATGCTCAGACAACACAACCGGATAGCTTAGTATTTACCGCCTGACCATGATAGGAAGCCGTAATGTTATACTCGTATTAAACACTGGAAGACATGCGTGTGTCTTCTAGAGCTTATGAACCTGACACGCCGGCGAAACACTAAATTTATATTGTGGCCGCAGTAAATCCAATACTTGCATACTTGCTATAAACTGCCCGGTGTGCAGCGTGGAACCGTAGTGTAGTTGGTAAAGGCGTGGTGGAGCAGGCTTGCATGTGAGGTGGGAGGTTCGAGTACAGGGCGAAGACTACGAATTTTGGAAATATTTGTTTAATACGTTCTGCATACAATGTAAGTTCAATACCCGCTTTTATGCCAAATTGTATGTGAATGAATGTGGTCCTCAGAAGGGACGAATAGTCAGCAGGCTCTACACATACAGACCGGAAATAATAGGAGCAGCAGCAAATATTCGATGTGATGACCGATTTGGTTTATGCGCATTCGGGGCCGGTGTCCAATAGATCGTCTTGCGCGCTGAAGCATTCCAGGTGTAATTGCTCGGCAGGCGTCCGTGACGAGTTGCCGAAACTGGTAGGGGCTTCCCGGCGCTTGAGTGTAAACGACGTTCTTCAAATGTCCCCACAAGAAGAAGTCTAACGGCGTCAAATCCGGTGATCTGGCGGGTCAAGAAACAGGGCCTCCCCGTCCTATCCATTTCCCTAGCAGTTTCTCGTTCAGATGGTTACGAACGGGCAAAGTCGAATGTGGTGGAGCTCCATCCTATTGCAACCACATCGTAAAGCGATCGTGCAAGGGCACACCCTCCACCAGCAGTGGGAGTACCTGACGCAGAAAGTGCAAGTAGCGTGGGCCCGTCCAATGGCCCTCAAAGAAATAAGGTCCAATCAAGTGAACCCCTAAGATTTCACACCAAACATTCACTCCTCATCGTACTGATGAGCCGCCTGTCGCACCCAGTGAGGAATGTACGGACTCCAATAGTGCATGTTGTGGCGATTGCCGTTCCCGTTATTGTGGAAGCGCGGTTCGTCAGAGAACAAGACATGCGATACGAATGCTGCATCGTTATCCAGCCTGCCTAATAGCCACCGACAGAACTCCATTCGAGCTTTGAAATCCCGCCCATGGAGCTCTTGTTGTAGCTCAAGATGGTACGGGTGAAATTTATGTTCATGCAGTATTCGCCAGACGAATGGCTGGCTGGTGTTCACCTGTCGTGCAATCGCCCTTGTACTGATGTGTGGATTATTACGAGCTGCCTCCAGAACGGCCTCTTCTGTTTCACCCGATGTAACGGGCCTATCGCGGACTGGTGGCTAGTTGGAAATCACGCCTGTTGTCCTTAGGCGTCTTTCAACACGGTTGAATGTCGTAGCAGCCGGGTGTCGCCTGTCGGGAAACCGTTCCTGACTGACTGATTCATCATCGCCGAGCCAAAACTACTGAACATAAAGAAATTACATTTTGGGGATACATTTATATTAGAGTGTAGGTGCTCACTAGGGGAGGGTGTTTGGATATTCTGTCTCTAAGGGGTTGAAAAGGGGGGTGAATATTTTAAATGATCATATCTATATCTTAAAAACTTAAAAGTGTACAGGCGTAAACATTGGTATTTAGAATCTACTTTAAAATAAAGAAACACGAATTTTTTTTGTTTTTGAAACATCCTCTAAAGGGGGGTGAAAAAGTGAATTAGGGGTTGAATACCTTTTATTAGGATACTTATATCTCAAAAACTGAAGATGTTTCAGACATGAAAATCGGTATTTGGAATCTCCTTTACAGATAAAGAAACGCGCATTCTTTTTGTTTTTGGAAACTCCAATTAATGTGGGGAGGCGGGGGGGGGGGGGAGGTGGTGAACAGAAGTGACAAACGGGGTGCATTTGTAAAAAGACTAAATCTACAGTATATCTCAGAAACGTAAATTGTTACAGGCGTGAACTTTGGTA
This sequence comes from Anabrus simplex, assembly GCF_040414725.1. Taxonomy (NCBI): domain Eukaryota; kingdom Metazoa; phylum Arthropoda; class Insecta; order Orthoptera; family Tettigoniidae; genus Anabrus; species Anabrus simplex. Next base: position 1,557,452,303 of record NC_090265.1, read on the forward strand.
TTTGAAATCTCCTGAAAAGTGGAGAAACATAGGTAATTTATTTTTAGGAAAATACACTTAAGGGGAAGTGTTAAAGGTGAAATTTTGAAATAAGTTTATCTCAAAAACTTAACATATTAAAGACGTGAAAATTTGTATTTTTATCTCTTTTAAAAATGAAGAATCATTTATTTTGTTTATTTTCGGGAAGACCACTTAACGGGGTTGAAGAGTACGGAAAAAAGGTGTTTAATTATTTTTATTCGGATAGTGTTATCTCAAAAACTGAAGATGTTACGGAGGTGAAAATTGGTATTTGAAGTCTCCTTTAAAAATAAATAACTATGTATTTCTTTGTTTTCAGATAATCCACTTAGGGGGTGGGGGTGGGGTGAAAGAATTGAGAACTTACTTTAATTCTTTGTATGAGGATACATATATCTAAAAGACAAAAGATTTTGCAGACGTGAAAATCGGTATTTGTAATCTTCTTCAAAAATAAGGAAACATGTATTCTTTTGTTTACGAAAAATTCACTTAAGGGGTGAAAGATGTGAAAAATGAATTGAATTATTTGTATTAGGATACTTATTACTAAAAAAAACTAAAGATGTTAGACGTGAACATTGGTATTTGGAACCATCTTTAAAGACAAAGGAACACGCATTTTTTGGGGAAAATCTACTGGTTGGGGGGAGGTGAAAAGGAGTTGAATTCTTATGAGGATACATATATCTCAAAAACTGAAGACGTTACAGTCATGATAATTGGTATTTGGAAGCTCCTTTATAAATAAAGAAACGGGTACTTTTTGTTTTTGGAAAATTCACTTAAGGGGAGGACGAAAGGAAGTTAAAAAAAATAATTATTTTTATGGGGATACTTATATGTCAAAACTGAAGGTTACAGACGTGAAAACTGGTATTTAGAATCTCCATTTTAAAATAAAAAACTCGTACTATTTTTCGAAAATTACTTAAGGAGGGGGAGGGGTTAAAGAGTTTAAAAATTAGTTGAATTATTTGTATGAGATACTTATATCTTATGCCTTTGCTGGCGAGATGTAGTGTTTACAGTGCACTATGTCTTCTGATATGGGCTATATCAAATTTGTTACTTTCATTGACCTGTCTCAGTCTCATCCTTGGCTTTGACAATATGAAAGTGACCGAGGTATGAGTGATGCTAGTAATACCATTCCTTATGCAGCCAGTCCCTGTTATGAATGGTGTGAAAATGTCGCTCATAGGGTCGGTTGGTGCATGTATTTCACTGGGCTTGGCAGACTGATATGTAATAGCAACAGCTGGTTCGGTGAGGAAAGCAACGTGAAACTACCTCACTCCTCATTTCCCTAGTACGCCTCTTCGGTGACGCCTAGGCTATTTATGACAGCTGTTGACGGAGCTGCAGAGGATCAAACCAGCCTTCGGGCTGAATACCCAACATACTTATATCTTTTAAAAAACTAAAGATGTTACAGATGTGAAAATTCGTATTTGGAATCTCCTTTAAAAATAAAGAAACATTTATTCCTTCGGAAAATCCTCCTAGGGGGGAGTCGGGGTGGGGGAAGGACTGATATAAGGGTTGAATTCTTTATATGGGGATACTTATATCTCAAAAACTATAGATACCGAACCCGATAGCTGCAGTCGCTTAAGTGCGGTCAGTATCCAGTATTCGGGAGATAGTAGGTTCGAACCCCACTGTCGGCAGCCCTGAAGATGGTTTTCCGTGGTTTCCCATTTTCACATTAGGCAAATGCTGGTGCTGTACCTTAATTAAGGCCACGGTCGCTTCCTTCCCACTCCTAGCCCTTCCCTGTCCCATCGTCGCCATAAGACCTATCTGTGTCGGTGCGACGTAAAGCAAATAGCAAAAACAAAAAACAAAAAACAAAAAACTATAGATGTCACAGACGTGGAAATAGGTATTTGGAATCTCCTTTAAAAATAAAGAAACTTCTTTTTTCAACTCGAGATAACACTCTTTCTCACAAGTACAGTTCTATGTCGCACGGTCATCTTAGAGCGAAAAGGCAATTCCACAAACGTAGTTTACAAAGAGTTTCTGGGGTAAATGAAACTCATTTTTTTGGTGAATACCGAGGAACGATTACTTTTGACATATTACGAATTTCACGCGAGCGAAGCCGCGGATAACTGTTGGTATTGTTTAAAACTTAACTAAAACACATTATTAAATATATTTATTGAAGTACAGGTCATTTTAAGATTAGATTACTCCTTACACTCAGACGGTATAGCAAGAAAGCATGGAGATCAATACCATGGGTGTTTTCAGAAGTAATGTATATCCTAAATAATTTTAACCCCTCAGCAAAGAAGAATATTAAAGAAATATATTCTCAAGATGTCCGCCTCTTTGGTGTAGTGGTTATTGTGATTAGCTGCCACCCCCAGAGGCCCGGGTTCGATTTCCGGCTCTGCCACGAAATTTGAAAACTGGTACGAAGGCTGGAACGGGGTCCACACAGCCTCGGGAGATCAACTGAGTAGAGGTGGGTTCGATTCCCACCTCAGCCATCCTGGAAGTGGTTTTCCGTGGTTTCCTACTTCTCCTCCAGGCGAATGCCGGGACGGTACCTAACTTTAGACCACAGCCCACTGATCTCTATACATGGATCGCTGATGGCAGGTCTCCGCTGCAGGAGAAAGTACGCCAAGTTGAGTGCGCGGTTCGCCATGTTGGCGTACCCAACCTAGAGCTCTCCTTATGGGGAAGCAATGATAATATAGTCAATTTCAAGTCGCAATTAATGGCGCATTGGAATAATTAAAAATATAGAGATATGTTCACTCAAAGCATAAGGATATTGGGATTACTGACACGTCATTCCGAGGTCACTAAATCTCCGGGATAGCAATAAACATGAGTGTATAATAACGGCCGACAAATATTAACTTAGGTGCTGAATACATGCAATTAGCGATCGGTAACACAATACGAGTGAAAACCAGTTTCTGGAAACATTGCTGTAAATTGTATACATGTATGCCACGAAATTATGCATTCTTAAAATGATGTACCTATAAACGTAGCTCACTATACAGGCCTAGATTCGACATATCGTAATCGGTGCTTGATAATGAATTTCTGTTTCCTGTTTCCTGTTTCCATGAAATAATGCGCATATTATCAAATTAAAATATCAGTGAAGCAAATGTACACATTTATAAAACCAGCAAATATTCAAAACTTGTCAATATATCACATTACCTGCAGCCTAATTTACTATTACAGACCTCTTTAATTAAATTCAGCTAGCAAAGCGATATTGATAGTCATCATCAGATATATGTAACACCAGTTAAAAGAGTCCCAGATACCACGAATTGTATAATGGGATAGCCCCAAACACCCACCATACTTTCCCTTCTCCCACCCATAATTATTACTGATGTTAATAAGGTCTAGAATTCACCCAGACTTCATTTTCTAAGATTGTTATAAGGTCACGTCAATTATTTCATCGAAACCGTCAGTTTAATTACGAGAAAAAAAATATTAGTAAATTTTTACTTGCAGTTAATGTTCAATAAAATTGAAAACAGTTGGCTGTACATCACTTCTAAGGTGTACAGTTTGTTCATTTCTATCAAAACAGTCTTCCTCTAAGTGATCCGAGCAGAGAACAGCTGTTTTAGAAGGCTCCCATTTCTCCCGCCTGATATTCCTAATCGATGATCTTAGATGTTCGGGTCTCGAGAAAGGAAACCTACAAAAATTAATTGCCATTTTGCTCCCGGAATATGCGAAATAAGATACAATAAACCTAAAACTCAAAACACTACCCTAGGAAGATTCTTATGTACAGTATAAAACTCCCCGATGAAATGATTTCTCCTTCTAATGATCGGTTCTGTTTGTACATCCATAAGCTGAACACTGCGGTATGTTAATACCCCGTAGAATGTTTCTTCATTCATATTTCAGATAAACACATCATCATCATCTGTCGGCTTTTTCCCTCGGACACAGCGAGGGTCCCACCTCTACCGCCTCAAGGGCAGTGTCCTGGAGCGTGAGACATTGGGTCGGGGGATACAACTGGGGAGAATGACCAGTACCTCGAACAGGCGGCCTCACCTGCTATGCTGAACAGGGGCCTTGTGAAGGGATGGGGAGATTGGAAGGGATAGGCAAGGAAGAAGGAAGGAAGCGGCCGTGGCCTTATGTTAGGTACCATCCCGGCGTTCGCCTGGAGGAGAAGTGGGAAACCACGGAAAACCACTTCCAGGATGGCTGAGGTGGGAATCGAACCCACCTCTACTCAGTTGACCTCCCGAGGCTGAGTGGACCCCGTTCCAGCCTTCATACCACTTTTCAAATTTCGTGGCAGAGCCGGGAATCGAACCCGAACCTCCGGGGGTGGCAGCTAATCACGCTAACCACTACACCACAGAGGCGGACTCAGATAAACACATACATATTTAAATTGAATCTTGTAATCCACAAGTATACTACAAGGCAACGAACCTAAATTCGTAAAATACACTACTATTTACTTTGCAATAACAAAGCACAGAACACTCGTGGAACTACAATCAAGAGGCCTGGCGTCACTGAACTGAGCAAAAACAAAGCAAGCGCTCTCCTCGTGGTCTACTGCACCGTGCGCTCACTGCCATCTTACTGCGCCAGTCATCTTCTATTCGGCTTACTGCTACCCAAGCTACCAGCCATCCAGGTATAGAGATCAGTGCCACAGCCGCTTCCTTCCCTCTTCCTTGTCTACCCCTTCCAATCTTCCCAGCCCCCGCCAGGCGCCTGTTCAGCATAGCAGGTGAGGCTGCCTGGGCGAGGTACTGGTCATCCTCCCCAGTTGTATCCCCGACCCAAAGTCTGAAGCTCCAGGACAATGCCCTTCAGGTGGTAAAGGTGGGATCCCTCGCTGAGTCCGAGGGAAAAAGCGACCCTGGGGTGCAAACAGATTAAGAAGAAGAAGATATTCTCAAGATACACATTTACAAATAAAGCCACTTGATCCAGAAATGGACTATAATGTTATAAACATTTTATGGAAATCATTTGTATGGTTCCAACGATATTCACTGTTTTGTCAAACAATATCAAAACGTTGTTATGGCCCGTTAGTGCTCGCTCGCACAAACTGGATATTCAACTCATTGTTTTCTCCACAGGTCAGCCTCTCAGCAGCCTGCCGTATGTTCGCTGGGCGAAGGGCGAACCCGACAAGAGTGGAGACTGCATCTTCTATCACGTCCTAAGTAAGACGCTCTACGATGAACCCTGCGGCTTCGTCGAAGTATACGTGTGTGAAATCGCTTCGTAAGGATAGTATTGTCCTCTTCAGATGAAGATACTTAATTGTCTATTATCTTAATTGTCGGTAATATGGTGTGTAAAAACTTTTCTTTTTGACAATAACATTAGAAAATTATATTTGTAATACTGACTTTACTATTGTAACACTGAAGGCAATCCGAAAAGTTGTCCAGCTGAGACAGCTGTACGACATTGGGACCATTGAAAGTGAATGTTGGAGTGTCCAGCTCATTGAAAATACTACGATTCTAGGTCTGATGGGTTGCCAAGCAGATACAGGCCAGAACTTCTGGATGGAGAAATACAATACGATTGTTTTGGACAGATTTTGGCAGAAACTATGAGCAGGTTCTTGTCGCTTGTACATTCGTTTGGATACTGGCGGCCTTTTCGGTAGTATACTCCGGACAGCCTGTAGAGTTCAGCTTAGTATTTTCTCAGAATAATGATTTTCTTGTCGGGAGCTTCTAATTTATTGTGACTGATGATTTTCTTTAATTGTGTGGTCAGTTCCAGTTTGTTTTATGGAATAATGTTGAAGAAACTTCTTGTAATTCACATTACACAATTAAGTATAACGCGCAGTTACACTTTCTTCTACTTATTCCAGGTATTATTGGGGTCGCTGGAGCTACCCAGGCTCGTTTTGGTTTCGGTCTGGAGTTTGGGGTCGGATGCCCTTCTTCACGCCATGTGATTTTTGAGATGAAAATTTCAACTCCGGGACAGACGGAATTCGAACCTCAGCTTTCCGACTGAGCTAATCACGCCCCCCACCCCATAAGATACAGTATTGATACAATACTTTATTAGAATATGGTGAAATGAAATACTATCTAAAACCTATGCAAATATCCATGTCGGATGTGTTCATCAGTGGAATAACCGTGGAGCATTGGATATTAAAGGAACGCAAAGCTATGTTGTTCCATAACAGAAACACGGAAAGGAACTTTTAGGATCGGGCATTTTGAAGAAGGGAGCACCTAAAATCACCAGTTGTTTATCAGGTGGTGTGTTAATAAACACCAAGGCGTGTTTTGAAGTTATCTTTCCATCAATCAATATCATAGATTATAACTAAAATATCGATATAATTTTCTTCCAAAATGTTGAGAAAACAATTCTTCTTCCGCAGGAAATAATAAAAGAAGAATAAAGAGTTGTGAATAAGTAGACTATTTCAAAACACGTTTTAGGTTACCGTAATTCTTCTTCTTTATCTGTTTATCCTCCAGGGTCGGTTTTTCCCTCGGACTCAGCGAGGGATCCCACCTCTACCGCCTCAAGGGCTGTGTCCTGGAGCTTCAGACTTTGAGTCGGGGATACAACTGGGGAGGATGACCAGTACCTCGCCCAGGTGGCCTCACCTGCTATGCTGAACAGGGACCTTGTTGGGGATGGGAAGATTGGAAGGGATGGACAAGGACGAGGGAAGGAAGCGGCCGTGGCCTTAAGTTAGGTACCATCCCGGCATTTGCCTGGAGGAGAGGTGGAAAACCACGGAAAACCACTTCCAAGATGGCTGAGATAGGAATCGAACCCACCTTTACTCACTTGACCTCCCGAGGCTGAGTGGACCCCGTTCCAGCCCTCGCACCACGTTTCAATTATCGTGGCGGAGCTGGGAATCGAACCCGGGCCTTTGGGAGTGGCAGCTAATCACACTAAACACTACATCGCAGAGGCGGACTATCGTGATTACAACGATAAAATATCGTCAGCTGGTCTTTTTAGTCAAAATATCCATTGGCGATGTATCGTCATTTGGTCTTTACCACAGCGGTGGACAATGGCGATATATCATCAGTATTGGTCCTGTAAGGATTAATAGCTAATAATCTCCTTCTTATGTCGCTATTCACTGATAGTTGAAGTAATGGTGGGAATATGACGATGAGATAAACCAGTTTGTCAACTGGGGTAACCATTATCACAATATTATCACGAGTGCGCACAGCAGAGTGGGAATGTGCGGTGGAGTCCAAATAAATCAGTCAAGAAACATGTCTTGCATTTTTCATCACCGACTGAAAAATCTACAAGAACTGAAGAAACAAATATTAACAAGAACGCGGTACAGCCGGGCACATCAGTACCACTTTCATACCCATATGAACTGTGCATCTAGACAGCGCTTTTTTCAAAACGTGAAAGATGTTCTAAAATCCGCGTAGGTGTGACAATTACATATAAATATTTACTAATAATTCAATCTTTCCTCTTTAAAATATGTTCATTGTTTCTGCCAGACCCTGTATATTTATGTTATGTGGCCAATATATCTATACATTTTTCACTTCAGAAACTGCTTTATAATAAGGGATTTTGTAATGAATAAAGACATTATTTTATTTTATGAATAAATGATGCCATGGTCATAATTTGTTGTAAGTATGAGAACACTTCGATAACCAGTGTTATCTACGAGCATTAACGCGAGGCTATATTTCAGCTATGTTTTTGGACTTGAAGACTGTCATTATCGCAGTATTGTGCACCGAATTATCATAATGTATTGTAAAATTTTAAGATATACCAAACATAGGAGAGCACTTGATAGTCGCTTGTAGCTTAGTAATGAACCACTGAACTTATGTTCCTTTGTACTGACGTAAGTAGCTATCAGGCCAGGTAACCACTCACCAAACACGTCGCCAATAATGCATTATAATTATTAGAGACCAAAACATTTCTCTTTAAAAAGTATGTAAGCGACTGCGTTTTTATAAGTTATACCGTAATTCGAGTGTGTAACAGCTGGAAGCTACCCATCCGAGGCAGCAAAAGTGAGCTTTCTTCACCAGGAGGATATTCGTTTCCACCTCATATGAAGATGAGGATATAAACGCGATTTTCACTTCTTAAGAAACACATGGCCTGGTGTTAACTCAGCCTTCAACCCAAATGAATCTTTGAGGGGAAAGACGTCCAAGTACAGAGTTAACCACTCTTTTTCACTCAATGCCGTGGTTATGTACAATGGAAGCTTTCCTCTCCTCCATGGACCTTGGTGGCTAGTACAAAGATGGCTATGCTAATGTCGAATACTGATTTTTACTACTTATTTCGTCACCTCCTCCAGCTGTTGCAATCAAGATAACTAATTCTCTAAAGAGGGATGTAGGAAGGTGAATACTTTTCATCTATGAATTACTGAGAAGTTGAAGAATGTTAAAATCATTATCAAACTGTTACATCTATATATATAAAATAAGAGTTTTGTCTGTACATTGCTCAGAATTTGAAAAGAATGGTATTTCTGTATCGGTCATGCCCATAGTAACAAGAAAATGTACTTTTTACTTTTCCGTAATTTTTGTCTGTCTGTCTGTCTGTCTGTCTGTCTGTCTATCTGTCTGTCTGTCTGTCTGTCTGTCTGTCTGTCTGTCTGTCTGTCTGTCTGTCTGTCTGTCTGTCTGTCTGTCTGTCTGTCTGTCTGTCTGTCTGTCTGTCTGTCTGTCTGTCTGTCTGTCTGTCTGTCTGTGAAGTCATCATCCCGTAGGTTGGGTGGATACTAACCCTCTCGTCCACTGACTGCACCGTATGAAGTTACTGAATACAGGATGAGGAAACGTGAGGAGTGTGGTAGTTTGCCATTGCTTTCCTTATGCTGTACACAGAGCATATTAAGTGGAGAAAGTGATGTGTTATTTTGGACAAGTGATTTATTTATTTCTTAGTTATTTTATTGGGATTATTATTAGTTTATTGGTATTTGTATTTCTCTGGTTCATTCGTTTATGTAGTTAAAATTAGTTATCCAGTTTTGTGTTCTAGATTAGTTATTTGTACTTATATGAAGTAAATTATGTTCTGTATATATTTGGCTTCTGTATTGTGGAGTATATTTTATTTTATGTTGTGTATCTTAACGAGTGTGAGATCTGTGGATCAATCATAGTGTATCAACTTCTTGATCTTAAGATCACAGGTTCAAAAACCGGTAGAGGTAGTCGACTTCTGAAGGCTGTAAAAAAGAAAATCCTCGGCACTCCTTGTCTTACGATTTCGACATGTTGAAGATCTCTGGTACCACATTTGGTGTTTATCCTGACAAAATTAATTAAAAGCTCAGCCATAAACCACCCAGTATACTTTCGGTTCACTAATGCGATCTGGCTGAGTAAAACGGAACGGGGAAATTGACACCCGCGTAGCCTAGATGGCGTCATCTCAGTAATTAACTGGTTTACTTTCAGGTGTCAGAAGCACTTTCAGATGCCTTCAAAGTATGGTGAAATTATTTTTGCGATGGTCCCGAATCCCGGACTCCTGCCAAATGTTCACATCCGCTAGGGCTTATTGTCGAAGCACCCCCCCACCCCCACCACAACCAAACTGCTCCCTGGATCCGCCCCTGATATAATGAAAATAGTTATTTCTTCGTTCTTTAGTTCAACTGTACTGAAAGCAGCTGCACAGTCTGATGCATTGAAACTCATTAAAAAATAATCATAGACTATCTCAAAAGAGTGAAAACAACATAGAAGAGACAGGCGAAAATGCAAATGATAAATTTTCATTGAAAGGAGTGCTAATGATGCTTATTTCTAATACTGTTTGCTACACTTGTGCATATTTTATGTTATAAGTATTATTGTAATATTAATATTTTTCAAGTTAAGAGAGGAAAAAACGAACTGTGGCTATTTGAAAGGGATGAAATACTGTACCAACAGGAAAGGCAACGCCAACGCCAAGCAGGAGAGAGTTAGGCCTATGTAAATTCGAAAGGAATATATATTCCTGAGAAGAAAGTTCGTCTGGAAAAGGACTGTAATAAATATAAATTTAAGTGCAAATCACATTATTTATTTAGAAGTTTGTCTTGAAATTCACAAAGAGTTTTGGGGTTTGCCAGATGTTGAAAGTTATTTTCTTTTAGGCAGAACTACAGAGATATCTACCGGTAGGTCTATATGTATAAAAGTTTTGTCTGTATTATACATTGCTTAGAAGTCCGACTCGTTGGCTGAACGGTCAGCGTACTGGCCTTCGGTTCAGAGGGTCCCGGGTTCGAATCCCGGCCGGGTCGGGGATTTTAACCTTAATTGGTTAATTCCAATGGTCCGGGAGCTGGGTGTATGTGTTGTCTTCATCATCATTTCATCCTCATCACGACGCGCAGGTCGCCCACGGGAGTCAAATAGAAAGACCTGCACCTGGCGAGCCGAACCCTTCCTGGAATATCCCAGCAATGAAAGCTATACGACATTTCATTGCATCGGTCGTATCCACAGTAACAAGGAAATGCACTTTTTTAATTTTCCGTAATTTCTGTCTGTCTATCTGTCTGTCTGTATGTATGTTTGTATGTTTGTATCATCACGTAAAAATGGCTGAAGAGAATTTAAAATCGGTATGTAAAGTCGGGGAATAAATCGCTACAATCTAGCCCATGAATAAAATAGTAGTTTAGGGGAAGGCCTAAAATTTAATTCTCAAATATCTGTTATTAATGGTTCTATCGATAAATACTACATAGCTAAAGTTATGAATGAAACCTACAACCTGTTACCCAGTCAACGACGGGCTCAGGGATGGGATGAATGAAGCCCCCAACTTGCGGCGAGGATAGGAATTGTGCCGGCTGCCGAGGCCTGTCGCACTTTTCTGGGGCAATACTGACAGATGAAATGAAATGATAGTGGAGAGTGTTGCTGGAATGAAAGATGACAGGGAAAACCGAAGTAGCCGTAGAAAACCTGTCCCGCTTCCGCTTTGTCCAGCACAAATCTCATATGGAGTGACCGGGATTTGAACCACGGTATCAAGCGGTGAGAGGCCGGCGCGCTGCCGCCCGAGCCACGGAGGCTCTATAGCTAAAGTTATATAGTATTACATTTCCGATCATCTTATACATTTTTATCGTACCGGTTATGATAACAGGTATTCATGAATTTCGGTTTTTGTTGATAAGTCCATATCATCGCCAAGCCGTGAGAAGATGGGTGAACAGAATTTAATGAAAATCGGTACGTAAAGTCGGCCAATAAGGAACTGCAGTCTACGCTATAAATATTTTTATTCACCTTGGTTGAAATTGTAGCTTAGGGAAAGGAGCCTAAAATTTAAATGCTATTGGTCCTGTCGAAAAGTACTACATAATAAAAGTTATAGAAAGTACAATTTCTGATCATCCTCTATATAACACTAATCAGAGAGAAAAAATGGAAGGGGTCCGACACTTCGAAGAACGGAGGTATCGACCTAAGGAAGACAAGGGTCACGAAGGGCGTGTAAATGAAGGGCTCCTTAGGCCTCCATACGTAATACTGTCGGGGTCAGAAAAGGACAAGAGTTGACCAAGGGAGGTCGGATAGGAGGAACCCTGCACAAGTAAGTGGAAGCAATGTCAGGACTCATGGACAAGGGAAATATTGTGAAGATGTTTATAAAAATACCGTGAAGGAAGGATCGCATGAATAATAAGACAAGAGGGAGCCAGGAAAGAAAGGAGGATTCACTTTACATTAGATACCCTCATATCACAGAATCGGAAGAAAGCTAAATGTGAAAGCCTACAATATAGAAAGCAACAATAACATTACATTGACCATGGTTTGTTGCATTCTGCTGCCAATTATCTCCGATAGATGGGATTACTGCTGCGTACCGAGTGTAACAGCCTGCCTGAATGTTGGCGGGAAGTAGCTGGAGAGTTAGATCGCTCTCCTCTTTAGCATACCATTTGTCTGGCTCATAAATTTTCTGATACTACTTGTAGGTAATCACACTGGTTCATCATATCAATCCCCTCTCTGAGGCACTGATTGGAATGACCAGTGTGCAGACTTAACCAAATAATGGCAGAATGTTTACGGCTGTCTGCAGCCTGGTCATTCCAGCTCTGGAACTTTGGACTATTCGTTAAAAGTAAGAAAATCTGTGAATTTTCATTTGATAGAGTATTTCATATGATAGCATTGCTTTTAATCGCAACATTCCTTCTGATGTCATTGTTATGACCTATGTTGATTTCAGCTGGGAAAACCACAAAGATAGTCTTTCTAATATTCCGTAGCGAAGCACGGGTACAAAGTGAAAAATCAAAGAATTTCAGTAACACCAAACAGAGATATTGGTGGTAAGAACACCCATAAAGGATTCCTAGAGGACCAAAGTAACACCAATAGAGAACACATTCAAAGTTTACCCCGCGTACCACCGTGTTACTGTTGATGGAACACATAGAAGGGATATTTTGAGGCAAATTTGTCTTTATGTGAAACGTATGTTGAAAGGTGTATTTCAAATAATTTGAAACCTGAGAAGAAATGGCTTTACAGTAAGATTTTCTGTGAGAATTTAACACTGAATGTCATTTTTTTGTTATTGGCTTTACGTCGCACCGACACAGATATGTCTTATGGCGACGATGGGACAGGAAAAGGCTAGGACTGGGAAGGAAGCGGCCGTGGCCTTAATTAAGGTACAGCCCCAGCATTTGCCTGGTGTGAAAATGGGAAACCACGGAAAACAATTTTCAGGGCTGCCGACAGTGGGGTTCGAAGCTACTATCTCCCGAGTACTGGATACTTGCCGCACTTAAGCGACTGCAGCTATCGAGCTCGGTAACACTGAATTTCACATACCCAAAAATGATCAATGTGAAAGCCCGCCTGGTGGCCAAGATCGTTAAGTTTAGCTGGTTAACCGGTTCAAGACTCGTCGATCGAAGAAACTTTCACCCTCAGAATGTTGGCCGGCAGGGTAGGGGAGGTGGTGGTATACAATGTTTAATCACTAGATTGCGTGCCAGAAGTCTGGGTTAAATTTCAAACCTCTCCAGAGTGCTCATATGGAGTGGGGGCATATGACGCTGTTGATGGTGAATCGTCCGTCGGATGGGAACGTTTAGCCTCAAGCTGACCTCTTGACAGGAGTAGGCTATGAGCCGGCACCGGGTTTCACCCTCTCCCTTCCTACTACCATATCTAACGTCATTCATTTCATCTCATTAACTCCTCTGATGAGGTTGTAGTCAGGAAGGGCATCCGGTCATAAAAACTCGCCACAAAACAGATTCATATCACCTCATAGCCACCCCGTAGAGAAACGGGACAAGGGTTGGACAAACAAAAAATATCATTGTGAACTTTGTAATGCTTATTACACCAGTGAGGGTAATGGAGATGCTCATCTTGCACAAGAAGAAAATTATAATGTTCATTCCACGAAAAGGATGTCACCGAAGCTGAGAAGAACAATGACAAGGAAAAGTGTACCGTACCTCCTAGAGAAAACCATATACATAGTGAGTGGCCACCGTGTGATCTTTCTGCCTGTTATACTCTTTGGATACAGTCGAACAACAGCTGATGCCTCTAGAAGCAGCTGTGTACCTTTGTACAATCTCTACGGTGAGATTGGTCATGGCAGAAGGCCGCAAAGTAATCTTTTGAAACGTTATAAAGACCAGCTTAAGAAGACTATGAATAGCACCAACATAAATGCTAACACAACTGCACAAAACCGTGTTCTTTGTTGCAAAGGTACTGCAGAGGGTGTCTCTGTTTGAGCAGGCACATCGCAGACAAGAAATTGAAACCCATGAAAAGCAGAAACTACCTCAGATGTAACCGCGTCCTCCACCCACTTTTAGATGTGAACATTGTGGCCGCATGTTTCATGCGAAGATTGGCTTGATCAGTCATCAGCGACATTTCCACAGAACCAACAGACTTTAAGAAGAATTGCAGGAGGAAAACGTATCCTCGAAAACTAGCAGCGGCCGACGACAACGACCTTTGTTGTTGATTTCAGCTTACTTTTGTTATCACCTGGTGTGTGACTATCGAGTAATGGCGAATGATGTTCGTTGATGCGAAGCTCCTTCGGGATTTTAAGGTATGTCTTAAATATTTGTTAAGGTTTGGACAATTTGTTAGATCATTTCGTAGGAGAACAATTTATGCTCAAATAGTTATATTGTACGTACGGAATGTTGTTTTAGCGTAATTGAAATGCCAGGAATCATAACATTACGCGCAGTTTTTGGGTGGCCAATCACTGTGATGGCTAATAACTGTGTCCAAATGTTAACACAGGTGCAGATATTTAAGTATCCATCATGTCCAACCTCCCAAGCAGGCTTATAGTGCAGAGGCAATGGAGATATCAATGGCTTACTGTCTGTTCAGTTAAATAATGCTTCTGTACGAGCTGTGGCTATCATGTTCATTGTACAGAATCCAGTCTCCTGTTGAGAATAAAAAAAATCAGCGCATAAAGATATATTTGACGAAGAGAGTCCACCTCCGTGGCGTAACGGTTAGCATTATTAACTGCCGTCCTGGGGGAGCCCGGGTTCGATTTCCAGTACTGCCAGAGATTTAAGAATGGCAGGAGGGCTGATATGTGGTTAAAATGGTACATGCAGCTCACCTCCATTGGGGGTGTGCCTGAAAAGAGCTGCACCACCTCGGGACGAGGACACGAGTATACGTTGTCCGACTCGCTGTCTGAATGGTCAGCGGTTCAGATAGTCCCGGGTTCGATTCCCGGCCGGCTCGGGGATTTTAACCTTCATTGGTTAATTCCAATGGCCCGAGGGCTGGGTCTTTGTGCTGTTCCTAACATCCCGCAAACTCAAACACCACGCATAGCACTATCCTCCACCACAATAACACGCAGTTACTTAAACATGGCTGATGCCACCCCCCTCATCGGAGGATCTGCCTTACAAGAGCTGAACTCGGCTAGAAATAGCCACACGAAATTATAATTATTACGAAGAGATAACATTAGTGAGATAGGCCTCTACCTTTCCTCTTCCTTAGTGCGCTTGCAGAATACTTTTATAACAAACCCTACGCCATTCTCGTGTAGGCCTACTCCTTATCATCTTACGACTAGGAAGATACCCGTGCTTCGCTACGGTATTATAACGAAATTTATAATTGAATGCTAACGTTTTATATATAATCCGCCGAAATTCGAGATCTAACTCGTTTTCTGAGAGAATCCGCCAAAATTCGTGATCCGACTCGTTTTCTGAGAGATTACGGCAAAGTTCCTCCCATTTATCAATCTTTCTTTCCAGCAATCGATTTCGTACTTCCCGCGCTAGGTCCAGGTATTCCATCCGGCCAGTTGGGTACCTAAATCTTAGCCATCTTTTCCTATAATCATTTTAATATGGATCAAATCCTTGAGAAGTAACGTCGTTGTGTCTTGGGTGCCTTGGCGGTACTGAACCCGCGGCAGGACTTAATTGTAGTCATTACCCGGCCAGGACCCGTTTCCAGCGTGGTCCGCACATTTTGACGACGGTCCAGAACATTATTATTATTATTATTATTATTATTATTATTATTATTATTATTATTATTATTATTATTATTATTATTATTATTATTATTATTATTATTATTATTATTATTATTATTATTATTCGGATGGGTGATATTAGTTGAATTTAGGTTATTATTATTATTGAGCTTCCGTGGCTCAGACAGCAGCGCGTCGACCTCTCACCGCTGGATACAGTGGTTCAAATCCCTGGTCACTCCATGTGAGATTTGTGCTGGACAAAGCGGAGGCGGGGCAGGTTTTTCTCCGGGTACTCCGGTTTTCCCTGTCATCTTTCATTCCAGCAACACTATCCATTCTCATTTCATAGCATCTATCAGTCATTAATAAAATCACTTTGGGAGTGGCGAACCCATCGTACTAATAGCCTATATATGATTCATTCATCTCATTCCTGACCCGGTCAATGACTCGAAAACAGGTTGTATGTTTTCATTTTGCACTATTATTATTATTATTATTATTATTATTATTATTATTATTATTATTATTATTATTATTATTATTATTATTATTATTATTGATGGTTTGGAACCCACAGCAAGATGCAAGACCGCTACTTGGTGGTAAATTACATCCTCTGCCATTGTCATTGCTGACAATGTGACCAGCACCATCGTCGCGCGTAGGCAAGTGAGCGAGATTTCTGGCGACACGAATGATATACTCCCGTGCATTATTGACCTTGTTATAGAGGTGAACAATTGCACGGTCAATATCATTCATATCGTTTATTTCAAATGTGTTTAAATTTTTATTTATATACCAGGAGAATCTACTGTAATCTGACCCTATGTACTCCAGAGGAACATATGGTTCTTGAAAACGAACCCAGGAAAGATTAAAAATGATCAGTTTATGATCAGAATAAGTATATTATGAACAATAAAATCAGTTAGTCTCAACTTCTTTTCCACCCCACTGCCGTTAAGTTGATTCCCCACCCCCAAGAAAGAAAGCGTGTTTCCTTATGTTTAAAGGAGATTCCAAATACCAATGTTCACGTCTGTTGCCTTCAGTTCTGAGATATAAGTATCCCCATAAAAATAATTAACTTTTTTTTCACTTCCTATCACAATCCGCCCCCTTTAAGTGAATTTCCCGTTAAAAATACCTGTCACTTTAATAGTAAAGGATCTTCTAAATACCAATTATCACGACTCTAACATCTTCAGTTTTTGAGATATGTGTCCACATAAAGGAATTCAACTCCTTTTCACCCCCGGCCCCCAAAATGATTTCACCCAAAAACGCTTTTTCCTTTGTTTTTAAAGGACATCCAAATATCAAGTTTTACGTCTTTAACAACTTCAGGTTTTATTAGATGAAAGTATCCTCATAAATTCA
Source organism: Anabrus simplex (assembly GCF_040414725.1). Lineage (NCBI taxonomy): Eukaryota > Metazoa > Arthropoda > Insecta > Orthoptera > Tettigoniidae > Anabrus > Anabrus simplex. The sequence goes on from NC_090265.1 coordinate 1,557,469,259, forward strand.
ATTAATTTTTCAATTTTTCACCTTCCCCCAGCGCCATTGGATTTTCCGAGAATACGTGTTTGTTTAATTTTAAAGCAGATTCCAAATACCAATTTTCACGTCTGCAAAATCTTTCGTTTTTGAGATAATAGTATCCTCATACAAATAATTCAACTTATTTTTCAATTTCCCTCCTCCCTTTAGGTGGATTTCCGAAAACGTGTTCCTTTTTTTAAAAAAGGAAATTCCAAATACCAAATTTCACGTCTGTAACATCTTCAGCTTTTGAGATATCAGTATCCTAATTACAATAATTCAACCCCATTTTCAGTCACTTTTACCCCTCCACCCAAGTGTTTTTTTAGAAAACAAAAAGTACATATATCTTTATTTTCAATAGAGATAAAAAACTATTTTTCACTACGGTAATATGTTCAGTTTTTGAGATATACTGTAGAAATGCTCATTTTAAAATTTCACCCCCTTTTTAGTTCCCCTTAAGTGGAGTTTTCAAACACAAATCACCTATGTTTCTTTACTTTTACAGGAGATTCCAAATACCAATTTTTACGTCTGTAACATTTTTACGTTTCTGAGATATACTGTAGATATAGTCCATCTAAAAATTCACCCCACCGGGCGAGTTGGCCGTGCGCGTAGAGACGCGCAGCTGTGAGCTTGCATCCGGGAGATCGTGGGTTCTAATCCCACTGTCGGCAGCCCTGAAGATGGTTTACCGTGGTTTCCCATTTTCACACCAGGCAAATGCTGGGGCTGTACCTTAATTAAGGCCACGGCCGCTTCCTTCCCATTCCTAGGCCTTTCCTATCCCATCGTCGCCATAAGACCTATCTGAGTCGGTGCGACGTAAAGCCTGTAGCAAAAAAAAATCACCCCAATTTGTCACTCCTGTTTAACCCCCATTAATTAGATTTTCAAAACAAAAAAATACGTGTTTCTTTATTTTTAAAGGAGATTCTAAATACCAATTTTAACATCTATAAACTTGAAAAGTTTTGAGATATAGATACATTAATTTTACAAAATTCACCCCCTTTTCACTCCCGCCATTAATTGGATTTTCCAAAAAACAAAAAAAGACATGTTTCTTTATTTTTAAATGAGATCCCAAACACCAATTTTCAGGTCTGTAATATCTTCACTTTCTGAGATATAAGTATCCTCATTAAAGGCATTCAACCCCTCTTTCACCCGTTTTCACCCCTCCTATTGGGATTTTCCGAAAACAAAAAAGTACGTGTTTCTTTATTTTTAATGGAGATTCTAAATACCAATTTTTACATCTGTAAACGTTCAAAGTTTCGATTTATAGATACACTCATTTTAAAAATTCACCCCTCCCACTTTTTACCCTCCCATTAATAGGATTTTCCAAAAACAAAATATGTGTTTCTTTACTTTTAAAAGAGGTCAAAAGTACCAATTTTCAGGTCTGTAATATCTTCAGTTTCTGAGATATAATTACCGATATCCTGATTAAAGGCATTCAACTCCTTTTTCATCCTTTTCACCCCTCCTATTGGGATTTCCCGTAAACAAAAAATACTACGTGTTTCCTTATTTTTAAGGAAGATTGTAAATACCAATTTTTACGTCTGTAAACTTTTAAAGTTTTGAGATATAGATACATTCATTTTAAATTTCACCCCCCTTTTCACCCCATTAGTGACGGAATATCCAAAAATCCTCTCTTAGCGAGCACCTACATCTTAATATGAATGTATCCCCAAAATTTCATTTATTTATGTTCAGTAGTTTTGGCTCGGCGATGATGAATCAGTCAGTCAGTCAGTCAGTCAGTCAGTCAGTCAGTCAGTCAGTCAGTCAGTCAGTCAGTCAGTCAGTCAGTCAGTCAGTCAGTCAGTCAGTCAGTCAGTCAGTCAGTCAGTCAGTCAGGACAAGTTATTTTATAAATATAGACGGATACTAGAACTATCTCAGAAAGGTTTCCAAAGGGAAAAGGAGGACTTGAAAACAAGTGTCCACCAATTCCTGGCCATTCATCCACACCCTAATACGTTTAGGAATAAAAATCGTCCTGGTGATGACTGGATGAAAGTAGGGTAGTTTTACAGAACTGGAATAAAGGATGAAGTAAAATAATTCTTTGTTGATCTTTACTGCGTATGCTCTATTTCAAATTTAATCTAAAACTGTACTGTATTTACAGGCATTTTGAGGCGTCGCCCTGAAGTGACTGAAAGAACAAATTAAACAGTGACAGCAGCGACCTCCTTTGTTAGTGAAAAGGATATAAGAAGGTGGTTTAGAGAGGTTCAGATGTACTGTATGAAAACAACTTACCTGAGGCAATGTCTGACATATCACGGGTATTTAACGGTGACGAGATTAATTTTCAAATTTTTCCAAGTACTGGAAAGGTCCTCGCAGCAATGGTTCCCAGGAACGTGTATTCAGTAGAGTAGGGTGTCTCTAAACATAATTTGTCCGTAATGTTCACTTTTTCGGAAAGTGGATTCGTTTGTTGCCCAATGACACTTCATGCATATCAAAGAGTACCTGAAAAATTGCCCAATCTGTTCCAAATACACTGGTGTCCAAACGTTAAGCATAATCACTATCAGGGGGTATGGCCTCCATACCGCCTGATAGGAATGTCCGACGGATTGCTGAACAAATGGAGGCTGAATCACACACCATATATCACACAACTTGTCAAAACAACAGTGTCAGAAATGTTCTGATAGCTAAGGTACACCTTTGACAACAATTAACAAAAATTGGCAGTGTCTTCCACAACAAAATATGCTGTTAAAATGGTGTATGGTTACCCCTAACGGCCACACATGCTTCGCAGCGACGTGGCATGATTTATATCAGATGATCCAAGAGCTCTTGTGGCAGCCGATCCCATTCCTCCGAAGGGGCAATGCGAAGGTCTTGGAGGGTCCTTGGTGGAGGCTGACGGGATGCAATTCGCCTCCATAATGTATCCCAGGCATGTTATATAGGATTCAGATCTGCAGATGTCGCTGGCCAGTCCTTGCGGTGGATGTCTACAGTAGCCAGAAATTCATCCACCAGAGCAGCGCGGTGCGATCGGGCATTATCGTCCATTAAGAGGAAGTCTGAACCAACCGCATCTCTGAAGAGTCGAACATGTGGTCTCAGTACCTTATCCCTGTATCTCCGCGCGTTAACAGTGTTCCTCGGACCACCCATGAAGATGTGCGGGACCGTACGGCCATTCAACATGATGCCGCTCCTCACCATGACGCCACCACCACCATACTGGTCCCGTTCAACGATGTTCCTGTGGTTGTATCGGCTATCCGCTTCTCTCGAGATTAATGTGCGACGGGAATCGTTCTGCAAACTGGAGCGGGATTCATCTGTGAAGAGCACATGCCTCCATTTATTCATGATCCAGTTTCAATGTTGACGGCTCCACAGCAAACGGGCCCGTCTCTGTGCTGGAGTGAGCGGAACGCACATCGCTGGACGTCGGGCAAACAGCCCTGCTGTTCTGAGCCTCCGGTACACAAATTGCCAGGAAACGGCAACCCCTGAAACGGCTGCAAGCTCTGTCGACAATTGTCTGGCAGGTACGCTCCGATTTCGTCGGGCGGTTAAGGCCAGATATCGGTCCTGCTGTGGGGTGGTTACCCTTGGTCGACCTGGTACTGGCCTGCGACTAACATCTCCTGTGTCTCAAAATCGTCTCCAAAGCCTGGAAATGACAATTTGTGGCACATTCAAGGATACGGCGACTTCGGTCTGTGTCTGACCTGCTTCCAGGCGGCCGAGTATTCTACCCTACAAAACGGGGTCCAAATGGCGTCGTTGTGCCATTATGTTGTCACGTTCACCACGAGGCTACACTCCGCACACTATAAGAGGGCGAACACGACTGAGGGAATATGGGGCATAGGCACTGGCTTTGTTTACCTTGCGGTTACGCCGCTAGTCAAAGCAGGGAACACTCATTTCCTATACAAAGAGAACACGTAAGGTTGGTAGGCGCATATGTCGTGCGATTTGCAGTCTATTTCCTGTTGGCCTGCTGGCTCGTAACTTATGCTTAACTTTTGGACACTAGTGTATTTGGGGTGTCGAATGACAACCAGTGTTTTCTACGAATACATCAGAAATGACTTCCATCCTTTCCTCTTTCAACAACAGATAAAATTCCCAGTGGTTCTCTTCGTTGACGGGACAAAAGCCGCATTTAACTTTCCAGGTGAACCAGCTGTATTCAGAACTGAAAATTCAACTCAATGCTCTGAATCCTAATGCGACTCGTATTCTACAACCAGCAGATATGTTGGCATACCATCCACGGAAAATTTCTTGGAGAAGGGCTGTTAGGGAATAATACACAAGTCACCTTGTTGAAGTTACGAGGGCAGATCAGAAAATAAGTTGCACTTCCCAGTTACGGCCATTTATTACACCACCTATACAACAGCAACACGACTATAACGACATACACTGTAACGTCACTTTTCCACATAGTTTCCAAGAGACTCCAAACATTTGTGCGAAAACAGAACCAACTTGTCGATGCCGGATGCATAGAAATTTCCTCCAGCGTTCTGCAACCACTCGGAGACAGCGGCCATCACCTCCTCATCGGTCTGGAAACGTCGACCACCGAGCTCCGTTTTGAGCTTACCGAACAGATGAAAGTCACATGGCGCTAGGTCGGGACTGTAGGGTGGATGTTGCCCGACCTCCCACTTGAAACGCTGCAGCAGTTCTCTCGTTTGGCGGGCCTTGTGAGGTGTTGCGTTATCGTGCAACAAAATCACACCGACGCTAAGTTTCCCCCGCGCTTCTCTTTAATCGCTTTACGCAATTGGTGCAACGTTTGACAATACGACGCCGCGTTGATCGTCGTTCCTTTCGGCATGAATTCCACGTGCAGCAAACCCTCCATGCCAAAGAACACTGTCGCCATAACCTTACCGGCTGAAAGTTGAACCTTGGCCTTCTTTCGTTGTGGTGATGAGGGGTGCATCCATTCCAATGATGTTCGCTTCGTTTCAGGGGTGAAGTGGTGGACCCACGTTTCGTCGCCTGTGACGATTCGCCGCAGAAACCCGTTGCCGTCTGTGGCATAGCGTTGCAAAAATGCCAGGGAGGATTGGAAACGCTGTCCCTTGTGCTCATCGGTGAGAAGACGTGGGACCCATCTTTGACACAGCTTACGATATCCCAGGTCCTCGTGAACAATGGCGAATACACTGCCATACGACATGTTTAGCTGCGTCGCGATTTCTCTCAGTTTAATGCGCCGGTTCTGTCTAATGATTGCATTCACACTGCTGACCTTTGCACGGGTTCTGGACGTTGCGGTACTGCCTTCGCGATGGTTGTCCGTGATATCCGTGCGTCCGGCTTCGAATTGCTGACACCACTTTACGATACCTTGCCGGGAAATGGCCCGCTCCCCATACACAGCACTAATTTTACGATGAATGTCCGTGCAATTCTTCCTTTTGGCCCATAGGAGTGAACGTCCAGTTGACGCGCCCTTGCATTTGGCCGCTATTCACACAATACTCGACGAGACACCACAGCGACCTGCCTAAAAGACGTGTGGACAGTGTCTGTACCTTTCTCCGCTGTGCCCACGTTTGCGACACACAGCGCGCTGCTGCGGCGCGTTAGTGCAACTAACCTTTTGATCCACCTACGTATAAGCAAATCAAACTTCGCACCAGTTTTGAAGGAGGTTGTAAACACGAGTATAAAACCTGAATCGTTGATAAATGGATTTCGTATATGCGATCTTGTACCCTTTGGACCCCGATGTAGTTGATTATACTAATGTTTAGTGTCATCAAGAAGTGAGAGAAAAACAGCAGGCCTGATGCCTTCTTTACGACTGGATGGTACGTCTGTAAGTTACAAAGAATTCTCGGAAGTCGTTGGGGAGGAAAATATTAAATATTTTGAAACGATTCAGGACATTATGGGTCAGGAGAAAATCATTAGGATTTCATCATTATTTTCATTTGTGGAGTAAGTTTCAAGCCTTGAAAGGCTGATGGGAGGGCCGAATTATCACAGGCTGATACCCAGATATTAGAGGAAATACCCGCAAACATAACAGTTAATTTACCTGCAACTTCGAGTGACAACACCTCACACGTAAATGATGAATATCGGTTAGAGGGTAACCCCAACATATCCAATAATTCTATCCAGAGAAGAGTTTTACCTGTCATAAGAGTGGCTAAAAATGATCACATGGGTGAAATCTTAGTTTGGCCTGAAACCTCTAAAAGGCTTCCCGTGGCGGGATTAAGATAAGCTGACTGGGAGGTCTGAAAGACAAAATACACTACGACGCCTTAAGTTCCAGGTAAAGTTTAGAGTTTTCTTCAGGTTTATACTGTAGGTACACTTGCGACAAAGGAGTAACATTTTCCATTTCTTCTGAACTTTGCTAACCATGAACCAAAGAAAATTCCCTCGAAAACAAGCGTCTCAAACGGAGCGAAGTGCGATATGACGGGGTATTTTATATGACTTTCTACAGGAAATGTCTAGGGACCGGGATAGCGCAGTGAATGAGAGCGTCTTATCGACGTTTTGCTGTGGTATGAAACTTGGTAAACGTTATAATCTCTTGTTAGTACAAACGATGAAACTACCGGATTCCGTTCAGATTCACTCACTTTGTCATGCTGTGAACAGCCTACATACAACGGCAGGGGTCTATCGATGTTCTGGTATCTTAATTGACAACCTACGAAGTTTTATTGCAAGTAGCCTGGTCTAACCCCTGTCAGATCTGCTGGTAATTGTAACATCGTAGGTATAATATTTTGAACACCTTTCCTGTTGAGTAGACACTATAATTTATCACCTGGCTTTCACAATAGAACTACCTTGAATGGCAAGCATTTTCATTTTGATGTTCAAGGTCCGAATCTTGGATCCACAGTACCCCGTACTTGTCGTGGACTTTTCTTCCACGTACTTGTGTCAGGCTCCTCATTTTCATCTTTTCTGTCTGACCTCCCTTAATCAACTGTTGTTCTCTTTCAACTCCGGCGGCGTTAGGTTTACGACGCCGAAGATGTCTTTCCTTCCCTCTCCCTTCGTGCCCCTTCCCTTTCTTTTGCCAATACCTTCATTCTTCGAAATATCGGAATTCATCTTTAAACAATGATCACCACCACCATCCAAATCCTGGCTATGATGATAGCGGCTAATCTGAGTGTTTTCCCGATCCATTGAACATTCAAGATTAATAATATATGTATTTGACAATTTTATAATAATGTAGGTTATACGTTCTCTCCTTCATAAAATATTACTTATAGCCAACATAAAAATGTTACGAGAGTAGAGACATTTTCAAAGATGTCGGCGAATCTGAAGTAAATATTTGTCTCTGAATGCATTTCAATTTATTAGCATCGCCATAGATACATCTAAGGGCATATCTCAAAATATATTTCAATAATCATGGTTTGTGGCGCAAACATCAACTAGTGCCTTGTGTTATTTACTTCCTTCACCCGCAATTAAGCCTGTTTCTTCATGCAGCACATGAATGATAAATGATAGGAAGACATTTCAAGGTTGTTTCCATCAACCACAGAAGTCTTTTCCTGCGTTATAACTTCGTGGAAGTGTTGAAATTTAAATGAAACAATAATTAGTGTGTCGCTGTAACATGTACTGTACAAAAGATGTATACAGTAGGCTGATAAGTCTTCAGTATTGAGGCGGATTGGATCCTCAGACATCACCAAAGATTATGCGGCTAAAAGGAAACGGTAAAACCAATGACAACACCATAATGAGGCGTACAAGGCATAACGAGGAGTAGGGTAGCTTACCATTACTTTCCTCACTGGACCAGAAATACCTATTGCAGCACCACTGACCCTATGAGTTGCACCCTTCATAACATCCAGCCAGACGTACTACGATTGTGCTCCGAATGTCAATACTCAGCACCACCCATACCCCAGCACAGCCACAGCTATGCATGAGAGAGAATTCAGTGGAAACTACATTTTACTCTGACCATTGACAAAGGACAGATGTAAAGGTAGTGTATCCATCAAGAAATGACAACTCTGGGCGAGATTTTTTTTACTGGTAATAAATGTATCGTCTTTATTGAAAGGAACAGGTTCATCATCATGATTTTTATTTTCACTGGTTGGTGAAATTAACCGGTCTAGTAAGCCAAGAATTACGGCCGAGAGGGTTCGTCGTGCTCAATACACGACACCTCGTAATCTGCAGGCCTTCGGGCTGAGCAGCGGTCGCTTTGTAGACCAAGGCCTTCCAGAGTTGTTGCGCCAAGGTTTTTTTCCTTGGGTGAAATTAAACCCCATGGCGCAACAGCCCCGAAGGGTCATGGCCTATCCCCTGCCTGTCGTAAGAGGAGACTGAAAGGGGTCTCAGGGGATCTCAACTTGGGAGCGTGGGTTGGCAACCACGGGTCCCTCAGCTGAGACCTAGCATTGCTTCCACTTACCGTTGCCAGGCTCTTTACTTTCATCCTTCCTATCCGACCTCCCTTGGTCAACTCTTGTTCTTTTCCGACTTCGACGGTATTAGAGCATTTAAGGCCTAGTGAGTCTTTCATTTTCCCGCCCTTCGTGGCCGCTGTCTTTCTGTGGCCGATACCTTCATTTTTCAAAGTGCCGGGTCCCTTCCATCTTTTCTCTCTAATTAGTGTGAGCCCTATATACAGGAGGGTTGCCTAGTTGTACTTCCGCTTAAAACAATAATCACTACCACCACTACCAAGCGACCGCTGCTGAGCCTGAAGGCCAGCAGATTACGAGGTGTCGTGTGGTCAGCACGACGAATCCTCTCGGCCATCATTCTTGGCTTTCTAAACCGGGGCCGCTATCTCACCGTCTAATAGCTCCTCAGTAGTGATCACGTAGGCTGAGTGGACCTCGAACAAGCCCTCAGGTACAGGGCCGGGAATCGAACCCGAGGCCTCCGGGTAAGGGGCAGGCACGTTACCCCAACACCGCGGGGCCGGCGAAATTATACTAAGGATGACGTGAAATATGACAGGCCTACGCATAAATTGGATATCCAAACCAGTCTATTCTTCGAATGAACCCAAACACTCATCAATTCAAATACATCATGCCATATAGTCATCATCAACAGCGAGACAAGGTTCATCTCGATCCAAAACAGAGCACTATCACCTCCCCCGCCAAGCCAATACCCTAGTCAACAAACTTAAACAGACCCTTCCACCAAGAAAGACTGTTCACACCAAGACTCAACCCTATAAAGTTCTCACTTCCCAATAAAACTGCCGAAGCACTGGAACCTCGGGTGCAGCCGAGGTGGAGCGTCAACAGCTGCTAAAACAGATGCTTATTCAAAATTTCCACCCGCATTAACTTATTAACGCACAAGCAAAACAAGTAGGGCCCATTTACACAGTGCAGTCAGTTGCAATTACTGAAGCAACATCTGGCGTGGTCAGTACTTGGATGGCTCCCCTCCAGGACTGACTCACTGTAACACTAAATAACTGTATCAGCCATATCACTGCAGAATACCGAACTTCCTGGCAAACACACACACACACACACACACACACACATGCACACGCACACACCGTAAACATCCACAAATACATCACAGTACATAAACAGTTAAAACTTACAAAATTACACTAAAATGTTACACTACAGTACACTGACCCACACACACCCAACAGACCGACAGAGGAGCGCCAATGGGCGGACCTGTATCAGTACTTCACATATCATCTCTTCGAAGATAGGTGTACATACGGATACCCAGGGCGACAAGGTTCATGAAAAAAAATCAAGCGTATCCTTACCTCACCATGGCGGTGGGTCTTGCATGGTCAGATGATCCTGTGAGCTATGCCGGCGGTAGTTTACTATTGGTAGGGCCTCTCTCTTACAGTTTGCTTTACTTCGCATCGACACAGATAGGTGTTACGGTGACTATGGGATAGGAAAGGGCTAGGAGTGAGAAGGAAGCGGCCGTGGTCTTAATTACGGTACAGCTAGTAGAGCCAAGAGTAACGACACCTCGTGATCTGCAAGCCTTCGGGCTGAGCAACGGTCGCTTGGTAGGCCAAGGCCCTTCGGGGCTGTTGCGCCATGGAGTTTGGTTCTTCTTCCGTCAAAACACCGTCCACGAGAAATAAACATACGACAGTCGTACTGCGTGTAGATTTTGGCGATGCAGGTGGTGACCCCATTGTACAACCTGAGACAATAAAGTTCGGTGAATAGTCCTGTACCATCAACATAGATGAACACTGCATGACAGTGACCCTACTGTCCCTCCCATAACTATGCACTACCGAGATCGGCGATACATGTCCTGGAAACTTTGCAAGAAGACTTCCTTTGGGATGGTGTTCAAAAGCCTCGTCACGTTTCGTTGGATGTCAGCAATGTCGTCAAATCTCTTTCCTTTCAAAGCGAGTTTGATGCATGACTTTTCGACTCTGACCTTTTTCCGACGAGGGGATCGGAGAACGCCATTCCATGCTTTGCCGTTGCGTTTCAGAGTCGTACCTGAGACACCAGGTTTCATCCTCAGTGACAATACAGTTCAAGAAATTTTGTGTCGCATCCGCCGTTTCGACAAAATCCTGTGAAGCCTCTAAACGTGCCTGCTTCTGATCGTCAGTCAAGTGATGTGGCACAAGACGAGAACACGTTTTCCTCTTCCCTAACTTATGGCTAACGATTTGTCGCACGGATTCACAGTTAATCTGCAGTTCATCCGCTATCATGCGCACAGTTAATCGGCGATTGTTCCTGATTAATGTCTTCACCTTCTCACTGTTTTCGTTACTGATGGCGGTCGCCGAGTCTTCCGCTACGGGGGTTGTCAGAAACACTTTCCCGGCCTCCTCAAAAACGGGCGAACCACTCGTACACACTTCAAGAACAGTGCGTGATCTTCATAAACACGTACCAGTATCGCATGCGTTTCTTTCGGTGTCTTGCCAAGCTTAAAACAGAACTGTACATTTATCTTTTGGTTGTTTATGTTCCTGTTCGCAGTTCAGAACCAACGCACTAAACACGCACTGTGTCAAACAGGTCTTACACGGCATACAAACGATGCTCAACTGAACAACGTTGGGAACAGGTGGTCAAAACCTGCTGCTACGCAAGTGCAGCGTTGTGTCACCAGTGTTGCCGGATCGACAGTTGTGACTTCATTCACCGAGTTGTATTGTCACAGGTTGTATTAATATTGTCTGACCGGGCGAGTTGGTCGTGCGTGTAGAGGCGCGCGGCTGTGAGCTTGCATCCGGGAGATAGTAGGTTCGAATCCCACTATCGGCAGCCCTGAAAATGGTTTTCCGTGGTTTCCCATTTTCACACCAGGCAAATGCTGGGGCTGTACCTTAAATAAGGCCACGGCCGCTTCCTTCCAACTCCTGGGCCTTTCCTATCCCTTCGTCGCCATAAGATCTATCTGTGTCGGTGCGACGTAAAGCCCCTAGCAAAAAAAAAAAATATTGTCTGAACAAGACTGGAGTTCTGATGTGGGTGTGCTCTGAATTTGAAATGGTATTGTCTTCAATGCAGCAGGACAGGTCCGACTCCTTGGCTGAATGGTCACAGTCGTTCACGTATCTTCTGGTGTCGGGAAAGTATTGCCTGGAGAATGAAATGACGCTCTGTTGTGTTTATCAATGAGGGCCTTCATGCAAATGACGACCCTTTACGAGCGCGATGTCAACCTGGTGAGCGTCATCTTCCAGAGCATTTTCACACGAGCCAAATGCTGGGGATCTACCTTAATTAACGCCACGGCCGCTTCCTTTCCACTCCTAGGCCTTTCCGATCCCATCGACGCCATAAGACCTATCTGTGTCGGTGCGACGTAAAGCAAAAATATAAAAAGAAAAATTATTTTCTTCTTTCTTGCTCTGTAAAATCGCATGGTCACAGTAGGTTTTGGCAACGCTGGAGTAGGAAGCGGCTGTGGTCTTGAGGTGAAAACAAGCTGCGAAAATGGGAAACCATCGCGAGGACAGCAGACGGTGGAGTTAGAATACACCATCTCCCGAATGCAAGTTTATGTCTAAAGTTGAAAGTCTTCCAAGGCAAGAGCTACTCGTTTGGTGCTCTGACCTTCCCCAGTAGGTTAAGCTAATATCAATCAAAGTCCAGGCATACAGCAGTTGATCCTAACACTCTCTTGCTCTAGAGACAAATATTGCAATTATTTTCTATCTGCATTTTCGAATTTCCCCTGACTCATAATGCGTGAAAGTCATATCACATATCAATAAAATAGAAGCAACAGTAGGCTTACATACAAAGTTAGGAGTATTCTGTACAAATAAAAGGGATGTCATCAATACAACATTCCATTGTTAACAACGGGTAGAGATAATAGAAATACATTTAAAGTTTACATTACATTTATTTCTGTAGATACCATACAAACAAATAAAAACACACATTTAAAAAAATTGTAAATAAAACACAAAATAATCAAAATTGTGTAAATACTTTAAACATTAAACTTGTACTTTTCTATATTACAATTTAGTTATTTGAAACCAAATCAAAATAGGCTATTTTATTCTTACGGATGTCGAGATGCAGAACCAGGTCCGCGTTGACAGATGTCAGGTTCAGCGGGAAAGAGTGAAAGAGGTGAGAATATGAATACACTTGAGTTCCTCTTGATAATGGACAAAAATCAGTCTTTCGTGTACACTTTTTGAAAAGGGTAGTTAAAATCAGGGCTATTTCGTTTTGGCGAGCCGACCCTCGAACATGCTGCGTAATGTTCCATTCGGTACGACTCCACCAACCTTTGACGTTGCCACTAAGCCTTATTTAGGAACTAGGAATAATTGGAGTCGTCTGAACTTAAATGGAATCATACGCAGTTTTCTCATTAGATACACTTCCAAAAGTAATTGAGGAAAGCTCGAGATTTGTTTCGAACTTTCGGACACTGTGACACTCAACACGAAACAAAGTGTTTTCAAAAGGCACTAAAATGATGAGAAAACCAAACTAAAGTTACAGAAAATCTAGTAAACCCGTGCAACTCCACAGGATTCGTTAAATATAGGTCATATTGTTTTGCCTGCCTTTCCAATAGTTCTATGAGCATTTAATACCGGTACATAGTAACTGATTCATTCGTAAAGTAGTTTTAACCACTTCTTTCCATGCAGTATTCACTGTGATTCGACCATTTGGGCGTATCAGGATCTCAACATTTTTAAACGATCTTGCCCGAGATAGTGCAACATACAATCGGCCGTGACTGAATACTGGTTCGGGTAAGTAGACACTCACTTTTACAATAGTTTGTCACTGCGCTTTATGACCGGTAATGGCTATACAGAAGGCTAGTCGACTTGATACCTTCCCATCTGTGCGTACGTAGATGTTTTCTATTAGCAGCATGTGAGTTATTTGGAAAGGTCTGCCATCTGCTGAATATATTTAGAAGCTGGGGAAGGTCGGAGAATCAAAGAGTATATAGATTAGAATATTTTTCCATGATCAGAAGAAGTGTATACTCTCTGGCTTGACAGGTAATAATCAAACATGGCTGCTTGCTATGACATTACTAAGGATGAAAATCACATATATCAGAATATTAATGAAAGTGTTAGTCGCTTAGCAACCTGCTAAGTACAGAATGTATTGTGGGCTGGGGTAAGCCTTCGCCTGCAATTACTGGAGTGATAATGTGATTTTATGGTAACTCAAAGTAGGCAAAACTTAGAGACCTGTCAATGTCTCATGGTTCACCGGCAGATAATTCCGGAGAGAATGAAATAAAAATTAAGCAAATCGGTTCGGTAGAAACTAACGGACGCACTAGCCAAAGCTGCTTTTAGTAAACTCTTTTAATATATAAAAGATAATACTTAGAAGCATAGCGAAGAAAGGGGAAGTGAAAGGGATATGATCTTCGAAGAATGAACTTATTAGAGGGAACAAAATGAACGAGCTCGACATTCGAAAATGACAGTGAAGGGCACCCTAGACATCGGTTAATATTCAAGGCTGGAAGACCAAGGATGGTCGGGCAGACACTGGAAGAAATACCAATCTCAGCTAAAGATCCGTGTGATTCATAAGATAATGGCACTAAGTCCCAAAATAAAAATTAATGGACTCGGTGAAACTAATTTGGTTGCAACATATTCTACCATTTTATCTACTTACTATACGATAATGTAATTCAACTGTGCTATTACTTGTAGTTATCAATTTTAATTGAAAATATTACGTTAAAATGAATGTGTTTGAGTCGTCAGCCCGAAGGTTGGATGAATATCAATCATATCCATTTTAGGAGAGGCATTTTAGGGAACTTTGAAGTGAAGTGGTTCCCCGTTTTTTAGCAAGAAGCTACCAAGCCCACAGAAATGTATACACCAGTCGACTCTACAAACCATTCATCACAGGGACTGACTCTACAAAGGGCAGCGTTACTATCATCGCTCATATCTCACTCACTTTCATACTGCCAAAATCGAAGATCAGGCCGAGACAGATCGTTGATTTTTTTAAAAATCTTAGTCTGTACTAGAAGACATAATACACTATAAACTCTATGGATCTGAACAGATCTTCAAATACTGCCGACTAAATTAGGATTTGAAAAATGAAGACTTCTGGAACTCTCGCGATTTGTAACGAAGACGCAAGAAACTGAATGTGCTAGGGTAATTCCGGGAGAGTTGCCGCACTTTTTATGTCTTTTGTTATATCTCGGTATATTTACTTTAAAAATTGTTGCAAATTCATCGAGCATAATTTGAAAACATGTACATATGATCAGGGATGAACAAAATATTGGCAATTGAAAGTAAATGGGAGAAAGGAGTGAACAAAGGAATTGTTGCATCTGCGGCGTCTCTCCCTGGATCCCGGTATAGATGCCAACTTTGCTCGGGAAAGATGCCGCGAGTAAAATAATTAATGACAAAATCAAATATAAGCCAATTTCTTCAACTTTAATATAACCGAACACTAGAACGTACTACAAGACAATTATATCCACATAATATAATCATTCAATGGAAAAAATCTATCTGATAATTTACAACATTAAAATCATATTTTAATTTCGATTTACTATAAATGTGCATGTGCAATGGATTCTTCACTGTGTTATATAAAACCCCACGGCACTTAACACCCTTGAAATGGCTCTCGCCTGCACAGCGACCGCTGCTCAGCCCGAAGGCCAACTATCAGGGAGAGACGCCGCACCCTCCTGTTTTCATACCTCAAGGCTATCATGGCCCAAAATTAGCTTACCCTCAACTACAGTTATGTTTCTGACGTCTACTGTACTAAAAACGTCTGATTTAAGCATTTGAAGCCAACTTAATATACAATAAATTAACACACGCAAAAACTTTGTCAGGAGGAAACATGTACTCGCCTCATGATATCGGCTATAATTGGCGTAATATACGAGCAAATTTCGTCACACTCGCAGACAGTAGTTCTTCCTTAGAAACTGAAAAACCACACATATTGCCATCTAGCTGTAACGATGGGAACCTTTAGCTACAGTGTATGCGGCATCTCTACCGGGGCGGCATCTGTCCCGGATTTACCTTAGTAAAATACTCACGCATTTATAATGATTCGTTTGCACTGATAATACCAACCTTAATCACTACTGCTGCATCGTGTAATAGTATTGATAACATAGTATTTGTCTCATACAATGGGACTGATATTGCAATCCTCTTTCACGTTGGTGTTTTTCACCGGATCTTTGATTGCTACTTTTTCACACGTTATAGGAGCGTAGGCAAACGTTCTTCATGTCATCGCTTATGAAGTCTTGCCAACGCTCCTTTGGTCAATGGCCATCAACTTCGAAGCTTAATGCAATGTTATCTGCAGTTGTAGGTGCTGCACGCAATATGTGGTTAGACCACCGAAGACGACTTTATTGTAATGTATCGTGGACTAGTACAACCCCCATCTTCATTAATTAATTCATACGACGCAAACTGATAGTTGCCAAACTCAGATGGTAGAACACTAGCCTTCTAAATCCAAGTTGGCGAGATTAATCCCGGCTCTCTTCAGAGATGTTTGAGTATTCAAATACGCCAGCCTCGCGTCGATAGACATTCCAGTATGTACCATTACGACGTCTCCGAATACCATACAAATATTATTATTATTATTATTATTATTATTATTATTATTATTATTATTATTATTATTGTTGTTGTTGTATATTGTTATTCATTAAGTGGAAAATAATTTAAAACTCAAGGTCACTAGTTTCACATTATTCAATTCTCCGCATAAACGATATTAAATTCAAGGATATTGAACGAATTAATTTATCGAAATAACATTCCGAATATTTGTTTGTGTTATTTCTAAGAGCATTATACATAGAAACATAATTGTTTGAAAGAATTATTCTGAAATAGACCCTATTTCCTATCGTGAAATTACACATGACCAGAATACTGAATTCATGGGCCTTTATCCGATAAGACAACTCTATCGATTTCATCTTTTGTTAATACCCTCAACACAGTGCATACTTTACTTGCAACAAGAACCTCTCGACAAGCTGTACGTAGGAGGGATATTATACGCATAGTATCAGCTCTCGAAGATATTGTTCTTCATCATATAAGGGCAACGAACTACTGACTATCGTATGCTCAGCTGCTGTGGGGGCTAAGAGTAGAGAGACACCGTACATCCCTCATGCGCAACCTGACTGAGCTTACTCCCCGGTATTTTACAGATCCCTACCGCTCAAACAAAGGACAAATATTTCTAAACCTCTCACTTCGTGACACTTCTTGTAGTTCCTTGAAGTAGGTTTCATATTGCGATCATGACAACAGACTCTATAAATACAAGCTCTTCGTTTTTACAGCAGCGTGACACTGGTAGGGTCTTCAGTACAGAGGTCGTACTAGCCGCGGTGTTGCTCGCCGATAGGCCTTTTAGCTGGACTTCTTGCGGCGCATAGGGTGAGCGATCCTCAGCAGAGAAACGAATGGAGCCTCGAAGGTCACTACAACGAAAAACGCAGCGCAGTAGGACATGACTAGAAAGCCGAAAAACAACGCCATCTGGAAGAAGAAACAAACAATTGAAGCAAAAAACGTGATCACCTATTGTTACTAACACATCTGGAAGAAAGAAGATACCATTGAAGTAAAAGACATAACATCCGTTATTAATACAGTATGCGTCAAAATAAACGACACTGAAATGTACCGTAATTTAATTCATGTGTACCATAAAATTGCTCCTCATAATCTTCTTTAACGTGAAGCAATATCGGCCCATTCTGACGCTCTACACCGTTTCTGAAGATTGTTGAATGTGTTATGTTGATGAACAATGGTTGCTGTAAGGCCGGGCTGACAGGCTCAGACGGTTGAGGCGCTGGCCTTCTGACACCAGTTTGGCAGGTTCGATCCTGACTCAGTTCAGTGATATTTGAAGGTGCTCAAATACGTCAGCCTCATGTCGGCAGATTTACTGGCACCTAAAAGAACTCCTGCGGGATAAAATTTCGGCATCTCAGTGTCTCCGAAAACTGTAAAAATGTAGTTAGTGGGATGTAAGAAACATTATTATTATTATTATTATTATTATTATTATTATTATTATTATTATTATTATTATTATTATTATTATTGCTGTAAAGACACAAAAATGACGTTATGTTCTCACGTAATTTGGGAATATTTGTAGGCGAGTCTGTCTTGAAAACTGATTCTTTCAACATACCTGACATGTAGGAATCTGGGGCCGTAAGATGCGAGGGAGCAGGAAAGGTACCGGAATGGATTTCCACGAGAAATTAGACGATCTCCAAAGTATCATTCTAGAAGGGTACGTGACTCCCCAACGCTATGAGCTGTAGCTGCATCTTGCTGCATCCTGTCATTGGAGACGTAAGTTTCTGGTGCGACAAAAACAGGTAAATTCCGCACGAATAGAGTGATAATGTCTCCGTAACAGTGACGCCGCGTGGATGTAAAATAGTGACACTGCTTGATTAGCAACGCAACTTTCTTTTTTAAGGCACACGGCTACAGCTCGAAGAAGTTACCAAAACAATGAAGAATGAATGACAGAGAATACGAGGTTCAATTACTTAAAGCTGATCCAGTTTCCTCTGATTTTGAAGACGTTGCTTGCTTAGGAATAACTGCTTCAAGAATGTGTTAGGCAAACTACTGTTATTTTTATTTCTTGACGCAATTTGCTATTTACTTTTCATAAAACACGTATTACTAATCAAAAGTTTAATTAAAAACTTGAGCTACGTACGCTTATTGATGCTATACAAATCGTAGTTACCAAAATATTCTGGTTCATTGAAGTTGAAAATCAAATGGCGTATGGCTTTTAGTGCCGGGAGTGTCCGAGGACATGTTCGGCTCACCAGGTGCAGGTCTTTTGATTTGACTTCCCGTAGGCGACCTGCGCGTCGTGATGAGGATGAAATGATGATGAAGACGACACATACACCCAGCCCCGTGCCAGCGAAATTAACCAATGATGGTTAAAATTCCCGACCCTGCCGGGAATCGAACCCGGGCCCCCTGTGACCAAAGGCCACCACGCTAACCATTTAGCCATGGAGCCGGACTTCATTGCACTTAATTACATGAGAATCGCAAAATCGTGAAATTAAAATCCCTTCAAAATCTACCACATACGTCAAATTTTAACCGCGCGCTCTGACAGTGCTTCGGCTAATTTCGGGCCTGCTCGATATAGCTCGTGTCTATCGTTGGTCAACTCACCAGCGATAATTTGACTGTTTTCCTTGCTCTTCATTGCCCCTCGCCAAGTGAACTCTCCTTACGTCCCACAGCACATGCAAAGTGTCCACTACTTGCTGTGACGCTATACAAATCCGTTAGCCGGGACGAACGACATTTTGTGTGTATTTCCGCCAATAATTTTGTTGATAATTAAAGCTATTAAAGGAAATAGGGGCTGCCTGGCCGAGGCGGTAAAGGCGCGCTCGGTTCGCCCGGAAGGACATGGGTTCGAATCCCCGTCAAGAAGTCATAAAATTTAAGAAATGAGGTTTCCACTTCCGGAGGTGCATATGGCCCTGAGGTTCACTCAGCCTACACCAAAAATGAGTACCAGGTTAATTCCTGGGGGCAAAGGCGGCCGAGCGTAGAGCTAACAACTCTACCCCATCAAGTGCCGGGGTTACGGATAGTGGAAGCCTTTACTTTCCACCCCTCAAGGGCCTTCATGGCCTGTACGGAGATGACTTTGCTTTTATTAAAGGAAATAGTTAGCTGATGAGACAACAGAGCTTGTACAAATGGCTTTTTTTTAATAATTCCTATAATTCCTAGTTTCAGCCGGCTAAAGTGGAATAAAAATGTAATGTTTTCTCCACGAAGTTGGAGGGGGGCAACCGCCCTCCCCCCCACGCTCCCCCTAATCACCACTACTGGAACGCGCCGCCACTGCACTGTAGACTACCTGGTCCACAGCAACCTCGACGAAATAAGGCCCAGTATTCCATGACCGGACAATTAACACCTGTTGGAGAAGTCGTCCATGATTATCGTTTGTGGCGACTCTTCTTGGGCTCCCTGTTGACATAAAACTGATCCTATACGATGGAACTTATCAACGACAGCTGACATAGTTATGCGCCTTCTTACTAAACTGCTGCTCGTGCTCTTCTGTAACGTGTAGCAAACTCGGTCCATTCCGACGCCCCACTCCGTATGACTGGAAATAATATTCCGCGATCAACACCTTTTCCACTGTTATGAGAACCACATAATTGCAGAAATCAACACAACACTGAATTAACAATACGTCCAACTATCATGTGAATCAAATACATACTTCGTTGCTAGGGAAGCGTGCAAAGCAGACGAGCAATAATTTCAGAGTCGTTTGTTTCACCGCATACCGCTTTACCACTCGGGAGAAAGAAGAAACAATTAAAATAAACAACGTTATCACCCATTATTACAGTTGGTATCTGACAGAAATAAACAACAGTATCACCCATTACTGCTATTAACTTGTGAAAATAAAAGACCTTTAAACTTTACTTGTCTCTAAATGTATGTGATGGATTTGTAGGACATTTGATTTACAGTCTGCTTTACGTCGAACCACAGATATGTCTTATGGCGACGATGGTGATAGGAAAGGGTTAGGAATAGGAAGGAAGCGG
The DNA here is from genome assembly GCF_040414725.1 of Anabrus simplex. Classification (NCBI taxonomy): domain Eukaryota; kingdom Metazoa; phylum Arthropoda; class Insecta; order Orthoptera; family Tettigoniidae; genus Anabrus; species Anabrus simplex. Next base: position 1,557,489,446 of record NC_090265.1, read on the forward strand.
CCGTGGCCTTAATTAAGGTACAGACCTAGCATTTGCCATCTTCAGGGCTGCCGAGAGTGGGGTTCAAACCGATTTGTAGGACAAGGGGAAGTATTCTGACTTCAGAGTTCGTGAGTACACTATAGATGATACCCCAGTCAGGATGGTTATCACATCACATCACTGGTCGTCACGTCAAGTCTTACAGATCAAAATGTCTACTGCAGTAGAAATAGTAACTAATTATAACAAAAATGATTCTTGTTGTAAATGGTGGGCAACACGCTCCTAATCAACATACTAAAAATATACACCCGTACTGCCGCGCAAAATGCGTTTTTTGACCGCAAAAATGTCAAAAATTTTAAAAGGTAATAAAAATAATATGTGGTATAAAATTACAGGAAATGTAATGCTGAAAAAGAAAAGGATATTCTTTTTTGAAAGTAAAATGTTTACAAAGATGAATTAGGGGGAAAATAATTTTTTAAAGTACACCTACATGACACTGAGAGACCAGGAAATTTTGAAATGCACTTCCAGGCGGTTAAACATATGCTACCTCTTCTTCTTTTTTGCGAGTTCAGGACATAGTAATTACGCTAAAATGCGCAAATGCGAGAACTAAAAACAATGAATCCAGAACACTACAATATGCTGAACAAAGGACATTTTACTGTACGAAGAAAGGACAGGAAACGGCCCGGTGTTTGGACCGCTATAAACATTGAGCAAACGTTCATGAAATACACTGAAAGTCATTCTGGTATAACTCATGGAGGAAGAATGACTGAAACTCAAGGTGTAACTTGGATTTTGAACCCTTCTAAATACGATGAAGTAACATGGCAATGAGTTTCTTGACCAGTGTTTCACGTATTGGTAGTGAACAACATACTGGTTTAACTAATGCAAGGATGGCCAGAGATTTCGAAGATATGAAAAAGATAATGCATTTTTTTTATAGATCACAATCTATTTACTGCCTTTTCAAGTGGTTTATGGAATATTCTTAATGGAATTACGGATATTGAAAACGAAGTTACTGCAGAAAATGCTGACATTATTGAAGGAAATATCCAAGATAAACATACCGACAAAATTGTTAAGATGAAACTTTATTGAAATCAAATCAGACCAAGCAGTAACCATGAAAGTACTGAGGATTGTTATTGCTGGTGAGACACACCATTTAGATTCGCATCTTTTAACACAGAGGATGCTTGCTTATATTTCCTTGGATAATCACGCTCAAGATGCATTCAATACCAAGTTATCCACTCTACCAACTTCATTATTTGACCATGATACCCAGCAAATGAGAAAAACTGATAAATCATAATTGATAAACTCATTAGATAGCATTAATATCAATTAAATACAACGGTCTCGTTTCCAGCAAAGTGCTCCTATGTTCTTGATGGAAGTGCATTAATTCTCCAGTTACCACGGTCTGCTTCTGCAACATTTGGTGATGTTATAAGGCAACACGAACAGAAGGTATGGAAAGGTGACCAACTATAAAAAATATGGAGCATAGATTCCGCATGAAGTGGTCGTCCGTTGTAGAAGTCTTTGATGAACATTCGTCCGTGATCATCAAGGAAAAACATTGTTTCCAACTTGATAATTGGGAGTTATTTTCAAGGAAGAAATCATTCCGTTATTCATGCAGAAGGTGATGCAGACACACTAATCATCAAAGAAGCTTTAATCATAGCCCAGGAGAAACATGTCACTGTAGCAGCTGATTATACTGATATTTTAATCCTACTGCTATAAAATTCTTCTAAAAACATTTTAATGAAGTCTGCCACACAAACGGATGAAGTTCGTGACTTTCAAGTCATGCAACGATCTATTGGAGAGGAGGCTTGCAAAACTTTACTTTTAGTTCACGCATTAACAGGGTGTGACACGACCAGTGCAGTACCTTTGTCTTCACTATGTGTAATTACATTAAAGATATTCCATAGATTACTTGAAGAAGCAGTAAATGGATTGTGTTTTTCCAGAAAATTGCATTATATTTTTCATATCTTCGAAATCTCTGGCCATCCTCGCATCAGTTAAGTCAGTCTGTTGTTCACTGCCAATACGTGAAACACTCGTCAGCAAACTCATTACACACATCACTTCATCGCATTTAGAATGGCTCAAAATCCAAGTTGCACCTTGACGTTCAGTCATTCCGCCTCCATGAGTTATACCAGAATTATTTTTAGTGCATTTCATGAGCGTTAGCTCGGTCCAAACACCACACCTCCTCCTGCAGTAAAATGGCCCTTTTTAAGCGTTTTGTAGAGTTCTGGCCTCGTTGTTTTTAGTTACTGCATTTGCTGAAGGTATATTCTTGCGCATTTACCATAATTACTATGACCTGAACTCTCAAAAAAGGTAGCATATGCTCAACCACCTGTAAGTGCATTTCAAAATTTCCTGATTGCTCAGGATAATGTAGGTATATGTTTCTCATCATTTTCCCTCTACTTCAACCTTATAAACATTTTACTTTTAAAACGAATATATTTTCTTTCGCATAAAATTTCCTGTAATTTGATACCACATATGAGTCATTTTATTATTGTTCTTAATTTTCAAGTTGGCGGTCAAAAACGTATTTTGCGCGACAATATGGATGTATATTTTCAGTACGTTGATTAGGAGCGTGTTGCCTACGATTTACAACAAAAATCTTTTTGATGCAATTAGTTCCACCTTAAGGTGTTTTTTCACGTATTTCTACTGCACTAGTCCCTGTCCTGCGAGCCGTTTACCAAATTACCTATGCTTTAGGGTCGCATTTTTTAATGGTCTAAAGAAGACCTTCAAGAACAAATAAACTCCTGGACAGTAGCTGCTAAAGAATATGGACTCATCTTCAGCCAAGAGAAAAGTGAGGTTATGGTCATCAAAAGATAGGGACAACCAGTGGGATACACTGAAATGGAGGGGAAACAGCTACAGCTGAACCATCAGTTCAAATATCTTGGAAGTGTTAACTCTGATACTGGTTCTATAGACAAGGAAATTTCCAACAGAATTCAGACAGGTAGCAACTTCTACAAAATAGTTAGACATAATATGGAACTAGAAAGTACCAACAAAATGTAAGAGAGTCATATATGAAACCTATTACGTACCAGTCCTGACCTATGGTTTCGAAAAATGGACCATGAGAAATAAAGATGTTAGTAGAATCCAGGCAGCAGAAATGAGATTTGTCCGTAGCATGATCAGTCAAACACGGAGGAACAGAGTCCGTAATGACGAAGTCCGCAAGCAGGCTCAAGTTGTAAGACTGCAGGACAGAATAACAGTGCAGCGACAGAGATGGTATGGACATATGTGACGTACGGGAGATAACAGATTACCGAAACAAATGTATGATCTAAAACTTGAAGACAAAAGACCAAGAGGGCGACCAAGACTCAGGTACAAGGACATGGTGAAGATTGACATTGAACAGCGTGGACATACTTTGGGAAGCATCGAAGAAGGAGAGAAGTTCAGAGACCGGAACTGGTGGAGAAGCCTCGTTCGCCGACCCATCGCTTAAGATGGAACGACGTGTGATATGTATGTTAGGGTCGCATATTAATTCTACAGGAAATTACCTAAATGAAGTGTCCAGATGAAAATGCATTCTCATTATAGCACCATCGTCTGTTTATGTGGTGGTGATGGTGTTGTTGTTTGAGGACTGGCTTGATAATTGTATTTTATGTTGAAAGACGGTGTGAAATAGATATGTTTATTATAGATTAAGTAGATAAACTTACCACAATCTCGTTGGAGAGATGTATCGAACTGCCGTAACTGAGCACTGCCACACGTATCACCTGTGTGTGGATCAGATAGGTGCAGTACGTCAAGCGGCTTACAGGGTACAGGTACCGCCAAGACAAGATGCTATCCACGTAACCTAGAAACAAACGTAGCACCTTCAAAGTGAGTTGGAAAAGTGGCTCACATACCATGCAAGTCATCCTTACCTAATCTGAAAAATATAATTAAAAGTGCGATGGTAACTTCTACAGAAATGTGGATGAAGATATGAAAACGAATGAACTGCTTAGCAAAGTTGGTTGGAAACTCACCTTCCATGTTATACGCTTCGAAATAAAATCCTGTTATTGTTGGTTGACGATTTTAGAGTCAGTTCATTGAAATCCGTTGTGGAAAATAGGCGTGCAGTAGAAATGCTGAGTGGTCAGCGCAAAGGGGCTTACAGTGGGCTGGCAGACTTAGAGCATATAAATGGATGAGATCTGTGTTAGAGCATTCAAATAATGGTGTTAGTTTTGGTTAGGGTCCTGCCTACTCAAAGTAGCTAGGGCGTTTTTGATTCATCTGGAAGGACTTATGTTTGATTTCCTATTACGAAGTCTAAAAATTGAGAAACAATACTTCCTCCTCTGGAGGGGCTCATCACCTTGGCATTCACATCCTACACGAGAAATGAATACCTGGTTAATTCCCGGAAACGAAGGCGCCTGGGCGTAGAGCTAACCATTTAGTGTGAGGTTATGAATGGCAGAACAGTTTACCTTCTATTCTCCAAAGACTTTCTTGTTTTGTATGGAGATTGTCTCTTGGTTTAATTTTGTTTAGCATTCCTCAAATTGTTATAAACTTTAAGAGCCGCCTGGATGTTGGAATTAATCCCAGAGAGGTTCTTTACCGTGGCGGAAGCCAACTGCAAGCAGTTGTCGCATTTAAACACCTGAAAATAACACCGACCATGGACCGAATCACGAGGACAGGACAAAAAAATGAAATGGCGTATGGCTTTTAGTGCCGGGATGTGTCCGAGGACTTCGGCTCGCCAGGTGCAGGTCTTTTGATTTGAACCCGTAGGCGACCTGCGCGTCGTGATGAGGATGAAATGATGACGAAGACGACACATACACCCAGTCCCCGTGCCAGGGGAATTAACAAATTATGGTTAAAATTCCCGAGCCTGCCGGGAATCGAACCCGGGACCCCTGTGACCAAAGCCCAGCACGCTAACCAATTAGCCATGGAGCCGGACACGAGAACAGGACAGTTACTAATTGTTTCACGTTAGAGAAACCCTGTGTTTAAAGTATAAGACTGGTAGCAGTGTCAAGGCAGTTACAGGCGCCCCGTAGCTCGTGCAAACCACATTATGTCACACGATTGACCTTCGGATCTGGAAAGTTAGAGCAGACTACACACGATCATGGTGCAGCGATTTTAGTACCTCAAGATGGCAGGAATATTGCGTCACCCGTTGACGTCACACCGAGGTCATATTGATGTTCCCTGATACATTGGTTCTTCCCTTTTAAAATGATGTATTGAACACTGTCGTAATACGTGTTGTCTGAAATTATTTCGATTGTCGTGTATGACATCATCTCACCGCTTCAAGTACCATTTCGGAACTATAGATGTAGTCTACGTGAAAATGGTTTACAGATCATGAAAAATGTAGTTACAATACAGCATTTCGCATAACATCGCTACTGCGAAAACTCGCCACCTCTAATAATCATGTACTGTACTGTATTTTACTTGCGTTTGAGATGGTAATAAAAACTTCTACAGAATAATAAATACGAATATAATTATGTAACCAGGCACACTTATTTGATTGCAAGTGGTTAAACTACTGTCGTAGCTGTTTATTTCTCATACAAATGACTTACCTCCATTTCCCGTACAGCAAGCCACCACGACCCAGGCCACGCTCAAAGCCCACGCCGAGTGGCTGAGCGCGACGTAGATTGCCGATAATGCTGGAGTAAAGTGCATGTTGTACAGACCATATACAATGCTGGCCATACACCCCAGTGCAAGAGCCCAGCAAGCCAACAACACTCCCTGGAACAAGAAATACAATTTGTAACCATTAATTAGTATGGTGATGGTCTTATGAAATAGCTAAGTTTTAACACCCAGAACTGTTTATCACAACTGCTTTGATAGAAAGCAATTCGGGTTTAGGAAAGGTTATTTCAGTGAGGCTCAACTTATAGGATTCCTCCAAGATACAGCAGGTTAAATGGTCTGTATTGCTATTGGTCTATCCCTGGCTTCAGATAGCGCAGATTATGGCAGACTACTGATGAAAACGGGGGCTACTCGACAAGACAAAAGAGTGGTTCAATAGGTGGCAACATCTCTAGAAAACAGAACTCAGCTAATTAGAACAGGTGAAGAATTATCTGATCGTATAACTATTAAAGTGGGAGAGGGTGGGGCGCATGGCAGTATTATTGGACCTTCATGCATTCTTATGTATATAAATTATATGAGTAAAAAAAAAACAGGAATAAGAGATAAGACTTCTGCGGTTGACGTTATACTGTGTAGAGAAAAAAATACAGGATTGTGATCGACTACAGAAAGACCTCGCGATGTCATGAGATGGACAGCAGACAATGGTATGGTAAACGGGATGAAAACCAGGTCGTTTCTCCATGGGGGTAAAATCATCTTAGTTTTAATTGCTGTGTTGATGGGGTGATAGTGGTTTATGGGGATAACTGTAAATGAAATGGCGTATGGTTTTGAGTGCTGGGAGTGTCCGATGACATGTTCGGCTCGCCAAGTGCAGGTCTTTTGATTTGACTCCCGTACGCGACCTGCACGACATGATGAGGATGAAATGATGATGAAGACGACACATACACCCAGCCCCCGTGCCAGCGAAATTAACCATTGATGGTTAAAATTCCACACCCTGTCGGGAATCGAACCCGGGACCTCGGTGAACAAAAGCCAGCACGCTAACCATTTAGCCATGGAGCCAGACTCACTGTAAGCACTAAGGTGTTAATATAAGGAAAGATCTTAATTGGAATAATCACATTAACGAAATTGTAAATAAAGGTTACAGCTTTCTTTATATTGTTACGGGCCAGCCCCGTGGTAGCCCTGTCTCAGTACTTCCAGGAAGGGGCTAGTGAGTCACACGACCGCGGATCTTTCAGCCGGGCTCTTGAGTTCTCGTCGGCTCGTTTACCTGTGAGTTTCTTGGAGATGCAACGAGAATGTTCCGTCTCTAGCCACGTCGTGAATATTCGGGTACAAATTACCGAGCTATAAAAAGGGAGGCTAGCCGCAGACAGTTAGTCAGTGTTGGACCCGGGGTCAGTGTTGAACTCCGTGGTGGAGTCAGTGTGAGACTCAGTGTGTTGGTGTTCGGTGGCTGGGCTGAGGGCGACAGAGGTGTCGGCTGTAGCAAGTGTCCCACCCAGGTCTGAATAAAGAGTTGTGTCTGTTGGTGTGTCAGAGTCTCCAGCGAGTAGCTGGACTGGAGACGGCGTACTGAACGGAAGACTGTGTACTTGAGAGTTCTGTTTGTTTGTGTATTTCTGTGGACTGGGGATCGCCGTGAGGGAAGCAGCTACCGTAAACGTAATTGGAACAGCGCTAATGGTCATTGTGTGAATACTTCTTGCTGTTTAGCACTGTTGAGCTGTTGCTGTTCGGTTGTTCACTGCATGTGATTGTGTAAATCTCTGGAGTCAAACCAAGGAACAGTAATCGCGTGCTGTGTAGCCAGTAACACTGTATTCGAACCCAGCGGTCTGCCCGCAGCAGCTGTGTGGGACGACTCGATTTGGAAAAGTGAAAGTAAGGATTATAGCCGAGCCCAGATATACCAACAGCCCGGACCGCCTGCTGTTAAAAAGAATAGAGACTTGTAAACAGACAGCAATTAGTGAGTGTGGTCATTCATGGCTGAATAGAATTTTGTGTGTGTGTGTGTGTGTGTGTGTGTGTGTGTGCAATTTATTAAGTCATCCTGAAATAAATTAGAGCAATAAATCATACGCTATTTTATTCGTAACAATACATTATGAGGTTATATAGATGTTGTAGGCCTAGTAAGGATGTAAAGGTAGAGGGCGTGTAACCTCTGGTAAGACCGCAATTAGAGTGTAGTTTAATTGTAAGGGACCACACCAGGATTACTTAATACGAGAACTGAAAAAATCGAAAGCCACGCAGCACGATTTGTTTTGGGTGATTTCCGACAAAAAATGTAGTGTTAGAAAATGTTGCAAACTTTGGGCTGGGAAGTTTGGGAGTAAGGAGATGAGCTGCTCGACTAAGTGGTATGTTCCAAGTTGTCAGTGAAGAGATGGCGTGGAATGTCATAAGTGGACGAATAAGTTTGAGTGGAGGTTTTAAAAGTAAGGAAGATCATGATATAAATATAAAGTTAAAATTCAGGAGGACAAATTGACTCAAATATTCATTTATAGGAAGAGGAATTAGGGACTGGAATAATTTATCAACGGAAATGTTCCATAAATTTCTAAGTCCTTTGAAAGGAAAGGCTAGGTAAACAATTGATTTAAAAGAATGTTATCGAATATTTCCCTTGATAAATTATTCCAATCATTAATTTCTCTTCCTATAAATTGTTGGATGATGGTAGAAAGGGGGATCATTTTAATGTTCTGGAAGGTGGCTTTCATCTGAAGAAAGTTTACAGGAAATATTAACTGGATTGTAAGCTCCTTTGCTGAGTGGTCAGCGTAGTGGCTTCGATTCTCCGTGTTCGATTCCCAGCCGGGTCGGGAGATTTTAACCGCATTTGGTTAATTCCTGTAGCTCGGGAGCTGGGTGTTTGTGCTGATCTTAACACACATCTTCATTGCATACAACACGTCACTACAGAACGCAATACTTAAAACAACCTTTCTCAAAGGGTTGACGTCAGGAAGGGCATCCGACGGTACAACTGGGCTAAATCCATGTAAAAGTGCCAACCCCAGACAAGTGAGAAAAGGCCAGCAAATAAAACATTTGCTACGGGAAGGATTTCAACACAGACCTCTGAGTTGACAGGATCGCGCTAGAGTGACACTGGCTCAAACCCACGGTATTTTTGTGTTCGATGCGGATTTCTCAGCATGGCTCTGAAGGCGGTCTTAAGCCACATGTAGATTTAGCAACACGCCTCGTATAGCCCATTTGAATTCGCCCGCGAAGCGATCTGATTGGCTAACTTCGGCAGCTGATGAAATAACAACGGCGCGAGATATCGAATTATATATATTTTAATTATTTACCAGCATGACCAACCTTCTAACGCTGATATATCCGGTTCACGTTGTTTCCGATCATCCTGTATACGTTCCTGCGTTAGGAATCTGCCAATCTATTTTCTGTCACTTTCATATTTTAGAAGCACATCGTTACGGGTTTTAACACTTGTTAGTTGAATGTAAGTAACTTCAGTGTCTGTGGTAACATGGAATGACATTAAACAATCGAATATCGAATTTTAGAATTCCAAACTGTGGGTGGGTGCTTCCACTCCTCTATCCTCCCAATCAATCAATCAATCAATCAATCAATCAATCAATCAATCAATCAATCAATCAATCAATCAATCAATCAATCAATCAATCAATCAATCAATCAATCAATCAATCAATCAATCAATCAATCAATCAATCAATCAATCAATCAATCAATCAATCAATCAATCCATGATTTGCTTTAGGGCTGTCGCCCAGGTGGCAGATTCCCTATCAGTCTTGTTTATCTAGCTTTTCCTTAAACACTTCAAATTCACGTCTACTTTTTGAAACATTGTAATTTGAGCATTGTTGTCGTATACATTGCACTGTACTGGAGACATGTTTTGGCCCTCTCAACCGGTGACATTGTTGATATCTTGCTGCTACCAGTCGGCGAAGCATATTTCCCAAGTGAACACTTCTCTCGCCACTGCAGCTCGAAGACTACATGTCAGCTAAGCTATACTGGGCTTCACGGCCTATAAGACGTGGATCGTCTGTGGCCACTTAGATTGTTTACATATCCAGCTGGCACACACCAACAAGAGCAGTCCATTCTATCGTAGAGTTGCAATTTACATCTTCTTCTTGGCTTTTTCCCATTCACTTGAGAAAGCCCTGGAGTGAACTGAACCACGTTTTACGGCCGGATGCCCTTCCTGATGCCAACCCTATGTGGTGGTGGTAGTGGTGGTGATTATTGTTTTAAGAGGAAGTACAACTAGGCAACCATCCTCTATATAACACTAATCAGAGAGAAAAATGGAAGGGATCCGACACTTCGAAAACTGAAGGTATCGGCCAAACAAAGACAAGGGCCACGAAGGGCGTGAAAATGAAAGACTCCCTAGCCCTCGCAAACCTAATAGCGTCGGGGTCGGAAAAGAACAAGAGTTGACCAAGGGAGGTCAGATAGGATAGATGAAAGTGAGGAGCCTGGCACAAGTAAGTGGAAGCAATGCCAGGACTCAGCTGAGGACCCTGTGGTTGCCAACCCACGCTCCAAAGTACAGAGCCTCTGGGGACCCTTTTAGTCGCCTCTTACGACAGGCAGGCCAACCCTATGTGGAAGGAAATATTTACTACTCTGCATGTTTCTCTGGTGGTTGGTAGTGTATTGCGATGTATCTAAATGAAGATATGTGTTAAGACGAATGCAAATACCCGGTTTCTGAGCCAAAGGAATTAACCATTGGCAGTTAAAATCACCGGTCCGGCCAGAAATCGAACCCAATACCCTTTGAAGCGAAGACCACTATGCTGACCGTTCAGACAGGGAGCTGGGCTTGTTATTTCTATTTTCCCTCATGTATACCTAAGATATTTATCGTACGAAGAAAATGTTTATATCATATGTCGTCATAATATATGATATTTGGTTTGATATTATAATTATCTCGATGAATACTTGACATATCGAGAAGCGAAAATACCGAAAAATATTTTATTCTTGAGCTGAAGAGAAGTTTCACAAGTATGAATTCAGCTAAGAGATGGTCCCTTACCTTGTGCAACTTCAAGGTGCAGTTGGTCTTGTAGAGCACCCAGCCCGTGCTCATGCCGATCAAGTAGGGGCCGATCCTCGTCCACGGTTTGTTGTACAGGTCTGCATAGTTGGCGAATGGATCCTGGATGCTGCAACCCAGATACAAAAATAAACAGGATTACAGGTGCAATCGCGGTCGATGTTCATGAAGTCTTACGTGTTTAGAAGTCGGCAGTATTCAGGGCTGTAGTCGAGCGCATACGCGGGTATACGCCGTAAGTCATTTGCTTAACTCCGCTCATTAGAGTATACCTTCTCAATTATCCTGTATATATTTTCCTTTAGTTTCTTTCCTTGTTAATTTTGCCTTTCGTTCGGTGAGTTTTAATACGCCTACTACGCTGTGGTATGTTTCAAAAAGCAATACCTGAATACAATTCAATAAAAACTTAATCATTTTTAACAGTTTCAGACGGAATAAGATTCAGGTTACGTACTGTTGCGATAAATTGCAGTTCTTGATCCTACTAAAATCTGGAAAGGAGGCATTCATCACGGTGAAGTAAGACGAATCTGCAGAAGTTTTAATCCAAAACGAATCCTCTGTAATGCAAGGATTCATTGAAATGCACCTCCAGTTGAGCGAAATTATGAGTATGTGAAAACGTGGCTGCAAAGCAACCATACTGCAACAGAGTTTGCTCTAGTGAGAAGTGTGATCACATCAAGAGAGGCACTTAGGAATATGTCAATAGCTGGAGCCAGGTCCAGTAGAAGACTACGACTACAGTGTACAGAAACTGCCATAAGTATTTGTACAACTCCGCTGACGAACGGTGTGTAGCATTGAGTCAGCTGCTGGGGCTAGTTTGTAACTAGCAGAAACCCACTAATTTTAGACATCGGGGTGATCTGGCGACTGTGATTTGTCATGCCATGAATTAAAGTATATCCTGTGAAATTTATGGGGTTGCAGCGCTAGCAATATTCTACCGTTTAAGAAAGGTGATGTCTAAACATTTTGGGTCTTTCTTCAATTACACTATCGATGTATGGGAGAGAATTGTTGAAAAATTCTGCGTGATTGACTGATCGATCGGATAATTGGTTGACTGAGTGGTTTTTGATTCATAGGATTGTAGGAGTAAATACCAAGCTTATATTGTATACCAATGAAGACTTATTGAACATCCACAAGCATGCGCCATCAGCTCTTAGGCAGGTTAATCGCCAACAGTTGCAGCAGGTGTCACTGAAAAGAAGTGCGTGGTAAATGAAGGGTGAGATGATTTCCCGTTGTTTTCCGCACTAGGCCAATCCACTGAAATGCTTACGCCAATAATATCATAATTTCATGTGGCTGTTGCTAGTTTGATGCGTTCCTTGTAAGGTTGGGCGGCATCTACCGTGTACAGGATAATGCTTTAAAATTTGCTTTATGTCTTATGGCGACTATGGGGCAGAATGGCTCTGAGTGGGAAGTAAGTTTTTTTTTGCTATTGGCTTTACGTCGCACCGACACAGATAGGTCTTATGGCGACGATGGGACAGGAAAGGCCTAGGAGTTGGCAGGAAGCGGCCGTGGCCTTAATTAAGGTACAGCCCCAGCATTCGCCCGATGTGAAAATGGGAAACCACAGAAAACCATCTTCAGGGCTGCCGACAGTGGGATTCGAGACCACTATCTCCCGGATGCAAGCTCACAGCCGCGCGCCTCTAACCGCACGGCCAACTCGCCCGGTGGAAAATAAGTGACCTTGGCCTTAATTAAGGTACAGCCCCAGCATTTGCCTAGGGTGAAAATGGGAAACCACAGAAAATCATCTTCATAGCTGCCGACAGTGGGGTTCGAACCCACTATATTGAACCCACAATTCCACGATGAGAAAATATTTTTTTTATTTTCTCAATATTTATTTCAAATCAACAAGCTACTTTTATTTTTGAGGGCAGCCATGTTGCGCTCCTAAGAGCCTCGATGTCGCGTGGGAAGGATCTCACCCGCAGCAAGCTCGTGAAATACCGTGACACCTCGGCGAACTTCGAGTGCCCGATAATTCTTTAAATTCACGGAATTCTGCGTAACGAGGGATTTTGGCAATACAGTAAATAAAGAAATAAATCATCTAAATTATTCTTAAACCCTACGTGAAGACAGAGCCCCCAGGGTAAATTATAAATGCAGTTAAGCCTAAGTACAAGTCAGCGTCAGATCAGTGAACTAGCTCCACGTGCCAACGTCAATGGATGAAGAAAACGCGCGAAACGTCCCGGCAGAAATAATTTATTTCACCTGTTGTGAGTGTGGTAAAATTATGAGATTAACATCTAAAATAATTACAAGTCGGTCCGGAAGTCTGGGACAAGTCTCATAAAAATCGGTCTATTGGACGCGAAATTAGCAGATTACGCAATCAAGCTTAGTAGTGTGTGTAGCGTCCCTCCTAAGACTATAAGAGGAACCCCCCCATTGCATATTTTTCAGTGTCGATCTGGGTTTTGAAGCGGCGGTAGCTTACGCCCGTCGTCAGCAGAAAATTGTACCAGATTGATCTACAAACAACTTAGTACATGTTCGTGGCTGAGGTCCACCCAGTCGGTTAGAAAGGGAAGGTGACAGATAATTTCTGAACTATTGCCGAAAAATTGTGAAAGTATAGGCGTCTGTTAAAGTTCACAGGAAATGTTACTGTATCACCTCATGTGCGTTTGAAAGTGGTAAGAGAGTTGGGGAAGCTAGTCAGAGTAGTTCTGATTTCGTTATCTGTTGAACACCTGGTGTGTTTGTGGGTGACAGAGAGAGACAACTCTGGGACGAAAGCAGACAGTAGCAGTTGACTGCAGAACGAGGGAGGTTCGTGGTACACATTATAACGAGGAAAGTGCGTGATTTGTGTTGTAATTTAATATCGTGTGAAAAAGGCAGTGTTTGTAAGAGTGATATGTTGGAAATGATGATGTTATTTGTGCAAATGTACGGCTAAAGGCACGAGGTCATCTGGCGACAATGTAGGCAGAATACTGAGGATGGCGCCATTTTGCAGGTCTGTCTATATTTGTATTATGTTGTAGTTAGATTTTTTTGTTCTGTCCCAACAAATTTTTCAAGATGATTGTCGGGTTGATATTTGTAATTATCAGGCGAAAAGTGTTATAATTTTGGTCAGCGTGTGAAAATTTTAGTTTGTAAATTTCACGTCAAGAAACTGTAAAAATGCGACGTTTAAATCTGGTGTTAATGTTCTATGAGATATTGTCCAAAGCGAGTAAATTTAGGAAAGCTATAATTGTAAAATAGTCGTAGCGAATATCTTGATTTCAAATATCAGTTGAATTCAGAAATGTTTGTCGATAATAATAATAATAATAATAATAATAATAATAATAATAATAATAATAATAATAATAATGTCTACCGCGGGATAAAGAAATTTGTCTATGTTAAAAATGCATTTAACCTGTATATTTTACAAGGATCACAGGCACTTAGAATATTTCAGAGAAATTCGATAGAGTTATATTTATTCATGGGAAGTAAAAATTTTGGGACATCGTGTATATCAGTGATACGGAAAGTCGCGGTGTGTTCTTGGATTCTCTAGGTCCGAAAGTCATAGTAATAGTAAAATAAAGAGGTGTATTTCATAATGGTTGTTGTTTTCACTGGAGGATTGAAAAAATGAAAGGGGTCTTGGAAATATGAAAAAAATGGGTTGAGAGCGAAGAATTTATATTTGTGGAGATGAGAGGGATAGGAATATTGAAGATGAAATGAAGTCTGGATTTTAAGTGATACCGCTGGGATAAGGCGAGGAGAATGAGTTTGAGACAGGCTATGTTTGCCGAGGAAGTATTTGTGAAACAGACTGTATTGTGACAGGCTGTAGAGTATTCCGCTACCAATCCGAAATTTGAGACGACTACTGTGTGAGGCATTGTAGATTTCTAGTAAGATCCCAAGTGAAAACGACTCTAGTAAAAGGTTAAAAATCTTGGTAGTAAAAGTCAAGTGACTAGTTACGTAAAGCCCGTATGAATATTAAGATAATGCGACCTCAAGGATAAAAGAGCATTTCGAATACATGGTTGGTGTGTATTGAATTTCGTTTCACTGGATATGTCATTGATATAAATATTTGGAATTGACGGTAGGCGATTTGAGGGTTTGTAATGCGGTAGTGATGATTATTATTTTGAATACATCCACTAAATGGTAGACGTGTGTTGGGAGTTACCATTGCTTCCCTAAAAACTTCATTGCACAGGCTGAGATTGTGTTTGAGTTGGAGAATTGTTCGTCACGTATATTTATTTTCGAGTGCACGTATTGTAACGAGATGGAGACTTACTGCATTTTCCGACTTGCATTCGTTTAATAGTAACAGACGTGGTTCCATGTGTATTGAAATGTCAGAGTTGGTTTGAAATTGTTAGTTCGCCTGACATGCTAGGGGATACGTAGTACGATCCACTTTGACGCTCGACAATAGATTTAGGACGTCAGATGTTATCCTTGGAGTTACTGATGATGAGATGTCCTAGTTCACGCCCGTGGATAGAATTTGGAAGGTGTCATGTACATAGAGATTAGTGTTAGGATGTACAGATTTTAAGTGAGCCCGACGATAGGTCTGGGATGTCAGCTGTACATACTCAAGTCTCAGATTAAATGTTTCTTTTGTTTTGCGAAGTGACTTGGGCGAAGGTAGCCTCTGCAGTAAAATATGAAATATGAAGAGTGTTAGATCGACAATAATGAGGCCAACGAGTGCGTAGCTCCAACAGCTGCAGGGTGTTCCTTGAGATAACGGGGCCGCTATCGGTGAATGAGGGTTGCCCAAATATTGGATATCGACCTGATGGAGATTAAATATTTTTACTGTAATTCTCCATGCGTGTTGGGTTTTAATGACTTCGATATGTTATTTTATTTTACGGACTTAAATGTTTTGTCATTCTGACGTCCGTTTCGTTTTGATAGTGTGCATACTGACACTCAGTGTATTAGCGTGAGACTTGAGCTGCGAATGCGGGTTCGATTCGTCAGCCAGTAATATTATTTTATTTTCAATCTTTGTCGTACTTTCATTTTATTCGTAGTTGAATTCGATTAAGTAATCATTTTATAGGTAGTGTGTTGGGACAGACAATAAGTAGATGGATCTGTAAAGGTAGTCATTTTTTTTTAAGGAAAGAATTCCTTAAAGTTGTGATATTTTTTCAATGTGGACTGGTAATTTCATTAAGCGTAACATAACCATTTCTAACCTGAAAATCGGTTTGGTAATAATACTTTTCAAGTGATTTACCACTTTTTAATTAACTTCAGTGTTTGGCATTTCTTCTAAATGCGTGATGAATAAGTGTTTCCTGCATTTCGCAGTTTTGTTCCTTTAGAACGACGTAACGTAAGATCCTCGCGGATCATGTTGTTGTTGGTTCCTTCCGAACAGCTGTTTGGGTGATGCACATTTAGCATCGGGATTACCTTATCACTTAAGGGTGCATGAATGACAAACACATGGTGGAATTTTATTTCAATTGTGAATGATGCTGTTAAGTTGTACTGAACACCATGCTTTCCCATAATATTTCGCAACCTATCCAAAGCAACTGATAGTCAATTTGGTTCGATTAAGGGTTCATTCGGCGGGTGTTCCGTATCCGTAAAGGGTATTCGACTGGTGGATAACCTTAATTGAGAGGAAATCAGGCGTTCTACTTGTTGAAAGTCAGATTTTCCACGGATCGTGTGGATTAATTCTCAGTTCTCGTTTGGAGTAATAGGTGCCCGATTTTCAGGTCTTTCCTTTTTCAGTTTTTCAGTTTCGCTGTCCACTAATGTACTAATTTCACCGAAGCAACTCTTCGATATTGTGAGAAATAAATCAACGCTATGCAGTGTGACTGCGTTTGAAACATTCAATAAAAAATAATTTATGATTTTTTTCTCTCAAGGATTTATATTAAAATAACAATGTTGTCGTGTCATTTCGATTTTAATAAAAGTTAGTAAGCACATATTTGCTCCTCATTTCAAGTAGTTAGGCTCTCTTCTGAACCCCATCGTTTGGTTAAGATCGTGACCGAATTTATTCCCGCGACGACCCAAGATTTAAGAGTTCTATATTGTTCTACTGTAGCAGCCGTGGCCGACCAACGATGGAATGGTAAGTTCAAGGGTTCAATATCCCGAATCCAATGTCGTGCATAGCGACTTTGTGTTATGATAGAAGGTAGTGTTGCGTGTAGTGTCTGAGTTGCAAAGCTGTTTGGGACAACACTAACACCCAGTCATGGGCCCAAGGAAACTAACCACTTAAAATTATAATCGCTGACCCGGAATCGAACCCGGCGCCCTCTGAGCGGATTTTGTTCTTCACAATTGGCTTTACGTCGCACCGATACAGATAGATCTTATGGTGAGGATGGGACAGGAAAGGGCTAGTAGTGGAAGGAATCACCGTGGCCTTAATTACGGTACATCCCCAGCATTTGCCTGGTGTGAAAATGGGAAATAACGGAAAACAATCTTCAGGGCTGCAGTCAGTGGGATTCTAATCCACTGTCTCCCGAATACTGGATACTGCCCGCACTTAAGCGAACTCGGCCCTCTGAACGGAAGGCTGCTATGCTGACCATTCAGCCGTGGAGTCAAGCCACACTTTCACACAATTCGTCACAGGACTGGCTGTATAACGAATTAGAATTGCTCACACCTCTGTCACTTCAATGTTGTCAAAGACACAGATCAAAGTGGGGAAGGTGTTCCAGCCGAGAGATTACACAGATCGGCGGTGGGATAACCTAGGAGTGGAATGGGGTCTCTCAGAGGCAAGGAGGCAGCTAGGGGAGCGGGAGTAGTGTTGAAGGTGTGCTGCAAAAAGCTGAAATGAACGAAAATAATTGCTGCTCTTTGATTATAGCTGATATTGAATAACATTATAATATAATCTTTACTAGACTTTAATGTAAAGTTAAAATTACCGAGGAAGTGGCTATGCTGTATGGGTCACATAGCTATTAGCTTGCATTCCGGAAATAGTCGGTTCGAACCCCATTATCGGCAGCCCTGAAGGTGGTTTCCCATTTTCACACCAGGCAAATGCTGGGTCTGTACCTTAATTATGGACACGGTCTCTTCCTTCCCACTCCTAGCCCTTTCCTATCCTATGGACGCCACAAGACGTATCTGTGTCGGTGCGACGTAAAGATGGTTTAAACAAAGTTAAAATGAGTTTATTTCGAAATGAAAAAAAAATGAAAACCTACAACCTGTTTTCCAGTCATTGACCGGGTCAGGGATGGTATGAAGGAAGCAGATATAGGCTATTAGTACGATGGGGTCGCCACTCCCAAAGTGATTTATTAATGACTGGTAGATGCTATGAAATGAGAATGGAGAGCGTTGCTGGAATGAAAGATGACAGGGAAAACCGGAGTACCCGGAGAAAAACCTGTCCTGCCTCCGCTTTGTCCAGCACAAATCTCACATGGAGTGACCGGGATTTGAACCACGGTATCCAGCGGTGATAGGCCGACGCGCTGCCGTCTGAGCCACGGAGGCTGTTTATTTCGAATTAAAATGAATTCAAATCGCAATATTTTAACCATATTGTAACGCTCGCAGAAGTGGAAAGGATGATAACTAACTACATCGTCATAAAGCAGCAATGGTGAAATATAGTCTGAAGACTGGGATAGTAATAGGATTATCGTGGAATGTAAGATACTTTCTGGCTAGATGAAAGCAGTGAATGCATCTACAGTATCTACAGTATAAGCAGAGGAATAGATAGGATTGCAAATCACTGATCAGTATTTCAAGGCAAGGTGTTCAGTGGCATTTTGGAAAGGAGGGTGCGATGAATGGCGGAGAATCAGGATGAAAACACAGAGGGGCTGTCAGGACCAGATTGTCAGTATGCGTCAAGTAACTGAAAAATGCTGCAGGAGGAATAGACAGTTATGAACACGTTACATAAATCTACAAAAGGCATTTTACAGATTGCCAAGCGAAAATACGTTAGCCGTACTGGGGAATAATGGGATCAGGGGTAGGTTATTACACGCAATCGAAACTATTTACGTAGACAATCGGGCCGCAGTGAGAACTGATGGTAGAAAAAGTTCTTGGTTCAAAGTAGTTAACGGGATTAGGGATTAGTTGTTCATAATACACATGGATCACTTACTGAAAGGTAAAAAATGGCAGGGAGGAAAACGTTCGTGTGGAAAGCAGTTTGGCCTATGTCGATGACTTGGCGTCAATGGCAGACTGTGCTGAAAGCCTGCAGTCTAATATCTTGAGTTTGAAAAGAGCTGCAGCGAGTATGATACGAAGATTAGCATTTTCAAGACTAATCAATCACTACTGATCTGCATTTAGGGCAGTCGCCCAGGTGGCAGATTCCCTGTCTGTTGTTTTCCTAGCCTTTTCTTGAATGATTTCAAGGAAATTGGAAATTTATTGAACATCTCCCTTGGTAAGTTATTCCAATCCCTAACTCCCTAAGAGAATTGAATGGCTTGTTGGGAATACAAAACTGGAACAGGTGCATCATTTCAAGTACTTGGATGTGTGTTGTCCCAGGATGGTAGTATAGTACCGGTAAGTGAATTTGATTTAAGATGCAGCAAAGCTAATACATTGAGTTCGCAGTTCCGATTAACAGTATTCTGTAAGAAAGAAGTGAGTTCTCGGTTGAAACTATATTGACATAGGCCTAGGTCTTTTTCAGACCAACTTTGCTTTATGGGAGTGAAAACTGGATTAACACAAGATAGCTTATTAAAAAATTAGAATAACAGAGAAATGAAAATAGTGAGAATGATTGGGGTATAACAGATGGCAGAAATGTAAGGAATGTACAATACAGGTACAGTTAAATTTTTCTATATCTTGAGAGAATTTCCGTTTCCCGGCGGAATCCTGTATAATCCATGTGTTATATATTTTCCATAACTCAAAGTTCTGTCACTCGAATTCTTCGGATCTCAAAGGATTTTTCAAGCCCAGCTGTAAACTGTTTTTCACTAACTCGAAGTATGTGCAGAACATTACGCCTACGTGTACTTGATTATCCCCAGATAAAACTAGTTCCTGTACGAGAAACATAAATTTAAATCGTCTCCTTATACATTTTAATCAGAGTGTATTGTTTGACTAGCCATATGAACTTTGCGATCTTGAGTGGCCACGTACAAATTAGCTTAAAACTCTCTTTAAGGCCACTTCTTAACCCCCAACAAACGGTTTACAGCACAGGGCGACATAACTCAGTAGGCGAAGAGCATATGGCGTTGTTCTCTTAAAGAATGTTGTCGAGAGCACAGGGTTAGAGATAAAACGACGCGGGAATATTACAGATTTCTTTTCAAATATAGGAATTTGTAAGTATTCTAAAATGAGAATGACCGGGCGAGTTGGCTGTGCGCTTAGGGTCACGCTGCTGTGAGCTTGCATCCGGGAGATAGTGGGTTCGAACCCCACTGTCGGCAGCCCTGAAGATGGTTTTACGGACGCTTCCTTCCCACTCCTAGGCCTTTCCTATCCCATCGTCGCCATAAGACCTATCTGTGTGGGTGCGACGTAAAGCAAATAGCAAAAAAATGAGAATGTTCCTTCTTATCTATCTATATATATATAT
This sequence comes from Anabrus simplex, assembly GCF_040414725.1. Classification (NCBI taxonomy): domain Eukaryota; kingdom Metazoa; phylum Arthropoda; class Insecta; order Orthoptera; family Tettigoniidae; genus Anabrus; species Anabrus simplex. The sequence goes on from NC_090265.1 coordinate 1,557,509,851, forward strand.
ATATATATATATATAAAGTAACTTGTCCTGACTGACTGACTGATTCATCATCGCCGAGCCAAAACTACTTGACATAAAGAAATGAAATTTTGAGGATACATTCATAATAAGATGTAGGTGCTCGCTAAGAGAGGATTTTTGGATATTCCGTCTCTAAGGGGGTGAAAAAGGGGGTGAAATTTTAAAATGAGTGTATCTATATCTCAACACTTTAAAGGTTTACAGATGTAAAAATTGGTATTTAGAATCTCCTTTAAAAATAAGGAAACACGTATTTTTTTGTTTTCGGAAAATTCCAATGGGAGGGGTGAAAAAGGGTGAAATATTGGTTGAATGCCTTTAATGAGGATACCGGTACTTATATCTCAGAAACTGAACATATTACAGACCTGAAAATTGGTACTTTTGATCTCTTTTAAAAATAAAGAAACACGTATTTTTTATTTTTGGAAAATCCAATTAATGGGAGGGTGAAATGGGGGGTGAATTTTAAAATTAGTGTATCTATATCTCAAAACTTTGAAAGTTTACAGATGTAAAAATTGGTATTTAGAATCTTCATTGAAAATAAAGAAACACGTATTTTTTTGTTTTCCGAAAATCGCAATAGGCAGGGTGAAAAGGGGTGCAAAATTGTTTGAGTGAATTTAATGAGGATACTTATATCTCAGAAAATGAAGATATTACAGACCTAAAAATTGGTGTCTGGGAGCTCCTTTAAAAATAAAGAAACGTGTATCTTTTTGTTTTCGGAAAATCCAATTAATGGGGGTGAAAAGGGGGGTGAATTTTTAAAATGAGTGTATCTATATCTCAAAACTGTTAAAGTTTATAGATCTAAAAATTGGTCTTTAGCATATCCTTTAAAAATAAGGAAACACGTATTATTTTGTTTTCGGAAAATCCCAATAGGAAGGGTGGAAAAGGGTGAAAAAGGGGTTGAATGCCTTAAATGAGGCTACTTATATTTCAGAACATGAAGATATTACAGACCTGAAAATTGGCGTTTGAGATCTCCTTTAAAAATAAAGAAACACGTATTTTTTGGTTTTTGGAATATCCAATTAATAGGGGGTGAATTTTTAAAATGAGTATATCTATATATCAAAACTTCTAAAGTTTATAGATGTAATAATTTGTACTTAGAATCTCCTTTAAAAATAAAGAAACATGTATTTTTTGTTTTCGGAAATGCCACTTGGGTGGAGGGGGTAGTTAATAATGACTGAAAATGGTGTTGAATTCTTTTAATTAGGCTACTGATATCTCAAAAATGAAGATGTTACAGACGTGAAATGTGATATTTGGAATCTGCTTTAAAAGTAAAGAAACACGTATTCTCGGAAAATCAAATGAGGGGGGGGGGGGGTTAAAGAATAGAAAAATTAATTGACTTATTTGTATGAGAATACATAAGCTAATAAAAACTAAAATTGTTACAGACGTGAAAATTGGTATTTGGATCTCCTTTTAAAACAAAGGAAAACGCGTTTTTGGGGGGAAACCATCTTGGGGTGTGTGGGGGGGGGGGAGTGAAGAGGAATTGAATTCCTTTCGTGAGGACACATAAATCTAAAACTGAAGAAGTTAGAGTCGTGATATTTGGTATTTAGAAAACCCTTTACTATTAAAGAAACAAGTATTTTTTGCCGGAAAATTCACTTAGGGGGGAGGGGGAGGAGTTTGAAAGGAAGTGAAAAAAGTGAATTATTTTTATGGGTATACTTATATCTCAAAACTGAAGGTAATAGACGTGACCACATTGGTGTTTGGAATCTCCTTTAAACATAAAGAAGCACGCCATCTTTTCATTCTTTTTTTTTGGGGGGGGGGGTAAATAAACTTAACGGCGGTGGGGTGTAAAAGGAGGGGAGACCAATTGATTTTACTGTTCACAATGTACTTACAAGGAGCCTCCGTTGCTCAGGCAGCAGCGCGCCGGCCTCTCACAGCTGGGTTCCGTGGTTTAAATCCCGGTCACTCCATGTGACATTCGTGCTGGACAAAAAGGAGGCGGGACAGGTTTTTCTCCGAATACTCCGGTTTTCCCTGTCATCATTCACTCCAGCAACACTGTCCAATATCAGTTCATTTCATTTGTCATTTATTAATCATTGCCCCAGAGAAGTGCGACAGGCTTCGGCAGCCGGAACAATTCCTATTGTCGCCGCTAGACGGGGGCTTTATTCATTCCATTCCTGACCCTGTCGAATGACTGGAAACAGGCTGTAGATTTTCGATGAACTTATTCTGATCATAAACCGATCATTTCTAACCTTTCCTGGGTTCATTTTCAAGAACCATCTTTTCCTTTGGAGAACGTTCTTAGATTACAGTAGATTCTGCTGGCATATAAATAAAAATTTAAACTAATTTCAAATAAACGATAGGAAAGAGATTGACCGTCCGTTCACCTCTATAATAAGGTCAATAATGCACGGAAGTATGTCATTCGTATCGCCAGAAATCCCGCACATTTGCCTACGCGCGACGATGGTGCTGGACACATTGTCAACAATGACAATGGCAGCGGGTGTAAGTTACCGCCAAGTAGCGGTCTTGCATCTTGCTGTGGGGTCCAGAACATCTATAATAATAATAATAATAATAATAATAATAATAATAATAATAATAATAATAATAATAATAATAATAATAATGTTGTGGACCGTCGTCAAATGTGCGGACCGCGCTGGAAACGGGTCCTGGACTGCTAATGACTAAGAATGCAGTCCGGCCGCGGGTTCAGTACCGCCAAGGCATCCAGGACGACACCACGCCGGATCTCCTGAACGATTTGATCCATATTTAAAATGCTTATAGGAAAAGATGGCAAAGATTTAGGGACCCAACTGACCGGGTAGAATATCTGGACCTAGCCCGGGAAGTACGAAACCGATTGCTGGAAAGAAAGATTGAAAAATGGGAGGAAACTTGCCGTAATCTATTAGAAAACGAGTCAGATCTCGAATTTTGGTGGATTCTCGCAGAAAACGAGTCAGATCGCGAATTTCGGCATTCAACAATAAGCATTCAATTACAAATTTCGGTATAACACCGTAGCGAAGCACGGGTATATTGCTAGTCTATATATATATAAAGTAACTTGTCCTGACTGACTGACTGATTCATCATCGCCGAGCCAAAACTACTTGACATAAAGAAATGAAATTTTGAGGATACATTCATAATAAGATGTAGGTGCTCGCTAAGAGAGGATTTTTGGATATTCCGTCTCTAAGGGGGTGAAAAAGGGGGTGAAATTTTAAAATGAGTGTATCTATATCTCAACACTTTAAAGGTTTACAGATGTAAAAATTGGTATTTAGAATCTCCTTTAAAAATAAGGAAACACGTATTTTTTTGTTTTCGGAAAATTCCAATGGGAGGGGTGAAAAAGGGTGAAATATTGGTTGAATGCCTTTAATGAGGATACCGGTACTTATATCTCAGAAACTGAACATATTACAGACCTGAAAATTGGTACTTTTGATCTCTTTTAAAAATAAAGAAACACGTATTTTTTTATTTTTGGAAAATCCAATTAATGGGAGGGTGAAATGGGGGGTGAATTTTAAAATTAGTGTATCTATATCTCAAAACTTTGAAAGTTTACAGATGTAAAAATTGGTATTTAGAATCTTCATTAAAAATAAAGAAACACGTATTTTTTTGTTTTCCGAAAATCGCAATAGGCAGGGTGAAAAGGGGTGCAAAATTGTTTGAGTGAATTTAATGAGGATACTTATATCTCAGAAAATGAAGATATTACAGACCTAAAAATTGGTGTCTGGGAGCTCCTTTAAAAATAAAGAAACGTGTATCTTTTTGTTTTCGGAAAATCCAATTAATGGGGGTGAAAAGGGGGGTGAATTTTTAAAATGAGTGTATCTATATCTCAAACCTTTTAAAGTTTATAGATCTAAAAATTGGTCTTTAGCATATCCTTTAAAAATAAGGAAACACGTATTATTTTGTTTTCGGAAAATCCCAATAGGAAGGGTGGAAAAGGGTGAAAAAGGGGTTGAATGCCTTAAATGAGGCTACTTATATTTCAGAACATGAAGATATTACAGACCTGAAAATTGGCGTTTGAGATCTCCTTTAAAAATAAAGAAACACGTATTTTTTGGTTTTTGGAATATCCAATTAATAGGGGGGTGAATTTTTAAAATGAGTATATCTATATATCAAAACTTCTAAAGTTTATAGATGTAATAATTTGTACTTAGAATCTCCTTTAAAAATAAAGAAACATGTATTTTTTGTTTTCGGAAATGCCACTTGGGTGGAGGGGGTAGTTAATAATGACTGAAAATGGTGTTGAATTCTTTTAATTAGGCTACTGATATCTCAAAAATGAAGATGTTACAGACGTGAAATGTGATATTTGGAATCTGCTTTAAAAGTAAAGAAACACGTATTCTCGGAAAATCAAATGGGGGGGGGGGGGGGTTAAGGAATAGAAAAATGAATTGACTATTTGTATGAGAATACATAAGCTAATAAAAACTAAAATTGTTACAGACGTGAAAATTGGTATTTGGATCTCCTTTTAAAACAAAGGAAAACGCGTTTTTGGGGGGAAACCATCTTGGGGTGTGTGGGGGGGGGGGGAGTGAAGAGGAACTGAATTCCTTTCGTGAGGACACATAAATCTAAAACTGAAGAAGTTAGAGTCGTGATATTTGGTATTTAGAAAACCCTTTACTATTAAAGAAACAAGTATTTTTTGCCGGAAAATTCACTTAGGGGGGAGGGGGAGGAGTTTGAAAGGAAGTGAAAAAAGTGAATTATTTTTATGGGTATACTTATATCTCAAAACTGAAGGTAATAGACGTGACCACATTGGTGTTTGGAATCTCCTTTAAACATAAAGAAGCACGCCATCTTTTCATTCTGTTTTTTGGGGGGGGGGGGTAAATAAACTTAACGGCGGTGGGGTGTAAAAGGAGGGGAGACCAATTGATTTTACTGTCCGCAATGTACTTACAAGGAGCCACCGTTGCTCAGGCAGCAGCTCGCCGGCCTCTCACAGCTGGGTTCCGTGGTTTAAATCCCGGTCACTCCATGTGACATTCGTGCTGGACAAAAAGGAGGCGGGACAGGTTTTTCTCCGAATACTCCGGTTTTCCCTGTCATCATTCACTCCAGCAACACTGTCCAATATCAGTTCATTTCATTTGTCATTTATTAATCATTGCCCCAGAGAAGTGCGACAGGCTTCGGCAGCCGGAACAATTCCTATTGTCGCCGCTAGACGGGGGCTTTATTCATTCCATTCCTGACCCTGTCGAATGACTGGAAACAGGCTGTAGATTTTCGATGAACTTATTCTGATCATAAACCGATCATTTCTAACCTTTCCTGGGTTCATTTTCAAGAACCATCTTTTCCTTTGGAGAACGTTCTTAGATTACAGTAGATTCTGCTGGCATATGAATAAAAATTTAAACTAATTTCAAATAAACGATAGGAAAGAGATTGACCGTCCGTTCACCTCTATAATAAGGTCAATAATGCACGGAAGTATGTCATTCGTATCGCCAGAAATCCCGCACATTTGCCTACGCGCGACGATGGTGCTGGACACATTGTCAACAATGACAATGGCAGCGGGTGTAAGTTACCGCCAAGTAGCGGTCTTGCATCTTGCTGTGGGGTCCAGAACATCTATAATAATAATAATAATAATAATAATAATAATAATAATAATAATAATAATAATGTTGTGGACCGTCGTCAAATGTGCGGACCGCGCTGGAAACGGGTCCTGGACTGCTAATGACTAAGAATGCAGTCCGGCCGCGGGTTCAGTACCGCCAAGGCATCCAGGACGACACCACGCCGGATCTCCTGAACGATTTGATCCATATTTAAAATGCTTATAGGAAAAGATGGCAAAGATTTAGGGACCCAACTGACCGGGTAGAATATCTGGACCTAGCCCGGGAAGTACGAAACCGATTGCTGGAAAGAAAGATTGAAAAATGGGAGGAAACTTGCCGTAATCTATTAGAAAACGAGTCAGATCTCGAATTTTGGTGGATTCTCGCAGAAAACGAGTCAGATCGCGAATTTCGGCATTCAACAATAAGCATTCAATTACAAATTTCGGTATAACACCGTAGCGAAGCACGGGTATATTGCTAGTAGTAAAATAAAACTTTTAATGGGATATCGAATAGAATTTAATATGTTGAAAAGAAGAACAGTATAAAAAATTAGGAATTAAATAAGAGTACAGCTGATATTTTTTGTGGAGTCGTAGTAGTACGAACGTTTTTCTATAGCTCAAAGTATTTTCAGCCTCCGCAGGCACTTCGAGATATCAAAGTTCGACTGTACCGGTACTTGAAATAAGGAGATTAAGACTCAGTTGGGAACAAACTCGATTGATGAAGCTGTAGCCTATACATAAATCAGTGTTCGGTGGTGGAGTCATATCAATCGAATGTAGAAGGCCTGGTGCAGGTCTTCCGAGTGGACGCCCATGGGCATGATGGGCATCGGTGGGGATTGAGCCCTACCTAGGATGAAGTCAAATGTCCAATGTAAAGTACGGCACGTAACCGAATCACAGGAAAAGCAATCAAGGTTTTAGAACTGTTAATACCGAGCTCGATAGCTGCAGTCGCTTAAGTGCGGCTAGTATCCAGTATTAGGGAGATAGTAGGTTCGAACCCCACTATCGGCAGCCCTGAAGATGGTTTTCCGTGGTTTCCCATTTTCACACCAGGCGAATGCTGGGGCTGTACCTTAATTAAGGCCACGGCCGCTTCCTGTCCCATCGTTACCATCGTTGCCATCGTTGCAAGCAAGCAAGCACCGAGCTCACTAGCTGCAGACGCTTAAGCGCTTCCCAGTTTCATTGTCGCCATAAGATCTATCTGTGTGTGTGCGACGTAAAGCAACTAGTTAAAAAAAAAATGAAAATGTCTCGCGTATTGACCAAGATGTTATACAGTAGTAACATTCCTCTTAAATTTCCACAATCGTCCCAAGAAAAATAGAGAAGGTATCTCACTTCCAGACAAACGACATTATTACACTTCGAAAACCGCACAAATATAGTTAGTAGGACGTTAAAAAAACTTTTTTCCTACATTCTTACCGGTCCTTTGTCCGCAAAGGATTGTACAGTAACTCCAGACGTATGTGATAAGGTAGACACCACATAACATTCAGTCGTTCAATAATAATAATAATAATAATAATAATAATAATAATAATAATAATAATAATAATAATAATAATAATAATAATAATAATAATAATAATAATAATAATAATAATCACTTGCGCCGCACTAACATTTTTTGCGGTTTTCATCGGAGCCGTCGATGTGCAGAACTTTTGTTCCTCAGTAATTTGATTGTGCGCCTTTAAATCAACTGTCACAAGGGGGCGTATGCACCTTCAATTACCATCGGACTGAGCTGGGATCGAACCCACCAAGTTGTGCTCGGAAAACCAGGTATTGACTATCTGAGCCACTCAGGGGTCCGTTCAATTAAGTACAAATATCTGACGACCACGATATCCTTTTACTATGAGTCTACGAATAATCTACACATAATCGGTAGAACGTTGGATAGTGATGTCAGAGGTTATTCATACCTTCGTTGCTAAATAATAAACACGTGGCCATCATTATTTATTTCGCTAACGAAATCTATTTCTATGATGTAAATCGTAAGTTATTCCTTGAGTATCGAAGAGTTACTTCCGAACAGTAACCTGGCATTGTAACAGCACAGACACAGGAAGGCTACTTCCTCAAGAAGGCATGTATAGAGCTAACATAGACGGTTGGCGTGCTGTTCAGGTACTGACTCATTGTTTGACGTATAAGGCTAGCAGTGACCACTTGCCTTATGCTAACACTCGCGGTCAGACGCTAGAAGACAGTGTAAGGTGATGATTATTGTGGTTACGCTGTCCAATAATAATAATAATAATAATAATAATAATAATAATAATAATAATAATAATAATAATAATAATAATAATAATAACCAAATTCTATAGGGCAACAGCCCCGAAGGGCCATGGCCTAACAAGCGACTGCTGCTCAGCCCGAAGGCCTGCAGATGATGAGATGTCGTGTAATCAGTACGACAAATCCTCTCGGCCGTTATTCTTACCTTTTTAGACCGGAGCCGCCATCTAACCGTCAGATAGCTCCTCAACTGTAGTCATGTAGGCTGAGTGGACCTCGAACCAGCCCTCAGATCCTGATAAAAATCCCTGATCTGGCCGGGAATCGAACCCCGGATCTTCGGTTAAGAGGCAGGCAAGCTACACCTACACCGCGGAGCCGGCTATAATAATAATAATAATAATAATAATAATAATAATAATATGCCCACAAAGCGTTCGACCTCTTAAACTTTTTAAGTTGAGTACGGCATGGAGGACGACATTTTTGCAGGTTCGTGACGAAGACGATGTATGACAAGGAGCTATTGAAGGAATGGGGAAGTAATATTGTCCTAATTTCCTCCTTCAGTTATATTATTATTATTATTATTATTATTACTATTATTATTATTATTATTATTATTATTATTATTATTATTATTATTATTATTATTATCTCTGACTCGTTGGCTGAACGGTCAGCGTACTGGCCTTCGGTTCAGAGGGTCCCAAGTTCGATTTCCGGCCGGGTCGGGGATTTTAACCTTAATTGGTTAATTCCAATGGCACGGGGTTGTGTGTATGTGTTGTCTTCATCATCATTTTCATCCTCATCACGACGTGCAGGTCGCCTACAGGCGTCAAATAGAAATACCTGCACCTGGCGAGCCGAACCCGTCCTGGGTTATCCCGGCACTAAAAGCCATACGATATTTCATTTCATTATTATTATTATTATTATTATTATTATTATTATTATTATTATTATTATTATTATTATCGACAGCGTCATCATAATGTCATATCTCACTTGCCGAATAAAGGTTACTTTAAATTGACACAACCTGTAAGATTTTATATTATACTAGCAATATACCCGTGCTTCGCTACGGTGTTATACCGAAATTTGTAATTGAATGCTTATTGTTGAATGCCGAAATTCGCGATCTGACTCGTTTTCTGCGAGAATCCACCAAAATTCGAGATCTGACTCGTTTTCTAATAGATTACGGCAAGTTTCCTCCCATTTTTCAATCTTTCTTTCCAGCAATCGGTTTCGTACTTCCCGGGCTAGGTCCAGATATTCTACCCGGTCAGTTGGGTCCCTAAATCTTTGCCATCTTTTCCTATAAGCATTTTAAATATGGATCAAATCGTTCAGGAGATCCGGCGTGGTGTCGTCCTGGATGCCTTGGCGGTACTGAACCCGCGGCCGGACTGCATTCTTAGTCATTAGCAGTCCAGGACCCGTTTCCAGCGCGGTCCGCACATTTGACGACGGTCCACAACATTATTATTATTATTATTATTATTATTATTATTATTATTATTATTATTATAGATGTTCTGGACCCCACAGCAAGATGCAAGACCGCTACTGGGCGGTAACTTACACCCGCTGCCATTGTCATTGTTGACAATGTGTCCAGCACCATCGTCGCGCGTAGGCAAATGTGCGGGATTTCTGGCGATACGAATGACATACTTCCGTGCATTATTGACCTTATTATAGAGGTGAACGGACGGTCAATCTCTTTCCTATCGTTTATTTGAAATTAGTTTAAATTTTTATTCATATGCCAGCAGAATCTACTGTAATCTAAGAACGTTCTCCAAAGGAAAAGATGGTTCTTGAAAATGAACCCAGGAAAGGTTAGAAATGATCGGTTTATGATCAGAATAAGTTCATCGAAAATCTACAGCCTGTTTCCAGTCATTCGACAGGGTCAGGAATGGAATGAATAAAGCCCCCGTCTAGCGGCGACAATAGGAATTGTTCCGGCTGCCGAAGCCTGTCGCACTTCTCTGGGGCAATGATTAATAAATGACAAATGAAATGAACTGATATTGGACAGTGTTGCTGGAGTGAATGATGACAGGGAAAACCGGAGTATTCGGAGAAAAACCTGTCCCGCCTCCTTTTTGTCCAGCACGAATGTCACATGGAGTGACCGGGATTTAAACCACGGAACCCAGCTGTGAGAGGCCGGCGAGCTGCTGCCTGAGCAACGGAGGCTCCTTGTAAGTACATTGCGGACAGTAAAATCAATTGGTCTCCCCTCCTTTTACACCCCACCGCGTTAAGTTTATTTACCCCCCCCCCCAAAAAAAAGAATGAAAAGATGGCGTGCTTCTTTATGTTTAAAGGAGATTCCAAACACCAATGTGGTCACGTCTATTACCTTCAGTTTTGAGATATAAGTATACCCATAAAAATAATTCACTTTTTTCACTTCCTTTCAAACTCCTCCCCCTCCCCCCTAAGTGAATTTTCCGGCAAAAAATACTTGTTTCTTTGATAGTAAAGGGTTTTCTAAATACCAAATATCACGACTCTAACTTCTTCAGTTTTAGATTTATGTGTCCTCACGAAAGGAATTCAATTCCTCTTCACTCCCCCCCCCCCCACACCCCAAGATGGTTTCCCCCCCAAAACGCGTTTTCCTTTGTTTTAAAAGGAGATCCAAATACCAATTTTCACGTCTGTAACAATTTTAGTTTTTATTAGCTTATGTATTCTCATACAAATAAGTCAATTAATTTTTCTATTCTTTAACCCCCCCCCCCCCCTTCATTTGATTTTCCGAGAATACGTGTTTCTTTACTTTTAAAGCAGATTCCAAATATCACATTTCACGTCTGTAACATCTTCATTTTTGAGATATCAGTAGCCTAATTAAAAGAATACAACACCATTTTCAGTCATTATTAACTACCCCCTCCACCCAAGTGGCATTTCCGAAAACAAAAAATACATGTTTCTTTATTTTTAAAGGAGATTCTAAGTACAAATTATTACATCTATAAACTTTAGAAGTTTTGATATATAGATATACTCATTTTAAAAATTCACCCCCTATTAATTGGATATTCCAAAAACCAAAAAATACGTGTTTCTTTATTTTTAAAGGAGATCTCAAACGCCAATTTTCAGGTCTGTAATATCTTCATGTTCTGAAATATAAGTAGCCTCATTTAAGGCATTCAACCCCTTTTTCACCCTTTTCCACCCTTCCTATTGGGATTTTCCGAAAACAAAATAATACGTGTTTCCTTATTTTTAAAGGATATGCTAAAGACCAATTTTTAGATCTATAAACTTTAAAAGTTTTGAGATATAGATACACTCATTTTAAAAATTCACCCCCCTTTTCACCCCCATTAATTGGATTTTCCGAAAACAAAAAGATACACGATTCTTTATTTTTAAAGGAGCTCCCAGACACCAACTTTTAGGTCTGTAATATCTTCATTTTCTGAGATATAAGTATCCTCATTAAATTCACTCAAACAATTTTGCACCCCTTTTCACCCTGCCTATTGCGATTTTCGGAAAACAAAAAATACGTGTTTCTTTATTTTCAATGAAGATTCTAAATACCAATTTTTACATCTGTAAACTTTCAAAGTTTTGAGATATAGATACACTAATTTTAAAATTCACCCCCCATTTCACCCTCCCATTAATTGGATTTTCCAAAAATAAAAAAATACGTGTTTCTTTATTTTTAAAAGAGATCAAAAGTACCAATTTTCAGGTCTGTAATATGTTCAGTTTCTGAGATATAAGTACCGGTATCCTCATTAAAGGCATTCAACCAATATTTCACCCTTTTTCACCCCTCCCATTGGAATTTTCCGAAAACAAAAAAATACGTGTTTCCTTATTTTTAAAGGAGATTCTAAATACCAATTTTTACATCTGTAAACCTTTAAAGTGTTGAGATATAGATACACTCATTTTAAAATTTCACCCCCTTTTTCACCCCCTTAGAGACGGAATATCCAAAAATCCTCTCTTAGCGAGCACCTACATCTTATTATGAATGTATCCTCAAAATTTCATTTCTTTATGTCAAGTAGTTTTGGCTCGGCGATGATGAATCAGTCAGTCAGTCAGGACAGGTTACTTTATATATATATAGACTAACCGGGCGAGTTGGCCGTGCGCGTAGAGGCGCGCGGCTGTGAGCTTGCATCCGGGAGATAGTAGGTTCGAATCCCACTATCGGCAGCCCTGAAAATGGTTTTCCGTGGTTTCCCATTTTCACACCAGGCAAATGCTGGGGCTGTACCTTAATTAAGGCCACGGCCGCTTCCTTCCGACTCCTAGGCCTTTCCCATCCCATCGTCGCCATAAGACCTATCTGTGTCGGTGCGACGTAAAGCCCCTAGCAAAAAAAAAAAAAAAGCAATATACCCGTGCTTCGCTACGGTGTTATACCGAAATTTGTAATTGAATGCTTATTGTTGAATGCCGAAATTCGCGATCTGACTCGTTTTCTGCGAGAATCCACCAAAATTCGAGATCTGACTCGTTTTCTAATAGATTACGGCAAGTTTCCTCCCATTTTTCAATCTTTCTTTCCAGCAATCGGTTTCGTACTTCCCGGGCTAGGTCCAGATATTCTACCCGGTCAGTTGGGTCCCTAAATCTTTGCCATCTTTTCCTATAAGCATTTTAAATATGGATCAAATCGTTCAGGAGATCCGGCGTGGTGTCGTCCTGGATGCCTTGGCGGTACTGAACCCGCGGCCGGACTGCATTCTTAGTCATTAGCAGTCCAGGACCCGTTTCCAGCGCGGTCCGCACATTTGACGACGGTCCACAACATTATTATTATTATTATTATTATTATTATTATTATTATTATTATTATTATTATTATTATTATTATTATTATTATTATTATTATAGATGTTCTGGACCCCACAGCAAGATGCAAGACCGCTACTTGGCGGTAACTTACACCCGCTGCCATTGTCATTGTTGACAATGTGTCCAGCACCATCGTCGCGCGTAGGCAAATGTGCGGGATTTCTGGCGATACGAATGACATACTTCCGTGCATTATTGACCTTATTATAGAGGTGAACGGACGGTCAATCTCTTTCCTATCGTTTATTTGAAATTAGTTTAAATTTTTATTTATATGCCAGCAGAATCTACTGTAATCTAAGAACGTTCTCCAAAGGAAAAGATGGTTCTTGAAAATGAACCCAGGAAAGGTTAGAAATGATCGGTTTATGATCAGAATAAGTTCATCGAAAATCTACAGCCTGTTTCCAGTCATTCGACAGGGTCAGGAATGGAATGAATAAAGCCCCCGTCTAGCGGCGACAATAGGAATTGTTCCGGCTGCCGAAGCCTGTCGCACTTCTCTGGGGCAATGATTAATAAATGACAAATGAAATGAACTGATATTGGACAGTGTTGCTGGAGTGAATGATGACAGGGAAAACCGGAGTATTCGGAGAAAAACCTGTCCCGCCTCCTTTTTGTCCAGCACGAATGTCACATGGAGTGACCGGGATTTAAACCACGGAACCCAGCTGTGAGAGGCCGGCGCGCTGCTGCCTGAGCAACGGAGGCTCCTTGTAAGTACATTGCGAACAGTAAAATCAATTGGTCTCCCCTCCTTTTACACCCCACCGCCGTTAAGTTTATTTACCCCCCCCCCCCAAAAAAAGAATGAAAAGATGGCGTGCTTCTTTATGTTTAAAGGAGATTCCAAACACCAATGTGGTCACGTCTATTACCTTCAGTTTTGAGATATAAGTATACCCATAAAAATAATTCACTTTTTTCACTTCCTTTCAAACTCCTCCCCCTCCCCCCTAAGTGAATTTTCCGGCAAAAAATACTTGTTTCTTTAATAGTAAAGGGTTTTCTAAATACCAAATATCACGACTCTAACTTCTTCAGTTTTAGATTTATGTGTCCTCACGAAAGGAATTCAATTCCTCTTCACTCCCCCCCCCCCCCCACACACCCCAAGATGGTTTCCCCCCAAAAACGCGTTTTCCTTTGTTTTAAAAGGAGATCCAAATACCAATTTTCACGTCTGTAACAATTTTAGTTTTTATTAGCTTATGTATTCTCATACAAATAAGTCAATTAATTTTTCTATTCTTTAACCCCCCCCCCTCATTTGATTTTCCGAGAATACGTGTTTCTTTACTTTTAAAGCAGATTCCAAATATCACATTTCACGTCTGTAACATCTTCATTTTTGAGATATCAGTAGCCTAATTAAAAGAATTCAACACCATTTTCAGTCATTATTAACTACCCCCTCCACCCAAGTGGCATTTCCGAAAACAAAAAATACATGTTTCTTTATTTTTAAAGGAGATTCTAAGTACAAATTATTACATCTATAAACTTTAGAAGTTTTGATATATAGATATACTCATTTTAAAAATTCACCCCCTATTAATTGGATATTCCAAAAACCAAAAAATACGTGTTTCTTTATTTTTAAAGGAGATCTCAAACGCCAATTTTCAGGTCTGTAATATCTTCATGTTCTGAAATATAAGTAGCCTCATTTAAGGCATTCAACCCCTTTTTCACCCTTTTCCACCCTTCCTATTGGGATTTTCCGAAAACAAAATAATACGTGTTTCCTTATTTTTAAAGGATATGCTAAAGACCAATTTTTAGATCTATAAACTTTAACAGTTTTGAGATATAGATACACTCATTTTAAAAATTCACCCCCCTTTTCACCCCCATTAATTGGATTTTCCGAAAACAAAAAGATACACGTTTCTTTATTTTTAAAGGAGCTCCCAGACACCAATTTTTAGGTCTGTAATATCTTCATTTTCTGAGATATAAGTATCCTCATTAAATTCACTCAAACAATTTTGCACCCCTTTTCACCCTGCCTATTGCGATTTTCGGAAAACAAAAAAATACGTGTTTCTTTATTTTCAATGAAGATTCTAAATACCAATTTTTACATCTGTAAACTTTCAAAGTTTTGAGATATAGATACACTAATTTTAAAATTCACCCCCCATTTCACCCTCCCATTAATTGGATTTTCCAAAAATAAAAAAATACGTGTTTCTTTATTTTTAAAAGAGATCAAAAGTACCAATTTTCAGGTCTGTAATATGTTCAGTTTCTGAGATATAAGTACCGGTATCCTCATTAAAGGCATTCAACCAATATTTCACCCTTTTTCACCCCTCCCATTGGAATTTTCCGAAAACAAAAAAATACGTGTTTCCTTATTTTTAAAGGAGATTCTAAATACCAATTTTTACATCTGTAAACCTTTAAAGTGTTGAGATATAGATACACTCATTTTAAAATTTCACCCCCTTTTTCACCCCCTTAGAGACGGAATATCCAAAAATCCTCTCTTAGCGAGCACCTACATCTTATTATGAATGTATCCTCAAAATTTCATTTCTTTATGTCAAGTAGTTTTGGCTCGGCGATGATGAATCAGTCAGTTAGTCAGGACAAGTTACTTTATATATATACTAGCAAGATACCCGTGCTTCGCTACGGTATTATACTGAAATTTATAATTGAATGCTTATTGTTTTAGATATATAATCCGCCGAAATTCGCGATCTGACTCGTTTTCGGCGAGAATCCACCAAAATTCCCGATCTGACTCGTTTTCTATGAGATTACGGCATGTTTCCTCCCATTTTTCAATCTTCCTTTCCAGCAATCGATTTCGTACTTCCCGGGCTAGGCTCAGGTATTCCTCCCGGTCAGTTGGGTCCCTAAATCTTTGCCATATTTTCCTATAATCATTTTTAATATGGATAAAATCCTTCAGGAGAACCGGCGTGGTGTCATATTGGTGCCTTGGCGGCACTAAACCCGCGGCCGGACTGCATTCTTAGTCATTACCAGTCCAGGAGCCGTTTCCAGCGCAGTCCGCACGACTGACGACAGTCCGGAACATTATTATTATTATTAATATTTATATTATTATTGTTTCTATTATGTGTTGCTGTAATGGCTGATGACAGGGAAAACCGGAGTATCCGGAGAAAAACCTGTCCCGCCTCCGTTTTGTCCAGCACGAATGACACATGTAGTGACCGGGATTTGAACCACGGAACCCAGCTGTGAGAGGCCGGCGCGCTGCCGCCTGAGCAACGGAGGATCCTTATAAGTACATTAAGAACAGTAAAATCAATTGGTCTCACCTCCTTCTACACCCCACCGCCGTTAAGTATATTTACCGCCTCCCCCCAAAAAAAAAATTAAAAGAAGGCTTGTTTCTTTATGTTTAAGGGAGATTCCAAACACCAATTTTCACGTCTATTACCTTCAGTTTTGAGATATAAGTATCCCCATAAAGGAAATTTACTTTTTTCACTTCATTTCACACTACCCCCCCCCCCCCACTAAGTTAACCTTCCCCGCAAAAAATACTTGTTTCTTTAATAGTAAAGGATCTTCTAAATACCAATTATCACGACTCTAACTTCTTCAGTTTTTGATTTATGTGTCCTCATGAAAGGAATTCAACTCCTTTACACTCCCGCCCTCCAAGATGGTTTCCCGCCCAAAACGCGTTTTTCTTTGTTTTTAAAGGAGATCCAAATACGAATTTTCACGTCTGTAACAACCTTAGTTTTTATTAGATGTATGTATTTTCATACAATTAAGCCAATTAATTTTAATTTTTCAATTCTTTCACCCCCACCCCCCGCTTCATTGGATTTTAAGAGAATACGTGTTTCTTTACTTTTAAAGCAGATTGAAAATATCAAATTTCACGTCTGTAACATCTTCATTTTTGATATATCAGTAGCCTAATTAAAAGAATTCAACACCATTTTCAGTCACTTTTACGCCCCCCCTCCACCCAAGTGATATTTCCGAAAACTAAAAATACACGTCTCTTATGTTTAATAGAGATAAAAAATACCATTTTTCACTTCTGTAACATGTTAGGTTTTTTAGATATACTGTAAAAATTCTCATTTTAAAATTTCACCCCTTTGGAGTTCCCCTTAAGTGGAGTTTCCAAAAACAAATCGCCTATGTTTCTTTACATTTACAGGAGATTCCAAACACCCACTTTTTACGTCTGTAACATTTTACGTTTCCAAGATATTCTGTAGATATAGTCTTTCAAAAAATTCACCCCAATTTGTCACTCCTGTTTAACCGCCATTAATTGGATTTTCCAAAAACTAAAAAATACGCGTTTCTTTATTTTTAAAGGAGATCCCATATACAAATTTTCAGTTCTGTAATATCTTTCGTTTCTGACATATATGTATCCTCATTAAAGGCATTTAACCCATTTTTCACTCTTTTACACCCCTCCTATTGGGATTTACAGGAAACAAAAATACGTGTTCCTTTATTTTTAGAGGAGATTCTAACTACCAATTTTTACATCTGTAAATTTTAAAGTTTTAAGATGTAGACACACTCATTTTAAAAAATTCACCCCCTTTTCACCCCCCCAATATTTGGATTTTCCAAAAACAAAAATATACGTGTTTCTTTACTTTTAAAGTAGATCCCAAATACCAATTTTCACGTCTGTAATATCTTCAGGTTCTGAAATATAAGTAGCCTCATTAAAGGCATTCAACCCATTATTCACCCTTTTACACACTTCCTATTGGGATTTTCCGAAAACAAAAGAATACGTGTTTCTTTATTTTTAAAGGAGATTCTAAATACCAATTTTTACATCTATAAACTTTAAAAGTTTTGAGTTATAGATACACAAATTTTAAAAAATCACCCCCTTTTCACCCCCCCCCCCCCCATTAATTGGATTTTCCAAAAACAAAAAAATACGTGTTTCTTTTTTAAAGGAGATCCCAAACACCAATTTTCAGGTCTGTAATATCTTCAGGCTCTGAAATATAAGTAGACTCATGAAAGGCATTCGAAACCTCCTTCAACCTTTTCCACCCTTCCTATTAGGATTTTCCGAATACAAAATATACGTGTTTCTTTATTTTTAAAGGAGATTCTAAATACCAATTTTCACATCTATAACCTTTAAAAGTTTTGAGATATAGATACACTCATTTTAAAATATTACCCCCTTTTCACCCCCTCCCTTAATTGGATTTTCCAGATACAAAAAGACACGTGTTTCTTTATTTTTAAAGGAGATCCCAAACACCGATTTTCAGGTCTGTAATATCTTCAGTTTCTGAGATATAAGTAGCCTCATTAAAGGCATTCAACCCTTTTTCCGCCCCTTTTCACTCCTCTATTGCGATTTTCCGAAAACAAAAATATACGTGTTTCTTTATTTTTAATGAAGATTCTAAATACCAGTTTTTACATCTGCAAACTTTAAAAGTTTGGAGATATAGATTCACTCATTTAAAAAATTTACCCCCTTTTCACCCTCCCATTAATTGAGTTTTCCAAAAACAAAAAAATACGTGTTTCTTTATTTTTAAAAGAGATCAAATGTACCAATTTTCAGGTCTGTAATATCTTCAGTTTCCGAGATATAAGTACCGGTATCCTGATTGAAGGCATTCAACCCATTTTTCCCCATTTTCACCCTTTTTCACCCCTCCTATTGGGGTTTTCAGAAAACAAAAAAATACGTGTATCCTTATTTTAAAAGAAGATTCTAAATACCAATTTTTACATCTGTAAACTTTTAAAGTTTTGAGATATGGATACACTCTTTTTAAAATTTCACCCCCCTTTTCACCCCCTTAGCGAAGGAATATCCAAAAATCCTCTCTTAGCGAGCACCTACGTCTTAATATGAATATATCCCCAAAATTTCGTTTCTTTATGTCCAGTAGTTTTGGCTCGGTGATGATGAATCAGTCAGTCAGTCAGTCAGTCAGTCAGGACAAGTTATTTTATATATATAGATATAGATAGATTTTCGTTTCTCCACCTCAATCAACACTGTGTTCGGAATAAAAACGGGAAAACCACAATATTTAGGTCAGCGAGTCAAAAGTAAAGTGGAGACCGTACTAGAACCTCATTCCTGTACCTCTTCTGGCCTTTGTCCCTATTACCGGGGATCGGTATTAATGTGGGTTCCCTGTTGTATGACCGGATGCTCCTTCTGACGTCAGCCTTATGTACATGTCTCTGTGGTAATTGGTAGTGTGAAATGTTGTGCAGTCACTCTCATTAATATTGCGCCAGGGCAGCTTTTCGTAATAACGTTTTTTATCATACACTGCAAAGAGGAATAGGGTAGGATGATCAGTACTCCATTTTGTTGACAGATTGCCAAAAGGAAAGCTCGTGAATGTTGTGCCACTTCACTTGTAAATGTGGAGGTATGGTATTTGCGAATTAGTTTGCTATAGCTAACTCACTCCGGTGGTATTTGAAGGTGCTCAAATACGCCAGATTCGTGTCGGTAGATTTACCGGCACGTAAAAGAACTCCTGCGGGACTAAATTTTGGCACCTCGGCGTCTCCGAAAATCGTCCAAGTAGTTAGTGGACGTAAAGCCAATAACATTAGTATTACTATAGCTGAGCAGGAGAGGCATTTCCTGTTTGGTAAGATTCTGACTACGAATGTCCACTGATAGAGATGCGTAATTTTTGGCAGAAGAGGAGAGTCGAGGATTCAGATGTGCTTAAGGAGACATTTATCCGAGATTAGCTGTCTTCGGATATGAAGCGACATTTCTGCAGTTTACTAGCAAGAGAATGAAACAACCAGTGTACAGCATGACACTTGGAAATTCTGTATTTTTAGTGAAATTCTTTGGTCTAATTTATGATTGTCGTATATCTTGGGCAGCTCATTTAACATGTCTGATTACTAAACCGGACCAATCAGTCAATATACTTCATCTCCTAACACAAACATGGTGGGGCGCTTATCCCTCCACTCTATTTACTCCAATACTAACAAAAGTAGATTTGGCAGCATATTCTGCCATTCTGGTAACAAGATGTAGATTCAAAAACTGGATATCGTCGCTGCCGGGACAAAACCTCCTATGTGAAATATTTTAGCTTAGAACTTTGGCCGGTAAGTTTCTGTCATCTAAGGTGCAATACTGTGTGAATATTGTCAAGGTATTCTCGCTCTTCATAATGTATGTGCTGCGGGTCAGTACATCTCCAAAAATATTATCACATAGGAGGTTTTGTCCCGGCAACGACGATATACTACCGTAAGTTACCGATGTATAAGACTGTTTGGGATGTTGAAATCCACCCCCCACTTACGTTCTTCTGTTAGAAACTGCTGTAGATTTGCTTTCCGAAAGGTCCAGTCCATATTCCTGAAGTCATGGCCACCCGGAAGTGAAGTTTTGTGTCTCCTATTATATATCTGGAAGCATAAATGCATATGTCATCTGCGTATTGAAAAAACGGATGTCTGTGTTAGGTTATTTGTTTTAAGTCTCGAGCGTCCGAGAACTGATCTCTGAGGAAGAACTTGGACGGAGCTGTTTGAGAGCCTGGATGACCTGAGGCAGACAAGTCTCACTGTACCACTTCACAGTAACTGTCCTTTTTGTTTCTAGCACAACCAGAGTCAGGATGCCCCGTTTAGTGAAGAATACTGCAATCATCCTTTTCTTCACTGACCTTCACTTTCGCACAGTCACAGGAGTACCCTCATCTTCAAACAGCGACACCTTGTTCTGGGATTTTGTTGGTACATCGTAATAATAAAGCCAAGTTTCGTCACCTGTTACGATGCTATTGACGTTACGCGAAGTCCCGTTTTCAAACTGTTTTAGCATTTTTCGGCACCATTTCACTCGATGTGCCCTTTGTTCCTCTGAAACTGAATGGGGCACCCAAAGGGAACAAACCTTTCTAACACGGAGATGGTCGTGTAGAACTGAATGAATAGCTGGTGCAGGAATGTGGAGGGTCTCTTCTACCTGTCGATATGTCAACCGCCTTTCTTGCTACAACATTTTCCTCACAGCTTCAATGTTTTCCTCAGTCACTGATTCAGACGGTCGCCCATAACGAGGATCGTCTTCAACCCCAAAATTTACCCTCTGGTTCTCTTTGTACCAGCGGAAAATTGTTGTCCGATGTGGACAGTCTTTCCCCAGCACAGGAGTCATTTCCTTCTGGCACTGGTCAACAGTTAATCCACGAGCAAAATTGTAGCGGATAATTGCGCGATATTCACCTTTAGACCACACTGACATCTTAACTTACTTCCAACCCCACTGCTTGGTAACAACTGGCGTGAAGGTCGCGCCTTGCTGTCTTCTAGACCGGTTTTCACCCCTCTTTCTATCCCTCACCATAACAGGGGTGTCCAGCCAACCGTTTTTGCGTATTGCAAAACTTTCCTAGTGTCCTTTGTACACCCAGCCCCCGGGTTAGAGGAATTAACCAATGAAAGTTAAAATTCCCGACCCGATCGGGAATCGAACCTAGTGCCCCAAGGACCAAAGGCCTACATGCCAGCCATTTAGCTATGCATCCCAGAGGAACGCCCTGTTCAGTTCAAATGCTGCTGATTATCCAAAGGACTAACTACAGTATGGGAGATGTTTTAATACATAATAACATATATCATCTGTACCAGGAGCATTCGTTGTATTTTATTTTTATTTTTTGCTATGTGAAGTTAGTTGAGAGTGAATGGAGAACAAAGAAAGATATGTTTAGTGGTTTGGTAGAACATCCTGTCGTAGAGGGTGCAATTCTGTCGACAAAATATTTTACCCAAGAGGTGTTCGTCGAGGGTTGTCGAGTAATTAGGCTTTATTATGGAAAACTTTTACTTTCTACTATACTTTAGTCATGTTTGAGTTTTATTTAAGAATTCATAGAACTTCATCTTCATTTGTTTCATTCTTGACCTGAGGTGAGACCAGCGCCGGCTCAAGTCAGAGTTAAATCTGGGAAAGAGAGCTTTCCGGCACCCCCACCAGAAAAACGTAAAAACAGGAAATGAAACAACTAGAGTTCTACGCTTTATAAGATAGGATAGCCGTGTATGAATGTAGTGAAATGTTACTTTTATGGAATATGATGTGCAGTTTATTTACATTATTGCAATAATATTGATCTACCCTGTTAGTGATTGCTGACATTCAATTTCATCTTACTGTAATATATTGAGCCCGTACCAGTGGCGTAGCCTGGGATCAAGACGTGGGCTACCAGTAGACTTAGGTTACCCCCTTTTCGATGGCTGGTTTAGTGAACGTCAGGCCTTCAGCGTTTTGAGCTGCAGCCAATAGCCAACGGAGAAGCCTGTTGTGTTGTGAAGACTGCTTCACAAGCTACTGCCCTGGCCTCTGCTACTGCCAATGCTCAACCCCTGATCAATGGGGATGGTAGCCTAAGGTTTAGCAAATTAAAGTCAGGTTTTGTGGCTAAATGGATAGAATGCTTGCCTTTGGTCCGATGGCCCCTGTTCAATTTTCAGAATCAATCCCCTCATACTGTTAATTCCCCTGGCATGGGGACTGGATGTTCATGACGTATTCGCCATTCATTTTATCCTCATTAGGACACCACCAAGCCTATACAGATGTCATACACCATTATTATTATTATTATTATTATTATTATTATTATTATTAAATGCAAATGCTGAATTTTACAGCGGTCGTACCCATCGTTCACTGGTTTATTAGCTTCCTCGGGAGATCAGTGGTGGTGTCCGACTCACGATTACGGGTTCGATTCCAACCAACAAAAGAGAACCTGAAAAATGGCATTCCATTTTAGCAGATCTACTTATAAAAAGGAAACTATATTACTCCTATAATAGCAGCCCTGCAGCGTCTTCCTACAAGGGTGTAGAAGTAAACGGAAGTGAAATACTAGCACTCTGTTATCTATATGATTAAGACAGAAGTATGAGGTAAGGAAGTATATACGATGAGTAACGCATGGTTGATAGTTAGCAGTGGCGATCTGACGGAACGAAGCGTAGCACACCTATTCCCCCCGGTCATCGCTCCTATCGGGCGTTCAGCGGCAAGCAGCGTTGGGCGAGTCGAGGGGAGAGGGACGAGAGTCTGGCCTGCAATGTCAGCCTCCGAAGCCTTGTTGTCAGAAATACGTGCGACGTTTTTTCTCACTGCTTTCAAGTTTTGTAAATGGAACAATGTGTCAGATGCTTACATTATAATGGGCTTTACACTTCCATCGTTCTCAATTGAGTTTTGGGCTTCACCGATAGCCTTGGTAGCCATCAATGTACGCCACTGGCCCGTACTGGCCTTAATCAATAGTATGAATGTTATTGAATAATATGAGAGCTGGAAGGAGGCATAGTGCTAAGGAAATTATACTGAACAAGTTCATATAACGTGTAAGACAAGACAAACCGATAACCTAGGATAACAAATACGTCACTCTGCTGTGAGGGCGGGCGAGTAGGAGTTCAATCATTACCTCGGTCTGTGGTTGGTGAGAATAGCGACAGCCGCAGTGGTGCCCCACGAGCTCAGCAACAGAACTACAGAGATGGCAGCAGCCGTCCGGAAGTGACTGGAACACGAACAAATGCTCATTACTACGGAGCAACTCTTTTACACATTATGGAGTAAGATACCTAAATTTGATGGACTTACCTGACTGCCAGAATGAGGAGAATGATACCTACGGTGTAGAACTGGGTGTCGTTAGCCAGGTACCAGGACCACGTCATGCACTGAAACACGTTCAAACTCATTAATACTTTCTGTTTAGCCATATCTGTGTTATTCTATTTCTTCGGCGTTTGAAGAGACCAGTTTATGGAATCTTCACTCTGGTTGCTGACTTGGACACGCTAAATATGTAAAACCTGTCAGGAAGCATTAGCTCATAAGAAGAAGCTACGGAAATTTAGGGAAATTTCAGAGTTCCTATGTAGTGGAGTTCTTTCAGTCACCTGGAGAAAACAGCTGGAAATACAAGACAACCAACTCATCTTATATGTCTTGCAGGTGGAATGTTATTGAGATGGCCTGAGCTGAATAGACTTGATTATGTTAAAGAAAAGTGATATTTCACTCCTAAGGTCATTTTACCCCAAACCTGAAAATTAGCTGTGAATGATGGGTTCCTGAACCCGTTTAAAGCAATTTTATGTTGTAAACAAATGCACATTGCGGCCATTTTTATTGCTTTGTTCATATTTTTCTAATTTTAGTGATACAAGGTCACTTTTTGGTTATATTTTCAGCGTCTTTTGTTTAAATTGAGGGGCCGTTTTAATAAGGTACACAGGATTTTGAAATACTATAGTACATGCATTTTTCTTTTTCCAGAAAGAGATAGGTAGCAGGTTTAGGAGACATGATACTGAGAAGGAGATGCTGTACGAACGTACGCCGACAGGTACCAAAACGTAATATAATACTTCATTTTTAATTTTTGTTTAAGGAAAACAGAATGAGATCTCCGCCTCAGGGTTATGATAGTGATCCCCCTGTGGGTGGGGGCGGTAGAATAACATCCACGGTAACCTCTGCCTGTCGTAAGAGCCGACTAAAAGGTGCCCCAGGGACTCTGAACTTTGGAGCGTGGGATGGCGACCACGGGTCCTTAGCTGAGTCCTGGCATTGCTTCCCCTTACTTGTGCCAGGCTCCTCACTTTTATCTATCCTATCCGACCTCTCTTGGTCAACTCTTGTTCTTTTCCGACCCCGATGCTATTAGGTTTGCGAGGGCTAAGGAGTCTTTCATTTTTACGCCCTTAGTGGCCCTTGTCTTCCTTTGGCCGATATCTTCATTTTTCGAAGTGTCGGACCCCTTCCATATTTTCCCTCTGATTAGTGTTATATAGAGGATGGTTGCCTAGTTGTACTTCCTCTTAAAACAATAATCACCACCACCACCACCATTATGATACTGAATGAATGTATAGACGCAGAGATGGCGAACCTATGACACGCGTGTCACTAGGCGACACGCGAACACGACTTCTGTGGCACGTCGGAGAAAATACTAACATATTTTAATGCTTTTAACATGTAACAAATAGGTCGAACATTACGCTTTAATAAATAAGTATGCCACAATTAATTCTATGGCCATATTTTTTTATACATTTTCCTAGGTTAAAGCAAAAATACACCTTATTCTTAAAATTTGCCTGTTTTTGAAATGTACTTTTCAGTGATGTTTGGCAAAATAAATCATGAAACATCCACTCGAATAGGCTTGTATGCAATGTAATCCAATACCTAAACGAAGTCAAATGAGGGGTTTCATGATGATTTTAAAGGAAAATAACCGGTGGCACACTAGACAGTAAAAAGTAGATAAACAAGACCTTAACTGACACGATAGTCGGAAAAGGTTTGCCATCCCTGCCGTATAAAGTTTTAATTTACCTACTCTAGTTTTGCCAGCTGCATGATTCAATGTGTCTGCTGTGTTATCAATAATCACTTTTTGACTGAACTACAGAGATAGCAGCGGCCGTCCGGAAGTGACTGGAATAGTGCTAAGGAAGTTATACTATAACGTGTAAGACAAGACAAACCGATAACATATTTAATGATGTGGCTTGGTTTGCAGCTTCACTTTACTGTCGAGAAACTGTTTTATTGAAAGGTTCATATTCACAACAGGCTATCTAATGAAAGACGTAACCATTGTGCGGTGCATGTTGTGAAGGGTGAACCAGGTTCTCGAGCACCACGAATATATGGCGAGTTTCCTTCCTAGCATTCTGGACATTCAGCCTTCCTTCTACGCTACTCATCCCTAAAATATTTAAGTCACATTTGAACTTTTTTAGGTCATATCTAGCTAGTTTTTAGGGCATATTTGCTTGCATATTTTGTACTTCTTTAGGTCATCAACTTCCGAACCCTAATCATGAAGAACAGAAAGTCTTAACGTATTAAACGAGTCAAACTTACTCTCTCACTCTCGGGATAGAAGGTATTGATGTACAGCAAGTTACGCCACCAGTACTTCTCGCACGTTAGTTCGTCCTTGTCGTATACTTCAGTAACAGCGTGATCTCGGTGGTATGTCATGGAGAGCATCACAGCAGCCAGCACGTACATATACGGGGGAGTCAACCTGATGGAACAACAAAAAAAAAAAAAAAAAAAAAAGCTTGTCATTAACACCAAATCTAATAATCTAAAATAGGGATACAGAGCATAGAAGAGAACAGAATAGCAAATGAGACATATTTAATGATGTGGCTTGGTTTGCAGATTCACTTTACTGTGGAGAAGCTGTTGTATTGAAAGGTTCGTGTTCGCAACAGGCTATCTAATGACAGACGCAAACATTGTGCACTGCATGTTGTGGAGGGTGAACCAGGTTCTCGACCACCACGAATATATGGCGAGTTTCCTTCCTAGCATTCTGGACATTCCTTCTACGCAGTGAGTTGGCTACGCGGTTTGGGTCACGTACTGTGAGCTTTCAGTCGGGAGATGGTGGGTTCGAAGGCAACGGCAGGCAGCCTTGAAAATAATCTTCGTGGATACAAATTTTCACACCCCTTTAGTGGGGCCAGTATCCAGTATTCTGGAGATAGTGAGTTCGAACCCCACTGTCGGCAGCCCTGAAGATGGTTTTCCCGTGATTTCCCATTTTTACACCAGGCAAATGCTGGGGCTATACCTATTTAAGGCCACGGCTTCCTTGCCATTCTTAGGCCTTTCCTGTCCCATCGTCGCCATAAGACCTATCTGTGTCGGTGCGACGTAATCCAAATATCAAAAGAAAGATCTTCCTGTTACGTTCAGAACGATGGTGCAATCGGATTGGCGGAGAAAATGTTCCTTTTTGAGAAAAAGAGGATACTTCTTTACTTCCGGGCGCGCATTCAAAAGGACGACCTTGCCATATTTGCTATGCCAGAGAGCGAGCCGTCGCCTGTTGCTGTGCGTCAGGGGAGGGACAGGAAGGGAGGGAAAGTGAGAAGTAGGAGACAGAAGTAATGTTCAGTGCGAATGCACAAGTTTCTATTGTTCGTTTCGCATAGTCCCTTCCCAGCCCCAGTAGAATAGAATAGAATATCTCTTTATTGCCCACCCTAGTATACAACATAGGCTTACAGGCAATAAAGACAACAAAACACACAGAAACAAAAAACAAACTTTGAACAAACAATATCTAATCTATGTTTCTTAAAACTACTAACTACCTTCCCTAACTAATTTGGTGGCATCCCCCAGGCGGATCACCAGACCTTGGGCTGTGCCACTCTACACTAATCAAACAATATCTACTATTTACCCTTAAAACTACTTAACTATATAAAACTGCTTACTCCAAACTCTAACTTGTATGGTGGCGCTGCAGAGGCGGATTTCCGGACCGTAAGCATCACCACCCTACACTAAAACTAATATTCTACTATTACAGCTAACTAACAGAAAAAAAGAAAAGAAAAAAAAGACAATTGCCCAGTCCCAGTAGGAAGAGTACAGTTTGTTCTGCACAAATTGACTACTGTGCGAACTCCATAGAAAGAGAAGATGGACTTGTACCAAGAATACAGGCAGCTTTCCAGGTCGTTCTCACACCACACATACTGAACAGGGTCCAAAGGTCACTACTATGCTATTGTGAACTGTGCATCAAAGAAGCTATTTGCTTTACATCTTATGGCGACGATGGGATAGGGAAGGGCAAGGGGTGGGAAGGAAGCGGTCGTGTCCTTAATTAAGGTACAGCCCCGGCATTTGCCTGGTGTGTGAAAATGGGAAACCACGGAAAACCATCTTCAGGGCTGCCGACAGTGGGATACGAACCCACTATCTCCAGAATACTGGATCGGAAGTACCAAAATAACCACATTTTCTCGAAAAGAAAACGTTTCTCGTCCGCCTCTATGGTGTACTGGTTAGTGTGATTAGCTGCCACCACCGGAGGCTCTGCCATGAAATTTGAAAAGTTGTACGAGGACTGGAATGGGGTCCACTCAGCCTCGGGAGGTCAAATGAATAGAGGTGGGTTCGATTCCTACCTCAGCCACCCTGGAAGTTGTTTTCCGTGGTTTCCCACTTCCCCTCCAGACAAATGTCGGGATGGTACCTAGCTTAAGGCCACGGCCACTTCCGTCCCTCTTCCTTGTCTATGCCTTCCAATCTTCCCATCCCCCACCAAGGCCCCTGTTCAGCATAGCAGGTGAGGCCGCCTGGGCGAGGTATTGGTCATCCTCTCCAGTTGTATCCCCAGAGTCTGAAGCTCCAGGACACTGCCCTTGAGGTGGTAGAGGCGGGATCCCTCGCTAAGTCCGAGGGAAAAACCTACCCTGGAGGGTAAACAGATGAAGAAGAAGAAGAAAATGTTTCTCTGCCAATCCGACTGCACCATCTTTCTTAACAATGCACGAAGAGCAACCCTGATTTTCAGTGGCGTATGCTGGGATCAGGACGTGGGCTACCACTAGACTTAGGTCACCTCTTTTCGATGGTTGGTTTAGTGAAAGTCAAGTCTTCAGCGTTTTGAGTTCCAATTGGTAGCCACCGCAAGTTGTCTGCTGTGTTGTCAAGGCTGCTTCACAAGCTACTGCCCACGCCTCTGCTACTGACAATGCTCAACCCCTGATCAGTGGAGATGGTAGCCTAAGGTTTAGCAATTTCAAGTCCGGCTTTCTGGCTAAATGAGTAACATACTTGCCTTTGGTCCGATGGCCCTGGTTCAATTTTCAGGATCAACCCCCTCATACTGTTAATTCCCCTGGCTTGGGGACTGCGTATTTATGACGTATTCGCCATTCATTTTATCCTCATTAGGTCACCACCAAGCCTATACAGATTATTATTATTATTATTATTATTATTATTATTATTATTATTATTATTATTATTATTATTAAATAAAAATGTTGAATTTTATAGCGGTCGTACCCATCGTTCACTGGTTAATTAGCTTCATCGGGAGATCAGTGGTGGTGTCCGATCCATGATCACGGGTTCGATTCCAACCAACGAAAGAGAACACTAAACCTGAAAGATTGCATTTCATTTTAGCAGATCTACGAATAAACAGAAAACTACATTACTCCTATAACAGCAGCCCTGCAGTGTCTTCCTACAAGGATGTAGAAGTAAACGGAAGTGAAATAGCAGCACTCTGTTATCTATATAATTAAGTCAGAAGTATGAGGTCAGGAAGTATGTACGATGAGTAACGCATGGTTGACAGCAGTGGCGATCTGACGGACCGAAGCCTAGCACACCTATCCGCCCTGGTTCCCGCTCCTAGCCGATATACAGCAGCAAGCCGAGCGGGGCGGGTCGAGACGAGAGAGGCGAGAGTCTGGGCTGCGATATCAGCCTCCGATGCCTTGCTTTCAGAAATACGTGCGACGTTTTTTCTCACTGCTTTCAAGTTTTGTAAATGGAACAATGTGTCAGATGCTTACATGATAATGTGCTTTAGACTTCCATCATTCTCAATTGAGGTTCGGGCTTCACTGCTAGCCTTGGTAGCCCTCAGTATACGCCACTGCTGATTTTTTTAAAAATGTCGGTATAGTTCTGATACACTCTGTAGATGCCAACCTATAGCTAAACTTAAAATAATGTCGAGAGACCTTTGCGTACAACAGTGTAATTTTTCCAAATGCATCTTGTTAGAGAGGTGCTTGTGATGTCTGCTATTGCAAAGGTTGCTTGGACGCTATCTAGTAAAATCCTCACATAATCATACGGGAAATGGCAGTACTGTACATGCTAACATCAGCCAGCCATCTGCAGTTTGGATTTGTATGCCAAATGGTTCCACCATTGCACCAGAAGGTTTCTCGGACGAGATTTAAGCTCGGTTCAACTTCTGTGAATGAATATTGAGATAAATGATAAATAATGGGAGGTTCGTTTTGAAAATCCTGTTTTCGAACGAATTACAGTTTCACAACAATAGTACTGTCGATTATCTGTACACTATTAGAGCGTTGATAATCCCCATTAAAAGCGGCAGCATTTTAGATATTATGGGGATTAAATATCTGATGTGGTGTATCTATGTCGAAATGTAGCCGTTAGCTTTGCATTCGAGAAAAAGTGAGTTCGAACCTCACTGATTGTTTTCCGCCGTTTTCTATAGCCCAGTCGTATCCTATTGTCGCTATAAGGTCTGCCTGAAGCGGTACGGCGTAAAACAAATAGCCAGAAACCTTAATAAAGTCTGTGTCGAAATAGCTCCAACATAAGATCGGTACTTTGATCAAGACTCTTCTATTAATAATAATAATAATAATAATAATAATAATAATAATAATAATAATAATAATAATAATAATAATAATGTTATTGGCTTTACTAACTACTTTTCCACTAACTACTTTTAGTGTTTTCGGAGACGCCGAGGTGCCCTAATTTAGTCCCACAGGAGTTCTTTTACGTGCCAGTAAATCTACCGACACGAGGCTGACGTATCTGAGCACCTTCAAATACCACCGGACTGGGCCAGGACCGAACCTGCCAAGTTGGGGTCAGAAGGCCAGCGCCTCAGCCGTATGAGCCGCTCAGCCCAGCCATGACACTTCTAAAAGAGGACGGAGGATCAAGGTAAGATAAGGACGTATGTTCATTATAGATTAAAAAAATTATGTTCTATTTTCTATCAGTATCAAGTAAATTAGAGTTACGAAAATGAGAAGAAGTAAGGAATGTATTCAGTGGTTACGTACCTGGCGTATCGATAGCCCATCATTCCCAGGAACTGCATGAAGCGTGCTTTTAGCCCGGTGGTATACGTCAGCTCCTCCATGGTCAGCTTGGACACGGTGCGGAAGTAGAGGAAGGACACTAGCATGCCACTGTAACACAGAGAAGAAAGTCAATTGAGCGCTTTAGAAGGATTGTCCTGGCAGGAATGTGATTCATATCTGATACCAAGGAAGACCGAATTACTCTAGCGGTAGGACCCTTCTCTTATTCTTCACCACGTGGACTTCTATTGGCGTATTTAATTACACTCTTGCTTCCTATGCAAAGAGTTACAGAATCAAATCCTTACACAGTAGATTGGTATTGCTTATATGTGAGTGATCTGTACCTTTTTTTTTTTTGCTATTTGTTTTACATCGCACCGACACAGATAGGTCTTATGGCGACGATGGCAGAGGAAAAGGCTAGGAGTACACCTCCAGCATTTGCTTGGTGTGAAATTGGGAAACCACGGAAAACCATCTTCAGGGCTGCCGACAGTGGGGTTCGAACCTACTATCTCCCGGATGCGAGCTCACAGTTGCGCGCTCCTAACCGCACGGCCAACTCGCCCGGTGTGATCTGTATCAGCAGATTTACTGGCAATATAGAGATTCCAATCCCAGGACAAAATTTTGGCACTCCTGAGACCGATACTAGCAGATGGTGCTGGCTTTCAGAACCTAAGTTGACACGTTCGATGACAGCTCACTTCAGTAGTATCTGAAGACACTGAAGTTCACCAGTCTTGTGTCGCTAGATTTACTGGCATGTAAAAAGAATTTCTGCGGGACAACAATTCGATACCTCAGTGTCTCCGAAACAATAAAATTAGTTAATAGGACTTCATATCCAATAAAGTTGTTAAGAAGCCAACAACACTGCATAGTCGCATTAGATATTCTTCTCAAATATCACCGATCTCAACTGGAATCGAACCCAATATTGCTGGAACAAAAGGACAACAATCAAAGTCCTACTGTGCCACTGAGGTTGGTCATTGAGATTTTATTTTTAAATCTTGGTCATGCGAAATGAATGTGGAACGGGCTGTATCACTCAAGAGAGATGTGTGGCGTAAGATGGGTCTTGAAATATTCCTTAACTAAATTTACACTATGACTGGAACATTTTCCTTCTCCGCTCTATACCGTCATGCCAATGCCCTCTCACTTTCAGCTGTACTCACCTGACGAGGAAGAAGGTGTCCACAGAGTAAGTGCCACTGCTTAGCGTCTGGAACAAGAAGTCCCCTTCCGCTTTCATCCGGATGTTTTTATTATCTGAAACAAGAGTTTGGAGTGTTACGAAGTTGACTAAAGGCTTATTCGCGCGTAGAGGGCTGTGATCGACTGTGCGCCGACTGCGTGAATTCTGTACTCTGCTGCCACCGTTCATTGGTCGCCGGCTGTACTGTAGTTGACTTGTGCAGTTGTAGAGACTGTTCAAAACGAAAATAATGTGATAGCTGCATGCAGAGCGTAGGTCTACATTGCACTGTAAGAAGAAAAAAAAATGGTTCATACGTTATGGAGAGCAAGAAATGAAGCATAAAAATGCTATTGCGTCAATAATATGAATTTTCCTTCATCCATGGTGATGAATGACAAGAATACATCTGTATCTGAGAGTTAAACCAACGTAAGTTTCATTTTATTCATTTTATGAAACTAAGAGCCATGTAAACGTAAGTCCACTGTAATTTTATTGTCATGGCAATAAATTGATAAGTAACCATTTTAAATGTAAATTATATTAGTTAATGTGTTCAGTGATCAAAATTACACAAAATATGTCAAGAACAATGATGAACATTTATTGCCGAAGTCACAACGCAGCAAAAATGCTCTACAACTGACGTGTTTCCTCTCTCCTGTAAAATGACTAAAATGTGACTTCCGTTGGCTTTGCTCTCAGGTACAGAATGTACAGATCTGCCAACAGTAGGTTTCAAACTCACTATCTCCCGAATGCAACCTGACAGCTACGTGACCAAAACATTATTATTATTATTATTATTATTATTATTATTATTATTATTATTATTATTATTATTATTCATCGTTAGGGCCACAAGGACCGCGAGATCTTAACTCTTGCTGGCCCACGAGGTGTCCATCCTTTCAGAATGCATTTTCTTCCATGCATCAGAATGGACATGCTTCAGTCGAGTTGGAACATCGTTTTGGTAAACCTGTCTAAGTTTGTGTTTGAGTCGTGCTCGGAGTTGAATGTGTTTCTGAGATTCCATACTTTAAAAGATCTTTATCGATCCACACCAACCAAGGGGGAATCGTATTGAGACTTCTGAAGAAGAATAACAAACGTTTACAGATTCTTTCAGCTGGCAATGTGAAGCGGTGAGCGTAAAATGTTATCCTTCATTTCCGGATTACGCTTGATATGTTTTCAATGTGGTTGTATATTTTTAAGTTGTTCCGAAGTCTGTAAATACCAGGACTAACAATTTTTCGGATATACTTCTTTTCCCCAATTGCCAGTTTTTCAAGCAGACTATGCGTTCGAAGTGTTACACATTCTGCTTCATATAATCCTTCAGATCTAATTACAGTTTGATTTATTATTATTATTATTATTATTATTATTGATGTTAAAGAAGAGAGAAACTAAGTACATGTACATTCTGTATCAACGTAAGCCACATTTTAGTCATTTTGCAGGAAAGAGGAAAAAGTTGAGCATTTTTGCTGCAAATGACTTAGGCAATAAATGTTCATCATTGTTCTTGATATATTTTGTGTAATTTTGATCACTGAACACATTCACTAATATAATATACACTTACATTTATATGGCTCTAAGTTTTATAAAATGTGAATTATGTTGGTTTGGCTCTCAGGTACAGACATGCGCCGTGACTTTCTCTCTCGCAGTGAACTATCTGCAGCGCTCCGACACGGCAAGGAAATGGGGTATAACGAATACTGCCAGACGACCAGTGACGAACTGTTCCTAACTAACACATACAGAACTGTACGCCAACTGCAACCTTGAGGAATCGCTTTTCAAACGGTCGGAAAAGTCACAGTCGGAGCACAGCCGAGCCCAGTCCAGCATGTTTGAATGATATAAAGTACAGTGCAAAAAACGCAGACTATCGTTTAGCAATTCCATTCAGAACGACACATTCGTCACACAGCCAGTGACTATCCTCGGAAAACACTAGGATGGCGGGGGGATGGGGTTATAAATGTTACGTGAAAATACAACTGTCAGCTCCCTTAAGAACACTAGATTGAGGGAGGGTATACATGTTATGTGGTAATGCGACTGCCAGCTCCCCTGAAAACACTAGTTTGAGGGAGGGTACACTTGTTACGTGGTAATGCAACTGTCATCTCCCTTGAGAACACTAGGATCAGGGAGGGTATCAGTGGCGACTCCTGACTTCTGGTTTAGGTGATGAACCCGAAAAAAATAATTGGAAACATCAACGCAAACAGACCGTCATTCCAAACACATTTCTCAAAAGAAAACAACAAACAGGGCCAACAGAAAAGTTTATTTAAAATCTCACATCCACCAATCCAATGGTCTGTTTCATAAACATATCTGTTGAAATGACGAACACACGACTTAAGTTGTGTAGTTACATTCAGAGTTGGACGTGCTTGTCCTTTTATAATTCTGCTTTTCTCCTTTAAGAATGCATATTAAATGTGTCTCTTAATAATCGTTCGATTACACAGTGGTTAGAATAATTCAATTCAGATTGCGCGTTTTTTTTATCGTGTGGCTATTTTTAGCCAAGTGCAGCCCTTGTAAGGCATCTGTCACGTGTAGGTAATTGCGTGTTATTGTGGTGGAGGATAGTGTTATGTGTGTTGTGTGAGTTGCAGGGATGTTGGGGACAGCACAAACACCCAGCCCGCGCGCCATTGGAATTAACCAATGAAGGTTAAAATCCCCGACCTGGCCGGGAATCGAACCCGGGACCATCTGAAACGAAGGCCAGTACGCTACTATTCAGCCAACGAGTCGGACAGGTTGCGCGGTAGAAACGCGTGACCCTGGCGCTCCTATGCCCATGCCTGATTTTCTTTGCTTGATATTTACACTACAAGCACACGAAACTAAATTATTTATAATACTACAACACACATTTGTCATATCTCACCATTTATAGAACCAGAAAAGAACCGCTCACAAGCAAAACATCCAGTATTTTACGAAACAAATAAATTCCGGCCACGCGCGATAACTTACAAGGATTCCAGCTTGCACTGCCCTCTTGAACATATGTGGCTATTCGTTCCGCATTCCAACCCCACGGAAGAGATCAACAACGAAACAAGGGTTCAATTATCGTGCTGCCATCTCTGGAGTAGTTTGGCAATAATTAGTAACAGCCACTACCCAGCCACGCTCGTTACTTCCATCTGTGACTATCGATAACTGTGCGTTTGAATTTTATACAAATACTAGCAATATACCCGTGCTTCGCTACGGTATTATACTGAAATTTATCATTGAATGCTTATTGTTTTAAATATAATCCGCCGAAATTCGCGATCTGACTCGTTTTCTGAGAGAATCCGCCAAAATTCTCGATCTGACTCGTTTTCTAATAGATTACGGCAAGTTTCCTCCCATTTTCAATCTTTCTTTCCAGCAATCGATTTCGTACTTCCCGGACTAGGTCCAGGTATTCCACGCGGTCAGTTGGGTCCCACAATTTTGACATCTTTTCCTATAAGCATTTTTCATATGGATCAAATCCTTCAGGAGATCCGACGTGGTGCCGTCTTGGGTGCCTTAGCGGTACTGAACCCACCGCCGGACTGCATTCTTAGTCATTACCAGTCCAGGACCCGTTTCCAGCGCGTTCTGCACATTTGACGACGGTCCAGAACATTATTATTATTATTATTATTATTATTATTATTATTATTATTATTATTATTATTATTATTATTATTATTATTATTATTATTATTATAATAGATGTTCTGGACCCCACAGCAAGATGCAAGACCGCTACTTGGCGGTAAATTACATCTGCTGCCATTGTCATTGTTGACAATGTGACCAGCATCATTGCCGCGCGTAGGCAAGTGTGCGGGATTTCTGGCGATAGGAATGACGTACGTCCGTGCATTATTGACCTTATTATAGAGGGGAACAAATGGACGGCCAATCTCATTCTTCTCGTTTATTTCAAATGTGTTTAAATTTTTATTTATATGCCAGGAGAATCTACTGTAATCTAAGAACGTTCTCCGAAGGCAAAGATGGCTCTTGAAAACGAACGGAGGAAAGATTAAAAATGATCGGTTTGTGATCAGAATAAGTACATCGAAAATCTACAGCCTGTTTCCAGTCATTCGACAGGGTCAGGAATGGAATGAATAAAGCCCCCATCTACCGGCGGCAATAGGAATTGTGCCGGCTGCCGAAGCCTGTCGCACTCCTCTGGGGCAATGATTCATGAATGACAAATGAAATGAAATGATATTGGACAGTGTTGCTGGAATGAATGATGACAGGGAAAACCGGAGTATCCGGAGAAAAACCTGTCCCGCCTCCGTTTTGTCCAGCACGAATGTCACATGGAGTGACCGGGGTTTGAACCACGGAACCCAGCTGTGAGAGGCCGGTGCGCTGCCGCCAGACCAACAGAGGCTCCTTATAAGTACATTATGAACAGTATAATCAATTGGTCTCACCCCTTTTTACACCTCACCGCCGTTAAGTTTATTTAACACCCCCCCCCCAAAAAAAAATTAAAAGAAGGCGTGTTTCTTTATGTTTAAAGGAGATTCCAAACACCAATGTTCACGTCTATTACCTTCAGTTTTGAGATATATAAGTATCCCCATAAAAATAATTCACTTTTTTCACTTCATTTCACACTCCTCCCCCCGCCCCAAAGTTAATTTTCCGGCAAAATATACTTGTTTCCTTAATAGTAAAGGATCTTCTAAATACCAATTATCACGACTCTTTCTTCAGTTTTTGATTTATGTGTCCTCATGAAAGGAATTCAACTCCTCTTCACTCCCGCCCTCCAAGGTGATTCCCCCCCCCCCCCCCCAAACGTGTTTTTCTTTGTTTTTAAAGGAGATCCAAATAACAATTTTCACGTCTGTAACAACTTTAGTTTTTATTAGATGTAAGTATTCTCATACAATTAAGTCAATTAATTTTTCAATTATTTCAACTTTCCTCCCCCATCCCCCTTCATTGGATTTTCCGAGAATACGTGTTTCTTTACTTTTAAAGCAGATTCCAATGATCAAATTTCACGTCTGTAACATCTTCCTTTTTGAGATATCAGTAGCCTAATTAAAAGAATTCAACACCATTTTCATTCACTTTTACCCCCGCCCTCTCCACCCAAGTGGTATTTCCGAAAACTAACAAAATATACGTTTCTTTATTTTTAATAGAGATAAAAATACCATCTTTCACTTCAGTAACATGTTAAGTTTTTTGAGATATACTGTAGAAAATCTCATTTTAAAATTTCACCCCTTTTTTAGTTCCCCTTATGTGGAGTTTCCAAAAACAAACCACCTATGTTTCTTTACATTTAAGGAGATTCCAAATACCACTTTTTACGTCTGTAACATTTTACGTTTCTCAGATATTCTGTAGATATAGTCTTTCAAAAAATTCACCCCAATTTGTCACTCCTGTTTAACCGCCATTAATTGGATTTTCCAAAAACAAAAACATACTGAACCCTTGAACTTACCATTCCATCGTTGGTCGGCCACGGCTGCTACAGTAGAACAATATAGAACTCTTAAATCATGGGTCGTTGCGGGAATAAATTCGGTCACGATCTTAACCAAACGATGGGGTTCAGAAGAGAGCCTAACTACTTGAAATGAAGAGCAAATATGTGCTTACTAACTTTTATTAAAATCGAAATGACACGACAACATTGTTATTTTAATATAAATCCTTGAGAGAAAAAAAATCATAAATTATTTATTATTGAATGTTTCAAACGCAGTCACATTGCATAGCGTTGATTTATTTCTCACAATATCGAAGAGTTGCTTCGGTGAAATTAGTACATTAGTGGACAGCGAAACTGAAAAACGGAAAAAGGAAAGACCTGAAAACCGGGCACCTATTACTCCAAACGAGAACTGAGAATTAATCCACACGATCCGTGGGAAATTTGACTTTCAACAAGTAGAACGCCTGATTTCCTCTCAATTAAGGTTATCCACCAGTCGAATACCCTTTACGGATACGGAACACCCGCCGAATGGACCCTTAATCGAACCAAATTGACTATCAGTTGCTTTGGATAGGTTGCGAAATATTATGGGAAAGCATGGTGTTCACTACAAGTTAACAGCATCATTCACAACTGAAATAAAATTCCACCATGTATTTGTCATTCATGACACCCTTAAGTGATAAGGTAATCCCAATGCTAAATGTGCATCACCCAAACAGCTGTTCGGAAGGAACCAACAACAACATGATCCGCGAGGATCTTACGTTACGTCGTTCTAAAGGAACAAAACTGCGAAATGCAGGAAACACTTATTCATCACGCATTTAGAAGAAATGGCAAACACTGAAGTTAATAAAAAAGTGGTAAATCACTTGAAAAGTATTATTATCAAACCGATTTTCAGGTTAGAAATGGTTATGTTACGCTTAATGAAATTACCAGTCCACATTGAAAAATATTACAACTTTAAGGAATTCTTTCCTTAAAAAAAAACAATGACTACCTTTACAGATCCATCTACTTATTGTCTGTCCCAACACACTACCTATAAATGATTACTTAATCGAATTCAACTACGAATAAAATGAAAGTACGACAAAGATTGAAAATAAAATAATATTACTGGCTGACGAATCGAAACCGCATTCGCAACTCAAGTCTCACGCTAATACACTGAGTGTCAATATGCACACTATCAAAACGAAACGGACGTCAGAACGAGAAAACAATTAAGTCCGTAAAATAAAATAACATATCGAAGTCATTAAAACTCAACACGCATGGAGAATTACAGTAAAAATATTTAATCTCCATCAGGTCGATATCCAATATTTGGGCAACCCTCATTCACCGATAGCGGCCCCGTTATCTCAAGGAACACCCTTCAGCTGTTGGAGCTACGCACTAGTTGGCCTCATTATTGTCGATCTAACCCTCTTCATATTTCATATTTTACTGTAGAGGCTACCTTAACCCAAGTCACTTCGCAAAACAAAAGAAACATCTAATCCGAGACTTGAGTATGTACAGCTGACATCCCAGACCTATCGTCGGGCTCACTTAAAATCTGTACATCCTAACACTAATCTCTATGTACACGATACCTTCCAAATTCTATCGTCGGGCGTGAAGTAGGACATATCATCATCAGTAACTCCAAGGATAACATGTGACGTCCTAAATCTATGGTCGAGCGTCAAAATGGATCGTACTACGAACTAACAATTTCAAACCAACTCTGACATTTCAATACACATGGAACCACGTCTGTTACTATTAAACGAATGCAAGTCGAAAAATGCAGTAAGTCTCCATCTCGTTACAATACGCGAAGTCGAAAATAAATATGCGTGACGAACAATTCTCCAACTCAAACACAATCTCAGCCTGTGCAATGAAGTTTTTAGGGAAGCAATGATAACTCCCAACACACGTCTATCATTTAGTGGATGTATTCAACATAATAATCATCACTACCGCATTAGAAACTCTCCAATCGCCTACAGTCAATTCCAAATATTTATATCAATGACATATCCAGTGAAACGAAATTCAATACAACACCAACCATGTATTCTAAATGCTCTTTTATCCTTGAGGTCACATTATCTTAATATTCATACGGGCTTTACGTAACTAGTCACTTGACTTTTACTACCAAGATTTTTAACCTTTACTAGAGTCGTTTTCACTCGGGACCTTACTAGAAGTCTACAATGCCTCACACAGTATTCGTCTCAAATTTCGGATTGGTAGCGGAATACTCTACAGCCTGTCACAATACAGTCTGTTTCACAAATACTTCCTCGGCAAACATAGCTTGTCTCAAACTCATTCTCCTCGCCTTATCCCAGCGGTATCACTTAAAATCCAGACTTCATTTCATCTTCAAATATTCCTATCCCTCTCATCTCCACATATATAAATTCTTCGCTCTCAACCCATTTTTCTTATATTTCCAAGACCCCTTTCATTTTTTCAATCCTCTAGTGAAAACAACAGCCATTATGAAATACACCTCTTTATTTTACTATTACTACGACTTTCGGACCTCGAGAATCCAAGAACACACCGCGATTTTCCGTATCATTGATATACACGATGTCCCAAAATTTTTACTTCCCATGAATAAATATAACTCTATCGAATTTCACTGAAATATTCTAAGTGCCTGCGATCCTTGTAAAATATACCGGTTAAATGCACTTTTAACATAGACAAATTTCTTCATCCCGCGGTAGACATTATTATTATTATTATTATTATTATTATTATTATTATTATTATTATTGTTGTTGTTATTATTATCGACAAACATTTCTGAATTCAACTTATATTTGAAATCAAGATATTCGCTACGACTATTTTACAATTATAGCTTTCCTAAATTTACTCGCTTTGGACAATATCTCGTAGAACATTAACACCAGATTTAAACGTCGCATTTTTACAGTTTCTTGGCGTGAAATTTACAAACTAAAATTTTCACACGCTGACCAAAATTATAACACTTTTCGCCTGATAATTACAAATATCCACCCGACAATCATCTTGAAAAATTTGTTGGGACAGAACAAAAAAATCTAACTACAACATAATACAAATGTAGACAGACCTGCAAAATGGCGCCATCCTCAGTATTCTGGCTACATTGTCGCCAGATGACCTCGTGCCTTTAGCCGTACATTTGCACAAATAACATCATCATTTCCAACATATCACTCTTACAAACACTGCCTTCTTCACACGATATTAAATTACAACACAAATCACGCACTTTCCTCGTTATAATGTGTACCACGAACCACCCTCGTTCTGCAGTCAACTGCTACTGTCTGCTTTCGTCCCAGAGTTGTCTCTCTCTGTCACCCACAAACACATCAGGTGTTCAACAGATAGCGAAATCAGAACTACTCAGACTAACTTCCCCAACTCTCTTACCACTTTCAAACGCACATGAGGTGATACAGTAACATTTGCTGTGAACTTTAACAGACGCCTATACTTTCACAATTTTTCGGCAATAGTTCAAAAATTATCTGTCACCTTCCCTTTCGAACCGACTGGGTGGACCTCAGCCACGAACATGTACTAAGTTATAATCGCAGGAATAGAACCAGCTTTTGGGTGGTTAGGCCGTGTGCATAATGCAGAGTTTCGTCCAGACGTGCCATGATGTACTAAGTTGTTTGTAGATCAATCTGGTACAATTTTCTGCTGACGACGGGCGTAAGCTACCGCCGCTTCAAAACCCAGATCGACACTGAAAAATATGCAATGGGGGGTTTCCTCTTATAGTCTTAGGAGGGACGCTACACACACTACTAAGCTTGATTGCGTAATCTGCTAATTTCGCGTCCAATAGACCGATTTTTATGAGACTTGTCCCAGACTTCCGGACAGACTTGTAATTATTTTAGATGTTAATCTCATAATTTTACCACACTCACAACAGGTGAAATAAATTATTTCTGCCCGGACGTTTCGCGCGTTTTCTTCATCCCTTGACCTTGGCACGTGGAGCTAGTTCACTGATCTGACGCTGACTTGTACTTAGGCTTAACTGCATTTATAATTTACCCTGGGGGCTCTGTCTTCACGTAGGGTTTAAGAATAATTTAGATGATTTATTTCTTTATTTACTGTATTGCCAAAATCCCTCGTTACGCAGAATTCCGTGAATTTAAAGAATTATCGGGCACTCGAAGTTCGCCGAGGTGTCACGGTATTTCACGAGCTTGCTGCGGGTGAGATCCTTCCCACGCGACATCGAGGCTCTTAGGAGCGCAACATGGCTGCCCTCAAAAATAAAAGTAGCTTGTTGATTTGAAATAAATATTGAGAAAAAAAACATTTTTCTCATCGTAGAATTATGGGTTCAATACGTTTCTTTATTTTTAAAGGAGATCCCATATACAAATTTTCAGTTCTGTAATGTCTTCAGTATCTGAGATATATGTATCCTCATTAAAGGCATTCAACCCATTATTCACCCTTGGGATTTACAGAAAAAAAACTTGTTCCTTTATTTTTAAAGGAGATTCTAAATATCAATTTTTACATGTGCAAACTTTTAAAGTTTAGAGATATAGATACACTCATTTTAAAAATCCACCCCATTTTCACCCCCACTATTTG
Organism: Anabrus simplex; assembly: GCF_040414725.1. Classification (NCBI taxonomy): domain Eukaryota; kingdom Metazoa; phylum Arthropoda; class Insecta; order Orthoptera; family Tettigoniidae; genus Anabrus; species Anabrus simplex. Next base: position 1,557,551,701 of record NC_090265.1, read on the forward strand.
GATTTTCCAAAAACGAAAAAATACCTGCTTCTTTATTTTTAAAGGAGATCCCAAGTACCAATTTTCAGGTCTGTAATATCTTCAGTTTCTGAGATATAAGTATCCTCATTAAAGGCATTCAAGCCCTTTTTCACCCCTCCTATTGGGATTTTCCGAAAACAAAAAATACATGTTTTTTATTTTTAGAAGAGATACTAAATACCAATGTTTACATCTGTAAACTTTTAAACTTTTGAGATTTATATAAACTCATTTTTAAAATTCAACCCCCTTTTCACACCCCCATTATTTGGATTTTCCAAAAACGAAAAAATACATGTTTCTTTATTATTAAAGTAGATCGCAAATACCAATTTTCAGGTCTGTAATATTTTCAGGTTCTGAAATATAAGTAGCCTCATTAAAGGCATTCAACCCATTTTCACCCTTTTCCACCCTTCCTGTTGGGATTTTCCGAAAACAAAAAATACGTGTTTCTTTATCTTTAAAGGAGATTATAAATACCAGTTTTTACATCTATGAACTTTAAATGTTTTGAGATATACATACACTTATTTTAAAAATTCGCCGCTTTTCTCCCCCCATTTATTGGATTTCCCAAAAGCAAAAAAAATACCTGTTTCTTTATTTTTAAGGGAGATCCCATATACAAATTTTCAGTTCTGTAATGTCTTCAGTTTCTGAGATATAATAAGTATCCTCATTAAAGGCATTCAACCCATTTTTCACCCCTTTTCACCCCTCCTACTGGGATTATCCGAAAACAAAGAAATACGTGTTTCTTTATTTTTAATGAAGATTCTATATACCAATTTTTACATCTGTAAACTTTTAAAGTTTTGAGATATAGATATATTCATTTTAAAAATTCACCCCCCTTTTCACCCTCCCATTAATTGGATTTTCCAAAAACAAAAAATACGTGTTTCTTTATTTTAAAAAGAGATCAGAAATGCCAATTTTCAGGTCCGTAATATCTTCAGTTTCTGAGATATAAGTACCGGTATCCTGATTAAAGGCATTCAACCAATTTTTCACCCATTTTCACCCCCTCCTATTAGGATTTTATGAAAACAAAAAAATACGTGTTTCCTTATTTTTAAAGAAGATTCTAAATACCAATTTTTACAAGTGTAAACTTTTTAAGTTTTGAGATATAGATACACACATATTTTAAAATTTCACCCCCCCCCCTTTTCACCCCCTTAGCGATGGAATGTCCAAAAATCCTCTCTTAGCGAGCACCTACATCGTAATATGAATGTATCCCCAAAATTTCATTTCTTTATGTCCAGTAGTTTTGGCTCGGCGATGATGAATCAGTCAGTCAGTCAGTCAGTCAGTCAGTCAGTCAGTCAGTCAGTCAGTCAGTCAGTCAGTCAGTCAGGACAAGTTATCTATATATATAAAGTAACTTGTCCTGACTGACTGACTGACTGATTCATCATCGCCGAGCCAAAACTACTGGACATAAAGGAATGAAATTTTGAGGATATATTCATATTAAGATGTAGGTGCTCCCTAAGAGAGGAGTTTTGGATATTACGTCGCTAAGGGGGTGAAAAGGGGGTGTGAAATTTTAAAATGAGTGTATCTATATCTCAAAACTTTAAAAGTTTACAGATGTGAAAATTGATATTTAGAATCTTCTTTAAAAATAAGGAAACCCGTATTTTTTTTATTTTCAGAAAATCCCAATAGGAGGGGTGAAAAGGGGTGAAAATGGGGAAAATGGGTTGAATGCCCTTAATCAGGATACCAGTAATTATATCTCAGAAACTGAAGATATTACAGACCTGAAAATTGGTACTTTTGATCCCTTTTAAAAATAAAGAAACACGTATTTTTTTGTTCTTGGAAAATCCAATTAATGGGAGGGTGAAAAGGGGGTGAATTTTTAAAATGAGTGAATCTATATCGCGAAACATTTAAAGTTTGCAGATGTAAAAACTGGTATTTAGAATCTTCATTAAACACAAAGAAACACGTATTTTTTGTTTTCAGAAAATCGCAATAGGAGGGGTGAAAAGGGGTGAAAAAGGGGTTGAATGCCTTTGATGAGGCTACTTATATTTCAGAAACTGAAGATATTACAGACCTGAAAATTGGTGTTTGGGATATCCTTTAAAAATAAAGAACACGTATTTTTTTGTTTTTGGAAAATCCAATTAATGGGGTGGGGGGTGAAAAGGGGGTGATTTATTAAAATGAGTGTATCTATATCTCAAAACTGTTACAGTTTATAGATGTAAAAATTGGTATTTATAATCTCCTTTAAAAATAAAGAAACACCTATTCTTTTGTTTTCGGAAAATCCCAATAGGAATGGTGTAAAAGGGTGAATAATGGGTTGAATGCCTTTAATGAGGCTACTTATATTTCAGAACCTGAAGATATCACAGACCTGAAAATTGGTATTTGGGATCTACTTTAAATGAAAAGAAACACGTATTTTTTCGTTTTTGGAAAATCCAAATATTGAGGGGTGAAAAGGGGGCTGAATTTTTTAAAATGAATGTGTCTACATCTTAAAACTTTAAAATTTACAGATGTAAAAATTGGTAGTTAGAATCTCCTCTAAAAATAAAGGAACACGTATTGGTTTGTTTCCTGTAAATCCCAATAGGAGGGGTGTAAAAGGGTGAAAAATGGGTTGAATGCCTTTAATGAGGATACATACAGTATATCTCAGAAACGGAAGATATTACAGAACTGAAAATTTGTATATGGGATCTCCTTTAAAAATAAAGAAACACGTATTTTTGTAGTTTTTGGAAAATCCTATTAATGGCGGTTAAACAGAAGTGACAAATTGGGGTGAATTTTTTGAAAGATTATCTTGGAAACGTAAAATGTTACAGACGTAAAAAATGGGTGTTTGGAATCTCCTGTAAATGTAAAGAAACATAGGTGATTTGTTTTTGGAAACTCCACTTAAGGGGAACCCAAAAGGGATGAAATTTTAAAATGAGAATTTTTACAGTATATCTAAAAAAACTTAACATGTTACAGAAGTGAAAAATGGTGTTTTTATCTCTATTAAACATAAAGAAACGTGTATTTTTAATTTTCGGCTGTAAAAACTAACGGCGGTGGGGTGTAAAAGGAGGTGAGACCAATTGATTTTACTGTTCTTAATGTACTTATAAGGATCCTCCGTTGCTCAGGCGGCAGCGCGCCGGCCTCTCACAGCTGGGTTCCGTGGTTCAAATCCCGGTCACTTCATGTGACATTCGTGCTGGACAAAACGGAGGCGGGACAGGTTTTTCTCCGGATACTCCGGTTTTCCCTGTCATCATTCATCCCAGCAACACATAATAGTAATAATAATAATAATAATAATAATAATAATAATAATAATAATAATAATGTTCCGGACCGTCGTCAAATGTGCGGACCGCGCTGGAAACGGCTCCTGGACGGGTAATGACTAAGAATGCAGTCCGGCCGCGGGTTCAGTGCCGCCAAGGCACCCAATATGACACCACGCCGGATCTCCTGGAGGATTTTATCCAGATTAAAAATGATTATAGGAAAATACGGTATGGCAAAGGTTTACGGACCCAACTAACAGGGAAGAATACCTGAGCCTAGCCCGGGAAGTACGAAATCGATCGCTGGAAAGGAAGATTGAAAAATGGGAGGAAACGTGCCGTAATCTAATAGAAAACGAGTCAGATCGGGAATTTTGGTGGATTCTCGCTGAAAACGTGTCAGATCGCGAATTTCGGCGGATTATATATCTAAAACAATAAGCATTCAATTATAAATTTCAGTATAATACCGTAGCGAAGCACGGGTACCTTGCTAGTTTTATATATATATAATAGATAACTTTCATGAAAATATACGCAATGAATATTTATTTTTCGTTGAAAATACAAGGGATGTAACGCATCAATCGCATGTATGGGAAATTCGCCACTGGAGGGCATACATGTTACGTTGTAATGCAACTGTCAGCTCCCTTGAAAACACTAGATTGATGAAGGGTATACTTGTTACGTGGCAATGCAACTGCCAGCTCCCTTGAGAATACCAGGATGAGGGAGAGTATGCTTGTTACGAGAGTTGGCTAATGATTCGAAGCAGTGTATCGATTCATTCAAGTGTCCGAATGAATCGATTCACAGGAACGGCGAGCTTACGGCACACGATTCAACTGACTCCCAGCAGACAGTGCTGAGTGGCGCACTCACGGATCAGTGAGACACAGTACACACACACGGCTCACTATGGGGATACTGGCCATTGGCGGTGAGCCGAACTGCTGCTGCTTAAATGCTTTCATTCCCCGCCCGAAGGACGGGGCGGGCCCCCTAGATCGTGTCGCGATCTCTCGGGCCGGGAGAAGGGAAAAGAAGTAGAAGGTGTGATAGAAGAGGAAGATGGGGATAGCGATGTAAATATTCATTAGGAAGTAACGGTGGGTCTTCTTAGCTGGGGAGATGGGAACGATAGGAATTGTGCTCGAGGAGTGAAGTTTAAATGAATGTAGCAGGGTGGAAATGGAATGTGAGGAGTTGCAGAATTGTTGTGATATTGTTAAGGGAAGTGATGAGGAGTCGGATGATATCTAGCGTTGGAGGTGGTGGAGGGAAGAAATTAGGTGGGGAAAGGCGTGGGCAAACGGGTGTACTAGGTTGGAAAGGAGGAATTGGCCGGGGGCGGCAATATGGTGGGTTGAAACGTTGGCGAATAGGTTGAGGTGGGGAGAGAGAGGGCTCAACTTTATGACGATGGCGATAGATGTAAGCTCCATTGGCAATAAGTCGTTGGACATCTTCGGCAGTTGGAAGGTGTATGCGGACCATATACGTCGGGCCGGAGGAGTTCTTGATCCGAAAGACGCGACGAACTGGGACGCCTTCGGCTTGAAGTTCCTGGAGAATCGTTCGAGCTGAGAGAGCAGGATCCACTCCGCGTATCACACAGCTGTACATGGTGTGACAGGTCGATGAGGACTGCGTGGATGGTGGTGCGGCGGAGGCTGCTGCGTCGGCGGCGTGCGTAGATGGTGGTGACGAAGGCAGTGCTGCAGCTGTAGACGGAGATGTCTCAGTGGGTTGGTTCAGGTGTTGAGGTCCTTCAGGGCTAGGGCAGACAGGGAGGAAAGAAGTCATGAGAGGAGAAGGATGGCATGTTATAACAGTTGTGACCGGGACAGAAGGATAGAGAGGGATGGAGGGCGTGCTGGTCGTTGCGATGGTAGTGGTGATGGTGGTGCTGGTGGTGGTGGCGATGGGAGTTGTGTAGAAATGAGAGGAAGATGGTTGGGACGGAGTCCACTGTGGTGGTGTTTCGTTGGCAAAGTACGAAGGACAAGATGTCACTCGGTGGATCTGGTTGTCCAAGTAGATTCCGCTGGCGAGAAAATGTGAAACGGCGTCAGCTGAGTGGAGATGTAGCAGGACCCGACGTGTAGGGACGAAGTCTTGCAGTATCCTTGAGACGCTTCGGGCTGGGACGTGTGCCATTTGGAGTTTGGCAAGTAAGTCCTGGTCAGAGAGAGCGGGATCGATGTCATGGAGCACGCAGCTGGACATGGTGCTGGGGAGGCTGACTACCAACTAGGTGTCGGCCTAATATGCTGATTGAATCGGCGGGAAGCTAAGTTATAGATGGTGAGCCACCCGGCCGAACAAAAATGATTTGAAGGTGCGACGGAGTTCGGTGCAATCCAAATCAGAGGAGAGAGTCATGGAGCCGAACTTCCGCTGTAGCGAGACATACACACTGAAAGAATCATTCGGTTTAACGGACTCTCGCGATCAGCTCATTTGAAAATAATACCCACTAAATACTACACAGAGTTATTTGCAGTTTAAAAAGATAGTCAGAACGTAATTCCAAAGTGCCTAGCTTGTAAGTAGGTAGGCCATTAGGTTTATTCTATTTACGGTATAAGTTTAATCAATCAGTATTTTTATAACTAGTTGACATTCGACAAGTAATTAAACTCAGCTCTCTAGCCTACCCGCCTGGCTGAGTGGCTCAGACGGTTGAGGCCTGGCCTTCTGACCCCAACTTGGCAGGTTCGATCCTGGCTCAGTCCGGTGGTATTTGAAGGTGCTCAAATATGTCAGCCACGTGTCGGTAGATTTACCGGCACGTAAAAGAACTCCTGCGGGACTAAATTCCGGTGCCTCGGCGTCTCCGGCGTCTGCGACGTAAAGCCAATAGCATTATTATCTAGCCTACCCTATGACTATGAGTCATACTCATGACCACTCAAAATTGTCTGTTTTATATTCAGTTCGTATGCCGCATTATTGCACATTACCAAATACTTTAATATGACAATACCGGACAGCTGGCCGTTTTCAGCGAGAAAGTCGATAGTGCTGCTACCTACATGGCTTGGTGCCATCTGTATGATTCTTGGCGCACTGACGTGTTGTTTATAATGTGTCAGTGTTTGTCACTAAATAATCTTCAATTTCAGTTATATCCAAAGAATGTCTTATGCGCTGAACAAATTAACCAGCAAGATAATGGGCATGGAAACTGACAAGGACCGCAAGTATTAAAAAAAGTAATGACCTCGGATCTGTGATGAGGTTACATTCTATGCCCCTTACATTAAGAAAATCAATCAAATACTCTGAAATGTTAGTGGGACGTAAAACCAATAATATTAACAAATATGCAAATCTAGTATGCTCAAACTTGAAGGTCCACATTGTTAACATCGTTAAACAGTACCATAAATTTCACAATCGAAAACTTGTGGGCCTGTAGGGTATTGGTTGCCGCGGCGGTCTTGAAACTGAAAATTGAAGGCCACGAGTTTCGAATCCAGTCACTTTCTTTACTGTAAGATAATAATAATAATAATAATAATAATAATAATAATAATAATAATAATAATAATAATAATAATTTTCTTTTCGTCCCACTAAGTACTTTTACGGTTTTAGGAGAAGCCGAGGTGCCGTAATATAGTCCCGCAGGAGTTCTTTTACGTGCCGGTAAATCTACCGACACATGGCTGACATATTTGAGCACCTTCAAATACCACCGGACTGAGCCAGGATCGAACCTGCCAAGTTGGGGTCAGAAGGCCAGGCCTCAACCGTCTGAGCCACTCAGCCAGGCGTAAGAAAATTATTTCAGTGTGTTATTGGCATAGGCTTGAGCACCAGTCCAACTAATTTAATACGTGTGTATGGTAATGTCCGCCTCTGTGGTGTAGTGTTAGCGTGATTAGCTGCCAACACCCGAGGTCGGGGTTCGATTCCCGGCTCTGTCACGAAAATTTGAAAAGTGGTACGAAGGCTGGAATGGGGTCCACTCAGCCACGGGAGGTCAACTGAGTAGAAAAAGTAAGGGTTATTCTGCCCGAAGGCAGGTCCGAACCTCCGCAGAGGTGTGCCTGAGCCGAAGTTTACGTACGGTAGGGTGGCCAGTTCCTTTCCGCTCCTCCATTCCCTTACCCCCCACCAACAGCGCGTGGCAACCCATCCAAATCTTGACCACGCCCAATGTTGCTTAACTTCGGAGATCTCACGGGATCCAGTGTTTCAACACGGCTACGGCCGTTGGCAACTGAGTAGAGGTGGGTTCTATTTCCATCTCAGCCATCCTGGAAGTGTTTTTCCGTGGTTTCCCACTTCTTCCTACCTTGTTCCTTGTCTATCCTTTCCAATCTCCCCATCCCTCCATGAGGCCCCTGTTCAGCATATCAGGTGAGACCGCTCCACAAACTCAATAAACCTTTGTCTCCCGAATCAAAGAGTGACCTATAATTTGAAACTGAAGCACCATCAATTCCAGACTTTATAAAAACAAAATCATTCGTTAATTCAAAGTCTGAAATATTTACTTCTGTCTTATGAGCTGAAGCTCATACAGAGCTGAAGGGAAATCGCATTCAGACAGACTAGTAGTAGGCGGTGGTACTAATAAATTTTACGTACGCTTCTAACTTGAAAAGAAAACCAATCTCTAACTTCAGGTCTTCCAAAGGGCTATTTGCGCTTACAGAATTCAACATGAAACAAAAAGAAGTTTCTATATTTTATACTTCACATTCTCTCTCTCTTGCTTCTTTCCGCTTATTCCCCCCCCCCCCCTATTTTATTCAATTCTGCTTTCAAATAATATTAGTAACTGTCATCTCACCTATATTACTTCCCTCCTTTCCCAGCATTAGCAGAAGATGAAAACCCATTTTCCTAACAAAACCTCGAATTCTCAGACACTCGATATACCGTACTGTAAATAACGTTTCAAACAAATGCGAAGCGGGAAGCGCTATCCGTCTGTTACTATTGCGGTGCTTAGAAGACAAGCTTGGCGTAACATAATGAAAGGAAAACAAGTCTGGTCTATTAATGAATGAACGGACGAACCACCTTGGCATTGAGTACCTTCAGCAAAGCGATTAGAGAGTTTATTACTCCTGGTTATAGCCAGCATGCAAAGCACGCTGTCCTGTTACGCCACATCATTGGAAGTTAATAATAATAATAATAATACCGGTCGAGTGCCTCAATTTGCATCATAGTTACTAGCTGTTTCCCGCTGGCTCCGCCCGCAATGTGTGGTGTTGTTCGTTACTATCCTCGCGAATGTATTTGCAAAGTTTCGAGTTAATGAAATAAAGCACATGATCTGGTATGTTAATAGAATGTAATATTATGTCAACAAAACACTTGAAAATACATCACACAAACAAATTGAATTAAACGTTCCTTGGAACATCACTACGCGCCGAACTCTTAAAAAAGTCCTTCAAAGATCTTCGTCATGGAGACAAATGTACTCTTAACTTTTCTCATAATCTACCAATTTAAGTAGTTATTACCTCAAAAGAAAGCGCTTGATCCACTGAGTGTTTTTAGACCAAAACGAACTGCGTAACTCTATTAGAACGAAAGACATTATTGCTTCAATGAGAAAAAATGTTGAAGAAATGAGACGTCAAATTGAATGTGCACTCATAACTTTCCTCAGAATCAACCAATTTGAATAGTTAATAACTGAAATGAAAGAGCTTGATCCACTGAGTGTTCTTAGGCCAAAACGAACTCCGTACCTCAATTAGAATCAATGATATGATTGCTTCAAAGAAACAAAAAATTGAAAAATCAAATAATTTGAGGAAGGCGGAAGTTAAGTGATTTATAGTACCTGATGACAAATCTGTGCATGAATACCTTTCAGTTAAAGAAAAAATTAAGGAAATCGACCGGATAGAATGGCCGGACTGACTGACTTTAATTTTCATTAAAAAATTTAATATATAGATTAGACGCCATTCGAGTCTCAGGCAGAAGTGGCAATTAGGGGGTGGCCCCACTTGCAGTTTGTCCACGCTGGATTTCTGCGTGTTTTTCACGCAGCTTGACGACGACATGTGACCACACTTGCGTGTTTGTACGGCGTGATTTTATTAGTGTGTTGTATAGTGTGAGCAGCAAAACATCGCCATTGCTCTTCATATGGAAGGCATTCCAGTTTTAAATAATAACTCCGTTGTTGTGTTATGTGCTTGGTTGGTCTTCGTCGTCGTCGGCGTCAAAGAAAATATCGGATCCATCCTATATTAAGTGGCAGGTCATCAAATGGACAATTTGTGCTTCTACACAATAAACTAAAAGACAACCAACATAATTTTTTTGAGTATTACAGAATATCCGTGACCTCATTTGAACTGCTTTTCTGTACGTTGAAAAATGCTATCAGCAAAAGAAACACAAGAATGTATTCCTGAGGAAGAAAAACTAGCATTGACATTAAGGTATCGTAAAGGCACGGGTACCTTTGTACCTCCAAAATTATCAGTTCACTGTTTAACATTCTCCGAAGTTTTAAATACGAACACCAGGCAAATGCTGGGGCTGTACCTTAATTAAGGCCACGGCTGCTTCCTTCCCATTCCTAGGCCTTTTCTGTCCCATCGTTGCCGTAAGACCTATCTGTGTCGGTGCGACGTAAAGCAAAATAGCAACAAAGAAAAGATTGATTGTAGGTCACTTCGTCTTCCGCTGTCGAACGACCCTCTGCAAAGTCATGGTATCTTTTCCACACTCGTTGAATAGATATCGCCTGTGCCAAAACCGCGAAAGTGATAATGCTCTTCCTATCCATTATTTCCCTTAAGACTGATCACGCCTCCAAACCACATATTTATATGCAGTCCATCAGGACAATTTCCGTTGAATTCATTTCTCTATGCGCTTGTTTAAAGGAAAATGAACCTTAAATACATCATACTCTAGCAGTAGGTAAATACAGTATGTGGTGCAAATATACATTCCTACAGTGCGGTGCGGTAAGGTCCATTTCCCTTTACGCAGCCGCAGAGGAAAATGAACTCAACGAACATTTTTTTGGACTGGATATCAGTATGTGGCTGGGAGGCATGACAAGTCTTAAGGGAAGTAATGGATAGGAAGAGAGCATTGTCACATTCGCGGTTTTGGCATATGGGCGACGAAATCACTTTCCGTATACAGACACAATCCTCCTGTGAACATTGTAAAGTTCTATATTTTTGCCTAGGAAGCGAATCATTGTACGGACTTTGTCTCGTAACCGCTCGTTCAGTAATTTCGCCAAAATGCAACTGCCATTGTGCCAAGGTCTTGGTTTACCCTTTTGTACACTAGTGCACAATCTGTTAGTGTAAATTACAGACTATCGGATACACAAGTTGGAGCGAACACTGTTCATTTGTTACTGAGAAGTAACACAGGGAAACTTACTTCCTGACTTACCCTCGTAGTGTACGTAACGCTCAGATTGGTAACTGATCCGCCATTGGAAATGAGATATAATCCCACCACCTGTTCGGAGTGTTTGAGAAAATACCAGAGAGGAAATGAGACTAAATTTCGCAGTTGTTGTAAAAAAAAAAAACAGTTAATGTTATTTGTTTTGTGCCCCACAAACAACATTTTTATGGTTTCCGCAGACGCTAGTGTGTCGGAATTTTGTCACGCAAGAGTTCTTTTACGTGCCACGAGACTGACGTATTTGAGCACCTTCAAATACTACTACTATTGGCTTTACGTCGCACCGACACAGATATGTCTTATGGCGACGATGGGACAGGAAAGGGCTAGCACTGGGAAGGAAGCGGCCGTGGCCTTAATTAAGGTACAGCCCCAGCATTTGCCTGGTGTGAAAATGGGAAACCACGGAAAACCATCTTCAGGGCTGCCGACAGTGGGGTTCGAACCTACTATTTCTCGAATACTGGATACTGGCCGCACTTAAGCGACTGCAGCTATCGAGCTCGGTACCTTCAAATACCACCGGACAGAGTCAGGATCGAACCTGCCACGTTGGACTCAGAAGGCCAGCACTCTACCATCTGAGCCACTCAGCCGGATTTGTTGGTAACAGAAGTGATGTGTTTTACGTCTTGACTAGCTGATGTACCCGTGCTTCGTACGGAATTCTACATTGTAGGCCTATACAGAATTCTAGGTTCCGTAGTTTACACGTTGTGAGTAAGATTGTAATAAATTGCATAGCTCCACCTGCATTTTTACATCCTCAGAAAGACTGCCTTAGTGGTTTTCCCACACGAAATTAACATAGGTCATTACAAAGACGCCATTAGGAATGTCGCGATTAAAAGCATTGCTATCATATGAAATACTCGATCAAATGAAAAACCACACATTTTTGTGCTATTAACGAACAGTAGTATGCTGCCGATCTAACAGTCAAAAGTTCCAGAGCCGGAATGACCAGGCCGCAGATAGCCGTGAGCCGTGAACACTATTTTATTTTCTGGGGGTGGGGGTTGAGAAGTGGAGAGTCCCAGGGCAAAAACTATGCCATTTTGCTCTCAGTTTCGTAGGAGTACCCAAGAGTTGGAAACTCTCAATTCACTACACTGGCGGGGGAAAAAATCTATCTGACTTGGAGGTACATTTTCCTCAAATCCAGAGGAGAAACCCCTTCTTGACTGCTAATTTGGAAAGAAATAAATGCAGACTTTAATAAAAATGAAGAGGAAGAAGCTTTTCTTAAGAAACGGCTCATTTCAGGGTTGAATTTTGAGTTATATAGTAAACTGTAGTGCTATAATTTGGAATAGGCCAAAATTGTAATTCTAGACCAGGTCATAAGTGAGCTTCTGCCATTACTCCGTTAATTGTGCACACTGATCAATCCACTCAGCGCGTCAGAGTAGGGATCGAATAGCTGGTATATTATGATGAACCAGCGTGCTACGTACCAGCAGTATCAGACAATGTGTGAACCAGAGGAATGGTATGCTAGAGAAGGAAGTTATCTAACTCCCCTGCTCTTTCCCGCCAGTATTCAGGCAGGCTGTTATACTCGGTACGCAGCAGTAAACTCATCTGTCGGAGATGAGTGGCAGCATAAGAGACAAAGAACATCACAACAAACAATGGTCAACGTAATGTTATTGTTGATCAACTTTATGCGCTTTCGATATTGTGGTTTTCACATTTAGTTTTCTTCCGACTCTCAAATACCACTCTTATCATAGTCGGTACGGTAAAACTATATAAAACATAAATGATCGGAAATTCAATTTGTAAGTTTTTGATGATAATAATAAATAAAATCATGAATAAAAATATATAAATAAAATTACTCAAAAACTTAATAAAATTAATAAGCATAATTAACCGAAATGTCCGTAGTATGGGCGCCAGAGTTCACCAGAATGGATCCCTCGAATTTAGATAAGAGCATGATAAACTGTATATCCCAGGGCGTGTACATAATACTGCGTACTGGTACATCTGCTGCAGGCCTTACCTAAACTCCTGAAAACGACTAATTAGGTAGGAACTGCACCTAGGTTCATCAATAACACTGATTCTAAAATAGCTAACTATATTCTTAACAAATTCCGTGCATGAGCACCTCATCAACATACAACATTATACATATAATACATACATAAAATATTGCTGGAAGACTCCATATTTACAACAACAACAATAATAATGAAAATCGTGGGAAAACGAAAGCGAGAACTAAGTTACCATTTGTAGATAGTCCGATGAACAATGTACATGTATGAAGATAAATACCCTTCACTGTCTCTATATCAATTCGACTTACCGATTCTCATAATCGGCAGTTATCACATCACACAGATACTGTACCTTGTACTACTATGTTCACATATTTTAACACTTGTTGTAAAGATATATACACACGTCTGTCGATCCTCAATATAAATTTATGGAAAGTCTGAGATAGCTTTCACCAACATATAATGCTAGGCCGCCACAAGTGCTACAATACTTAATGCGCAAGCACTCTCCACAATCAGCCACTTTCCACAAACATAACAAGACTACGCTCCACAAACGTTTTAAGTCCAGTCCATTGCAGCCGTGTCACTCCAGTACCGTGTATCAGCACCACTTCCTTCCCGTACAGTGCGTCAGTTGTAGTTGTAGTTGTAGTTATCTTCCTTCTCGTTCCTTTACAATCACCTCTACAATCACCCTTACAATGTTTTTTCATAATCTCTTGGTTGCCGCCGTATGATCAACTTTTATAGACATCAACATCCCCCTCCTCTCAGATGATACGTCTGGATTGGTGCTTGCCCACCAATCATGAGTGATCTCTAGTCAAGACCAAGCCCTGAACTACTTCTTCCTCCCAAGACAATAACAAACTCTGGGGAGTTTTACATGAATCATCAAATTTTCCTGGTACAACAACAAGCTCATCTCATCAGGCTGGGATATATACATGACTCATGAATTTCCCGACACAAGTACATCACAACAAGCACTGGGGCAGCCATATGACTCATTCAAATTACCAGAGTTATTAAAGCAATGTTTTCCCACTCATGCAAAACAAATTACTCATACCTACATATGTGGATATTTTACAGCTTACCAATATAAATGACAAAATATACAAATGAAATAATAATAATAATAATAATAATAATAATAATAATAATAATAATAATAATAATAATAATAATAATAAATCGAATACTGACAATAATATCCATAACTTCTACATATAATTCGGGGGTGTGATATATGTACTATCACAAATTCTCTATAAATTCTGTTATGTAGTACTTTTCAATAGGATCAATAGGACCACTAACGTCGGTATTTAAATATTAAATTTTAGGCGCCTTCCCCTAAATTACCATTTCATCCTCTTCTTCTTCGTTTTGCCTCATGACTGAGGCGTCGTGACTATCATAATATTCAGCCCTCTAGCCGATGAACCATACTCTGCCATTCTGCCCTATCTAAAGCTTTCAATGTTGTTGCTCTGAGATAACTCTGTAGGGGGCCGTTCACCATGTCAGTCCATCGCGTTGGTACTCGTCCTCGTTGTGTGGTTCCCTGGACTTTGTCCTTAACAATCAGCTTTTGAAGACTACCATCTCGGCGCATTATATGTCCAAAGTAGCCTATCAGCTGAGAGACCTTACACGATAGACGCTATTTTGTTTTTTTGCTATGAGCTTTACGTCGCACCGACACAGATAGGTCTTATGGCGGCGATGGGATAGGAAAGGCCTAGGAGTTGGAAGGAAGCGGCCGTGGCCTTAATTAAGGTACAGCCCCAGCATTTGCCTGGTGTGAAAATGGGAAACCACGGAAAACCATTTTCAGGGCTGCCGATAGTGGGATTCGAACCTACTATCTCCCGGATGCAAGCTCACAGCCGCGCGCCTCTACGCGCACGGCCAACTCGCCCAGTACACGATAGATGAACTTTTATCTGAAGTTGGTTCAGGATTGATGTGTTCGTGCGATGAGCTGTCCAAGGAATCCTTAACATTTTCCTCCAGCACCACATTTCAAAGCTTTCTATCCGTTCACGATCACATTTGAGGATGGTCCACATCTCTGCGCCATACAAGAAGACTGAGAAGACTAGAGATTCAACGAGCTTCTTTTTTGTATTGATGGTGATGTTATTATCTTTCCAGATCTTCCGCAGACGAATCATCGCTACTTTTGCTATTTCAATTCTTCGCTTTATTTCATCTTTGGAACCACCAGAATTGGATAGTAAGGAGCCTAAATATACGTACTGGTGTACAACTTCAAACCCTGCAATCTGTTTGATATGTAGACTGTTGTTGTTCTTACGATCAACAATCATGACTTTGGTTTTCTGTCGATTTAGGCGTAATCCAATTTCTAGGCTTGCTTCCTCTACTCTCCTGATCAGCTCTGTCAACTCCTCCTCAGATGATGCTATCAAGGTGGTGTCATCAGCAAATCTCAAGTTGTTAATCTTGCATCCCCCAATGGAAAGCCCTTTGTCCTAGCTATCTAATGCAGTTCTCATTGCATATTCACCATAGAGATTGAAAAGTAACGGTGACAGGATACATCCCTGGCGAACTCCAGCCCTTGTACGAAACTGCTGAGACTGTTTTGAATCTTCACAGTGGCTGTATTTTCCTTATACAAGGACTTGAGGAGATCAATCGAATGGAGTGGCAAACCCATGTCATCCAAAATTTTCCAAAGATGGTTCCATTTGACAGTATCGAAGGTCTTTTTGGTAATCAATAAAGCACAATAAGGAACATTGTATTCTCTAGCCTTTTCTATGATTTAAATAAAATTATTTATAGCTTGGACTGTAGTTTCTTATTCCCCGATTCTGTATACCGATTTTTCATTAAATTCTGTTTACACATTTTCTTGTGGCTCGACGTTCATATGGACTTAGCAACAAAAATACAAATTCATGAATCTCTCTGTTATCATAGCCGTTACGGTAAAAATGTAGAAGACATAAATGTTCAATTCTATATAACTTCAGTAATGCAGTATTTATCGATAGGACCACTAATAACATAAATATTTGAGAATTAAATTTTAGGCCTTCCCCTAAACTATCATTTATCTCAGCGTGAATAAAAGATTTATAGCCTAGATTGTAGTGGTTCATTTCCCGACTTCACATACCGATTTTCATTAAATTCACTTCGGCCGTTTTCTCGTGATGCGTGTACATACATACATACAGACATACAGACAGACAGACAGACAGCCAGACAGACAGACAGACAGAAATTACGGAAAAGTAAAAAGTGCATGTTACTGTTAGGAGCTGCCTGGCCGAGGCGGTAAAGGCGTGCTCGGTTCGCCCGGAAGGACGTGGGTTCGAATCCCCGTCAGGAAGTCGTAAAATTTAAGAAGCGAGATTTCCACTTCCGGAGGTGCATATGGCCCTGAGGTTCACTCAGCCTACACCAAAAATGAGTACCAGGTTAATTCCTGGGGGCAAAGGCGGGCGGGCGTAGAGCTAACCACTCTACTCCATCACGTGCCGAGGTTAACAGTAGTGGAAGCCTTTACCTTCCACTTCTCCAAGGGCCTTCATGGCCTGTACGGAGGTGGCTTTGCTTTGCTTTGCTTTTTGCATTGTCTTGTTACTATGGACACGACCGATATAGAAATGCCATTCTTTTTAAATTCTGAGGAATGTACAGACAAAACTCTTATTTTATATATATAGATTTTTTGCTATTTATTTGACGCCTCAATGATTCAGACAGATCTTATGGTGACGAAGGGGTAGGGCTGAGAAAGAAGTTGCCGTAGTCTTAATTAAGGCACAGCCCCATCATTTGCCTAGTATGAAAATAGGAAACCATCTTCATGGCTGCCGACAGCTGGGTTTGAACCCATTATCTTTCGAATGTAAATTGACAGGTACGTGACAAACGCGCGTAGCCAACTCGCTCGGTAGAAGTAATGTTCTATTATAGGCTGTGTGTACTTACGCAGTAGAGACTAAAAACAGAGAACAGATTTACCGGTGATTTCGAAGAGGATGAGACAGGTATGGATCAGCACCACCCACATGAGGCTGATGACCCTCAGTCCATGGATGGGGGCCAGTGTGTCGTCTCCCACGCTCAGGCTGCATAGCTTGCGGAGGTTGGTACGTAGTGAAAAGGACAACACTATCTGCTCCATAACACCCACTGAAAAGTGAAAATAGGCTCTTGTTAAACAGAACTTGTGTGTATTCATCCGTTCTTACATCACACTCTTACCTACCGTTCACATCTTCCCGCCATTTCCATTGCTTGAAAGTGTGCTGTGTCGCGACTGGGGTGTCGGCGGCGTTCTCCCCAAGAGGCCCTGCCAACATGAAAACACACAATAAAATACACTGGAACTAGTCTTAAGCTATTATTGGTGGTTATGCAGAAAGTTGCCTAAACAAGGATTTTCTAGATAGATGAAATAAAATGGCGTATGGCTTTTGGTGCCGGAAGGTGTCCGAAGACTTCGGCTCACCAGGTGCAGGTCTTTCGATTTGACACCCGTAGGCGACTTGCGCGTCGTGATGAGGATGAAATGATGATGAAGACGACGCATGTACTCAGTCCCCATGCCAGGGGAATTAACCAATTATGATTAAAATTCCAGACCCTGCCGGGAATCGAACCCGAGACCCCTGTGACCAAAGGCAGCACGCTCACCATTTAGCCATGGAGCCAGACTTCTAAGTAGATAATGAAAATACACTTTATAGAATACAATATTCCCATTCCCTAGTTCCGGATCGCCCGAAGCTGGATGGTGAATTGTCATGGACTGCATTGAGTATTGCATTATAAGTGAGATCCTGACTGCCTAAATGAATGAATGCATGAATGAGTGGAATAGATTCCAAGTCCTCTCCCCCAGTCGCGGATAGCCACCAACTGGGGGGGGAGAGCATTCATTAGAGGATGTGTGCCTGATTGTTAATTTTTGACATAACTTGAACTTTTAATTGTGGAAGAAAGAAATTACCGACTGCCTAAATAGATTAATGAATTGATGGATGACTGACTGACTGACTGACGAATGAATGGACTGGATTCCAGGTTGTCCCCCAGTCACGGATAACCACCACCTGGGGAGAAACTTTCATGAATGCATGAACGAATGAGTTATTTAATTCATTCATTAATTAATAGACGAATGAAGAGATGTTCTCATTCAATTCACCTGTACTTAATGCCTGAATTAAGGACAGAAGATAATGACACGACATTACAACAATTTATACACTTAATATATCACTGACTCTCTTTCTCATCCTAGTTTGTTTGTGGACTAAAGTCAAAGGTTGAGTGACCAACTAACAAGGGAACCGTTTCGATTGGATCAGACCGATTACAATTAAACTGGGTAGGATGAAAAAACGTGAATAAACAAAATGCTAATAGTTATTCTATCGTAAAATAATATAGTGTTCCCAAACACGCGGCAAATAATCGGGGGTGGGGGTGAATAGAACACTCCAAAACAAGACAAAAAGTCTCTGCGGTCGACAGTTTATGAGCTGCGCCTGTTTTAGCTATTAGCTGGAATGGGGTGATTTTCATGTTTAGGACTAACTTTGGAGTCAGGCATGCCGTTACGGACATTGCAGTACCTAGGACCTAGGGTAAGTTTCCATTCCCCTCTCTGAAGGGGAGGGGTGGGCCACTTAATAGGTGACGCCTTCTCTCTGGCCAGGAGGTGCAGTGGGGTTTTGAGATATGATGGAGTTAGGAGATGGAAGATGGGGTTTTATTTCGGTTGGGGATGTGAGCGGGTTTTGACCTCTTGGCTAGATACCTTTATTGTTTGACTCGGATTTTACATATTTTGATTTACATTTGTGATTTAATTATACAATATGGTGCTACAAAAATATGTTTTATCTAAAATCTGGGAAAGATGTGGGGTAATATGGAGTGCGAGGATGTGAAATAGTGAGAAGTTCAGGATTAGGCGGTGGGGTTAATGCGGAACCACGGGGGGGGGGGGGTGAAAGCGAGGAGGTGGACTAGAAGGTTGCGGAGGTGGGGCTAGCCGAGAACGATGTCGGGATGTGGTTGGGGGTGGGGTCATAGAACGGATAGGAGAACGGGAGTGTTCCGCTCGGTGGTAGCGGCCTTGAAGGTGTAATCCGTGGTTAGCTAGGTGCTGGACTTCTTCGTAGGTTGGCAGATGGAGGCGAACGAAGAAGGTAGGGGTGTCTGCGTTGCGGATCCTGAAGGCTCGTCGTACTGGAATTCCTGTCCTTCGGAGGTCTTCGGCTATGTCTTCTGGTTGGATGCAGGGGTCCACTCCGCGTATAACACAGCTATGAATGTTGTTGTTGTCAGGTAGTGATGCGGACGATGGTGGTCTTGCTGGGTCAGTTGTAGCAGTTGTAGTTTCCTCTCCAGGTGGCTGCAGGGGTTCTTGCTGTGGGGTAGGTTGTTGAGGGGTGGGAGGTACGGGGAGACAGGAAGTCATAAGGGTGGATGGATGGGACATGACTGTGGTGGTGCTAGGAGCAGACAGGGGATATGTATAGTAGAGGTGGTGGTGGTGGTGGTGGTGGTGGCGGTGGTGGTAATAGTAGTGGTTACTGGGAAAATGGGAAGAGAGGACAGAGTCTGTTGTAGCTGTGGTTCCCGCGGCGGCGCTCTCACATGTTGAGCTGGTGTGGTGTCCAGTAGCTGGGCCAGGATATTCTGTGGTGTGGGTTCGGTCGTATGGTGGCGGCCATGGATATTCACTCCATTTTTTAAGATGTACTGCAGGTCATCTGGCTGGGGCATGTGTAGTAGTACTCATTAGATGGTTCGGGGCCGGCAAGGAGCCTGGTGGCACTGTGAACGCCGAAAATGCGTAACTCTCTTTCAATTTCGAAGTCAGATATTCCAGGATGAATATCACGGGCGATACAGGTGTACATATAGGTGCTAGGGAGGCCGACTTTCTTCGTGGTGTCAGGCCAATATGTTTTTTGAGGCCGGCGAGGTGCGTATTTAGAGATGAGGCGTCACCCGGCCAGCGAAAAATAAATAAATAAATAAATATGGCGTTGATATGAAAAATTGAGTAGTCCACACTAGGAGAAGTAACCTGCAGGAGAAGGTTACCACTGAATACGTGCAATGGCTGGAGTGTTCGAACGTATCCAGTAATCAGTGAAATAGCATGTTCAAAAGTATGGTGAACATTTTGAGCACTTCTTGACTTCTTGTATTATAATGCAGTATCTCTGCCGGTACAACAGCATGACGCCAGTTACTCGACATGGGATGTACCAATATTTCCCGCGCGAAGTTGGAAAGTCTGTAACTCGTAGACGATCTACCGTAGGGCATATATTCATAGGTACTTGTGTTGTTTTGGGGTGTACTATCCACCCCCTCCCCGCCGCCCCATTACTTCCATCATGTTTGGGAACAGCCTGTATACTCTACAGTACATAATGAAAAATTTGCTGCTGAAGTTTTTAATGAAACATGGTGTATCGAAGGCATCGGTTGCAATGAAACTTGGTAGGATGGTCAGTGAACACATTAAAACTTCGCTGTACGCCTGTCTTTGTTACATAGGTTGTCCATCACATGTCAAAATGAGGATTCTGGACAGGAATCGCGTAGTTTCCTCGTTTGCGCTATTAACAACATGTACATTTATCTATAGTCTACAGGAGATGAAAAAAATATACTATTCATATTCTGTACGTGTTGATAAAATTGGTTTGTAAAGCGTGAAATTCTGATCGTGTTGTAAAAATCTCATTTCGAAATAAAATGCGTTATGTAACTTTAAAATATAACTCTCGGTATATTTCACCCAAGGTCATTCTAGGTCATCCTCAGCAAATTGCTCCCAGCCGTTCAGCTGTTGGCGGCAATTTAATTCTAACGGCAAAATGAGTAGGCCTATCTCCATTAAAGTTAGGATACTTATGTTAATTGATAATTCACTTAAGATCACGGAAATATGTCTGATCTAACCGAAGCAGTTCTCTATGCGATACATTCAAGGACGTTCGTGAAGTGCTTGGCACAGATATTGGACAGGACGGAAAGTTCAGCTGTAAATAATAGAGCTACCCATAGTGGTGACTGTATTTACAAATAATATTCTTGTAACTGTAAATGTACACGACAATAAGCTAATTGGATGAATGAGTCATTTGTGCAGTTGGGAGTTGATTAATCTTTGTCTTGCAGCTAATATTCTCGGGAGCATAAACATATTCACATTCAACTGTAAATAAAGCTCATTTTCAGATGAGTTTAATCATGTTCTTGAATATTGGAGCGTCGAACTGGTATGAAAAAGTGCTTGACGTTTCATTATAGCCTTACGACCGGGTGAGTTGGCCGTGCGGTTTGGGGCGCGTAGCTGTGAGCTTGCATCCGGAAGACAGAGGATTCGAATCCCACTGTCGGCAGTCCTGAAGATGGTTTTCCTTGGTTTCCCATTTTCACACCAAGCAGATGCTGCGGCTGTACCTTAGGGTCTAATTAAGGCCACAGCCGCTTCCTTCCCACTCACAGTCCTTTCCTATCCCATCGTCGCCATAAGACCTATCTGTATCGGTGCGACGTTAAGCAAGTTGTAATAACCATAGCCTTACGGCTTCATAGGAGAATTGCAATTACGTCAAACAAATTATGAACACGAAAACGTTGGTCAGACAAGTATGGTAAACGCATAGCTTGAATCAGTGAAGTTACTTCTTCTTTATCTGTTCACCCTCCAGGGACGGTTTTTCCCTCGGACTCAGCGAGGAATCCCACCTCTACCGCCTCAAGGCAAGGCCGCGCTCAAGGCAGACTCTGGATCGAGGGATACAACTGGGGATAATGACCAGTACCTTGCCCGGGCGGCCTCACCTGCTATGATGAACAGGGGCTTTGCTGGGGGATGGGAAGATTGGAAGGGATAAACAAGGAAGAGGCCTTAAGTTAGGTACCATCCCGGCATTTGCCTGGAGAAGAAGTGGGAAACCACGGAAAACGACTTCCAGGATGGCTGAGGAGGGAATCGAACCCAAATCTACTCAGTTGACTTCCCGAGGCTGAGTGGACCCCGTTCCAGCCCTCGTACCACTTTTCAAATTTCGGTGGCAGAGCCGGGAATCGAACCCGGACCTCCGGGGGCGGCAGCTAATCACACTAACCACTACACCACAGAGGTGGACCATATTATATTCACGAAAGAAATTAATTAATAATAATAATCATCATCATCATCTGTTTACCCTCCAGGTTCGGTTTTTCCCTCGGACTTAGCGAGGGATCCCACCTCTACCGCCTCAAAGGCAGTGTCCTGGAGCTTCAGACTCTTGGTCGGGGGATACAACTGGGGAGTATGACCAGTACTTCGCCCAGGCGGCCTCACCTGCTATGCTGAACAGGGGCCTTGTGGAGGGATGGGAAGATTGGAAGGGATAGGCAAGGAAGAGGGAAGGAAGCGGCCGTGGCCTTAAGTTAGGTACCATCCCGGCATTCGCCTGGAGAAGTGGGAAACCACGGAAAACCACTTCCAGGATGGCTGAGGTGGGAATCGAACCCACCTCTACTCAGTTGACCTCCCGAGGCTGAGTGGACCCCGTTCCAGCCCTCGTACCACTTTTCAAATTTTCGTGGCAGAGCCGGGAATCGAGCCTGGGCCTCCAGGGGTGGCAGCTAATCACGCTAACCACTACACCACAGAGGCGGACATTAATTAATACTTCTGGTATATAAACTATGGGATAATATAAAAAGCAAGAAGCTTTAGAGGAAGATGATAGCCGAAGTCTAGTATTTTATTCATTAATCTGAGACGTTGTTCTTAATATTTCGTACATTGGAAGATAAGTGATTTAGAGTACAAATTTCATTACCACCTGTGTCCGCCTCTGCACCGCAACGGTTAGTGTTATTAGCTGCCGTCCTCGGGGACCCGGGTTCGATTCCCGGTACCGCCAGAAATTTAAGAATGGCAGAAGGGCTGGTATGTGGTTGAAATGGTACATAAAACTCACCTCCATTGGGGGTATGCCTGAAAAAAGCTGCACCACCTCGGAATGAAGACACAAGTTTGCATTTGCATTACCACATGTGCATAGGCTCTTTCTACGATACTGATACGGAAAAGGTGCTTCATACACTGGCGTAGCCAAGGGGGGGGCCCACTGGGGCCGGGCCCCCCCCCCCCAAAATATTTCCTGAAACTAGAGCGATGATCACCCGTTGTTTTACGTACGGTACGAACAACTTAAAAACGTACGCCGAAATGTTAAGTTAACGTAGCGACAAGAATCTACTAGCAGGGCTCAATAGGGCCATACATAAGTCTCCACATGTGTACTGCTTGAATGAAAGGAAGACACTTAGGATTGTGATGCGCGGGGATATTTACCTGTAGAGGCCTCAGTATTGAGAATGTAACAGTGTGTTGACAAATGTCAAGACATGGAGAAAGGGGCAATTAGGAAGGGATTACTCAGTAGGGGGCCGGAACGTGACCACCGAGGTAACAACATCGTGTCAGCTTTTGCATATCGGTTCCAGGAAACAACAATGTCCTAGGGATCCTCGGGTTGTACCGTGGTTGAGAGATGTGCTGTGTTTAAGTTGCAGAGCTGGGAAGACTGTGACAGGATTGTGAGCTGCACGTTAGTTCCCCATTTTGTGCCATATAAGTAACTTTTTTTTTAAGAGGGACCGTTCTATCACTGAGAAGCCAACACCATGTGCATCCTCGGTAAGTTATGAAAATGTTTTTTTACTTTTAAAATAACAAGACAATCGCGGAGTCGTGCCTAAGTTCGATAGGTAGGCCTATATATTTTATCAAATGCCCGGGGACTGATTGGAACCTCAAATGGCACCATCAAAAGTGCGGGTAACTATTTTGTAATTGGCGGGCGTGATAACTCAGTTCCAATGGTTCTATCTTCTCATCAGGACGGCCCAGGCTTGAATCTCAGTCGATACATGAAACATTTTTAAAATGGGAAGTCACGTTCTATTGATACGGTTTCTACTTAAAACACAGATCCCGTCTCTTACATTTCCTTACACTTGTGAGCCAGAACCGCATCATTTATGGTGACGTATTTTGAGTGTGGATACAACTTTTCCTTGGAAGGGGGTGTGAAAAGATTTTTTATTTTCTATTTAGAATTTACTTTACGTCGCACCGTAGGTCTTATGTCGACGATGGGAAAGGAAAGGGCTGAGAGTGGGAAGAAGCGGCCGTGGCCTTAATTAAGGTACAGCCCCAGCAATTGCCTGGTGTGAAAATGGGAAACCACAGAAAACCATCTTTAGGGCTGCCGATAATGTTGTTTGAACCCACTATCTTCCGGATGCAAGCACACAGCTGTGCGCCCCTAACCGCACGGCCAACTCGCCCGGTGGATATAAAAAGAAAGCTTGTCCTACCGAGTGCGGTGACGGATCTTCAGTAGACATTGTTGGTTATGATTGTTACCATGTACAATCATAGCTTCTGTACTCTTGATGATTGATTGATGCTTGATGTTTTAAGGGGCCTAACATCGAGGTCATCGGCCCCTAATGGTACGAAATGAAAGAACAAAAATTGC
The DNA here is from genome assembly GCF_040414725.1 of Anabrus simplex. Taxonomy (NCBI): domain Eukaryota; kingdom Metazoa; phylum Arthropoda; class Insecta; order Orthoptera; family Tettigoniidae; genus Anabrus; species Anabrus simplex. Next base: position 1,557,576,037 of record NC_090265.1, read on the forward strand.
AAAGGCATCCACTGACCAAAATAAAAATAAAACATGGCATGAAGAATGAATGGATAGATAGATAGATAGATAGGAAATGGGTGAGCCCTGTTTTCGCAGAGCTCCACACGTAGGTCTATGAAGACCCTTTGTGCCCCTTGAACGGGTTTGCCTAGTCCAGCCCTAGGCTCCTATAAAGGATACCAGTGTCCGGATTTTGGCGTTCCTGATGTCCTCCAGGCTCACAAAATGTGAGCCCAGGAATCGATGTCTAGTGCTTGCAAAAGCCTCGCACTGACATAACACATGCGCGGAGGTCTCCTCCTCCTTACCGCATCTTCTACACATCGGATCCTGGGTGATTTTCATGATGTGTAGGTGTGTCTGTAAGGTATTGTGGCCTGTTAACAGTCCAAGAATGAATGGATGGACAGGAACTCAACAAAACACAAAACAAACAAACAAAAACCAGTGGATCGGACTCAATACAGATCGAAAATAACATTATTACCGACCAAGGAACCACTTATAAAGCACAATGATGCTTGGTGTCTAAAGGGGGTGCAAAATCCACGTCTAAGGCCCCACAGAATGGTACATGTCGCGAGTAAAATAGAACCATGGTATGTGTCATGTTGGGGTACTAATCAGAAGTAGCGAAGACTCACGGTGTTCCACAAAAGATGGTACTACTCACAAGTATTGCAATACGTACTAGTAACGCAGACCTATGGTGTGTCTCACACAATGGCCCAACTCATAGCCAACGCAAACCGAGAAGGTTCCCCACCTAGGTGTACTAAACACGGGCGCCGGTATTCCCGTGGTGTTCCTCACATAGTGGGTACTAATCACAGGCAACGCAGACCCACGGTGCTGCTCATATAGTGGTACAACTCACAGGCTACGCCCAGACCCGCGGTGTTGCTCACATGGGTACAACGCACGGGTACTGGAATCCACCAGGCCAGGCTTTTACTGCTACTAATCACAAACCTATTTCGTACCGAATTTAGTGGTACTACTCGCAAGTACAGGCAACCTATGGTGTTCCCCGCGTGATGGTACGATTCAAAATTAGTTTCATGGTTCTAATTCAGTCAGCCCTTGGTCGCCCCTTTTAGTCGCCTCTTACGACAGGCAGGGGATACCGCGGGTGTATTCTACATGTGCGTCCCCCACCCGCAGGGGGTCTTCTGTACTCTTAACAGTGGGTGGGGTTACTGTTCGTAAAATTGATAATATCATTCTTCATTTGTGAGGAAGTAGAATCTTTATTTAATTTCTCTTCTTAAAAAAGGAACCACTTTGGTACTACACTCCGTGAAGGTGACTACCGTCCAGGCCGTAGATATTTCGATTTCGGGAGACTCAAGGAAAACTCTACTGCACCCCAAAACAAGGTTGTATCCTCCCGATCCCATGCCTTTCTTAACTCTGTCAGTGCCGGGAATCGAATGCAGAATGCTTTAAGTCAAATTCGTAAATAAGGAGACCTAAAAGTAACCAGCCGGCCCCACGGTGTAGGGGTAGCGTGCCTGCCTCTTACCAGAGGCCCCGGGTTAGATTCCCGGCCAGGTCAAGGACTTTTACCTGGATCTGAGGGCTGGTTCGAGGTACACTCAGCCCACATGTTTATAATTGAGGAGCTATCTGACGGTGAGATGGTGGCCCCGGTCTAGATCCCCCTGTGGGTTGGGGCGGTAGAATAACACCCACGGTATTCCCTGCCTGTCGTAAGAGGCGACTAAAAGGGGCCCCAGGGGCTCTGAACTTTGGAGCGTGGGTTGGCGACCACGGGGCCCTCGGCTGAGTCCTTACATTGCTTCCACTTACTTGTGCCAGGCTCCTCACTTTCATTTATCCTATCCGACCTCCCTTGGTCAACTCTTGTTTTTTTTCGACCCCGACGCTATTAGGTTTGCGAGGGCTAGGGAGTCTTTCATTTTCACGCCCTCCGTGGCCCTTGTCTTTCTTTGGCCGATACCTTCATTTTCGAAGTGTCGGACCCCTTCCATCTTTTCCCTCTGATTAGTGTTATATAGAGGATGGTTGCCTATTTGTACTTCCCTTTAAAACAATAATCACCACCACCACCATCCCGGTCTAGAAAGCCAAGAATAACGGTGGAGAGGATTCGTCGTGCTGACCACACGACACCACGTAATCTGCAGGCCTCCGGGCTGAACAGCCGTCGCTTGGTAGGCGGTGGCGCTTCGGGGCTGTTACGTCATGGAGTTTGGTTTGGAAAAGTGAACAGAGAAGGAAGCGACACCCCTGCAAGGCTCTTTAGCTTCCAGCTAGTTCTTCTGCCCGGCCTCGTGCATTTAGGACAGTAAGAAAGCGTACGACTTAATAATTGCTCCTCATAAAACCTTTGTAAAAATACTAACTACTACATCTATTTATAACAATAATCACAAACGCCTTTTCATGTGGGTCAGTTGGTTGTGTCTCTGTCCTTCTGAGTCCGAGTTCGCAGGTTCAAATCCCGGCTTGGATCGGTAACCCTTAAAACGGTGTTGAAATGGCAACAGCTCAATGTCGTTTCTGACACGTTAATAAAAATTATACATACGAATATTAACGTCACAAAACTCTAACTTTATACTACTATATTCTGTATCCCAGGCTTGCGAGGAAAGTAATTAACAATTTACTTTACGTCGCACCGACACAGATAGGTCTTATGGTGACGGTGGGATAGGAAATGCTTAGGAGTGGGAAGGAAGCGGCCGTGGCCTTAATTAAGGTACAGCTCCAGCATTTGCCTGGTGTGAAAATTGGAAACCACGGGAAAACATTTTCAGGGCTGCCGACAGTGGGGTTCGAATTCACTATCTCCCGGATGCAAGCTCACAGCTGCGTGGCCCTAACCGCGTTGGAACTAATAGGACAAGGTAAACCCTACATAGCATATGTTGTAACGCGTGTTTTTCTTTACCAACTAAAAAAATATCTATACCCACACGCTTTACATTATTTATTTATTTATTTATTTATTTATTTATTTATTTATTTATTTATTTATTTATTTATTAGTGCCTTCAGTACAGTGGCGAAGTTAGGGTTCCAGGCCCTCTCGTACACTTAAGCACATACTAATCAGAATCTTAAATAAAATACTGAGATACTTAAAATAGTTAAAACTACATAAATTAATAGAATTGAAAATACATTTAAATAAATTACTTACTAAATTAATATTAGAACTAATTAATATTTAAAACTCTTAAAAATGGCTAATCCTCAAGAACACACACATTCATACTTCAACCATTCAGTCAGCTGTCCTCAGCAGGTAGTCTCGGCAGGTGACCTTAAATCGCGATTAAAAAAAGCTAGTTTTTCTGACCTGAACTGGCAGGGAATTACATAATCTGGCGACAGTCACCACAAATTGTCTATTAATTTTATTTGTGCGGTGCAGTGAAATAGAAAGAATGAATCTAGAACGTGTATTTAAGTTGTGAAATTGTGATAAAAAGATGAATTTAGAAGACCTGTACATTGGCTGACTTTCAGCTACCACTCTGATCACCATCGTTAAAGTGTGTAGCTGCCGACGTTTATCAAACATCAGCCATGAGACAGCCTGATAGTATGGGGTGATATGAACATCGTACGTGATATTGTAAATAAATCGCAGGCAGGAATTCAGTGCTCGTTGAAGTTTAAGTGTTTCTTCTCTCGCCATGTCAACTAAAACAACGTCACAATAACCAAGAATAGGGAGAATGAGTGTCTGTATTCGTTTGACCTGTAGCTCAAATGGAAATACATCCCTCTGGCGTTTAAGAGGGTGAAAAACTCCAAAAATCTCTTTACGCATTTGTTTCGTCTGATCAGACCAATCAGCTGCTTCATTCATCTATACGCTGGGATTTTAAACCGTTTTACTCTAGGGAATAATTCAGTAGGATTGGCGGGATTGCGACATTGTTTGAGCAGCTCAGTAATTCTCGTGATCCAAATATAATTGTCTGAGTTTTCTTGCAGTTTAGTATAAGAGAGCTTCGTTGTGCATATACAGTACACTGAGTCGTCGGAGGTCCCTGTTAATATCTTGTCCTGCATTGTCGATATATTTGAAGATCATCAGCACAGAGGTCATGTGTGTTATTTCCTGTCAGAGAAGGTATGTCACTGATAAAAATACGGAAAATTTGGGGCCGCAGAATACTGCCCTGTGGGGCAACACTAAGTTTCATTTTCCATTTAGAGGCCTTGTCGTTTACTGTTACACGCTGTTGACGGTTACTCAAATAAGAACTAAAAACCTTAAGCACAGCCAGGTCGAAATTTAGCCGTTCCATTTTCTTTACAGTCGGAATTACTATAGTGTCAAAGGCGCTACTGAAGTCAAGAAGGATACGTATAGTGAGCAGTCGTTTGTCCCTAGTGTTTCTAATGTCTTCAGTAACCTTCAAAAGTGCTGTCGCGGTACTGTGACCTTCTCAAATCCAGATTGTAAAGGGTACAAAAGAGCATTTTATTTAGGTATTCCAGAACTTCCTCGTATACTAAACGTTCAAAGTCTTTAGAAAGCGCAGGGAGTACGGACATAGGACGATAGTCAGAGGGTGATTGTGGGTCTAAACTCTTAGGTACCGATATAATATTGGCTGTTTTCCAGACAGTAGGGAAAGTTCCGTTTAGTAAACAGTAGTTCAGTATGTGCGTCAGTATAGGCGAGATAGCACCCATAATGTTATGTAAAAAGTAATAGGAATATCATCTACACTTGTAGTCTTTGATTTAATCAAATACAAAGCCTTTTAACCTGATTTTCTGTGACACTGTGAAATGTGAATGGTGGATTGGTTGGAGGAGAGGGCGGTGAGTCGGTGCAGTTAATTTGGGTAGGTTGATTATTTATTCTACTAAAGTAATCGTTCAGTTTGTCAAGTGGAATGTCAGGAGTTGTCTGTCTCTGTTGATGTTTTGCTATTCCCAGAGCTCTAAGCTGGTCCCGTGCGCGATTAGAATTTAAGTTGTTAGCTAAACTCCGAAAATATATACATTTTTTAAAATTTCTGATTAACTGCTTTGTGCGATTTCTTAAGATGCGGTAAGATTCGAAGTTTGTGTCATCTAGGGTTTGTTTATAATGTCGAAATAACGAGTCACGGTGGGCCATCATTCTCTTGCCTTCATCATCTAGCCATGGACAAGAAGGAGGAGAAACCTGTATTCGACGAGTGTGTGTGTATATCTTTGCCGCATTATTTGTATAAAATGTCACTTCTTTATTGCTTATCACATGGCCATTATTATAATAACATTACCGTATTTATTCTAAACCAGAATATTGCATCCTTACTCAAACTGTTTATTCTTGCATTCATTTCACTTGTACTCGGAATATATGAAATGCTGCAGTTATGTTGGGATGGGAGTAACAGAGGTAGCCGTGGGACAGGGGTGGGGGGGGTTGTCGCCCAAGAAGTCCAGACACCCCAGGAGTTTTAACGAATGTACTTTTATTGAGCATTTTATATATAATGTACATTAATATTAGCTTACGGAGTCCGACTCATTGGCTGAATGATCAGTGTTGAGGCCTACGGTTAAGACGGTCCCGGGTTCGATTCTCGGCTCCGTCGGGGATTTCAATCGCGTCTGATTAATTCTTCTGGCTTAGGACTAGGTGTTTGTCCCAACATATTTATATTCAGACAACATACTACACCACCAACCACCAAAGAAACACACAACACTGATTACATCCCTCTATATAGAGCTGGCGTCGGGAAGGAAATCCGGCCGTAAAACAGGTCCAAATCTACATGTGCGACACAGCACCCGCGACCCCACAGACGTGGGAAAAGCTGGGGAAGAAGAAGAAGAAGTAGAAGCAGAAGAAGAAAAACTACTATTAGCTTCCGGAATCCGCACGAATCCACCACTCTTACATGGATCCAAGCACACCCATTTCCTTTTTCGGTATTCTACACCACCTAAACTATGGAAGTTTGGACACCTATCAAAATAAAATTCTGGATGAACGGGCCCCCCCCCCCAAACTGAAATCCTGGCTACGCTACTGGCTTCATATGCCGAGTCTTGTTTCAATAACATGTGTTTTTTATATATAAATATTTTGGCATTTGGTCTGTAAGACCATGATGCCAGCTCTGTACATATAGAAAACAGGAAGCTCAAAGAGCAACATCTTTACAACATGGGACCTTTTATGGCATTGTGAATAATTGGTGATAGAAAGCTACGGTACAGGAACTTGGGTTGGATGAGAACAGTTTAACTACAGACTACAGACGTATCACAGTGTTTAATAGGCTTCACTTAAAAATTTGGCTATTGCTTGATATATACGGATGTTATAGCTGCCGAACAACAACGAAACGGAAGTGGAACTTTGAGTTGTATAAGCGTTTGACATAAAGATTACTTGTGGTTTGTATCTAGTGCATCCTAAATTTGTATGGTTGAAGTCTGCTTCTTGAATAACATGTGCTGGAAGTGGCTGCGCCGATCCAGAATAGCGCCGCATATGGGGTGAGCCCCGTCGCAAAAATTGAGCGCCCAGCGGGAATTCATTGGCAAATTGTTGGTGCTCATATGAATAGAGAAAGTGGTGTCAAGAATTCTATGCAGGCAGGACCGACATTCTTGACGAACACATGTGCGACGTGTGATATTGTGCCCAACGATATTCATTCTTTAAAGTCAATAACGATTCGACGATGATAACGAGTTAAAAGAATAGGTCAAGGTGAAATTGAAATTAAGAGTCAAGGGCAGACTTCTATGGATCTCGGAAACAGAAAGTTTTTAAAAATGATGTTTGTTCAGAGCGTCAACCTATGTAGATCTTTTGTCCCTACTGGCACCATATGTGAGGAAACTGCGTGTGTTATGTAATGGCGGAAGTGTAATGTGTTGAATGCGAGGAAAGGAATGTTGAGGACGACACGAACACCCAGTCCCCAGGCCAGGGGAATTAATCATTACAATTAAAAACTCATTACCCGGCCGGGAATCAAACTCGGGGCCTCCGGGTGACAGGTGGATGCGTTGCCCCCTACATCTCGAGGCCGGACAAACAGAAGTTAATATCCAGACTAAACAAGTGTTTGTTTTAATGGGGAAAACAAAGTTGCAAATTCAAGTATGTGCCAAACATTCATTTACAGTGCAAGTTTCGTTACATAAATATTATGCGAATCAATATTGTCGTTTGTATCTGTACTTTCTGGACACGCCTTGTAAATACGTATAGTTACTGCAAAGGTCGGCTTCAGGCTTCGGCAGCCGGCACAATTCCTATCTTCACCGCTAGGTGGGGCTTCATTCATTCCATCCCTGACCCTGTCGAATGACTGGAAACAGGCTGTGCATTTTCATTTTTCACTGCACTATTCACAGCAGAGCTTTTCGTCTTATTGAATAGGCTACTAGCTGTTACCCACGGCTTCGCTCGCGAGGATTTGGTAAGTTGATAATAATTAATTGTTCCTCGGTACTGCACTAAGACATTATCTGAAAATCCCTCACCTCACCGAAAAATAGCATTTCATTTACCTCAGAACCTCTTTTTAAACCACGTTTGTGGCATTGCCTTTTGGGGCTAAGATGACCAGGCTACTGGCAGAGCTAAATCTGGAACATTCGACATGGAACTCTACATGTGGGAAACAGTTCTCTTTTAAGTCGAAAAAGAAAATAAAAGATTCCTTATTTCTAAAGGAGATTCCAAATACCGATTTTCACGTCTGTAAAATCTTAGTTTTTGAGATATAAGTATCCTCATAAAGAGAATTCAAACCCCTCTTCACTCATTTTCGATCTCCAGCTTAAGTTGATTTCCCGAAAACAAAAAGTACGTGTTTCTTTATTTTTAAAGGAGATTACAAATACCAATTTCCTCGCCTGTAGCATGTTAAGTTTATTAGACGTACTCATTTTAAAAACTGCCCCACTCCTTGGCTGAGTGGTCAGCGTTGAGGACTTCGGTTCACAGGGTTCCGGGTTCGATTCCGGGCTGGATCGGTGATTTTAATTCCGTGTAATTAATTCATCTGGCTCGGGGACAGGTTGTTTGTGTTTGTCCCAAAACTCTCCTCTTAATATTTACTCAACACACCACATTACCAACCACAACAGGAACCCGCAATAATAATTTCATCCCTCCACACGGGGTTGGCGTCAGGAAGGGCATCCAGCCTTAAAACAGGGTCAAATCCACGTGTGCGACACAGTTCGCACCCGCGACCTCACAGGTGTGGGGTAAAGCGGTAGGAGAAGAAGATACTCATTTTAAAAATTCACCCGCTTTTTTATTTTACCCCGTTAAGTGGATTTTCCAAAAAAAAGTGTGTTAATTTATTTTTAAAAGAGATTCCCAGTTTTAACGTCTGTAACATCTTCAGATTCTGAGATATATTGTAACAGGAACGCCCGTACTTCAGTATATCGGAGAGCATGAGGAACGACAAGGCGTGTACGGCCCATGCTAAGAGAGTAAGAGAGAAGGGTAGTGAAAGAAAAATTCATGATTAAGTGGATCCTTCAGTTTATTCAATAAAATAGGCAAATAATTATGTCACCTTTTATAGCTGAATTGTAGATTTGTCCCTGAGGGCGTGAAGAGGGCGTTGTCCCGCGGCGGCTGCGTCGTCTTGCGGTCGGCGTCGGCGTTGTCTTCCGTCGTTGGTGTTTGTATTAGTGTCGATGACTCGAACCAGAGGCAGGAACGGGGAAATGTGGAGCTTCCACATTTGACGTCATGGGGTACTGGTGTGACACTTCCCTATGGCGAAGCACGCCAAAATAGTTCCCACAGCAGCAAGGATAAAGTTAGAGTCACAGTTCGTATTTGGAATAATACGCAAATGAAACAATCTAGGACCTTCCGAGGTGCGGTGATCAAGCACTTCATAAAGAAAATCGAGTACAGTCTCTGCACTGTACTCCACCAGCATAATACATTTGTTGAAATAAATGACAGTCCAAGTTCCAGTACGTCGTGATTTTCAGATTATCACTGGCACTTAAGATCATAATGCAACACAGTTCAACGGATAGACACAGTCTTTAAATGAAATTGAGGCTGGCTAGAAATACTACCGCTGCTTTCACACAGTCTTTGAACGAAATCAATGCTGGCACAGTTAATGCAAGAACACAGTCTTTAAATGAAATTAAGCTGGCACAGTTAATGCAAGAACACAGTCTTTAAATGAAATAAAGCTGACACAATTAATGCGAGAACACAGTTTTTAAACGAATTCAAAGCTGGCACCGTTTATGTGAGAACACAGTCTTTAAATGAATTCAAGCTGGCGAGAACACGGTCTTTAAACGAATTCAAAGCTGACACAATTAATGCAAGAACACAGTTTTTAAACGAATTCAAAGCTGGCACAGTTTATGTGAGAACACAGTCTTTAAATGAATTCAAGCTGGCGAGAACACAGTCTTTAAACGAATTCAAAGCTGACACAATTAATGCAAGAACACAGTTTTTAAACGAATTCAAAGCTGGCACAGTTTATGTGAGAACACAGTCTTTAAATGAATTCAAGCTGGCGAGAACACAGTCTTTAAACGAATTCAAAGCTGACACAATTAATGCAAGAACACAGTTTTAAACGAATTCAAAGCTGGCACAGTTTATGTGAGAACACAGTCTTTAAATGAATTCAAGCTGGCGAGAACACAGTCTTTAAACGAATTCAAATATACAGCCGGACCGAGAGACGAATTATGTCGCGACGTGCTTACTTGCACACACTCGCTGACTCACGGCTTACTGCCGACTCACTCCACTCTCTGCCTTCAGCACACTGCCGTCGCATACCGCACACTCTCTTTCTGCTTTACTGCAGGCTCTCTGCTTACATTCTGCCTTACCCCAGGCTGGCGACTCGCTTATATTTCGTTCATGCAGCAATGGAACACGAAGGAACCTTCTGCGTGACGTCGCTTGTCCTTGGCCGGTGTTCTGGAACGTCGCGAACTTGCTCGCAGTTCCCATTATGCCTGTGCGCTCGGCGCAAGTTTTAAATGCTTACGGCCGGGTGTTAGCGAGCTTCTCTTAATAAAAGAATGAAACGTGAATGCTCGTAGGGTGTTACCGTTTCATCTCCCCCCCTGCTCGGGAAAAAGAAAATTGCTGGGCGATTTTCTTTTCGCTCATCTCCTAGTAAAGTATTTCTTGAGATTGGCCGAGTTGAAGATTCCCTCAACGTCGCTATCTGCCCTTCCTACTTCGTAGGCACCATTATCTAGTGCGGTAAGTATCCTGAAGGGTCCTATGAACAAGGGACAAAATTTGGCGTAAATTCCCTGGTCAGGGTGTGAAACTGCAGGCTTGCGTATTAATACTAGGTCATCCACTTGTAAGGGTTGTCGAAACTTGTGATGTCGTAACTTCTTTTCTCGGATTTGAGCAGCATGTCGTAATTGCCGAAGTGCCTTGGTAATGCGAGCTTGTTGGCTCACTGCTGCGTCAGGTTGATCAGGCAAAACTCGATCCCAAGGTCTGTCAGGGGTGAGGCCTTTATGTACACTCAAAGGGATGTCCTGAATAGACTCATGCATGGTGGTATTGACGATCCTTTGCATAATGGGCAGAACTTCAACCCACTTCCAATGCTGTTGTCCACAATACAATCTACAGAATCTGGCAATTTCGCGCATAACCCGTTCTTCTTCCAAGTACTTCATGGGTATCGGATAAGGCCGTTTCTTATAAGGTGATGTGTCAGTAACATCTAAGTGGTGCTTGAAACCCTAAATGACTCCAGGTTTCTCAGAAAATACATCTGGAAACTTCTTAAAAAGCTCTTGGATTGCCTTTATTACTTTATCATCATCGTAATCTGGGCTTTCAGCTACATTGGCGTAAAGCGTGAAGTTGTAGTGGTCCTCGTTAAACTCATCATCGATAATGGACGCCATCTGGTCCTCTACGGGTCCCACTTCCTCGGGTCGCCCCTCTTCGTGGACGCTTTCTTCGACAGGCGGAGCCTCGCTCATCTTGCCTTCTACTATGCCCACCGGGGTCTCACATTCCGGATTCTTCACGTCATTATAAGTAACCAACTGTAGCCCTACAGATTCGACGTGGAAAAATTTAATCACATTAGCGGGATAATCAATGATTCCCCCATGTTGAATGAGAAAGTCTGATCCAAGAATTAAGTCAAATTTCATTTGCGTCAAGATCAAAAATAGATGTTGGAACTTAACACCACCAATTTCTAACTCAAGAAACGCTTGGAATTTGCATTTAATAGCTTTGTCAGGAACTATGCCTTTAACCTTAACTTGAGCAACCGGCAAGATGGAGATGTAGGTCGTCTCCTGCGCCACATCTATTAATTTCTGCGAAATTAGTGAGGCTTGCGATCCCGAGTCTACTAGAGAGTGGACAATCATATTGCCTAACTTAATGATAATGATCGGTAAGCCGCGTTGTATCTGAGGCTGTCGTGGTGTTGAATCCTCATATAGTAAATCTGCATCCTCTAAATACCAATGGTCAATGAGTGCGCTACATACTACTTCTCCTCCCTCCGGGTTTTCAGGCAGTCTCTTTATTGCTTCGACAAAGTTTTTTTTTGTACCCGTAGCTCTTGGATCCATTTCCGTTCTCTCATTTCTTCTCTGTATCTCTGCCTGGTATTCCAAAGAAGCTGCTCCAGGTAAACCCTCTTCCCTGTTCTTATTCCTTACATATTCCGTAGTCTCTCTCCAACGTTTCTCTAATTCTTCCCGCTGGGAGTTCCTATTATCATTGGGTTGATTAGCTGCCTGCCTCCATGAAGGTCCAGGTTGAAACTTAGCCCTCCCTTCGTAGGGGCGATTCCTAGATCTTCTATACCGAAACGGAATATCTCGGCGAGTTTCTCTTTCTTCTCGCGGTTCTGGATTTACTTGAACTGGAGTTTTCATTTCCGTAAAGTTGGTTGTAGTTTCTTTGGTTCGACCTGCTTTTGCTGCGCTCTGAGTGTGCGCAGTATCGAGTTTCCTCAGGACATCATCGAGCTGCTCCAAGTCCTGGACGTTTGCTGCCACCAATATTTCCTGAACATTTGGTGGAAATTGCAGCGTTATGACCTGAATAAGTTCTTGCTCCGGTAAAGGAGGGTCGAAAAACTGCATCTTTTTAAGCTGAGATATGAGATAATCTGAATATCGCGAGGAATTGACGGACGTGTTATACTTTCTAGAGTATAATTGAAGTTTTATCAGGTGCTGAGCCTCAGCACTCCAAAATCGTCTAAGTAAGGCTTCCTTAAATTTTTCGTAAGTGTTAATACTGAATTTAAAAGCGGTAAACCACATTAACGCCTTGCCTTCTAACAATCGAGATGCTATTCGTAAACGACGGTCGGTCTTAACGTGATTTTCTTGAAAGAATTCTTCGAGGTTGAGGAGAAACTCCTTAGCAGTATACTCCTCCTTCCCCGAAAATTTGGCTGGTTTTTCCTCAGTTATTTTAAAAACTGTGGAAACATTCATGGATTCTCCACTAGTGTTGTGAAGGCTAGATGATGAAACATCCTGTTCGATTTGCGATACTTTGCTGTTGAGAGCTTCTATATCTCCTTGGAGTTCAAGTTTTAGGGTTTTAATTTTCCCCTGTACGGAATTCTCAATTTCCTTGACCTCCTTCTCTATGTCGGTCTTGACTTCTGCTACATCGCGACAGATACGAGTAATCTGCGTGTGAGCATTATCTAACTGAGTCTTGACACGTTTATCGGCCTCCTCTTGCTGACTTTTCGGAAGAGTAATTTCGTTTCCCAACTTCATGAAATTATTTTTAACAGATTCATGAAGTTTGTCTTGAATAGACGCGATTTTAGTTTGCGCAAGAGATAATTGAGCATGGGACTCTTGAAATTCTTCCTTTAAGCTTTCTACTTCTTTAAGGACTTCCTGAGAAGAAGACGGGAAAGCAAGTTTTAAGTCCTCCGCCACTTGTGATTTTATGTCTTGCTTAATGGTTTCTAAGTCACGTGTTAATCTTTCATTTATTTCCGTAAACTTAGAATCCATTCTTTTGTTAGATTCTTTAAATCTTTTTTCAATTTCGGCACCTGCACTATTGAGCCTACGTTCCAAATTATTATTAACTTCTGCAAATTTTTGATCAACAGATTCTGTCAATTTTACAATGTTGGCATCATTAGCTTCCCTTAGTTGAGTGATACTACGATTAGTTGCTTCATTAGCCTCCCTAAGTTGACCTATACTAGCCTTAGTGGCTTCCAGGGTCGCGTTAGATTCTTTAAGTTGAGCTCCTAAAGTATTGTTAGATTCTGCAATCCTACGCCCGAGATTAGTGTTACTTTCCGTAATCCTGTCATTTAGACTGATTTTTAAAGCCTCAATGGCAGCTAGTATATTTTCCATATTAATGTCGTTATTTTCACAAAATGCAGAAAATACAATCATTCACCTCATACGTAAAATCACCATTATTGTCCAATGGTAAAGTTCAAAATTTCACCAACACAAAATATCAAACACTTGTGCATAAAATGTCACCATTATTGTCCAATGGTAAAGTTCAAAATTTTACCAACACAAAATATCAAACACTTGTGCATAAAATTAAATATCACCATTATTGTCCAATGGTAAAGTTCAAAATTTCACCAACATAAATATCAAACTTTATATAAGCCTGTGCATGAATATTATGCCTGAAATGTTTTACATAGCAAGAGAAAGAGAAAAATAATCACTTGTGCCATAAACTTGATCAGAGTTCTGTGCCAAAAGTTTAAAATTTCGTCAAAGTCATTGAATTGAACTTCGTAAAATTTTAACATATTCACTGAACTGGAATTAACGTACGTACTATGCACTTTTATTTGAATTGGTAAGTTAAGATATCACTGATTTCAAAGTTAATTTTTATCACTTTACTCTCTTTAATCTGGCCCCAACGTCACGGGTGCCACTATTCACTACCTTCTCTCTGTAACAGGAACGCCCGTACTTCAGTATATCGGAGAGCATGAGGAACGACAAGGCGTGTACGGCCCATGCTAAGAGAGTAAGAGAGAAGGGTAGTGAAAGAAAAATTCATGATTAAGTGGATCCTTCAGTTTATTCAATAAAATAGGCAAATAATTATGTCACCTTTTATAGCTGAATTGTAGATTTGTCCCTGAGGGCGTGAAGAGGACGTTGTCCCGCGGCGGCTGCGTCGTCTTGCGGTCGGCGTCGGCGTTGTCTTCCGTCGTTGGTGTTTGTATTAGTGTTGATGACTCGAACCAGAGGCAGGAACGGGGAAATGTGGAGCTTCCACATTTGACGTCATGGGGTACTGGTGTGACACTTCCCTATGGCGAAGCACGCCGAAATAGTTCCCACAGCAGCAAGGATAAAGTTAGAGTCACAGTTCGTATTTGGAATAATACGCAAATGAAACAATCTAGGACCTTCCGAGGTGCGGTGATCAAGCACTTCATAAAGAAAATCGAGTACAGTCTCTGCACTGTACTCCACCAGCATAATACATTTGTTGAAATAAATGACAGTCCAAGTTCCAGTACGTCGTGATTTTCAGATTATCACTGGCACTTAAGATCATAATGCAACACAGTTCAACGGATAGACACAGTCTTTAAATGAAATTGAGGCTGGCTAGAAATACTACCGCTGCTTTCACACAGTCTTTGAACGAAATCAATGCTGGCACAGTTAATGCAAGAACACAGTCTTTAAATGAAATTAAGCTGGCACAGTTAATGCAAGAACACAGTCTTTAAATGAAATAAAGCTGACACAATTAATGCGAGAACACAGTTTTTAAACGAATTCAAAGCTGGCACCGTTTATGTGAGAACACAGTCTTTAAATGAATTCAAGCTGGCGAGAACACGGTCTTTAAACGAATTCAAAGCTGACACAATTAATGCAAGAACACAGTTTTTAAACGAATTCAAAGCTGGCACAGTTTATGTGAGAACACAGTCTTTAAATGAATTCAAGCTGGCGAGAACACAGTCTTTAAACGAATTCAAAGCTGACACAATTAATGCAAGAACACAGTTTTTAAACGAATTCAAAGCTGGCACAGTTTATGTGAGAACACGGTCTTTAAATGAATTCAAGCTGGCGAGAACACAGTCTTTAAACGAATTCAAAGCTGACACAATTAATGCAAGAACACAGTTTTAAACGAATTCAAAGCTGGCACAGTTTATGTGAGAACACAGTCTTTAAATGAATTCAAGCTGGCGAGAACACAGTCTTTAAACGAATTCAAATATACAGCCGGACCGAGAGACGAATTATGTCGCGACGTGCTTACTTGCACACACTCGCTGACTCACGGCTTACTGCCGACTCACTCCACTCTCTGCCTTCAGCACACTGCCGTCGCATACCGCACACTCTCTTTCTGCTTTACTGCAGGCTCTCTGCTTACATTCTGCCTTACCCCAGGCTGGCGACTCGCTTATATTTCGTTCATGCAGCAATGGAACACGAAGGAACCTTCTGCGTGACGTCGCTTGTCCTTGGCCGGTGTTCTGGAACGTCGCGAACTTGCTCGCAGTTCCCATTATGCCTGTGCGCTCGGCGCAAGTTTTAAATGCTTACGGCCGGGTGTTAGCGAGCTTCTCTTAATAAAAGAATGAAACGTGAATGCTCGTAGGGTGTTACCGTTTCAATATGTATCCTCATATAAAGAATTCAACTCCCTCCTCACTTCTTTTCACACCCCCTCCTCCACCCCCTCACCACCTTAAGTGGATTTTCTGAAAAGAAAAATGTGTGTTATTTTATTTTTAAAGGAGATTCTAAATACATGTCTGTAACATGACGTTGCCATGGTTACGGCAGTTCATTTCTTTATCCGATTCCTAGAGCAGGGGTAGTGTGGTACCAATATCTCCATAACGGTTTGTTTTAGTGCCTTAAAACATGGTTTTCGGGCCCGTAGGGCTTACCGAGTTTTGTTCTTTGCGTCAAGTGGCTTAAATTGAGGTTTGTCTCATCCTTGTACGACAAATTTAATATTTTGCCTGTATTAGCCTAGTATATTTATATCTCCCCACGTGCCCCCCCTCGAATTTAAAAAAAAATAAAATACAGCCCATGTCCCTCAGGAATAATGAATATTTATAATAGTAAAATAATTTTTAGAATCGGTGCAGTAGTTCCTGAGATTAGCCATTTCATACAAACAAACCTTACCTCTTTATATATTAGTATAGACCAGGGCCTCTCATACACTCAAAATCTCACGCGTGCAAATCGAGGTGCAGAGATATATAGAGAGGTGCACTGTGCATCGTTCCGACTCGGCTCAACTCGGCTTGACTCAGATGGTGTAGTGCGCTGAGAGCGACGAAGCGTTCGGTGATAGACGGCTTGTTTATCAGTGAAATAGATAAGCGCAAGACAACAATATAATAATGGAGCTACCTGTTTCGAAGAAAGCAAAGACTTCCGAAAGTCCATTTCAATCGAACTGGGAACTTCCGTATTTCTTTGTCAGTCGTGACGACAAAGCCAAATGCTTAATCCGTGGGACAATAATTATGTGATAAGTTAATCAAAAAGATCTATTTTCCAATACAAAGGCTTGGCACACATTCTATGAGAATATGTCGAAGGCCGGGCTGAGTGGCTCAGACGGTTAAGGCGCTGGCCTTCTAACCCCAACTTGGCAGGTTCGATCCTGGCTCAGTCCAGTGGTATTTGAAGGTGCTCAAATACGACAGCCCTGTGTCGGTAGATTTACTCGCATGTAAAAGAACTCCTGCGGGACTAAATTCCGGCACCTCGGAGTCTCCGAAGACCTTAAAAGAGTAGTTAGTGGGACGTAAAAACAAATAACATTATTATTATTAATATGTCGAAGGAAGATTTTCCTAAGCTGCATCGAGAAGCAGCTAAGATTATTTCTATGTTTCGTTCCACATGCATATGTGAAAGGTATTTTTCCTGCTTTGACTAGTACGAAAACTAGATTGCGTGCGTGAGGCCTATTTCTGATTGTAATTTAAAGAAGGCGCTCAGAATTGCTGTCAGGCGGTCCCTTGTTCCAGGCATAACTGGTATCATTGCAAAGATAAAGGAAAAAAAGAGCTAGAGAAGATAAATTGTCTGCTAAAACCAAATTGAAAGAAGAGTGTTTTAACACCGGTAACGTTGTCCCATACAACAGTGTCACCGCTCACCGCACATAAACATTTCGCAGTGAGGGAGGATCAGCGGGGAAGGTGGAGAAGGCGAAGACAGGCCGAACGGGGGAGACAGGTGTAGGGGAAGTGGAGTGGGAGTTTGCACACTGGTCAACCTAGTGAAGTCGTCTCCTGCACCTTGCGCCCGTGCACTGCACGGCGCATGCACCCTGAGAGGCCCTGGTATAGACTAACCAATATCTGTGAAGCACTTAGCGTTTGTTATGAGTAGAACTGGGATTAATATATAATTACATATTTTGTTCCTTGCTATTTAGGTGCTGGGAAAAGTCATATGTTCACAAAACACTATATTAGGGTTATTTCATTTTACATATTTTTTTTATATTTGTGGGTATTCTACATATTCTTAGTGATATTACATAAAATTACATATTTTAGCGTTTTCCTGTTTTCATATAATAAATTGCTGAATTGAAGTTTCACACTTAATGTGGGGCTTTTGTCTGTTCTCTCAACAGGGGGATTAAGGTAATTATGAGTGACAGGTATTTGAGAGGATGATAGGTGCTGGTAGAGACCCTTGCGAAATAGGTTATTCTAAAGGTTCCAATTAGCTGCAGGAAAACTGTAACTTTACATGTGCCAGTCTTAAATCTTTCATCCCTTTTAGAGTTAATTGCTTTACAACTAGCCACTTTCATGTTGGAGTTTCCAGGAATATTTTTCTAAGCGCATTTCTGTGACCTCTTTGTTATGTACTTAGGAATTTCCAAATATGTTGTAAGAGCTGTCTTCCTTTGAAATGTCTCAATTAGGTTTTAGTTTCTTTTGAACAGCTGAAGAACATAGTTCATGAACATCGGTTTCCTCTAGAGTCAATATGGCACCAGTAGCGTCCTCGCTGGCTTCAAAGTTAAAATCATGGATTGCAGTTGACGAGTCCTTTGGAACTGATGGCAAAGTAGTGATTTGCCAAGCATGCAACAAACATATCGCATGTTCCATGAAATTCCAGCTTGAGCAACATGCACGAAGTGCTCTGCATAGAAAAAAACCAACAGTTAGGTCTACAAAAGAAACAAATCCTTTTAACACAGATGCAGCCTTCACCTTCAAGTAACCCTTTTTTTAAAACTTATGCAGTGCAATGATTGCAGCCAATATTCCATGGTATAAACTTGAAGTGCCTGAATTCACATCTTTTCTGGAAAAATACTGCAAACAACATGTTCCTAACCAATCAACACTACGCAAGAATTATCTTCAAGTCTGCTACGACGAGGTAATGCACAACGTAAGACAGCATATAGGAAATTCTTTCATATGGGTTGCTGTTGATGAAACAACAGATACTAAGGGTATATTTATTGCAAATCTTGTGGTGGGGAAGCTACAACCTGACAGCGTCTCAAAACCATGCTTGATCTACTGTAAAGAGCTAGACTATACAAATCACTCAACTATTGCGAGATGTGTGAATGATGAATTAAGAGCTCTGTGGCTGTCTGAGATGAAAGAGGAAAAGGTATTAGTGATGTATTCTGATGCTGCAGCATATATGCTTAAGACTGCAACTGCTTTGAAGGTGTTTTACCCCAACATGCTCCATTTTACATGCTTGGCTCATGGACTGCAACGTGTTGCCGAATATATTAGAGCTAAGTTTCCACAAGTGAACAGATTAATTTCAGCAACAAAAAAGGTTTTTCTAAAAGCTCCACAACTAGTACAAACAGCAATTGCCAGAGATACCACTGCCGCCGGAACCAGTGTTAACGAGGAGGGGGACATGGATATAAGCAGTTAAATTCTCTAGTGAGCATCTAGATGCTATAACGACTGTGGTAGATTCTTTTGATCCTGAAAATGCTGTATCTATTAGTGAATCACAAACTGCCTTTAGTGACTCCAAAGTGGTCTCCTCAATCACCTACATCAGGCGCAACTTCTGCTGGCTTCCAGAAAGCATCAAACGTCTAGAAACATCAGGACTGCCACTGCAGGATTCTATTGCCATCATAGAGGATGCTATTGAAAAGCTAAGTGATGTGCATGGGGAAACTGGTGCAAGTGTATTGAGTAAATTGCAAAAAGTGTTGAAGAGAAATCCTGGTTATTCAACATTTCACAGTGTGTGCCAAATTCTAAATGGAGATGACGTTGATCCCCCCGAGAACATTTCTCCAGCGAAAATTCCTCTCCTAAAATTTTCCCCAGTTACATCATTTGATTTTGAAATATTTTTCTCTGCATATAAGAACATCCTAAGTGACAAACGCCTTTCCATGACCCCAGAGGACATCGAAAAAGTTCACTGTGGTACAAAAGGAAAAAACGTGCTTTGAGTGTTGAAAGTAATTTTCTATTGAATATGTGTGTGATATATTCATATAATATGACTCCAAAGAACATTGAAAGTACTTAATTCTTAATTGTTCACTGTGCTGCAAAATGTAATATAAAGCGTGTTTAGTGTGTTGTAACTGACTTTATATTAATTATATGATATTACATATTTTTCCCATTCTACATATTTTGCTACATATTTTGGTGCTTTTTGTTGCATATTTATGTACATATTATGCCACTTGATACTACATAAAAATCCCAGCTCTAACTTATGAGTCATAGTGTTCCTTGTGCTCAGGCAGTTAGGATTACCTGATGTACTGGTGGTCGCTGAACAGATTAGAGTTCAAAATACTATGTGCAAGTAAAGCCAGCATTCTAGTGAACAAGCCAAAGACGGATGTATAGGTATGATGAAGCAGTAGCGGTCGATGGGAGTGGTTATAGAGTAACAAAATGATTATGGAACATAATGATGGTGCTTGTGCGTGTGTGGTGACTTGTCATTGTAAGGACACTGATACAAGTGAATTACTGTATGTTGATATTCAGATTGCAGTACACTACAAAATCTTCCGTTAAAATACAGGACAAGAACAATACGATCAAGGCCAAAAGGTAACAGGAAATGATATGTTCAGATTACAATCTAAAATCCAACTTTCGAGGCTTCTTAGAAAGATTCAATAGATCTGTTGGTTCTACAATTATGTCTCTGAATGTTTATTTTGTTTATTGTTTATTGTCAGTTGTCCGCCTCTCTAGTGTAGTGGTTAGTGTGATTAACTGCCACCCCCGGAGGCCCGGGTTCGATTCCTGGCTCTGCCACGAAATTTGAAAAGTGGTTCGAGGGCTGGAACGGGGTCCACTCAGCCTCGGGAGGTCAACTGAGTAGAGGTGGGTTCGATTACCACGTCAGCCATCCTCGAAGTGGTTTTACGGGGGGCCACTTCTCCTCCAGGCAAATGCTGGGATGGTACCTAACTTAAGGCCACGGCCGCTTCCTTCCCTCTTCCTTGTCTATCCCTGCCAATCTTCCCACCCCCCGCAAGGCCCCTGTTCAGCATAGCAAGTGAGGCCGTCTGGGCGAGGTACTGGTCATCCTCCCCAGTTGAATTCCCCGACCCAGAGTCTGAAGCTCCAGGATACTGCCCTTGATGCGGTAGAGGTGTGATCCCTCGCTGAATTCGAGGGAAAAACCAACCCTGGAGGGTAAACAGATAAAGAAGAAGCACAAGAAGAAGATTTATTTTCTTGTCAGTTTCTGTTTTTTTGTAAACTTTTCATGGAGGGGAGGGGGTATTCTAACCCCCAGTAACCACCCCTTGGCTACGCCCCTGTGATGGATGAATGATGATGGACTTGCTGGAAACCATTCTAGAAACTAACTGGTATTCGATATCATCCAACACCAAAAGAGCTTTTGAAAAGTAAACTGGAGAATTACACGAGTAAGCATACATAATCGAAGTGGAATATTAGGAATTAGTGATGTCCCAGTAAAGGGAGAAAGGGGAAAAGAAGATTGTAAGCTGCTCTTAACACGTGTCAGATAATGGTTGCATAGTAGAACTGTTCATCCAATAAACCATATCAGGCAAGATAAGTTCTGATAGGCAAGTAATGGCCGAGTGATGTGACTGAATTTGTTGTTTGTGGAAAGTAGGGATAGGGTTGTTTCAAACCACTGAACATATGGAGAGGGGATGAAAACGAGTTTAGCAAATTATAAGGCGCATGAGCAATGTCTTTAGGGAGGGTTAACTCGAAGAAGAGTCATACTGATGAATGATTTCAATTTGAGAATTCGAAATGTAATGCTGGTCATAAACAATAGCAACGTGATCCCATCAATCTAATCATAGGTATTCACAAAATTACCCATAACACTGATCTCTAGTGAAGCTCTTTCTGTGCTCGATAGAAAGTGGGTCTCGGGATCTGAAGTTCGCGGGTTCAAAACCAGCACAGGTAGTCGGATTTTTGAAGAATAGAAAGAAGTCCATTCAACACTCCATGTCGTATGATGTCGGCATGTAAGATAAATTTTGTGACACATTTTGATGTTTAAAAGGACAACAATTAATTAAAACTCAGCGATAGACGCCGAAGAGCGTTCCGGATTACTCTGCCACCTGGTAGGCCTAGAGTAAAGCAGGCAGCTAAACTGTCTGCACACAATAGCTGAGGCGATACGATAACTACCGTACTTCCAAAATTACCAGATTAACACACATTTTCACAGTAGTTTTGAATAAGAACTAGAGTAAATAAACAATTACCTGTTCCATTACATCTTTTCTTGCAGTTCACGATATCTAGTTTGATGCCAGACATGTTGTCCAGTTGATCACTGCTCCCTTTGTTGTTGTTATTATTATTACTGTAGCTGTTATCCCCCTCCAAGGGCTTGACTTGAGCCAAGCTGTTCCACTCCAAGTAGACGTCATATCCTGTTCCTACTACCACGAGCACCAGCATGATCGCTGTGATGCCTCTGCAACACAAAATAGGTACAAGAATTATCGAGATGAAATATTTTAAAACATAAGAAAATAATAGTGTTATTTGCTTTACGTCCTACTAACTACTTTTGCGGTTTTCGGAGACGCCGAGGTGCCGGAATTTAGTCTGGCAGGAGTTCTTTAAAGTTCCTATCAATCTACCGATACGGCGCTAACGTATTTGAACACCTTCAAATACCACCGAACTGAGCCAGGATCCAACGTGCCAAGTTGGGGTCAGAAGGCCAGAGCCTCAACTGTCTGAGGCAAAACATAAGAAAATCCCCGATATAACTTTCAATGCAATTTTAAGATCTTAAGAATTTAGTCTGGCTCACGGGGCCTGCTGGTGCATAGGCTTAGTCAAATGGAATCTCAGTATTTTCCATTGCTCAAGACACAGTCTACCACTTCAAAGTTTTATATCTACGATAGTTTCGCGAGTGGACCATCATAGCGAAACCAGTGAATTTAATATCAGTTATTGTACAGGAGCTAACGACTGTTTAGAAAAAATATTCTCCGAATATAATTTAAAAATATATGTTTGTTTCAATTTTAGTTTAGAGTCAAGCAACATCATAGTCACCGAGCGAGTTGACCGTGCGGTTAAGGACGCGCAGTTGTGAGCTTGCATTCGGGAGGGATTAGGTTCGAACCCTCTTGTCGGCAGCTCTGAAGTTGGTTGTCCGTGCTTTCCCATTTTCATACAAGTCAAACGCTGGGGCTGTACCTTAATTAAGGCCACAGTCGTTTCCTTCCCACTCCTAGCCCTTTCCTATCCCATCGTTACCATAAGACCTATCTGTGTCGGTGTGACGTAAAGCAAATTGTAAAAAAGAACGTCATAGTCATCATCCCTGTATGCTTTGTCATCGTTTGTGTGTTATAGATCATGGCGATGCAATTATTTCAATGTAGAACTGTCATAGATTAGGATGGCACCCAAATATCTTTGTTACACGAATAATTGAACATGTTCTTGTCAGTTTCTTGTTGATGTAGTTTCAGGTATTCGATTTGAGATATCTTGCGCAACAAGTCTGTGTACTACAGATGTGTGAAGTTTGTTGATAACCTGTGGGGTTGTGATGTCTATACTGGTGTGGGCATTTGTAATTAAGTCAATTAGTGATTTGGCAATCTCATAAATACTTCACGACTATTTTTCCGAAGAACTTCAGATGCACGCTTTAAAATGAGGGGCCATTTACTGAAATCTGTTCAGCTATTTCCCCACAATTTTCATTTCCGGAAAACGGCTTATCAATATATATATTGCTCTGGCTATGGTCATGATATCACGAGTTGCGTAAAACGAGAAGTATACTGCATTAACTTGAACTAGGACAGAGGGAAAAAGTCACCTATACTGTAAGTTATGAGCCCTTTCGTAATGCACCTGAAATTGAAGTGAGATAGCTCGGGAAACTTCTTCAGCGATGGCTTGTAGGGGGATTGTAACCGACTTTTCTTCTCAGTAGTTACCTGAGGCTAGCACACGCATTTCCGTCCTTAAATTGGTGGAAAATCCGGGAACCAGGTCCTCATCTACAAAACGGGAGGCTATGTAGAAATTTTCCGGGCTTGTTCACTAGTCCTGAAGGGATACGGTCTCCAGACGTTCCATCGACGACTGCGTTCGGCATTTTATAATAATAATAATGTTACTGGCTTGACGTCCCACTAACGACATTTTTACGCTTTTCGGAGACACCAAGGTGCCGGAATTCAGTCCCGCAAGAGTTCTTTTACGTGCCAGTAAATCTACCGACACGAGGCTAATGTATTTGAGCACCTTCAAATACCACCGGACTGAGCCAGAATCGAACCTGCCAAGTTGGGGTCAGAAGGCCAGTACCTCAACCGTCTGAGTCACTCAGCCCGGCCGGCATTTTCTAGGTTCACTCTCTCTGACAGTCAGCAGTGGACCCTTCTTCACCACGGCCTACAAGACTGAAAACTTGTATACTGTACAGAATTGGACACCGGTCACGAAAGCCAAGCAGTACACGGAGGGAGGCACGCTAGTACAGTGAAGACAATCCTATGCGACAACAGGTTGACACTGTATTCGAGGAAAGTTGCAGCATCATTAATAGATGCCTGAATCCTACTCCTGTTGAGAAAATACACTGAAATGGCGTATGGCTTTTAGTGCCGGGAGTGTGAAGGACAAGTTCGGCTCGCCAGATGCAGGTCTTGTGATTTGACCCCCGTGGGCGACCTGCGCGTCGTGATGAGGATGAAATGATGATGCAGACAACACATACACCCCAGCCCCCGTGTCAGAGAAATTAAACAATTAAGGTTAAAATTCCCGACCCTGCCGGGAATCGAACCGGAGAACCCTGTGGTCAAAGGCCAGCACGCTAACCATTTAGCCATGGAGCCGGACAGAAAATCCACTGCTTGGTTGGTATTGCTGATGGGGAGATACTCAGGGAGACATCGGCAAACAAAGAAAGATTTAAGGTATTCACATCACAAACACACCCATTATTAGGATATTCCCCCGCTCAACCTCGTCTTCATCTAAGAAAAGCTTCCTTTGGACAATAGTCGGTCTCGACATGAATGCTGATACCGCTAGAACGAAAATGTGGAAGGAAAGAACTTGTCATCTCTCCAACTGGATGACCCCAAAATAAATCCTCCCTCTTGGCCACAAAGAGAACTGGGCTACATGGGTGCCCAACAGACTACGAACTGGAGTCGGCGGAACCAAGCTGACCCTGCAGAAATGGTGGCTTTCGCATGACTCTCCCTTCTGTGATTATGGGGAACTACTCCTTTACCAGTGTCCCTTGTGTCCAACAACATCCACGATGGAAGATTTAATACTTGCAAACCCTAATGCTATTGACGTCGCCCGCTATTGGACACAGAACATTTAATATACTAAGGGCTACCTGACCATAAAACGTTTTTTAATGGTTCAATTGACTTGTGTTTCGGTATCGTGAATTTATCGTGTTAGCTTTAGAATAGTCTGAATAATGTATTTTAATGTATGTTAATTTGTGTATTTTACTTATGTATTTTACTGTTCATCATCTGCGTTGCAGTCCGGCTCCATGGCTAAATGGTTATCGTGCTGGCCTTTGGTCAGAGAGATCCCGGGTTCGATTCGCAGCAGAGTCGGGAATTTTAACCACCATTGGTTAATTTCGCTCGCACGGGGGCTGGGTGTATTTCATCCTCACACGACGCGCAGGTCGCCTACATGTGCCAAATCAAAAGACCTACACCTGGCGAGCCGAACATGTCCTCGGACACTCCCGGCACTAAAAGCCATACGCCATTTCATTTCAGTTATCTGTGTTGTATTTGACTGGTGCTTATAATGTGAAGATGTAAATAAATAAATAAATAAATAAATAAATAAATAAATAAATAAATAAATAAATAAATAAATAATAAGTAAATAAATACATAAATAAATAAATAAATCAAGAAAGAAAGAAAGAATGAATGAATGAACTTACGGCCACACTAAGAAAAGTCTCTACTAGTTTTACTGTTGTGATATTATCACTGCTTCCTGTAAGGGAACTGGTACATCTCGATCACCAGCCCTATGCGATTAATGTCTATGGATATTAGTCTGTTAACATGAGCTGATATGGTGGCTATACTTGATCATATATTTGTAACTAGATTTGGGAAGGAAGCTGATGCTTGCTTGTTGTTTTAAGGGGCTTAACATCGAAGGTCATCGGCCCGGGGAAGGAAGCTGCCGTTGCGATATGTTTGGTGCCATCCCAGCATTCGCCTTCTAGAAAGACCAACACTGGGATTTGATAACATTTTTTCTTTTAATTTACACCACTTCAGTCTGAGTGCAGCCTGTTCCAAGGGCAGAGTTGAGAATTGAAACAGGTTTAGCTGGTGAGAATCCCAGACATGACGGCGAACTGTATAATTATTAGCTTAGTAAATACCCCCTCAAGAATTTTGGAGTCGTGGGATCTGTAGTCGGAGCTTGAAGCTCAATAGTACGCCTTTTCTTTGTTGACTTTCGCAACAGACTCAAAATGAGCAAAAGTGCCATTCATGCCTTACTCTCACAGTACTGAGGGGATCTATCAGCATACTGAGACATCACTTAAGGTCCGGCCACACAGAATGCGGGCTGCGACTACGTTCTGTGAACTCTGCCCACTGTGGGCTGGACCCCGAACAGTGTTCCGTATTATTGCATCATCTCTGTCAAACCATCGGCCTCTACTATGACTGCGCGAATACGCCTTCTCATTCGCCCGCTCGTACATGTAAACGAACACACGGCCGACTTGATGCGTCGCTCTAGCTAGCTCCGGAACGCAGAAAGGGATCCAGTCGGCCGTGGCGAACACGACATAGTTACTAGCTCAGGCGCTTGGAGCGCTGAGAAGCTCCCCCTGTGGGTGGGGGCGGTAGAATAACACCCATGGTATCCCCTGCTCGTAAGAGGCGACTAAAAGAGGCCTCAGGGGCTCTAACCATTGGAGCGTGGGTGGCGACCACGGGGCCATCAGGTGAGTCCTGGCATTGCTTCCACTTACTTGTGCCAGGCTTCTCACTTTCATCTATCCTATCCGACCTCCCTTGGTCAACTCTTGTTCTTTTCAGACCCCGATGGTATTACGTATGGAGGCCTAGGGAGTCTTTCATTTTCATGCCCTTCGTGGCCCTTGTCTTCCTTTGGCTGATACCTTCATTTTTCGAAGTGTCGGACCTCTTCCATCTTTTCTCTCTGATTAGTGTTATATAGAGGATGGTTGCCTAGTTGTACTTCTTGTTGAAACAATAAACACCACCACCACCACCACCACCACCACCGCTGAGAAGCTGGCTTAAGTTTGCTTGACGAGACGAGCTCAGTGATCATTGCTAAGAGTGCT
Source organism: Anabrus simplex (assembly GCF_040414725.1). Taxonomy (NCBI): domain Eukaryota; kingdom Metazoa; phylum Arthropoda; class Insecta; order Orthoptera; family Tettigoniidae; genus Anabrus; species Anabrus simplex. Next base: position 1,557,602,899 of record NC_090265.1, read on the forward strand.
GGTGCAATTTGAGCCTGTGTTTACCTTATTTGGTTTGTTTCTTTGGTCATGAACCGTTTTAATGTTTATGTAGGCCTACATAATATGGCTTACTGCCTGTGTGCCTTTATGTAAGAGCAAAAGCAGATCGGGTAATGGGATTTTGACCCATGAATTTCCTATGAAAGAACGACTAGTCACGAATGGCTAAAATTTTCTTCAAGGAAGGATTTCTCACATAATTTCAATTCGAGATCATCAAAACTATATGTTCACCACACCCAGTAAATCTACACTTTCACGCTAAGTAGAAAATATAAACTGAGACTACAATAACACCCTCAGTAAAGGAGCGCCTCAGAAAGTCAGCGCTTAAAAGAAGCAGAAAGATTGTGTTTATTGGTAGTCGATGAAATGTCCATCGAACATCAGGGGTTATATGACAAACTCAACACCTTTTTTGGACAGGAAGACACTAAAGTAAAAATCCAATTACCCTGGTCAAAACTTTCTCTATTTTTAAATTTCTGATGTGACTACAAACTACAGGCTACCAGCATCATTTTTCTTCTTTAGGAGGCTTTCGGGTACAGATCTACATACTTTAACACTCACAACAATAAAGGAACTTGAAGACCATTCATATCATAAATATGCGCACAATTTTGTTAATGCAGGTGTCACTATCAAATACATGTTATCAATAAAGAAATGGATCGACTTACATGATGCCAGAAACAAAACGTAGCAACATTGCAACCGGACAAGATGCAATTCTTCAGCTTGGATAACGAGAGATTGCGTTGTTGAAAGTGATTTTCACCAGTGTCATACCTGAAGGAACTTAAGACCGCAAGTTTGAAAACCGGAAAGCATTTCCTTAGCAAGGCGTATAAGACCATTCTGCTAACTTCAGCATCAACAGTGAATTGTGTCGAGTGCCTACTTCAGACAGGGTTTCATTACCGTACGTTTTGACCCGAGCATTCAATAGTGACTCTATAGCGATGGTTTTTAGCGCTCTGCGGCAAATGTCAGGCATCAACCACTTTTTGGAGATACGAATCTTAGCTATTCATGCAAGCAGTAACGTGGAGATGGAGTTTGGCACTTCTGTGATCGGAAATGCCGAAGAGATTATTTCAAATACGCCCCTATGTCAGCACAATGCAGCACATTTACCATATCATGTCACGTGTATCTTTGAGGATCTGCACAAGTTCCCTGGTAAGTTACTTGTATGCCGACAGTAGGGAATATTGTACAATAACTATATCTTCAATCAATCAATCAATCAATCAATCAATCAATCAATCAATCAATCAATCAATCAATCAATCAATCAATCAATCAATCAATCAATCAATCAATCAATCAATCAATCAATCAATCAATCAATAAATAAATACTGCCCTAAATGCAGATTACCTATCTGTTGTATTCCTAGCCTTTTCTTAAATGATTTCAATTACATTGGAAATTTATTGAACATCTCCCGTGGTAAGTTATTCCAATCTCTAACTCCCCTTACTATAAATTAATATTTGCCCCAATTTGTCCTCCTGAATTCCAACATTACCTTCATATTGTGGTCTTTTCTACTTTTAAAGACGCCACTCAAACTTATTCCTCTACTAATGTAATTCCACGCCATTTCTCCGCTGACAGCTCGGAACATACCACTTAGTCGAGCAGGTCGGCGTCTTTCTCCCAGTTCTTCCCAGCTCAAACTTTGCAACATTTTTGTAACGCTACTCTTTTGTCGGAAATCACCCAGAACAAATCGAGCTGCCTTTCTTTGGATTTTTTCCAGTTCATGAATCAAGTAATCCTGGTGAGGGTCACATACACTGGAACCATACTCTAGTTGGGGTCTTACCAGAGACTTATGTGCCCTCTCCTTTACATCCTTACTACAACCCCTAACCACCCTCATAACAATGTGCAGAGATATGTACCCCTTATTTACAATCCCATTTATGTGATTACCCCACAGTTTTTATCTGATAGAGTGTTGTAGGATAAAAATAGAGTACGACTAAGTAGTAGTGTAGTAGTATATTAATTACCTTATTGTCGTGTGATCTTTAGTACTATTCTAGACAATATTTCTTTCCGTTCATTTTTTTTTTGCCCAAAACAAGTTATTTTATTATTCCTTTCCTTTTTATTTTTTCCGTAAAGAATGGCTAAGGAGTGCAAGTGTAGGAACTATGCGTGTGGCGAGGTATTGAGGTGTATGAGGGAGGCGTTGCAGAGTTTGAGGGAGATAATTACGATTCTCACAGAAGACAGGAAGGAAGGTAGGCCTCCCTTAAACAATGTACAGGTTACATCAGGTGTAAAAGAGGGATGGGAAGGAAAGAGGGAATTGTAGAAGACAGGTGGTCTGTTGTTCTAAGGGAAAGGAGATTGCAGGCTAAGGGCTCTATTCAGGATCTGAATTCAGGACAGTTGTCTGTGAGAAATCGGTACGAGAAACTTCAGGTAGAGCAATAGAGGGAAGACGAGGAACAGGGAACTGTTGCTGAGATGTGTGGAAGTAGGAGGAAAGGAAAATGTAGAGTAGAGGATAGGAAAAGAAACGTGGAGCAGGGTCATGGGGAGGAGGAAGTAGCTTCTGCAGCTATCAGGAATTAGTGTGATGCCCCAATGAAGATCTTTCCTTATATTAACTCCTAGATACTTACAATGATCCCCAAAAGGAACTTTCACACCATCAATGTAATAATTAAAACTGAGAGGACTTTTCCTATTTGTGAAATTCACAACCTGACCTTTAACCCCGTTTATCAACATACCATTGCCTGCTGTCCATCTCACAACATTATCGAGGTCACGTTGCAGTTGCTCACAATTTTGTAACTTATTTATTACTCTATACAGAATACCATCATCCGCAAAAGGCCTTACCTCTGATTCCAATTCTTTACTAATATCATTTATATACAGGGTGGCCCACTTAAACGTTTCACCGCAGATACATCTGGAACAACAAGAGATATTGAAGAATGACTTTCACAGGCATGAAGGCAGGGAAGGGGCTAATTACAGTAAATACTATGAGCCAGTCTAAAACGTAGGAAAATAGCATTTTCAACACCAACTTACGTTTTTTTTAAATGGACACCCTGTATTATTTCGTAAGCAATCGTTAACATGAAAAATCACATAAGTGATGGCGTTTGTTTCATCGCAATATGCCAATTACATCCCGAGATATTGCAACGTGAAGTTGACGCTTGAGATAAACGAAACACGCAGCAGTTGCACATCCCAAGATTCCAGCACGAATCTCACGGTCCTCTTACTCGCGATATGATTGCCGTACTACAATACGACAGGCGCTATACTTAATGCTATTTGCACTGCTATCAAGGGGGATGAAAATAAGAGAATTTCGTTACAGTAACTTTGCTGTACGAATTATGTACATTCTGAAGTACCGTAGTACAGTACAGAGTACTGCAATGTGCTGTGTAGGTAAATGAAATACGCAAGAGAGAAACCGTTATTTACATATCCTTTTGCTGTGGCAGGAAACTCTTCTCTTATTTTCATCCCTCTTGATAACAGTGCAAATAGCATTAAGTACAGTGCCTGTCGCATCGTAGTACGGCAATCATATCGTAAGAGGACCGTTAGGTTCGCACTTGACTTTCGGGATGTGAAACTGCTGCGCGTTTCGTTTATCTCAAGCGTCAACTTCACGTTGCAATATCTCGGGATGTAATTGACCTATTGCGATGAAACAAACGCCATTACTCATATGATTTTTTCATGTTAACGATTGCGCATGAAATAATACAGGGTGTCCATTTAAAAAAATGTAAGTTGATGTTGAAAATACTATTTTCCTACGTTTTTGACTGGCTCATAGTATTTACTTTAATTAGCCCCTTCCGTGCCTTCATGCCTGTAAAAGTCATTTTTCAATATATTTTGTAGTTCCAGATATATCTGCGGTGAAAGGTTTAAGTGGGCCACCCTGTATATCAGAAAACATAAAGGTCCAATAATATTGCCTTGAGGAATTCCCCTCTTAATTATTACAGGGTCAGATAAAGCTTCGCCTACCCTAATTCTCTGAGATCCATTTCCTAGAAATATAGCAACCCATTCAGTCACTATTTTGTCTAGTCCAGTTGCACTAATTTTTTCCAGTAGTCTCTCATGATCGACCCTATCAAATGCTTTAGAGAGGTCAATCCGCGATACAGACCATTTGAACTCCTGAATCCAAAATATCTGCTATATCTTGCTGGAATCCTACAAGTTAAGCTTCAGTGGAATCTTTCCTAAAACCGAATTGCCTTCTATCGAACCAGTTATTAATTTCACAAACATGTCTAATGTAATCAGAAAGAATGCCTTCCCAAAGCTTACATGCAACGCATATCAAAATTCTTCTTCTTAAGTCGTCGTCTCCAAACGGAGGTAGACGGTCCACACGGCCAGCTCCGATCTTGACATTGCAGCCATGCCATGTGGATTTATTGGAATATCTCTCAGGATCTTTAATGCAGTGGTTTCCCGTTGCCTTCTGCATCCTAATGCCGTTGACCAAACTGGTTCCTCCGCCTTTGGGAACAATTTCTTGTCCCCAGGACAATAGAGTGCCCTTACCCATACCCGCTCATCCACTCTCAAAGAGACTGTTGGCACTTGGTATAGGGGATCTCCTTATACCGGGAGATAATCGGTCCCTTCATTCGTTAGCCGCCTGCATATAAAATATTATTTTTATATGCAGTCGTTGCCCCCTCTCTACCGCGGGGAGGTGAATGTCAGAATTTCACCGTCATTGAAACAAGGACCAAACGGCATTTCCTTGTAATTTTCAGCTTTATGTCTATCACCCCTTCCTTTATACACAGGGGCTGCTACAGCAACTCTCCATTCCTTTGGCATAGCTCCTTCAAGCAAACAATAATCAAATAAGTACTCCAGATATGGTACTATATCCCAACCCATTGTCTTTAGTATATCCCTAGAAACCTTATCAATTCCAGCCGTTTTTCTAGTTTTCAACTTTTGTATTTTATTGTAAATATCTCTGTCTGGACATTATCCTTTTAACCAATAATCTTTACATACTGTTGACTGAATACTTCTGCCTTCTGAAGATCCTCACATACACACTCTCCTTGTTCATTAATTATTCCTGAAATGTCCTTCTTGGAACCTATTTCTGCCTTAAAGTACCTATACATACCCTTCCATTTTTCGCTAAAATTTGTAAGACTGCCAATTATGCTTGCTATCATGTTATCCTTAGCTACCTTCTTTGCTAGATTCAATTTCCCAGTAAGTTCCTTCAATTTCTCCTTACTTCCACAGCCATTTCTAATTCTATTTCTTTCAAATCTGCACGTCCTTCTTAGTCTCCTTCTCTATTATAATAAGGTGGGTCTTTACCATTCTTTACCACCTTAAAAGGTACAAGCCTGTTTTCACGTTCCTCAACAATTTCTTCCAAACCCATCCCAGAGTCTGTTTACATTCTTTTTTGCCGTTTTCCACCGATCATAAATACTTTTAAAAAACTGTCTCATGCCTGCTTTATCAGCCATATGGTACTGCCTAATAGTCCTACTTTTAAAACCATCCTTTCTATCACATTTATTTTTAACTACAACAAAAGCAGCTTCGTGATCACTAATACCATCTATTACTTCGTTTTCTCTATAGAGCTCACCTGGTTTTATCAGCAGCACGTCCAGTATAGTTTTCCCTCTAGTTGGTTCCGTCACTTTCTGAATCAGCTGTCCTTCCCATATTAGCTTATTTGCCATGTGTTGGTCATGCTTCCTGTCGTTCGCATTTCCTTCCCAATTGACATTTGGTAAATTCAGATCTCCCGCTACAGTCACATTCCTTTCCATGTCGTTTCCCACATAGCTGATTATCTTATCAAATAATTCAGAATCTGTGTCAGCGCTACCCTTTCCCGATCTGTACACTCCAAAGACATCAAGTTGTTCTGGCCCCAACTTGGCAGGTTCGATCCTGGTTCGCTTCGGTTGTATTTGAAGGTGCTTAAATACGCCAGCCTAGTGTCTGTAGATTTACCGGCACGCAAAAGGAATCATGCGGAACGAAATTCCGGTATTTCGACTTCTCCGAAAAGTAGTTAGTGGGACGCAAAGCCAATAACATTATTATTATTTCTTCATTATTGGTCCAGGGCACGATTTAAATTCCCAGAGTTCCCTTTTTCTGATCTGTTATACCCCTCCATGAAGTTAGCATGTATGTATATATGTACGTATGTTGAGTGCTCAGCCCGGAGGCAGGTTTGGACTTCAACAGCGCCGCCATCAACTGTCAGAGGTGGCCCAGGTGTCGCTGAAGAGGCGTACTAGGGAAATGAGGATTGAGGTGGTTTCCCATTGGTTTCCTCACTGAGCCTGAGGTCGCTATTACATCTCAGTCAGTCAATCCCACTGAAATGTCCGTACCAACAGACCCTATGAGCAACATTTTCACATCTGCCGTATATGGGAGGTTTTGTTCGATAAACCCTCCTGGAAACCAAGTATGACAGCTGCTTGATTCCATTAACAATACGAAGGTGTAAATTAGCACTAATGGACTTGATTAATAAAGGAGATGAAAACAAGAGGCTACAGTGCCCATCTGATTTGCTGCTGTGGGTTTTGAAAGTTATTCATGATTTTGTATTGAAAGCACAACCATGTGTGCACAAACATTCTGTTGCGTCTATGTGTGACTATTTAATGCCTATTTTGAGGGATTCTCTTCAATTCAATTGTCTTGAAATCGCACAGCCAGAGTTATTGAGTGAAGTTATTTACGACTGTGCTATTTCTGTATTCTTAAATAACATAGCCACATCAACAGCAGAGATCTTTGAAAGACCGAAATATTTGAACGCGAGAACGCGAAACCGTTGCACAGAAAGGTATTGCATATGTAGCTCCAAATCAGAGAGGTATGTGAAATTACTCGTATTTCTTTCCTATGGTATTTACTACCGTTAACAGTATTTTGTACGGATTTTTCCGCTACGGAGGGACACACTCTTCACTGAATTTCTTTATTAAGGTGTAAAGTGTGATTTAAGCATGTTTATCGAGTGATTGGCTATATATTTAAACAGAAATATACAAAATACTTTACATGTGCTGTAATGAACAATCGTGTTTCAATGTCAGCGATGCAGCGCTCGGCGGTAAAAATGGGAACTAGGTCCATATCGCCACGGCCGATTTGATGCGCAGCGAGGGATCCAGTCGGCCATGATATCGCTGTATTGGGAAGGCGTATTAGCGCAGTCATAGTAGAGGGCGATGGTCAAACACACAGCGATCTGCGGTAACGATCTCATCCAGGAAGTAACGGGCAGCGATCAGTTGAGTTTCGAGTCCGTTGTCCGCGTACATTCCTGAAATGGACACGGAAGGCCTAATCGAAGAGGGGAAAAGTATCCATTTTTATATGACCGAGTCAGTCTTTGCTGAGTTGAACTAGTGTGACCAGACGTGTGTGCTAACGATCCGGAAGTGCAGAGAAAGCAGTATGGGTGTAACAGTGCAGCGGTATAGGAGTGCGATTGGGCGACGCCACAGCTAGGTCAAGTTGATCAACACGGAGTACGAAATAGGAGATAATAAAAGAATAGGCCTGATAGAGTTGCTCATTGCGGCAGCTATAGTGGCTACTCTATTAGGCGTTGAGATGAACCCAGCCCCATTTTCATAGGAGGGCATGGAAAAAAATTAAGAAAGCTGTGCGTGAAGCTTCTCAGGCTGACCAGACCAAAGAAATGTTCGAGGTGCAGTCTTAACAAATGAAGGACAGCTTAACTGAAGGAGAAGATGAGAGAAGACGAAGAAAAAGCGATACTAAATCAGAAGGTTAAGGCTCTAGAAGAACAAGTTCAGGTACTTCAATGGCGGGATAGCGAAAGAACGGAGGAGAAGAAGAAAAGAAACATTATTATTTATTGCCTGGTGGAAATTGAAGGAGAGTCCACGATGGAATGGATGTATTCAGTCTTAAAGCTAATGAGAATGTACGGGATGCGAAAAATGAATGAAAAAGCGTATGCCTTTTAGTGCCGGGAGTGTCCGAGGACATGTTCGGCTCGCCAGGTTCAGGTCTTTTGATTTCACTCCCGAAGGCGACATGCGCTTCGTGATGATGAAATGATGATGAAGACAGCACATACACCCAGCCCCCGTGCTAGCGAAATTAACCGATGATGGTTAAAATTCCCGACCCTGCCTGGAATCGAACCCGGGACCTCTGTGACCAAAGGCCAGCACGTTAACGATTTAGCCATGGAGCCGCACAAGGGATGGGAAAGAATAGGGGAAGAAGACCTGTTAGAATATTGTTTCTTTACTAATGGCAAGCGGAATTTTGAATAGTGCACGGAACTTGAAGGACAGCAAGTTTAGGATACGAAGGGATATATATGGACAGAAAAAGTCTCCACGAGCAAAGAGTTCTACAATTTCATTTACAAGCAAGAACGTCTAATCTACGGGCATTTATAAGATGAAATCTTTTGCATGTGTTAGGACAGTGGTTTCCAACCTAAGGGCGATCGCCCCCAAGTGGGCGATTTGGGTTATGGCGGGGGGGGGGGGGGCAATAAATAACTGGGGGGCGATGAGTATTCAAAGGGGGAAATTTAAAATAGTACTGTACAGGAGAAGTTGCCGGGTAGCACGAGTCATTGGATGTTCTCAGCCGGCGAGTTCACTGCACTCCCCCTCTCCACAGTCCCACCTGTTGTTGCTCAGTCCGGCCGACTGGTGACTCAACCCCCTCCCCCTCCTACATTCACAATACATTTGCCATTGATCTACATTAGTCTTCAGATTTAACTGGCCTTTGTGTGCCTCACCATCAGTTTTTGTGCGTGTCTTTTCTGTTTTGTGATGTGTTTTGAAGTGTAGAAGTTCATGCACAATGGATTCAAAAAAAGAAGTGTAGTCAATACTCAGCTGAGTATTTAAAATTCGGTTTTATCGCGTTACTGCAAAATGTGCAGTTTCCGCATTGTCTTTTGTGCGTTAAAACATTTACTAGTAACGAAGCCATGAAACCTTCGCGAATGACAGATCATTTATCAAGAGTACACAGTGATAAACTGAGTAAAGAAATTAGTTATTTTCAACACCTCAAAGTTAAAGCTTATAAACGGCCTAATGTGAGTGAATTATTTAAAAAACCAGCAACCGATCTCGAAAAAGGTCTTGCTTTTTACGAGGTGTCTTCAATGATCGCTAAATGTGGTAAACCCCACACAATTGGCGAAACACTTGTTTCACCGGCTACCAAAGAGTGTTGAAATCATGCTAGGCGAGAGCCTTAGTAATAAGTCAATTCGTTCCTTTGAGCAACAATACCGGTTCCAGGCGAATTGATGGAATGGCCACGGACGTTGAATCCAAACTCACAAATAGGTTGAAAAAATAAATTTGCAATGCAGATTGATGAATCAACTGTGATTGATAACAAAGCAATTGCATTTAATTATCTTAGGTGAGGTATATCAATGAACGAAAGGAAATTACCGAAGAAATATTGTTTGCTAGAACATTGATCACTGATACGAAGGGATCGTCGATTTTTGAAGTGGTGCAAGATTAGTTTGAGGAAAAAGAGATTCCCCTAACAAACGCGAGCGCTTGCGCAGTAGACGGTGCTCCTGCCATGTCAGGTCGTCATGCTGGGTTTCTAGCCTACCTTAAGAAAGAAGTGCCAGAGGTCATCACTACTTACTGAATCATTCATCGTCAACACCTAGCTGCGAAAAAATTGAGTGGTGTCCTGCATGAAACCCTACAATTGGTTATTACTGGTGTCAACACCAGTTGGAATTCAAGAGGATAAACTGGGGCAAATATTCATTTATAGGAAGGGGAGTTAGGGATTGGAATAACTTACCAAGGGAGATGTTCAATAAATTTCCAATTTCTTTGAAATCATTTCGGAAAAGGCTAGGAAAGCAACAGATAGGGAATCTGCCACCTGGGCGACTGCCCTAAATGCAGATCGGTATTGATTGATTGATTGAACAATATCAAAGCTAATTCCCTCAATGACCGTCTGTTCGGACAACTTAGCCATGAAAATGATGAGGAATTCGAACGCTTCCTTTTACAAACGACTGTGAGGTGGCTTTCCAAAGGAAGCTGTTTGTGCCGTTTCTTCGAATTATTTGACACGGTTACTGAGTTTCTCGACACGTCCGATCCTGTTTTAAGTAAGAATTTGAAGCAACGCAAGTTGGAACTTGCGTATTTTACAGATATTTTTGAAAAAAGGCTTCAAGGAAACAAGATGAACCTTACCAAGGCCAAAGGAATTATTTCATCATTCATCGCCAAGTTTGATATTCACAAGGTAATTATTGACCGTAAAGAGCTGATTCAGTTTCCGACCCTTAATAGGTGATCAGAGTCAGATTACGAGAATCGTGAATTCACAGAAGACAAAATCCTAATTCTAACTGATCACCTTGACCAGTTAAAATTGACATGGAATCAAGATTTGAAGATTTGACCAAGTTACAAATTCCGGATTGAATTCTAGATCTCGTTTGAAGCTGTGGATACGCTTGATAACTCTTTGCAGACGGAGTTTCTGGATCTGAAGTATGACTGTGAGGCGAACATTATTCTCAAGAAGAGCGGTTATGAGTTAGCCTGAGTGAAGCTTATGGACACTTATCCACAACTGTGGGGGAAAAGCTGAACCACTTCTTATCTCGTTCCCGTCAACATATTTAGTTGATAAAGGGTTTAGTTCTGTTGCCCAGCTCTTCACAAAACACACAAATATGTTGGACATATGTCTCAAAAAAGACTTGCGCCTGAACTTGACGAACATAAAGCTGGATATTCAAGATTTAACTGAAATCCACCAAGCACAAGGCAGCCATGGAAAAGGTAAAATAAAACAATAACAAAGTTTTCAAATTTCATTTATTCTTTCAAATTTTAACGGTCAACTTTTTCAATTTTTCCATATTCTATTTTAAAAATGAAAACACGTACTCCTGTTTTTCAAATGTACGTCAATGATCTTAGTTTATTATTTCCACTTCTTTGTTCTTAAAGATCTCCGTAAAATGTACACTTTATTTTTTCTGTTTTGTTTAAGAGTGACCGGATAAAACTCGTTTGGTTGTTTTTATATACGCTAATAATAAGACTGCTTTATTATTTACACTTTATTTCAAATTAAAATTAGGCACACAATGAAAATGAAAAGGGGACGATAGGTGTTAGTCAACCTCCAGAAAGGGGAGTTGGGCCATAAAAGGTTGGGAACTACTGTGTTAGAAGATACCTGGGCAAGAACGTGGACGGTCAGTGATCAAGGCGATATATGACGGAGGACATGTTAACTACAAAAACGCCGACAAGAAGATAGAAAATTGGAGAGAGATAGGGCGTACATTGAACTCAGACGGTAAGTGCAATGAAGATTTTAATTTTGTGATAGTACATATATCACACCCCAGAATTATATGTAGAAGTTAGAGATATTATCGTCACTATTCGATTTATTATTATTATTACCATTATTATTATTATCAGTATTTCATTTGTATATTTTGCCATTTATATTGGTAAGCTGGAAGATATCCACATATGTAGGTATGAGTAATTTGTTTTGCACGAGTGGGAAACATTGCTTTAATAACTCTGGAAATTTGAATGAGTCATCTGGCTACCCCAGTGTTTGTTGATGTACTTGTGTCAGGAAATTCCATTAGTCATGTATATATCCCAGCCTGATGAGATGAGCTTGTTGTTGTATTAGGAAAATTTGGTGACTCATGGAATATACCCCAGAGTTTGTTATTGTCTTGGGAGGAAGAAATAGTTCAGGGCTTGGTCTTGACTTGAGATCACTCATGATTGGCTGGCAAGCACCAATCAAGACGTCTCATCTGAAAGGAGGGGGATGTTGATGTCTATAAAGGTTGATCATACGGCGGCAACCAAGACATCATGAAAAACATTGTAAGGCTGATTGTAAAGGTGAAGGTAAAGGAACGAGAAGGAAGATAACTACAACTACAACTACAACTGACGCACTGTACGGGAAGGAAGTGGTGCTGATACACGGTACTGGAATGACACGGCTGCAATGGACGGGACTTCAAACGTTCGTGGAGCGTAATCTTGTTATGTTCGTGGAAAGTGGCTGATTGTGGAGAGTGCTTGCGCATTAAGTATGGTAGCACTTGTGGCGGCCTAGCATTATATGTTGGTGAAAGCTATCTTAGACTTTCCATAATTTATGTTGAGGATCGACAGACGTGTGTATATATCTTTACAACAAGTGTTAAAACATGTGAACACATTAGTACAAGGTACAGTATCTGTGTGATGTGATAACTACCGATTATGAGAATCGGTAAGTCGAATTGATATAGAGACAGTGAAGGGTATTTATCTTCATACATGTACATTGTTCATCGGACTATTTACAAATGGTAACTTAGTTCTCGCTTTCGTTTTCCCACGATTTTCATTATTATTGTTGTTGTTGTAAATATGGAGTCTTCCAGCAATATTTTATGTGTGTATTATATGTATAATGTTGTATGTTGATGAGGTGCTCATGCACGGAATTTGTTCAGAATATAGTTAGCTATTTTAGAATCAGTGTTATTGATGAACCTAGGTGCAGTTCCTACCTAATTAGTCGTTTTCAGGAGGTTAGGTAAGGCCTGCAGCAGATGTACCAGTACGCAGCATTATGTACACGCCCTGGGATATAAAGTTTATCATGCTTTTATCTAAATTCGAGGGATCCATTCTGGTGAACTCTGGCGCCCATACTACGGACATTTCGGTTAATTATGCTTATTAATTGTATTAAGTTTTTGAGTAATTTTATTTATATATTTTTATTCATGATTTTATTTATTATTATCATCGAAAAGTTACAATTGGCTTCCCAACGTGTGGCTGAATGATTGGTACATCTTTTAGGCTTATAAGCGTAGGTGCACTTGTCAGGTGTGGATGGAATTCTACAAACTATTTCAGTGAAGTGTTTTATATGTACGTGATATGTATGTTGGAGTATGAAGAAATGTTGTAGCGAGTCGAATATTATAAAATTGAGAAGTAGAGAGGTTGTTAAAGTTGCTGGTACCATGAATCAGGATAAGAGAAGTCAAAAGAATTCCACCACATTGAGTTTATCTAATTTAAGTGAGAATAGCGAAATGGCTGATAGTAGGAAAGATCAATTGACAACGATAGGTGAGGAACCGAGTAACCCGTCTCAAACTCAGAATGTAGGGGATCAAGGGGCGACCTTAACTCTTAGTATGCTTCAATCACTATTTAATCAGTTCAGTAAAGAGTTGAAAGGTGAATTTAACAGTAAGAGTGATGTATTGTCCAGTAAGAGTGATGAATTATCCAGTAAAATGGATAGGAAGAATGAAGAGTTAAAGGATGAACTCTCCAGTAAAATCGATAATAATAATGTTGAATTGTCCAGTGAAATCGATAATAATAATGTTGAATTGTCCAGTAAAATCGATAATAATAATGTTGAATTGTCTAGCAAGATTGATAGTCAGAGTAAAGAGTTGAAGAATGAACTGAGTTTTTTAAGTAATGAAATATACAGTATTAATAGTGAATTAAATTCAGTTAGTACGGATTTGTCCAGTAAGATTGAGAATCAAAGTAAGGAGTTAAATTTAGTGAGTGTTGAATTGTCTAGTAAAATTGATAGTTTAAGTAGTGCTGTGAATGGTAGAATAGATGAATTGAACCAGAAGTTTGACCATCAAAGCAGGGAAATTCAGGAAGTCAACAATAAGATAGAAGCTCAACGCTTGGAATTGACTGAGAAAATTGAAGGCCGATTTAATGTAGTTAGGAAAGAATTTGTTGAAAACAGCAAGGAATGTGATAAGAGAATAAAAATAGTGGAAGATAAAGTCGAAGAAATAGATAGAATTAAAACCAATCAGAATGTTTTAGCGAAGCGAATAGATGAGAAGAATGAGAAATTGGAGAAAGACCTTAAGTCGGTAAAAGATGACCTCAAGTCAATAGAAGGAAATGCCAGTATATGTAATAGGTACGTATCTTGTACGAAGGACTCTGAATTACCCAAGTTTAATGGTCGGCATTTTAATCCGATGGAATTCTTGAAAACGGTGGAGAAACGGTTTTCCAAGAATCTTGACGATGGTTTGATTGATTGGAGTATGGTTGATGAGCTGTTGGATGTTGCATTTGTTGGAGAAGCGAGATCTTGGTTTCAAGTTTACAGACAGGGTATTTCGAGTTTGGAGGAATTTAGGGAGAAATTTAGTTCTAAATTAAGGAGTGAAGCTATTCAGGGAAGGGAAAGAGATCGCGTGCTATTTGGCAAGTATAAACCTCAGGAAGGTGTATCTATGACGGAATATTTCTTGGCGCATGTTCTGATCAGCCAGAATATTGAAGGTCTAGCATCGGAGAGAGATACAGTCTGCCAGATGTTGAGGCATTTTCCTGAGAAGGTCGGATTAGCTGCATGTATGCAGAATATTGTTACGATTAAGGAATTAGAGCAGCTGTTAGAGAGGTTTGATGCTTTGGAAGGGCAGGGGAGGACTAGGCAAAGTGAAAGTAGAAATTACGGGGATAATGGGAGACAAGGTAATCAGGTAGCGGGAGATAGGAATAATCAGAATTTCAGTCATTCTAGGCGAGGGAATCAGGGTGGTAATTCCGGAAGGGGAAACAGACACTCTAACCAAGGAGTTAATCACCAGGAATATTTTGGCAGAAGTCCTAATCAAGGGGAATCAGAAAGTAGGGGGCGTACGGATCAAAGACCTCCAGATCAAGTGCAGAGACATGATAATAGTGAACAGTCCACGTCAAGTAATTTAAACCGGAATCGGACTTCTTAGTTGGGTCAGATAGGCAGTCCGATACCGAAATTCCTATTCACGTGATGAAACAGGTAAGTTACAAGGTAGACGTGAAAGAGGAATTATTGTATGGCCATGTGTTTTGTGATTTTGTGTATAGGGGGCGTGATGAAGGTAAGAAAGCTGTGTCGGATGACTTACTTTGTGCTAGTGGTGATGGTAATAGCGGTGTTGCGATCGATAATCTTGTGGAAGTTTCTGAAATTGAAAGTGAAGTTTTTTGTGAAGTTGATGAAAGTTGTTTTGTGAGTGAAAAGTGTTTACAGAGTATACATCATGAGGATGTTTTTGTTGATTTAAGTGTACGTGAGGAGAGTAAAGTTAGGTCCATTATGTGTGAAAATAGTGACTTTGAGATTAATGAAACTTCTGATAAGAGAGTCGAAAGTAGCAGTGTTGTTGGCATGAAAGTGGTGCAAGTAGTAGCTGATATGAAAGGTGGTGAAGATGGATTAATAGTTGGGTCATTAAGTGGTAATGATAGCAACATTATAGTGAATTATGGTAAGAATTACAATAATAGAGTGAGCGTGTGTGATAATGGAAGTGTGCGTGAGATGAAAGAAAGTCTATCCAAGCGTATGTGTAATGTTTTATTTAATGCTGAGACTTGTGTGAATGATTTGAATGACGTGCTCAGTGATATCGATGTGGAATGTATGAAAAAGTATGTGATTTGTTTGCTTGCATTAATTATGAGTTTGTGGAAGAGTAAACGTAGTGAGATTCCCGCGTATTTCAGAAATAGGGATTTCTTTGTTATGAATATTCCGAATGAAAGTTTGTATGATTTTTGTGTGACTGGATGGGATGAATGTCTGTGTGTGAGATAGACTGTATTCTAGATGTAGTTAGTTTCTATTACGGTACGCATTCCTCACTTATCGACGCCAATGTTAAGTTTATGTATAGTTTTTTCAATTGAATCAGGGTCCATATATTGTGGAAAGTAGAATAGGCAAGTGTGCTTATAGACTCCTAACCACTGACAAAAAGGTCCTTGGGACATTTAATATCTATAGCCTTCGCAGATATAAGAGATAGGATCTGCACCTTGGATGTATATATTATCAATTTTAATGTATGTGTACAGTAGTAAGAAGGGATTGTATTCAATGGTATGTGAAACAATCAGAGTTGTGTGTATATAGCCATATTATTATTATTATTATTGTTTGGACAAATTGCATTTCGCGTGTGCGAATACAATGCAGTAGACGCAATGTATATATCATTATTACAGTAATTTGAGAGTTCAGTTATATAATTTATGAAGTTCTGTTTTATGGTGAATCATAATATATGATATCATCAATTCACCAAGGGGGCGTTATGTGATAGTACATATATCACACCCCAGAATTATATGTAGAAGTTAGAGATATTATTGTCAGTATTCGATTTATTATTATTATTATTACCATTATTATTATTATCAGTATTTCATTTGTATATTTTGCCATTTATATTGGTAAGCTGGAAGATATCCACATATGTAGGTATGAGTAATTTGTTTTGCACGAGTGGGAAACATTGCTTTAATAACTCTGGAAATTTGAATGAGTCATCTGGCTACCCCAGTGTTTGTTGATGTACTTGTGTCAGGAAATTCCATTAGTCATGTATATATCCCAGCCCGATGAGATGAGCTTGTTGTTGTATTAGGAAAATTTGGTGACTCATGGAATATACCCCAGAGTTTGTTATTGTCTTGGGAGGAAGAAATAGTTCAGGGCTTGGTCTTGACTTGAGATCACTCATGATTGGCTGGCAAGCACCAATCAAGACGTCTCATCTGAAAGGAGGGGGATGTTGATGTCTATAAAGGTTGATCATACGGCGGCAACCAAGACATCATGAAAAACATTGTAAGGCTGATTGTAAAGGTGAAGGTAAAGGAACGAGAAGGAAGATAACTACAACTACAACTACAACTGACGCACTGTACGGGAAGGAAGTGGTGCTGATACACGGTACTGGAATGACACGGCTGCAATGGACGGGACTTCAAACGTTCGTGGAGCGTAATCTTGTTATGTTCGTGGAAAGTGGCTGATTGTGGAGAGTGCTTGCGCATTAAGTATGGTAGCACTTGTGGCGGCCTAGCATTATATGTTGGTGAAAGCTATCTTAGACTTTCCATAATTTATGTTGAGGATCGACAGACGTGTGTATATATCTTTACAACAAGTGTTAAAACATGTGAACACAGTAGTACAAGGTACAGTATCTGTGTGATGTGATAACTACCGATTATGAGAATCGGTAAGTCGAATTGATATAGAGACAGTGAAGGGTATTTATCTTCATACATGTACATTGTTCATCGGACTATTTACAAATGGTAACTTAGTTCTCGCTTTCGTTTTCCCACGATTTTCATTATTATTATTGTTGTTGTAAATATGGAGTCTTCCAGCAATATTTTATGTGTGTATTATATGTATAATGTTGTATGTTGATGAGGTGCTCATGCACGGAATTTGTTCAGAATATAGTTAGCTATTTTAGAATCAGTGTTATTGATGAACCTAGGTGCAGTTCCTACCTAATTAGTCGTTTTCAGGAGGTTAGGTAAGGCCTGCAGCAGATGTACCAGTACGCAGCATTATGTACACGCCCTGGGATATAAAGTTTATCATGCTCTTATCTAAATTCGAGGGATCCATTCTGCTGAACTCTGGCGCCCATACTACGGACATTTCGGTTAATTATGCTTATTAATTGTATTAAGTTTTTGAGTAATTTTATTTATATATTTTTATTCATGATTTTATTTATTATTATCACAAAATAGTTACAATTTATGACATTTAAAATTTTCCTAACTACTAATTTCATTATCATTTTATGTAACTGTTATACTAAATAACTAGTGATAATGTAATCATTAGTGCAATGTTTTATCAGGAAACACTTTGCCTTTCTAGCTGCCCGCACGCCCTACCATGCCGCAATGTATGTGGCATCACAGCCCGCATTCGGTATGCCCAGGCCTTTACAGTCATCCTCATGGTAACGCATGTGCCGAACTTCATTTCTGTCAAGTCCTGTAGGCTTTCTCAATCGTGAAATTACCAGCGTTTGTCCCCCGTGCGGCAACGAAATCGTCAATTGGATTGCCACATTTTTTCAAGACGCTAGCGGCTAGTGCGCCACACGCACTGATAGTGCATTAGGGGAGATAAGTATTCCCACTCGAATAAATGCATACCTTTGCCTTCCATATCAACAAAAGGCGTCCGGCTCCTAAGCTGAATGATCAGCGTACTGGCTGTCGGTTCAGAGGGTCTCGTGTTCGATTCTCGGTCAGGCCGAGGACTTTAACTTCGTATAGTTAATTCCTTTGGCTTGGGTATTTTTGATCGTCTTAATACGCACCTTAAATCACATCACATCACACTACTAAACACCACAGAAACGCGCAATTTTGAACACATTCCTCCATTTACGGTTGGCGTCAGGCCGTCAGGAAGGGCATCTGGCCGTCAAATTGGGCTTCATTCACATTACTGTCGACCCCAGATGATTGGATAAAGGCCAGGAAAGAAGGAGAAAAGAAGATTGCGAATATTAAAGTAATACTAGCGCTTCGCCCCAGTGTGGCACGATTGAAAATTAAATTGTGGTTCCCTTTGGGATTTTTATATTTTTGGTACTTATATTTCATTTTCTTTCTTCATAAGTGGTATAAACTATTGATTTAGGGGCAGAGCGGGAGAATTCCGATCAGTTAAGCGGTGACCAATAGAAATCAGAAAATCGAGCTTCTTCTTCCACCGCTTTTCCCACATCTGTCGCGGGTGCGAACTGCGCAGCACATGTGGATTTGGCCCTATTTTACGGCCGGATGCCCTTCCTGCCGCCAACCCTATATGGAGGGAAATCAGAAAATCGAGCAAAATGGATATTTGTTTATCGACATGTTATGTCATGTCATGTCATGTCATGTTATGTTATGTTATGTTATGTTATGTTATGTTATGTTATGTTATGTAAGTAGAAAAGTAGAGAAAATATAAACTTATCAGAGAAAATAGAGATTATTTCAATACCTACAATTGCTCGGAATTGCCACACCACATGGGTAATTCGGATCACCTATTTAGAACCATAGGAAAAACACAAATTTAAAAAATAATAAATAAATAAATAAATAAATAAATAAATAAATAAATAAATAAATAAATAAATAAATAAATAAATAAATAAATAAATAAATAAATAAATGAGCTGCTAGTTTACCAGTCGCTTAAAACAACAGTGTCATAGCCACTGCACGCAGCATGGACTCAGTCTGAGTCAAGAAATGCAACATCTACGTCGGACGAACCATAATTGGTGACAGGACTTATCCCATCTAGCCATTCAGAAATTATTCATCGCCACCAACTTAATGAAAATTGTTACAAATAAACTCACATTATTACTTCCTCTGGTATCACATTCTGTAAAATTGTTATAATAATTCATAAATATATATAGCTTACCTAACAATTATCGACTTAGCTTCCTAATAAGAAAATCTCACAAAACACAGAACGTCCGCCACACTGCAAACACGCTGCTCT
Source organism: Anabrus simplex (assembly GCF_040414725.1). NCBI lineage: Eukaryota > Metazoa > Arthropoda > Insecta > Orthoptera > Tettigoniidae > Anabrus > Anabrus simplex. Next base: position 1,557,622,393 of record NC_090265.1, read on the forward strand.
ACTGTTACGGTTCTAGAGGAAGCTTCAAACGCCTCGCTATTGATGTCGGTAATAAACAGGACACTGTCCTCATTCATGTTTCTGAATAAAAGTCGTAATCGGAGTTTCTCCACTTTACCGCTATAAATTTGCTGTAGTATTCTGGATCTTAGTAGTCATTTGTAATTTCAGACAGAATAATACATGTTATAAAATGTTGTTTATTATACTCACAAGAGTGCACAGAAACGTAAATCTTTCCAGGGAGAATACTGACTGGGGACTGGTCGTATAGCACGTACGTCCAGCTCCCGTTGTCTGGCGGGACCTAAGGCAGTCAGTACGACAGTGGTGTCCTCTGTTGAGCACGTCCTCGGTACACAGAGGCCTAGATGTATGGTGTGCTTCTGAAACATACATGATGACAAGACTGAGCAGGATTCATGTTCATCCTAGACTATACAACTCTGTTAACGTCTAGGACAATATAAATAAACTTTACAGAAAAAACTGCAATTTAGAAATTGAACTGAAATAATTAATGAGTTTAATTGTAATGATTAATGTAGTAATAGAGAACCAAACCCCATGGCACTACAGCCCTTGAAGGGTCTTGGCCTACCAAGCGACCGCTGCCCAACACGAAGGCCTGCAGATTGCGAGGTGTCGTGTGGTCAGCACGATGAATCCTCTCGGCCGTTATTCTTGGCTTTCTAGACCGGGGCCGCTATCTCACCGCCAGATAGCTCCTCAATTCTAATCACGTAGGCTGAGTGAACCTCGAACCAGCCCTCAGGTCCAGGTAAAAATCCCTGACCTGGCCGGGGATCGAACCCGGGGCCTCCGGGTAAAGGCAAGCATGCTACCCCTAGACCAAATGTAGTAATAGACAAAATGAAATAAGGAAACCCTCACCAGAATTACGGATTCGGGAATTGGTAAAAATCCAAAGAAAATTGCCTTGATTTGTTCTGGGTGATTTCCGACAAAAGAGTAGCGTTACGAAAATGTTGCAAAGCTTGGGCTGGGAAGACTTGGGAGAAAGGAGATGAGACGCTCGACTAAGTGGTATGTTCCGAGCTGTCAGTGGAGAGATGGCGTGGAATGACATTAGTGGACGAATAAGTTTGAGTGTATTTTTAAAAGCAGGAAAAATCACAATCTATAGGCCTATATATATAATAACTTGTCCTGACTGACTGACTGACTGTCTGATTCATCATCGCCGAGCCAAAACTACTGGATATAAAGAAATGAAATTTTGGAGATACATTCATATTGCAATGTAGCTGTTCACTAAGGGAGGATTTTTTGATATTCCGTCGCTAAGGGGTGAAAGGAGGGGGGGTGAATGTTTAAAATGAGTGTATCTATATCTCGAAAAAAAGAACAGTTTAAAAATGTGAAAATTGGTATTTGGAATCTTCTTTAAAAATAAACACATATTTTTGTTTTCGGAAAATCATGTTAAGGGAATGAAAAAAGGTGAAAAGGGGGTTGAATACCTTTTCCAGTTTAAAAATGTGAAAATTGGTATCTGGAATCTTCTTTAAAAATAAAGAAACACATACTTTTTGTTTTCGGAAAATCCTGTTAAGGGAGTGAAAACAGGTGAAAAAGGGGTTGAATACCTTTTATGTGGATACTTATATCTCAAAAACTGAAGATGTTACAGTCATGAATAAATCCGCTTTAAAAACAAAGAAACACATATTTTTGTCTTTTGTAAAATCTACTTAAGAGGAGGTGAACAGGGGCGAAAAATGGGATGAATTTTAACAAAAAGACTATAGCCTATCTACAGTATATCTCAGAAATATTAATTATTACAGACATGAAAATTGGTATTTTAATCTTTTAAAAATAAAGAAACATGTATCGTTTTGTTTTCGAAATGACCACTGAAGGGGTGAGGGTAAAATGAAATGGCGTATGGCTTTTAGTTCCGGAAGATCCCAGGACGGGTTCGGTTCGCCAGGTGCAGGTCTTTTTGATTTGACTCCCGTAAGCGACCTGCGTGTCGTGATGAGGATGAACTGATGAAGACAACACAAACACTCAGCCCCCGTGCCAGGGAAATTAACCAATGATGGTTAACATTCCGGGCCCTGCCGGGAATCGAACCCGGGACCCCTGTGACCAAAGGCTAGCACGCTAACCAATCAGCCATGGAGCCGGACTGGGGGCGAGGGTAAAAAGGTCTGAAAAAGGGGGGTAATTCTTTCTATTACGACAGTGATATCTGAAAAACTAAAGATGTTACAAAGGTGAAAATTGGTATTTGGATTCTCCTTTATAAATAAAAAAATGCGTATTTTATGTTTTTGTTTTCAAAAAATTAACTTAAAGGCGGGGGGGGGGGGCTTGAAAGGAAGTGAAAGAAATTGAATTATTTTATAGAGATACTTATATCTCAGAAACTGAAGGTTACAGACATGAAAAATGGTACTTAGAATCTACTTTAAAAATGAAGAAACACGCATTTTGGGAGGAAAATCAAATTGGCGGTGAGGGGGTTGGGGGTGAAAAAGGAGATAAAGAGATGAATTATTTTTATGAGGGTATATCTCAAAAAGTTACAGTCGTGATAATTGATATTTGGAAGCTCTTTATAAATAAAAAAAACACATATTTTTTGTTTTCGAAAAATTCACTTGGGGGGGGGGGGAGGGTTAAAGGAAGTGAAAGAAATTGAATTGTTTTTATGGGGTTACTTATATCTCATAAACTTTAGATGTTACAGACGTGAAAACTGTTTTTTATTCTCCTTTAAAAATGAAAGAACACGTACGTTTTTTCCGAAAATCCATTTAAGGGGTGAAAAGAATTGAAAAAGCGGGTGAATTTTTTAAATGAGTAGCGGTATATCCACATGTCAAAAACTTAACATGTTACAGACGTGAAAATTCGTATTTGGAATCTCCTTCAAAAATAATGAAACATGCATTTTTTTTTTTGTTTTCGGAAAATCCACTTAGGTGGGAGTGGTTGTCGGGGTTGGGGAAGGACTGATAAAGGGGTTGCATTCTTTTTATGGGGATACTTATATCCCCAAAACTGACGATGTTATTGACGTGGAAATAGGTACTTGGAATCTCTTTTAATAATAAAGAAATATGTTTTTTGTTTGTTTTCGACTTAAGAGCAAAATGTTTCTCACATATACAGTTGTATGTTGCATGGTCATTTTAGCACCAAAAGGCAATACCACAAATGTGGTTTACGAAGAGTTTCTGGGGTAAATAAAACTCAATTTTTAATAATAATGTTATTTGCTTTACGTCCCACTAACTACTTTTACGGTCTTCGGAGACGCCGAGGTGCCGGAATTTAGTCCCGCAGGAGTTCTTTTACGTGCCAGTAAATCTACCGACACGAGGCTGTCGTATTTGAGCACCTTCAAATACCATCGGACTGAGCCAGGATCGAACCTGCCAAGTTGGGGTTAGAAGGCCAGCGCCTTAACCGTCTGAGCCACTCAGCCCGGCCTCAATTTTTCGGTGAGTTTTTATACTTTTAATGGATTTTCAGATAATGTCTTAATACAGTACTGAGGAACGATTACTTTTAACAAATTACGAAATCCACGCGAGCGAAGCCGCAGGTAACTGCTAGTATAAAGATAAAGGAAAATTAGGGCAAATACAGTATTTGTTTGTAGGAAGGGGAGTTAGGGATAGGAATCATTTACCAAGAGAGATATTCAATAAATTTCCAACCTTTTGCAATTATTTAAGAGAAGGCCAGGTAAACAACAAATAGGGAATCTGCCACCTGGGTGAGTGTCCTAAATTCAGATCAATGGTGATTGACTGATTGATTGATTGATTGATTGATTGATTGATTGATTAATTGATTAATTAATTAATTGGATTGATTATCGTCGCCATAAGACCTATCTGTGTCGGTGCGACGAAAAGCAACTAACAAAAAATGGATTGATTGATTGATTGATTGATTGATTGATTGATTGATTGATTGATTGATTGATTGATTGATTGATTGATTGATTGATTGATTGATTGATTGATTGATTCTACAAGAATGCATGTATCAAAACACATTTTGGATTACAATAAACGATTACTCCCTCCCAGTTTCAAGTGACCGGAAACTGGGGGATTGGAGTATTCTATTCTATAGACAGTAACTGGTATGGAAAGAAGGAGAATATAAGCTCTTGAAATGTAGTATTACAGAAGAATGTTTTGTTAGCGCTTTCAACGTCGTTCTAACACAGGTAAGTTGTTGGTGACGAAGGGCTACAATTGCAAAAGTAGCGGCCCTGGCCTTAAATGAGGTACTGTTCCATCACCTGCCTGGTGTGGAAATGGGGAGACCAGGAAAATCATCTTCAGAGCTGCTTACGGTGTGGTTCGAACCCACCATCTCCTGAATGCAAGCCCACAACTACATGGGTCGTTCCGTGCAGAGGAATGTTGAAGGTGGGTGGGATGGAATAAATCACAAGTGAGAACAATTAATTGGCGATATTTAACCAGAAGAAAGATAGATTGATAGGAAACATCTTGGAACACCCATGAATTATTCAGTTGGTTTTTCAGAGAAGTGTAGGCGGTAGGAAAGGTATGAAGAGGCCATAATATAGCATAGCAAACAGATTACGGTAGATATATGATATACCGTTCAGTCGAAGAGGTTAACAACAACAACAACAACAACAACAATGACTACTACTCTACTGTTATCTAGTGTACTATATTCATCAGAATAATAATAATAATAATAATAATAACAATAATAATAATAATAATAATAATAATAATAATAATAATAATAATAATAATAATAATAATAATAATGTCCGCTTCTGTGGTGTAGTGGTTGTGTAATTAGCTGGCACCCCCGGGTTCGATTCCCGGCACTGCCACGAGATTTGAAAAGTGGTACGAGGGCTGGAACGGGGTCCACTCAGCCTCGGGAGGTCAACTGAGTAGAGGTGGGTTCGATTCCCACCTCAGCCATCCTGAAGTGGTTTTCTGTGGTTTCCCACTTCTCCTCAAGGCAAATGCCGAGCTGGTACCTATATCAAGGCTACGGCCGCGTCCTTCCCTCTTCCTTGTCCATCCATTCCAATCTTTCCATCCCCCACAAGGCCCCTGTTCAGCATAGCAAGCGAGGATGCCCGGACGAGGTACTGGTCCTCCTTCCCGGCCTCATACCCCGACGCAAAGTCTCACGCTCCAGGACACTTCCGTTGAGCTGGTAGAGGGAGGCGGGATCCCTCACTGAGTCCGAGGGAAAAGCCACCTTGGAGGGTAAACGGATTAAGAAGGAAGAATAATAATTTCGCCTAGATACTTAAATTTGTCTACTTGAGCGATATTTTCATATTTGGTGATTAACGGTTCACTGTTGAAATCTGATCTTTTCCCTTCCATATACTTTGTCTTTTCATAATAAAATGGAATTTGTGTGAGAAAGAAATCACATGAAAGGCATCAAGTTACAAAAATCACAGGTACCATCAGGAAACGACGATTACAATTTTATGGCCACTTATATAAAATGGATAATAACAGGCTAACGATAAGATATCTATTAGGTTCAACCTTTTCAATACTAATTAGGTACGTGTTTATGTTACAAATACCTTTTATTCAACTTTGGGACCGGTTTCGACATATATAATGTCATCATCAGCCATAAAAAGATCACAATATATAAGCAAGGACACAATCTGTAACTGACTATTCACACCATGTGTCATAACAGAAGAGTAACGGCTTAATAATTCAATCTGGCGCAGTGACACATCGAAGTAAACATAAAGTCTCTCATTAATTCAAGAAATAAAAGAAGGTTCTTCGATATGTAGTCTTTGTGCATCCGTTCAATAGAAGGCTCCGATAGGCTTCCAAAGTAAAGAGTCATTTAAAACACACACACGTGATATGCGTCAACCAGAGTGTCGAGAACATATATGAGTCACTTATAATTTATACCTGATAACAATTTAATACTGATGAATATGAAATCAGTCAGTGGTAAAAGACATTAGTCTTGTGGGAAGGAGATATAAAATGTGGTGGGTCTGGAGGGGAGGAAGATGGGGGAAGAAAAAGATCTTGTTAGGGGATTAGTAGGTTTAAGGTGGGTCTTGTGAACAATGTAGTGAGGGTTTGTAACATGATAGGGTACTGTGTATCGCAGTAAATATTGACTTCATATTCGGAAGATTAAAATACTTAAATACTTTAATTAAAAAATCAAATAGAATATTAGTTTTTTTCTGAGACTTCGTTCAGATTCGAATTGGAGTTGAAGAACTGCCCTAAGTGAATGAAGCAATTTTCTGCGACGTCAAGAATAGGGCATTTGTCCATATTCATGAGCACCTCTATATCTTGTTGTATGTTGCTGAAGCTATGCTTTGAATCTTGAATGTGCTGGCCAACTGCTGAGTATCTATTATATTTTGTAGCATTAACATGTTCCATGTATCTGATTTTGAAGTTCCTCCCTGTTTGACCAATGTACGAGGATTGACAGTTTTGACATTGGAATATGTAGACACCTGATTTTTGATAAATGTTAGTCTTGTTAATTGAGCTGGTATTATATAAGATATCCATATTTCTATTGTTAGTTCGATATGCAATTTTGGTGTTGTGTTTCTTCAGAATATTTGTAACTACGTAAATGTCTTCGTTTAATGTGAAGGTTGAAAAATAATCAGGTTTGATTTTCTCTCTAGTTAGAGTTGAATTTAGGCGAAATTTTCGTTTGTTGATAATGCGTTCTGTAAATGCATTGTCATAACCGTTATATTTGGCTATGAAGCGGATTGTATTTAATTCTTCATTTAGATTTACTGTATTAAGTGGTATACTGAATGCTCTGTCTACCATACTGTTGTAGGTAGCATACTTGTGTGCTTTGGGATGAAAAAAAAATTCTTGATGGTAGTGGCTGTCTGTGTTGGTTTTCTGTAAATTTCGTATTCTATTGATGAAGGAAGTCTGTTTAATGTGAGATCCAGAAAACGTATGCTTCTGTTGGTCTCAGATTCTAGAGTGAACTTTATCTGCGGATCAATATTGTTTAAATTGCTAAGAGTGGTGGATGCATCAGTAATTCCTTCGTCAAGGATAACGAGTGTATCATCCACAAATCTGGCCCAAAATTTTATGTTTGCGTCACTGCTGTTGTTAATGGTCAATATATATCTCAGCTAAAATTCCTGAAGCTGGTGATCCCATAGCTAAGCCATCTTGTTGCTATATGTAATTATTGAAACTGAAGAAATTATTTTTAACCACTAATTTCAAGATTTCCATGAAATCCTGAACCTCAAGTTTACTGAGGTTGCTATATTTATTTAGATTGTTTTGGATTATAGGAAAGAGTTTTTTAGTATTGAAGCTTGGATACATATTTGTTATGTCAAAAGAATGCATCGAGTAGAAAGGTTGCATTTCTAAGTCATCAAGTTTTTTTACTAACTCAATGGTATTTTTCACTGATTTATTTGATAGAAAATAATAGTTATTTTTCAGAAATTTCTGGAGAGACACTAGATACTAGAGACCTCTGTCGAAAAAACGATCAAACTTCTTCTAATAGCAGTTTCAGGGTGTATGTTATAGATGGCCTTCTAAAAGGCGCTTATTTTCAATGCACGGGGAGGGCGTACCTCCGGTATAATAATAACAATAATAATAATAATAATAATAATAATAATAATAATAATAATAATAATAATAATAATAATAATTGTTACGGGGATACCGTGGTGGACAGAGGTGAAAGAAGGTGCGGGCATGAATGGGTCAAGATTTTTATTTATCCGTGTCCGAAATCACTACAATATATTTACAAATACTCTATTTACACTTTGTCTCTCCAGTATTCAACTGTCGAGATTGCACATTCATTGGCTTCCACCAAATCCTTCATACTACATGGTTTAGGCAGATTTCTACAGGTGAGAAGGTGTCCATGATCTTGCTTTTCACCACACTCACACAAATCTTGATCACCATACCCCCACCTTTTCAGGTTGGTTTTACAACGTTTCACTCCAGATCTTAATCTGTTAAGTGTCTTCCAATATCCGTACTGAAGATGATGTCCTGCAGCTGGCTTCTCTTTCACGTCCCATAATCCTACAGGCAACTTCCTTCTCCAGAGCTCCTTTCGCCGAGATTCGGCTGATGATGGGATTGACGTTGTTGTTTGTAGGAAGCTCTTCCTCGATTTCAATCTTGATGGGTGGGCGTGAAGTCCAAACATTGGATGTCTTGGATCTGTTTCTTGCTTCTTCTTCTCAATCTCTGCTGCAACTTGTCTCCTAATATCTGGAGGTGCTACTCCCATAAGTGGAAAGATCTTATTAACAGGAGTTGGTCGTAAGCAGCCTGTAACAATGCGACCTGTCTCATGAAGGGCAACATCCACTTGATTTGTATGAGCGGAATTCCTCCAGACTGGAGCAGCATACTCTGCAGCAGAGAAACACAGGGCAAGGGCAGATGTACGGAGGACATTAGGCTGTGCTCCCCATGTTGTGTGTGTGAGTTTGCGAATGAGATTATTCCTGCTGCATACCTTCTGTTTGATATCTATACAGTGCTGTTTATAAGTTAGGGCACGGTCCAACTTTACCCTTAGATATTTGGGTTGATCACAATGGTTTAATTTGTGTCCTTTCCAGGTCACATTCAACTCCTTTCTTGCTTCCTTGTTGTGCAGATGGAATGCACATACCTGAGTTTTCTCCGGATTGGGTTTCAGGTGGTTCTCATCATAGTAGACAGCTAGTTCTTCAAGAGCAGATGTCAGTTTTAATTCTACTTCTTCAAATGTCACTCCTTGAGCAGCAAGAGCTGTGTCATCTGCATAGATGAAAGCCCTTGTCCCGGTGTTAAGTGGCTGATCGTTGGTATAGATGTTATATAATATTAGAGCTAACACACTTCCTCGGGGAAGGCCATTCTTTTGACATCTCCATCGGCTTTTCTTGTCCTTCAGAGTAACAAAAAACCGTCTGTTCTGGAGCAGGCATTGAATAAACTGTGTCAGTCGATAGTCTCTGGTTGTTGAATACAGCTTCCTTGTCATTCTCTTATGATTCACTGTATCATAAGCAGCCGTGAGATCAATAAAAGCAACTCCTGTTATTTGTTTCCTCTCATATCCATCCTCGATATGCTGGGTTAGATTAAGTATCTGACCAGAACATGACTTCCCCGGCCTGAAACCTGATTGTTCCTTATAATCTTTCTGTCGATAGAATCAGAAATACGATTCAATATTATCCTTTCCAGAATTTTGAAAAGATGACAGAGACGAGATACAGGTCTGAAGTTTTTGAGGTCATTTGGCTCTTTTCCTGGTGTCAGCAAGGCCACAACTTTTGCTTTGCGCCAGACCTTTGGAATCAGCATTCTAGTCACACACGCATTCATCAGTTGCAAAATCCAGTTGGTAGTTATGGGGCCAAAATGTTTTATTTGCTCTGATCTTATGTCATCCAAGCCGGCAGCTTTGTTATTTTTCATACATTTGATGGCAGTTCTCAGTTCTTCTTCCGTAAATGGTGTGCCAAGGTGGTCATTCTCCTCTTCATATCGCTGGATTTTTATTTCTCTGGATCTTCTCGTGGTTTTGCCATTTAGCAATAGTTGATGGGCTATTTGATCAGAAGATTGATTATAACTTTAAAAGTATGGTTATATTTCTTTCTCAGCTCTCTTTTTTTCTTTTTTTCGGAAATAAGACTTTACAAAAGTCAGGTAGAAAAGATCATAAGATAGGGTAACAATTTTAGAAAATTCGGATGACAACAACCTTGAGCTTGAGGCTCACTAATTATACATCCTCTAATGAATGCTGCGGCTCCTTAGAAAAAAAAAGTCAAGGGGCGACCCTCCCAATTTCTTTATTCAAAATATATAATGTTTCAAGAGCACCTTTTGCTCCACAAAATTATCTGGGAGTCCAGAAGACTATTCTCTGAACATTACACCATTACGGCCTTCCAAAGCCATCCTTCAACATTTACATTAACACCCAGAGCGTCTTCGCTCTATAAATTTTATATTTTCAACAAAATGTCCAGCCCTATCAAAGGCACAACCTACATTTTACAATTCCAACAGTATTTGCTGCCTTAAATGCCCAACAGTCTAACATATTTACACAGAATGAAATAGAATTTCACAGGGGTATCGAATACCCAATCTACCGGGCTTTTATGAAAACAAAAAGCCAAAAGGTTTAAGTTACTGGCCCAAAAATCAAAATGATGTGGAGGCGGACACTTGCACTCCTCGAAATTTGCAATTAAAAGATTTAAAAAACCTATTTGGATTTCTGGCCCGAATTTACAGAGGCTAAGCCTATACTACTGAAGTGACTAGATGGAGAAAATTTAAGTTACAGAAGTTACAGACAGAAAACGGTTACAAAGCCAAAGTCATCTCAAAATCAGGTTGAGAGGGAATACGAGAGGGTATCGCACTCTCTATTCCCTAACTTCAGCTAAGTTCTTTTCGGATTATTTGAAATTTACATCAGAAGGAGAAATTTACTTTTTTGGAAATTTAAGGTTACATTATTAAATATTGGAAACTTTCCCCTCAAGCTAGCTTTCAGAGGCTATCACTTAGTTATGTAATAGCTGCCGTTACCTTAAGCTGATGGAATACTCGATGATGAGCGAGACGCTTCCGCCTCTATTAGCACACACTCAATAAACTGGACGATCAATAAGACAACCTGGTCGAAAAATGTGCCAGCTTTTATACCCGAGAGTAAGGTTCTAGAGAGCTCTGGGATAAATCCCGACACACCCCGAATTTTCATTGGGCAATTAAATAGCTACAAGACCTTATTGGCTAAAAAAATACCACATTTTCTATTGGCCAGCATCCAAAGTTGGCGGGAAGAGATAGACGTGTTACAAACTTTGACACACCCAAAACAAGGAATAAACAAGTCAGTTAGTAAACTTTAAAATAACAAATTACTTTGCAACCTTAATAATCCCTCTTCACACCAGAGGGCACGACATAAGGGTGTTTTTTTGGTAGAGACATTTGTAGAGAAAAGTCCAAACTTCTTGCACTAGTTGTTGCAAACTTCATATATCAGATGGCATTCTTCAAGGCTGTTCATTTGAATGAACGGGCGGGTGTACCTCCCGGTATAATAATAATAATAATAATAATAATAATAATAATAATAATAATAATAATAATAATAATAATAATAATAATAATAATGTTGATTTTACTTCCAAGTGACAATTTCACGGTTTTCAGAGACTGCAAGACGCTGGGATTTTGCCACGCAGGAGTTCTCTTGCGTGCTAGTAGACCTGTTGAAACGAGGCTTCTTCTTCATCTTCTTCTTAGAATGCCGATCCGTTACCGGATGTGGGGCTCCACATGGCAATTTAACTTTTGTTGGCTACAGTTTAAAGAAGTTCTGTTGATGAACTATTGAACCAAACTCCAAATTTTTTAGCCAAGTTATCCGAGGTCTACCACGCCCACACTACCAGCTACTTTCCCTTTAAGTATTAATTGAAGGAGTCCAAACGTCTGAGCCACTCAGACTAACTTTGAAGGGTATAAGTCTCGTTACCTAAGTCTCGTACCGTGGGAGTCTTGTTGACTATCCTGGCTGTGTATTACCTAAGGTTGTCCTTTACTCGGGTTCAGGATATGCTGAGATGGGATCACGATTTTCGCACGTTTAGTTCACAGTAAAGTCTCATTGGATGAACATGTCGGATCATTGAAGGGAACCGCCATGGAAATCGTAGGAAAAAGCGTAGAGAAAGTACATGATTAGGTCAAGGGAAATTGGACCAGAAAGACGAAATAGAGAACGTAGCATGTGTACATGGAACCGATGTCAGTCTCATATATATGAGAGAAGGGAGCGAATATCTCATTCCCTCCTCAGTATCTTTACTTACTTACTTACTTACTTACTTACTTACTTACTCTATCTATCTATCTATCTATCTATCTATCTATCTATCTATCTATCTATCTATCTATCTATCTATCTATCTATCTATCTATCTATCTATCTATCTATCTATCTATCTATCTATCTATCTATCTATCTATCTATCTATCTATCTATCTATCTATCTATCTATCTATCTATCTATCTATCTATCTATCTATCTATCTATCTATCTATCTATCTATCTATCTATCTATCTATCTATCTATCTATCTATCTATCTATCTATCTATCTATCTATCTATCTATCTATCTATCTATCTATCTATCTATCTATCTATCTATCTATCTATCTATCTATCTATCTATCTATCTATCTATCTATCTATCTATCTATCTATCTATCTATCTATCTATCTATCTATCTATCTATCTATCTATCTATCTATCTATCTATCTATCTATCTATCTATCTATCTATCTATCTATCTATCTATCTATCTATCTATCTATCTATCTATCTATCTATCTATCTATCTATCTATCTATCTATCTATCTATCTATCTATCTATCTATCTATCTATCTATCTATCTATCTATCTATCTATCTATCTATCTATCTATCTATCTATCTATCTATCTATCTATCTATCTATCTATCTATCTATCTATCTATCTATCTATCTATCTATCTATCTATCTATCTATCTATCTATCTATCTATCTATCTATCTATCTATCTATCTATCTATCTATCTATCTATCTATCTATCTATCTATCTATCTATCTATCTATCTATCTATCTATCTATCTATCTATCTATCTATCTATCTATCTATCTATCTATCTATCTATCTATCTATCTATCTATCTATCTATCTATCTATCTATCTATCTATCTATCTATCTATCTATCTATCTATCTATCTATCTATCTATCTATCTATCTATCTATCTATCTATCTATCTATCTATCTATCTATCTATCTATCTATCTATCTATCTATCTATCTATCTATCTATCTATCTATCTATCTATCTATCTATCTATCTATCTATCTATCTATCTATCTATCTATCTATCTATCTATCTATCTATCTATCTATCTATCTATCTATCTATCTATCTATCTATCTATCTATCTATCTATCTATCTATCTATCTATCTATCTATCTATCTATCTATCTATCTATCTATCTATCTATCTATCTATCTATCTATCTATCTATCTATCTATCTATCTATCTATCTATCTATCTATCTATCTATCTATCTATCTATCTATCTATCTATCTATCTATCTATCTATCTATCTATCTATCTATCTATCTATCTATCTATCTATCTATCTATCTATCTATCTATCTATCTATCTATCTATCTATCTATCTATCTATCTATCTATCTATCTATCGAGCAAGTGGCTGTGCGGTTTGAGTCACGTAGCTATCAGCTTGAATTCGAGCGATAATGGGTTCGAACCCCACTCTCGGCAGTCCTGAAGGTGATTTTCCGTGGTTTTCCATTTTCACACCAGGAAAAGTGCTGGGGCTGTGCCTTAATTATGGTCACAGTCGCTTCTTTCCTACTCCTAGCCCTTTCCCATCCCATTGTCACCATAAGACCTATCTATGTAGGTGCAACATAAAGCGAACTGCACATCTATATATACAAGTATTTACCTATAGGGCCGCCTCATTCTTCATTCACTCCCCCAAGGGTGAGTTATTTATAAGGAAGCTCTAGAAGAGGAGCCAATCGCAGAAAGATTAAGTATCGAGTTAGGTGCAAAAGATCTCTATAGGTCGACGCCCCGAGCAAATAGCATTAAAAAAAAAGTATCGAGTTACTGTATCATAGCAATCATTCTCGGAATTATGGGATTGTTCACTTCAAGAAGATGGTGGTGGTGGTGATTATTGTTTTAAGAGGAAGTACAACTAAGCAACCATCCTCTATATAACACTAATCAGAGGGAAAAATGGAAGGGGTCCGACACTTCGAAAAAAGAAGGTATCGGCCAAAGGAAGACAAGGGCCGCGAAGGGCATGAAAATGAAAGACTCCCTAGGCCTCCATACGTAATACCATCGGGGTCGGAAAAGAACAAGAGTTGACCAAGGGAGGTCGGACAGGATAGATGAAAGTAAGGAGCCTGACACAAGTAAGTGGAAGCAATGCCAGGACTCAGCTGAGGGCCCCGTGGTCGCCAACCCACGCTCCAAAGTTCAGAGCCCCTGGACCCCCTTTTAGTCGCCTCTTACGACAGGCAGGGGATACCGTGGGTGTTATTCTACCGCCCCCGCCCACAGGGGGTCTTCAAGAAGACAGCAATAAATATCATTGTCATATTGCAGTAGTTGAATTTTCATATCGCAAAAATGTATAATGTATCCATATCCTGGATTTGGATACCGAGATGTGTACTCTATTCCATACACCTATAAATAAAAGTGAGACCTGGAAAAATCGAGACACCAAAGCAAAATCTGACGTCCCAAAGTAATGCGTTCAGTAGATAAATGAGAAGAGTGTACCCGTGGAAAGTGATTTTTGCAGTCAACGACCGATAAAACAGGTACCAATAGTGTGTAATGAAATACAGTCTAACATTGACACGCACCTTTTAGAAGGATTTATAACATCACCTCAATAGTATATCTTATAATAGGGTTGGCCGTAACACTAGGCCAAATCCCAATAAATGGGGATAAGTCCAAGGAGAAGAAAAATAATAGTACATAACAAACACAGCACATACTAGGGACGGATAAGCGTCCTCTTTGTATTCTGTCAATTAACCTGAGATAGGCTATAAACAAATATAAGCCATTAGGGCTTTGGCTTGCCGAGATTACTACTCCCCAACCAGGCGGCTTGCAAGTACTGGGCCACCACGAAGTCAAGTGATGATATCTTCGGCTTTCTTGACCAGGTCCATTGCTTCTCGTATCAAAAGCTCCTCAATTAATCTCATGCGGCTGAGCGAACCCCGTTCCAGACCGTTCCAGACCACCGTCCTTAGTTAACTTTCCTGAGCTGGCTGGGAATCGAACCGGAGCCTCAAGGTAAGAGGCAGGCATCCGATATCACGCGGTTGGCAATCTGAGATACAGACTTAAACCGGCTTTACATTTACGAGTAACTCTTATACGAGTAGGCTACTCGGAATGACTCGGATAAGAAATCGTAAATGTAAACGATGACTCGTACGTACTCGTAGCTCGTATACGAATAGCAATCAAAGTAGAGAGGCTTCCGACTTGCATCCGAGTTAGACTGTTTTAAAAATGGCGGAGACTAAATACTGCAGGATGTCTCCTGAAAATCTGGAGGAGTTCATTAATTTATACTGTAGAGCGGAGTGCCTGTGGAATGTTAAGTGTTCTCAATATCGGGACATCAATGCGAGAAAAGGCATGTGAAGTTAAACATAACTACGGATCTAGTTAAAAAGAAAATCAACAACTTTTGGAATGAACAAGGAAATAGTTGAGGCTGATATACGCGTCAAGAATTCTAATGATTTGAAGCTATCTCCAGTAGCTAAAAATCTGAGTCACTGCCAGTTGCAGCTGAGAATTGATACAACTTCTCATCTGAGTGTTTTCTTTTGGGATATGAGGGGCAACCTAGAAAAAAATAATTACTAATAATATGCCAGTATTTAGCATATCGGTACCGGTATTATAAAAATCATTTCGTCCACTTACTAAAAGGTACAACATTTCAAATGTACTAAAATCCATCCTTAAGAAGTCTCTATAACCATCTCCTCCCTCGTTTAATAAATCAACTAGTAATGTTCCTGAATTCCAAAAAACGGGTCTTTTCTTCAAGGATTCTTTAACCCAAAAGCTCCTGACTTTTTCGCTTCATTCTGTTGTCTTGTTTTAAAACACAACAGCAAGATACCAGCCATAGCAAGACGTTTTCGTCTGATTGGAGCCATATTGGAAACTGTACTCTTATACGAGTAAGCACCATAAATGTAAACGCGTTTCCTACTCGTATACGAGTTACTCGTAAATGTAAAGCCGGCTTAATATGTTTATGTTCCTATCAATATTCGATTGACAATGCACGCTGCATTATCATACAGTCGAACCTCAATATCTCGAACTTCGATTACTCGAATTTTCAATATCTGGAAGTAACTACATATTTCCGACCATTTGTTCTATTCTTCATGCGTATTTATTTCTCTATTAACCGAAATTCGGTTACACGAATTTCTCGATTTCTCGAAGCAAACGTTACCTGCATAGAAGCAATAAATACTCTGTAACTCGAATTTTGTACAACACCAACTGTGCAACACAGCACTTGTGGTTTGGGAGGAACAGTTAACAAAGGGTTACAGTGATGCTGGGAGCTAACATGACTGGAGCCGAAAAACTAAAAACGTTTGTGATCGAAAAATCGGGGAAGCCTCGTTGTTTCTCGGGTGCGAATTCATTACCGGTCACGTACGAAAGCAACCCCAGGAGTCATGGATGACAAGCTCCATTTACGAATCTTGGATGCGTGGTATTGACGAGAAGTTTCAGCGTGAAGAGAGGAAAATTCTTCTTTTCGTAGACAACTGCCCGGCTCATCCCAAGGTTCAGGAGTAAAGGGCAGTGCGCGCGGTCTCCTTGCCACTGAACTTAACATCCAAACTACAGCCCATGGACTAAGGGGTGATTAAAAACTTGAAGCATTTCCATAGGAAGAGGGATGTTCAGAGGACTTGAATCCGAGGATCCATTAACAGACATTAATCTACTACAGTCGATAAGAATGCTGAGTAAATCTTGGGCCGATGTGAAGCAGGAAACAAACTGCTTCCGCAAAGCAGAATTTTTGAAAGATGACTCAGGAGCTTCAGAACACGAAGAGGAGGACTCTGAGGTTATAGAAGCCAAGCCTCCTACAGATACCGTCAACGCTGCTGGCGAGCAAGAAGAAGAAGCAGAAGAAGAAGAAGAAGAAGAAGATTCACAGCACCAACAACAACAACAACAACAACAGCAATGATCAGTATCCAGTAATCGGGAGATAGTGGGTTCGAGCCCCACTGTCGGCAGCCCTGAAGATGGTTTTCCGTGGTTTCCCATTTTCACACCAGGCAAATGCCGGGGCTGTACCTTAATTAAGGCCACCGCCGCTTCATTCCACTTCCTATCCCATCATCGCCATAAGACATATCTGTGTTGGTGCGACGTAAAGCAAATAGAAAAAAAAGCAACAATGATAATAATAATAAACAACAATAATTAGAACTGCCTTCTCCTGTACAGTGAGCAGACCAGGCAGGCGTTAAGTGAAGTGACTATTCTTCGATCCTACATACCGAGTCAGTCGAATGTAAACGTCAGTGTTTTCACAGCAATACATGTTGTTGAATAGTACGTGGAAGAAAAGAAGGTTAACAGTAAAAAGCAGAAGGCTAACAAATTTTTTTCCAGAGGTGTTAACGGAGGTTTATATCTTGTTTCACTGTATTCTGTCCTCTAAAAAGTTACTATCCGGGAGATAGTAGGTTCGAATCCCACTATCGGCAGCCCTGAAGATGGTTTTCCGTGGTTTCCCATTTTCACATCAGGCAAATGCTGGGGCTGTACCTTAATTAAGGCCACGGCCGCTTCCTTCCAACTCCTAGGCTTTTCCTATCCCATTGTCGCCATAAGACCTATCTGTGTCGGTGCGACGTAAAGCCCCTAGCAAAAAAAAAAGTTACTATAATAAGGGATATAAGTAAACTGATGCCGTAAAGTACGAATTTGTATGTATATTTTTAAATACTGTTTAAAAATACTGTATTCAGTTCATGCTCTTAGATACATATGTTTCAATTATGCGCTATTCATGCTCAGAAACGGTATTCTCTATAACTGGAAATTTCAATATCTCGAAATAAAATTTAGCTCCCGAGGTGATACGAGATATCGAGTTTCCACTGTATTTGACTTTATACAGCCAACTTACAAACAGGAGGATTTAGCTTTCGCTAGTTGCTTCCACTTACCGGTGCATGACTATTTCTGTCCGAGCTCCATCTTCCACTCCGAACATTGTAAGTTTTGAGAAACACATTTATCCCCTTTCATTTCGTCTTTTCTTATTCAACATCCCGCCATTATTTAGATATCTTCCATCTCCGAATAATATATATATATATGTTGCCAGTGGTTTAAGTCGCACCGACACAGATAGGTATTATGGCGACGATGGGATAGGCAAGGCCTAGGAGTTGAAAGGAAGCAGCCGTGGCCTCAATTAAGGTACAGCCCCAGCATTTGCCTGGTTTAAAAATGGGGAACCACGGAAAACCATCTTCAGGTCTGCCGACAGTAAGATTCGAACCCATTATCTCCCGGATGCAAGCTCACAGCCGCGCGCCCCTAACCGCACGGCCAACTCACCCGGTCCGAATAATATTAAGGGGAGCTGATGACTTTCCGCATGAAAACTAAAAACTATCACCCTAATGATAACGAATCGCAAATGTCCGTCGCTTGTTGAAGGTTGCTAACCATTGAAGGAATGGAAATGTAGGCTGCTGCTTACCTCAGACGGTGAATGTAAGCTTGATTCGACGGAAGGACGTGGGTTCGATGTCAAGAAGTTTGGAAACAAGACTTCGAATTCTGACCCTTCGGTTCTCCCAGCCTACAGTGAAAACGAGGAATGAACGTGCTGGTTTAAGGGTATGTTGAATCCTCAACCCAAAGGCTGGTTGTATCCCAAATACCTCCACCATTACCTGTCATACATAGTGTGCTAGGGGAATGAGGAGTGATTTCGTTTCCCGTTGCTTTTCTCACCGAACCTGAAGGTGCTATTGACTATCAGTCTACCAAGCCCACTGAAATGCATACACCTTATGAGCAACACCTTCACACCAATCAAATCAGGAACTAGCTGCATCAGGAATGACGTTTCCAGCATCACTGATACCTCAGTCACTTTCATATTGTCAAATCCAAAGAAGAGACTGAGACATATCAATGAAAGCAACAAACCTAATATCGCTCATGCCTGAAGATACAGCGTGCTGTGTCCACTACAGTATATGTCAACAGAGATGGACCCGGGTGGAGGGGGAGGTATAATGGATCATCCTGACTTGTATAAATATGGTTTTACTTTCTCTTTAACCGCTGGTGATGGAAACGTGTCTGAAGGGATCAGATTGTTGCGGAAGCTGCGATGCCATAAGAAAATAGCAAGCAGTTTCAGAGACAGGGCACTGTATTCTTGTTGGACAAATTATTTCATGCTTGGGTGAACTCTAATTGGTTGTGGTCATATTCTCAAATGTACTTTCAGTTTCTGGAGTACGCCTATCCCGTGTTTCTCTTATCAGGAGAAAGTCTTTCCAGATTCTAGGACAAGCTGTGTATCACAGGAGTGGCTCTACAGTTAGAAAAATATCTAGCTGTTGTTGTTAACACACTTTAGAATAAACTGGCGTCGTGTACTTGAATGCATTATTGCAGGTACTGTTCGTGGTGGTGATAAACCTGAGGATCATTATTTTAGGATTAATGGTCTAAGATTGAACCATTCACCTTGGCATACAAATCGTCATGTTCGCACAACAGTCATGGAAACTATCGCAGTAACCCTGGCTGCAAGTTTGGTGGAGGAAGTCATCAATGACCCTCAGGGTTTCACACTAGACGTTACACAAATAACAATTGGTAATAATTAATACTGTGAGACAATTACATCTAGATGAGCATTCTCAAGACTGGAGAAGGAAGAACAAACATTCGGATATGGGTAAATGAACAATCAGGCCACCGGAGTTCTTGAGAGTACAGACAATGCAAGAGTTGATCTTAGGAGAATGAGTACCAAATATAAAGAACAGTGTACTATTACACTGTAATAGTAATATTGGATTCCTCTCACGTAGAGGCCCCGGTTTGATTCCCGGCCAGTTTAGGAAAGTTAAGTAAGGACGGTGGTCTGGAACGGGATTCATTCAGCCGCGTGAGATCAATTGAGGAGCTGTTGATACGAGAAGCAGTGGACCTGGTCAAGAAAGCCAAGCACTACTGCTGAAAATGTCATCACCTTGACCTCGTTTACCCCAATACTTGCAAGCCACCTGCATGGGGAGTAGTAATCTTGGCAGGCCAAAGCCCTAATGGCTTGTTTTTGTTTATAGCCTATCTCAGATTAATTGATAGAAGACATAGAGGGCGCTCATCAGTCCCTAGTATGTGCTGTGTTTCCTATGTACTATTATTTCTCTTCTTCTTGGACTTATCCCCATTTTATTGTGATTTGACCTAGTTTTACGGTTAGATGACCTTCCAGACGCCAACCCTGTAAGATAAACTACTGGGGTAATGTTATAAATCCCTCTAAAATGTGTGTGTCAGACTGTATTTCATTATGAACTACCGGTACCTGTTGTATCAGTCATTAACAGGATAAGGAACTTCCCACGTGTACACTCTTCTCAACTATTTACTGAGTGTATTATTTTGGGATGTCCTATTTTGGTTTGGTGTCTCAATTTTTCCAGGTCTCATTTTTATGTATTTATAGGTATATCGAATAGAGTGTGTTGTGTGTAAGATGTACAGTTCAGGAGAAGTGCCAACCGATTATCAGCAGATTGTAACTCGTATTATTTACAGAAGAATGGAAAGACATGCTGAAGCTGAGTTGGTAGAAGATCAATTTAGCTTCATAAGAAATGTAGGCACACATGAAACAATCCTGACTTTACATCTGATCTTAGAAGATCGAATTAAAGACAAGTCCATGTACATGGCATTCGTAAATCTAAAAGAGGCATTCGATAATGCTGATTTGACCAAGCTATTTGAGATTCTGAAAGTGATCGGGATGAGATGCAGAGAAAGAATTGTCTACAATCTGTATACAAATCAGTCTGAACGTGAGGGGCAGACCAAGGTATGAATATGACAAGCAGATTAGAGCAGATGTAGGATGTAGTAGTTACGTAGAACTGGTTAGCACAGGATAAGGTGGCATGGAGAGCTGCATCAAACCAGACTATGGACGGATGACTCAAACAAACACCAACAACCTGTTAGCATCCATACTATAGACATGTCCAAAACACAGCAATCTTACCTTTCTTATTGTTCCTGTTATATTTTCTATGTTCTGGTATGTTTCCTTATTACTTTTTAATTTCTATTGTTCTGTTGTTTTCAATGAACCTAAGAATTTTTTTCATGGTTCTTCTTTCTAGTAGATACTTCCAGTTTATGTAAACATTCACTTGCATAAAGATACTCTGGTTCACCACTGTATTATAGTGCCTTATTTTAAGATTTTTTTTTTAGATAAGCATCTCTTGTAAAAATTCTTAATGATGCCATACGTTCTATCTTGTGTAACCTTTCTTCTACAGCAGATTTTTCTAAACCATTTTCTTGAATTCTTTCTCCCAGATATATGAATTGCTTTACTTTCTCTATTCGATCAATACAGTATCTATCGTAAAAAGGTTTGGAGCATTTATTCCGTTTGTAATAAATTTGTTTTTTCTGCAGAGATTCTCAAATTGTCTGCAAATTATTATTATTATTATTATTATTATTATTATTATTATTATTATTATTATTATTATTATTATTACTTACGTTAAGCCTAGATCTTTCCCAAGTGGCCGGGCTGAGTGGCTCAGACGGTTAAGGCGCTGGCCTTCTAACCCCAACTTGGCAGGTTCGATCCTGGCTCAGTCCGGTGGTATTTGAAGGTGCTCAAATACGACAGCCTCGTGTCGGTAGATTTACTGGCACGTAAAAGAACTCCCGCGGGACTAAATTCCGGCGTCTCCGAAGACCGTAAAAGAAGTTAGTGGGACGTAAAACAAATAACAATATTATTATTACTTTCCCAAGTGAGATGTGTGTTCGCAACACACTATATCTTCTGGTATGGGCTAGAAAGAATTTGTTAGTTTCATTGACCTGTCTCAATCCCATCACTGGGTGTGACAATATGAAAGTGGTTGAGGTATGTGTGATGCTAGAAACAGATTCCTTAAGCAGCTAATGGATCTGTGTGAAGTACTGAGAGAAAAGTTTTTGTTTGAGTCCCAGCTTTTCTCCTGAATATTTCAAACTCACTCCTCGCTTTCTTTATTTGTAACCAGCTATAATGGCAAACACTCACTCTCCACCTGCCTTTTCCCAACAGAATTCAACATGGGTCATTACATGACGCCAGTAGGAATGTCGCGATTAAAAGCAGTGCCATCATGTGAATACTGAATCAAACGAAAAAGGTAAAATTTCTTACTTTTAACTAACGGCACTACGCTGCCGATCTAACAGTCCAAAGTTCCAGAGCTGGAATGACCAGTCCGCGAACAGCCGTGAGCCGTGAACACTCCTCTGTCATTATTCCGTTAAGTGTGCACACGGCTCAGTCCAGTCAGGGCCTCAGAGTAGGAATCAAATAGCTGGAATGCTATAATGAACCAGTGTGTTACGTACCAGCGGTATCAGAAAATGTATGAACCAGAGGAATGGCATGCTAAAGAAGAAAGTTATCTAACTCCTAAGTCATATCCCACCAATATACAGGCAGGCTATTATACTCAGTACGCAGCAGTAATCCCATTTATCGGAGATGAGTGGCAGCGTAAGCGACGAAGGTCATCACAACAATGATCAATGTAAGGTTATTGTTGATCAAATTTATGAGCTTTCAATATTGTAAATTTTCTTCCGACTCTGAAATACCGCTCTTATCATAGCCCGTACAGTTAAACTGTATAAAACATAGATGATCGGAAATTGAATTCTCTGTAACACTTGTTATGTAGTACTTTTCGATAGGACCAATAATATAGGTATTTAAAAATTAAATTTTAGGCGCCTTCCCCTAAACTACCATTTATCCAGGGCGAATAAAATTATTTATAGCGTATAATGGTTCATGGTGTGGGTTACTGTAGTCACGTCCTAGTTCGTGAACCATGGGCAACGGCTGAGTGTCCTAGTAAGTGGTCCTGAGAGTCGGGATACCAGTTGCTATGGCATGGGGATAGGCATCTCGGACATATTCTGAGTCATGGCCCTTCTCGTGCTCAGGCGGCTAGGACTCTACCATCCATCAGTGGTCCATAACCCGTGAGAGGAGAGATCCTTGCTTGGACTATGTGTAAGTAGGGTAGCATCCTGCTTAACGAATTTGCCGAGCTTAGAACATTTTAAGCAAGTCTCGGACCTATGGGAGTAACCGAGTCCCACTCCCATTTGACAGGCGAGGGACTTCTTGGAAACAACTTGGCGAACGAAATACTATTCGATGGGGAGCTATCGATATTAATGGGGCTTATGGAAGAAAGAAAAGTAGGTCACAAAAGGGGATGCATCTATATGTGCTAAGAGTAAGTGATATTCGGGTAAAGGGGAGATAACGGGAAAAGTGATAGGAGATTTTACGTGTTCTTGACGGGTGTTAAAAGGGGAAGGGCAGAGTGTAGGGTATGGCCGTTCATCAGGAATGCTATTACACGCAACATAGTTTCTGTTAGGCACGTAAATGAGCGAATGATGAGGAGAGATTTAGCAGTTTGAGGAATTAGGACCAGAATTGTCTTAGTGTATTAACCATGTGAGAGTGCAGATGAGGAATGAATTGGCAAGTTTTATGAAGCATTGAATGACATCGTAGTCAGGGTCAAAAGCAAGGATAGGATAGTGCTAATGGGCGATTTCAATGCGAGAGTTGGAAATAGAACTGAAGGATACGGAAAGGTGATTCGTAAATGTGGGGAAGATATGGAAGCTAATGGGAATGGGAGGCGTTTGCTGGACGTCTGTGCTCGTATGGGTTTAGCAGTTACGAATACATTCTTCAAGCATAAGGCTATTCACCGTTACACATGGGAGGGTAGGGGTTGCAGATCCATAATAGACTATAATTATCTTAACCGACTTCGAATTCAGGAAATCTGTTGGGACTGTACGGGTTTTTCGGGGATTTTTCGATGATACAGACCACTATCTGATCTGTAGTGAACTAAGTATCCCTAGACCTAGGGCAGAGAAAGTGAAATCTGTCTACAAACGAATAAGGGTACAAAATCACCAGGACGGGAAAATTAGACAGAAGAACATGGATAAGATTAGTGAGAAGTTCCGAACAGCGGAGAGTAAGCAGGTTCAGGATATAGAAAGAGAATGGGTGGCATACAGGAATGCTTTAGTAGAATTAGCAAGGGAATGCCTAGGAACGACTGTGTGTAAAGATGGGGAAAAGCGAACATCTTGGTGGAATGATGAAGTGAGAGAAGCTTAAAAACGTAAGAAGAAGGCTTATCAGAAAAGGCTCCAAACAAGGGCTGATGCAGACAGGTAATTGTACGTAGATGAAAGAAACAGATCAAAAGAAATAGTTGTTGAATCCAAAAATAAGTCATGGGAAGATTTTGGTAATAACCTGGAAAGGCTAGATCAAGCAGCAGGGAAACCTTTCTGGACTATAATAAAGAATTCTCAAGAAGGGAAGAAAAGGAAATGAAAAGTGTTTTGTGCAACCCGACAAAGATAAAAACAGGAATGATAATAAAACCCCATAAATATAACCAAATGTGCACAAGAAACAAAATACTTACCATCGAGCAGGAGCAGTATTAACAAAACCAGCGCGGAGGGCACAGAACATAAGGGAAAGGACTGGATCGAGCTAACTACTTGAGGGGTTGCCAGGTCAAGATTGCTAAATGAAAGCAAGATTAATGTTTAAATAACTTGAACTTTACTTAAAATTAGGAAAAATTTAAACAGAATTTAGGAATGAAAACTGCAGAGCAAAAAATAAATCTGTAAATAATGTCTTTAAATTATAGATAAAAATCAATTTTTAAAGCAAAATATACTATGAGTGCGCACTCGGATAACAACGTAAAATAATTTTTATGTAGTAATAAATAAGTAAATAGAAGAAAGATAAAAATTGTAATAATTCAACTCATTAAATTAGGAGACAAATGTCTATTTTTAGGATAAATAAAATCGTGAAAACACACTCAGATTACAAGCTACAGTTTGCCTTAGAATCAATGAATGACAAATGTTAAAACGGATCCGTGCATTAAATATTAATTACATAACTGGCCAGCTTTTCTTGGTGAGTAAGTATACTACAATTAATCACAATAAACTGGAATTTGCTTCCGGAACCAGTACACAAGGATTTCAATCACCCCGAAACACGGAAACACACTCAATATTTAAGGCAACGATAGCAGACCCAAAAAAAAAATTCCACACGTAAATAATTGAAAGGACACAAGAGAAAATCGCACGAACCCGAATAAAAATATGTCTCAAATAAACTACAAATTACGAAGGGAAACACTTAAAATTTCACAGACAACAAAACAATGGTACACACGAAGCATACAGCTTCCCAAAACCGAAGCCAACCTCCGACTTAAAGAGACAATAGGCAAAGCCCACACAAAATTAGCGTACCGGAGATAAGATAAAAACATGGCACGCAATAATGAAAGAAGAAGGAAAGAAAAACGGACGCGAATAATCTGAGGAGGGCAAAAGTATCATCAAGAAACAGGGAACAAATTCCAGTTTATTATAACCAGAATATTACAATAATTATGTGTAGTCTTTTAAATTTAACATTTCTTCCAACCAAAATATTAATAAAGGATTTAAATGCCGGTTACACAGTTTTAATTTTAGGAGGCCTTGGAAAACGGTAATGGCCGAATAAGACCGGAAATAAACCATCCCATTAAGTAATTAAACAATGAGCCATTACGAAAACAATACTAGTACATAACGTCTTTCAAAACGTTGTCAACAGTCCATCGGATGCCACAAATATGAACTAAGAAATGTAAAAAGTAATCCATCAACAAAATTAATAATAATAATAACTTTAAGAAACAGAAAAAGGCAGCACAACGATAATCTCAGTTAAATTAAAGTAATGGAATAATAGGTCTCTCACCCGCGCATATACCATGTTCCAGAATTACTCCATAAGAATAATTTGGATATAGAACATTACCAAAATCACGTTAAGTTACATTTTAATATTTAGCAGACACAATTTATATCATTAAAATGTCCGATGAAGAAGAAAGTACAGCTTAATTTAATGAATAAACGGTGGTCGCCAGGTCCATAAACTATAGGCCTAATTTCAATTACAGTAGCGGAGTAGAGACGAAGTAATATTAACAGCGTTGCCAAAACATTTCTTCTAATATAATAGTTGTCGCAGATAGCTTGATACACACGTTCTTCTCCAAATAATCCGGCAGCAGAACAGTTTCGAAACAATTAAGTAGATACTTGTACTTACATTTTTGGGTGTCCAATTTAATATACTGTAATCCAATAGCTTACGTTCTAGCCCATTTTGTAATGAAGAACCCTCCTTCAGATAGTTCGGTCACACTAATATTAAAAAAACTGTAAATATGAAACACACAACATTATTGCGCTACAATTAAGGCAATGCCTTAATTAACGAGGCTATTAGCCTGGTTTATCAAACTCCACTCCAACAACTTTCAATCGCATTTTGTACACAACTTCTCCAAACGCGTCCATCTTGGCGATCTGCCGGGAACAGACTGGCGTTCAGTCCAGTCAAGCCGCGGGTCGCTCAGTTGAAGATCGACACTGCGCACGCTCAAGTCAAAAATTTGGTTATTGAGCCAATCAGAATTTCGAAGCAACCGACGTAACAATGGCAAGAATATACATTTTAAATCGCCACAGTTTCAGGCACATAATTTAACGGCAATGCAAACAATGGCCGAGAATTGCAGATAAAAGTCCCCACACACAAATATACATGTCCAACAAATGAGGGTATCGTAAATTATTGTCTCATTTTGGGTAATTCAGCCGAACTCATAATAGATCCCACAATATTTTGAAAATCTTCTCAACGTAAAAGGAAATCTTCCTGGTGGTGTCGCGAACAACCGAGCTCATGGGGACGAGGAAAATGATTTTGGTAAAATTACGCATGAGAAAGTGGAAATGATGGTAAATAAACTCCATTTTCATAAAGCAGTAGGAATAGATGAAATTCGACCTGAAATGGTGAAGTATAGTGGGAAGGCAGGGATGAAATTGATTCATAGAGTAGTAAGATTAGCGTGGAGTGTTGGTAAGATACCTTCAGATTGGACAAAAGCAGTAATTGCACCTATCTATAGGCAAGGGAACAGGAAGGATTGCAACAAGTATCGAGCTATTTCATTGATTAGTATACCAGGAAAAGTATTCAATGGCATCTTGGAATGCAGGCTGCGATTAGTAGTTGAGAGGAAGTTGGATGAAAACCAGTGTGGTCTCAGACCACAGAGGGGTTGTCAGGATCAGATTTTCAGTATGCGTCAGGTAAGTGAAAAATGCTGTGAGATGAATAGACAGTTGTGTTTATGTTTCGTAGATCTAGAGAAACCATAATATGACAGGGTACTGAGGAAAAAGATGTTCACAATACTGGGGGACTATGGGATTAAGGGTAGATTATTAAAATCAATCAAAGGCATTTATGTTGACAGTTGGGATGCAGTGAGAATCGATGGTAAAAAGAGTTCTCGGTTCTTGGTACATACAGGGGTTAGACTAGGCTGTAATCTTTTACCTTTGTTGTTCGTAGTTTATACGGATCATCTGCTGAAAGGTGTAAAGTGGCACGGAGGGGATTCAGTTAGGTGGAAATATAGTAAGCAGTCTGGCCTATGCTGACGACTTGGTTTTAATGGCAGATTGTGCCGAAAGCCTGCAGTCTAGTATCTTGAAACTTGAAAATAGGTGCAATGAGTATGGTATTAAAATGAGCCTTTCGAAGACTAAAGTGATGTCCGTAGGTAAGAAATTCAAGAGAACTGGATGTCAGATTGGTGAGACAACGCTGGAACAGGTAGATAATTTCAAGTATTTATGATGTGTATTCTCCCAGGATGGTAATATAGTGAGATTGAATAGAGGTGTAGTAAACTAATGCAGTGAGCTTGCAGTTGCGATCAATAGTATTCTTTAAGAAGGTAGTCAGCTCCCGGACGAAAATATCTTTACATCGGTCTGTTTTCAGACCAACTTTGCTTTACGGGAGCGAAAGCTGGGTGGACTCAGGATATCTTATTCATAAGTTAGAAGTAACAGACATGAAAGTAGCGAGAATGATTGCTGGTACAAACATATGGGAACAATGGTAGGAGAGTACTCGGAATGAGGAGACAAAGTCTGTGTTAGTTGTACCGGTTGGTACACCTATACGCCGCACATTTGCATTTTCCGCCTTAAATTACTCCTCTACTGCTGAAACTCTGAACTTTAAAACTGAATTAATTCAACCGTTTATCTGGAGATGTCACTGTGTTAATTCCGAATTGTTTTTGTTTACTAATTATCAAGAAGTGTGGACATTCTCTCACAGATGTCTCTACCAAAAACTATGCTCATGCACCCTGGTGCGAAGTGAAGGAACTTTTCTTGAAGATATTTTGTATTCATAAGTTGTTGTCTTTACTAAATTTCGTTCTTTCGTCGGTGGGTTGGCTATATTAACCCTTTCTTTCCACCTGGTTTGAATTTACCCAATCAGGAATTTCTGTAATTAATTTCCCTCCAATCACAGGTTTCTTCTTCATTTTTGACTTGTGACTTTTAGCCGACCAATAAACGTCTGTGGGTGTGTCTTAATTATTCATGAAAGGTCTCGAATCTTCCACAAGCGTATAAAAACTGCTGATTTTCTTGTCTCCCGGCCACTTCAACAACATCTAGCTTAGTGTATGGAAGCATAGCAGGGGGCGGGTTGTGCCTCTTTTTTCGGGCAGCAGCTCTTCAACAAGGTAATGGGCGTTTAACATATTTCTTTTTTCCTTGCTAGCTCAGCAGTTTAACCTGTGGGGCAGGTCCGAAACATTTAATATGTAACCTTTAAACTTAAAACATGTAAATCTTTTTCCATCTTTGTTAAACTTCATATATTTTTAAATGTAAATCGGGGATAGAGAGTGATTTACCCTCTCGAGCTCCCCTTCATTTCGACTTGAGGTGGCTATGTTTTCGTGACTGATTTTCTAATCTTTCCTAATGTGTTAAAATTTTCTTATACAAGTCACCTATATAGTGTGGGAATAGCCCCTGTGTATCGGCTTAGCGCCACTTAGGTTTTAACAAGCTTTCATGAAGGAGTGCAAGTACTCGCCTCCATTCAATCGTATTTTGGGCCATTAATTTAACCCGTTTTGTTTTCCTTCCTGAGAAGGCCCAGTAGATTGGGTACGAGATACCCCTGTTTAATTCTTGTAAGTTGTGGCAAGCGATCGCAATGTATGGTATGGCCTTGAATAGGCTTGAAAGATTGAGAGCGGATCAGCTCTTTCTGGTATTTTGAAAGGTGCCTCGGGGAGGCTTGACATTTTGATTACTGGGAGCAAGTGCTCCATTGTATTGAGGAAATTTCTGCCCGTTTCTAAAATATGTGGTTGTGAGCTGAGAGCTCAGAAATTGTTAAACTTTGGGGCTCGTAGCCCAGAATTTGTAAAGACCCCTTAACTTTTGCTTTCGTTTGTAAAGTTGCATTGTACCTGACTTTTCTTTGTTATTTCACCTAGTGAAAATTGTTAAATCTTGTTATCAGTTGAAAATATAACCTTTATTTAAATTTTTAAATTCATCTTTCGGACTTGTAGTTAGACCCATTCCAGCCCGCGCCTTCTTTCACCTCTGCTGATCCACCAAAATACGGTAACATTAGTAATGAACTTGATGGATAAAGCTGTACGCATACACCGGCTTCGGTGGTGAGGTCATGTGAGGCGAATGGAGGAGGTTAGGTTACCTAGGAGAATAATGGATTCTGTTATGGGGGGTAAGAGACGTAGAGAGAGACCAAGGCGAAGATGGTTAGACTCAGTTTCTAACGATTTAAGGATAAGAGGTGTAAAACTAAATGAGGCCACAGCACTAGTTGCAAATAAAGGACTGTGGCGACGTTTAGTAAATTCACAGAGGCTTGCAGACTGAACGCTGAAAGGCATAACGGTCTATATTGATGTATGTATGTATGTATGTATGTATGTATGTATGTATGTATGTCTCTTCAGCCATTTTCTCGTGTTGCGCGTACATACTGAACCCACTACCTTTGTGCCCTAAGAATTTTAAGACAGTATGAAAGTTACTACATGAGGCCCCATGTCAATTGTGATGAGGAGCTTGAAAATTTCTTGATATCACGGAAGTGACACGTGGCAAGGGGGTGGCTACCATCCTTCCCACGCGATGATACGTGACGTCATCCGCACGTGTCAACAGTGGAAGGATACAGAAGAAATGCTTATAGGAAAAGATGGAAAAGATTTAGGGACTCAACTGACCGGGCGGAATATCTGGAGCTAGCTCGGGAAGTACGAAATCGATTGCTGGAAAGAATGATTAAAAAATGGAAGGAACTTTGCCGTCAGATCGTAGCGAAGCGCGGGTATCTTGCTAGGTTTATATATATAGATAGGTCGCACTTGTAACCCGGCTAATGTACGAGGGATTTTTGAAACGAATGTTCATATTTCGAATATTTCGAATACCTCGTCCACATCTGGTGATCAAGTTGATACGACCACGATTTCAACAGTCGCGATAAACTACAAGATTACCCCCACCCTGTGTTTTTTAGAGGAAGACAACATCTGAATGACACAAATGAAACGTATGCCATGCAGTAAATGGGCTCCTGCCAACGAGCTAGAAAGAGGACCTCCTGCAATGGTTGATTGTACACATTGTTGCTATCCGTCAACCTAGTTCCAACACGGAGTATCCGTTCAGAAGAATAATTCCTCTTTGGTTGCCTAATAACTGCACAATTCAAATATAGAAATTATTGATAGGCAGGATGCCTTGATGGTACTCATCGACCTAAAGATCAATCAATCAATCAATCAATCAATCAATCAATCAATCAATCAATCAATCAATCAATCAATCAATCAATCAATCAATCAATCAATCAATCAATCAATCAATCAATCAATCAATCAATCAATCAATCAATCAACCAATCAATCAATACTGATCTGCATTTAGGGCAGTCGGCCATTGGCCGATTCCCTATCTGTTGTTTTCCTAGCCATTTCTTAAATGATTGCAAAGAAATTGGAAATTAATTGAACATGACCCTTGGTAAGTTATTCCATTCTTATCCCTAACTCCCCTTCCTATAAAAGAATATTTTCCCCAATTTGTCTTCTTGAATTCCAGCTTTATCTTCATATTGTAATCTTTCCTACTTTTAAAGAGACCACTCAGATTTATTCGATTCGATTAAACTCCTCTGACACTTATGATATAGTTAAGGACGAAGGTACACAGAATGCCTTATTCCTACTGTAATTCTTGAAATATTCAACTCACCTCTGGCAGACCAAAAGCAGTGATGTTGATGCTAAGGTCAGCCACTTGGAAGCCACAGCTGAAGGTTGTCTCCTGGAGTTCTCGACACAGCTCGTTTGAGCCCAGCCAGAAGCTACTGCCTAAGTGGAGTTTCCTGTTGTACCGACCACTGGCGTCCAGCACTGCAATAAACACAACGAAGGTTAGGTGTATTTGATCACAGGGATGGCAACATTGAACTACGAAACAATACCATTTGTCTGGAAGGATCTTCTAGAGCAGTGGTATTCAAAGTATGGTACGCGTACCACTAGGGGTACGCCATTTGCTTTACGTCGCATCGACACAGATAGGTCTTATGGCGTCGATGGGATAGGAAAGGCCTAGGAATGGGAAGGAATCCGCCGTGGCCTCAATTAAGGTACAGCTTCAACATTTGCCTGGTGTGAAAGTGGGAAAACACGGAAAACCGTCTTCAGGGCTGCCGACAGTGGGGCTCGTACCCACTATCTCCCGGATGCAAACTCACAGATGTGCGCCCCTAACCGCACGGCTAACTCGCCCCGTCGTGTAATAATAATAATAATAATAATAATAATAATAATAATAATAATAATAATAATAATAATAATAATAATAATAATAATAATAGCCTTTGGTACTATATGCATGCATTTTAATTTTACGAAGGTAGGGTGTATTTAATCACTGGGATGACAACAATGAGAACGAAACATTTTTTTTAAAATTGGCTTTACGTCGCACCGACACAGCTAGGTCTCATGGCGATGATGGGAAAAGAAGGGGCTGGGAGTGGAAAGTAAGCAGCCGTGGTCTTACTTAAACATTTGCCTGGTGTGAAAATGGAAAACCACGGAAAACCATCTTCAGGGCTGCCTACAGTGGGGTTCGAGCTGGCTATCTCCCAAATGCAAGCTAACAGCTGCGCGTCCCTAACCGCACGGCCAACTTGCTCGTTAAAGGAACAGTACCATTTTTCTGGAAGGACTCTCCAGAGCAGTGAACTCACGCTTCCCTTCTGGAACAGTTTCACCAAACACGAAATAATGGGAATGTTGCTAATACATTTTTGTTTACATTACGTCTAATCCTATTATGTAATAACACTGAATTTTTGTCACGTTTTTAAGGTTAAAAATTAAATATTTTCTCCGGAATAATGGAAATGAGCTACACATTTCGAAATCATGTTCTACATAAAACTTTATTTTCATTCAATTACACGAGTAAAAGTACTTTTATTGTACTCATTTAATACAAGTTAATAATTTAGACTAATTCTTCAATGTCTCCGAGTTCGATGGACACATTTACAAAAACAAATATGAGTAAATATTTTGAAGTCATGTTAACCAACATTAAAAATTATCGTACTATTTTACTCATCACACACTGATTGTTTCTTGCGAATCCATAGGACCTCCTTTATGTTTTAATCACATTCCATACGTTTCTACATGCTTTTGATTAATTTCCGGCATTCCTGGGGCGTAATCTCATTCCAACCTTCCGAAATCCTCACAGGAAGGCCATGGACATTCCTTGGTTTGAGAACAGGTACACGATAGTCTAGAATATTGCCTAGGTTTTCGATATCATTCAAGCCGAAATTCTACCAGGCATGCGATATCGTTTATATCAGACCACTCGATTGTTGCGGTAGATTTGTAGCAAGGAGGATTATCCTGCTAATATACAAAATCCCCTTTCTGAAACCTGTGGATGGATGATGGCATGTTCTCTTGCGCGGTTTCAATGTACTTGAACAATTGATGAATTTTAAAATTCTAATTCCTGCAGTGGGCATGCACCTCCAGATCATAACAGAGCACTCGCATCCTTGTACAACTGATGCAAGACAATCCGGGAAAGACTTCTCTGTCGCTATTCTCCAAACTTTGACTTTTCTGGAAACGTAGAGTTGCAACCGTGGTTTGTCGCGGAATAGAACTTTGCCTCAATGTTCTGGGTACCAATTCTTCTTTCCTCTGTACCAGTTTCTTCGGTTCCGCTTGTGCATGTTGTTCAGCAATGGTTTTTTCAGAGGACGGTAGAATTTCCGTCCATTTTCCCTGAGACGGGGCGAAATAGTTATTGTTGAGACTATGTTATAGTCTTCAGGTTCCTCCTTCAGTGTTGTTAGAGACGAGTTCCGATTACTGTTTGACACTTAGCGCACGAACCTGTCTTCGCGTACAGTTGTTACTCCAGGCTCTACTTTGCACAGATTATACACTGCTCAACAAAGACAAACCATCGTGAAGACTAACACCTGGATTTGACGAAGTTTGGGGTGCTCATTTCAAATCTTTTGTTAGTTTATCCTAGCACGTACAGATTTTGAGATGAGTAGGACTGTCATCTATGTGGAAATAGTACAAATAGCTGCATGAATCAAGTTTCTACTAAGATGGTAGTTCATTTCCAACAGATAGAATGGTTTATGTGCACAACTGTTAACATTTTATTATATGCTTGATCTCCACAATACCCTCAGCTATTTTGAGACCTATTTTATTATATTAAATTGATACAACAGATATAACCACCTCGGCCAAAGGGAAGGCGTCATCTTCTAGGTGGCTCGCTTCCCCTTTTAGGGGAGGAATGAACACATTTGAAGACGATGATGATGACCTTGTGCATCAGGACCTTATGCTGAACGAGATCCACAGAAATAAATCCCTGAAACCCAATCACTAAGTTGTAAATACAACGAAGAAATTGTTTTCAAATGTTAAACACGGCTGTCTTGATTTTTGTACTATAAATATTATTGTGTCATTTGATGTTAATAAAAATATTATTAACTAATCAATCACGTGAATTATTTTATAACAGTCTAATTCCACCCTCGTATCACTTTTCAATCGTTTACAGGGAGTATCAGGTATGGCCTAGTCAATAGAACACCAGGTTTGCAACAAATGTATGTGGCCTGAGATAAAAGTTTAATACTATATGACAGTATTATTATTCACGTGAATTATATACAGAAGAATCAAGTAATTTCAATTGACGCCTAATGAGAGGTAAGTAGATATAAAGAAGTTACAATTGTCGCCCAGGTGAGGCGAGTATCAAGTAAAATAATTACGATTGACGATAAAAGTGGTTGCAAAGATAAAAGAAAATAGTTACAAATGTGAGGATAAGTACAATACCACGTAGGGGTGAGCAAGAGATGAAAATATGAAAACTAGCCCAAGCAAGGAAGGCCTTTTTTAAGGAAAGAAACGTACTGACTTCAAACAGATGTGCATATTAGAAAAATGTTTATGAAGAATTCTGCGTGGGGCTTTACATTACTCTATATGTAAGTGAACCATAGGCAATAACTACTGTGGTAAGAAATATAATGGAAAGAAGCACTTTGAATATGGTGGTATCGAAACTGGTGAAGATAGCGAAGGTATATGAAGAGATAATTACGTTGAAGAGGAAAGAACGATTTGGCGAAATTTATCGAAACGAAAAGAGAGATTGATAGGGCATATCTCGATACATTCAGGATTTGTTCGTTAATATTTGAGGGAAGTGTAGGATGTCGGAATGGTAGAGGGAGTCCAAGCCATAAATTCAACAAACAGATTAGATTAGATGTAGGATGTAACAGTTACATAGAGATGAATACAGTGGTGAAAAATTAGTATAAAGGCACGTGGCTTTGTATGGCGAAAACGTCTATTTACTTATTTAGTACTGCACTATTTTTTCCGAACATTTTACAATCAAAGCATAAACAATACATTCTCATTTTACCTTTAGCATGAGTATTTAAATAAAAGAAGACCGATGGTCGTAGGGGGTGGATGTTGGAATAAAGGCAGGTTAGTCGTGACTGAGACAGCGTAGAGTGCAGAGGTGTCAGTGGAAACGAGGAACGAGTGATGGGAATAACGGCGCAGCAGTACAAGATAAGAATAGGATGTTGGGAAGGAGCAAGGTGGTGCTTCAGAAAGAGTGGAGTGGAAGGAGGTAGAGATAAAAGCAGCACAAAGGAGCAGTTGGAAATCATGTTGTGTGCGGTGGTGATAGCAACGTTGCTGGTGGTGGGAGGAATAGAGAAGAACCCAGGTCCAAATTCGGGGCCATTTGGGTGGGAGGAGTTGGAAGAAATAAAGACAGTGGTGAGGGAAGCAAGTAAGGGAGAAGAGATTAAAGAAATGCTGCAGGAACAGCGATCCACACAAATGAGAGAGAAGAAGGACCTAACATTTTTATAAAAGAAGAAATTGATGGTGTAAATTATAAGATAGCGGACTTAGAATAGGAATTGGGAATTTTGAAAGAAAAGGTGGGTGCATTAGAAGAGGAATTGGCAGAAATAAAGAAAGGAATAAGACTGGCGGTGCTGGAGTCAACAAGGAAAAATGTTTTTGTGTATGGGGTACCAGAGGATAAGAAAGAATAGAAAGTGGAGTTGGTGCTCAAGGAGGTTGATATAATAGCGAATAAAATGAAAATGAACTTTTCCGAAGTGGACATTTATGATCTTTACAGAGTAGGAAGAAATAATGGAAATAGGCCGGTGAAAATGAGACTTATTTCAACCTTGATGGCGGACGTATAAATGAGAAATGCAGTAAATCTGAAAGGTTCAAACATATATTTCAAGGCAGAAATAGACAAGGGAGAGAGGAAGCACATGGAAATTTTAAAGCGACATATGTGGAAGGCGAGAGCGCAAGGCTTAAGAGCGAAGATAGTAGGAAAGTGTCTGGTGACAGCAGACCGGAAATGGTCGTGGACTTGGACCCAGGAGAGACTGAAGAAGCTGGATGTGGGTGGGGAAGAGGGGAGTAGCAGCGACCGAGCACAAGACGTCAACAGCGGAGATAGAGGAGACACAAGAGTTGGCAGCGTCAGTAGTCAGCTGTTGGTGAATGCAGAAACTTTGGTGAGTCAAAGCAGTGCCGGAGTAAGTGAAACGAGAAAGGAGACACAAGAGGACCAGAGTGAGGATATAATAGGAGGTGAAGTGGAAGGGAGAGTTATAACTAGGCAGGGAAGTGATCCAGCGTCCTACTGAGTTGAGATTGAATGGTATGGATATAGAGTTGTAAATGTGATAAGAAAAAATAGGGAAGATGGAGAGAAACCCAGGGGGAATACTGGTATTAATAAGGAACGAGGTGGTCGAGAGAGTAGAGGGAATACAGAGTGAGTTAAGTGGGGTGGTATGGTTGAGAATAAAAATGGGAAGAGGGGATCAGGAGGCAATTTGCTTGGCCCTCCTATACAATCATCCAAAGACACAGTATAGGCGAATAAATATTTTTTGAGGATTGTATGAAGAAGATGGGATGATTTTAATGGGTGATTGGATTGCAAGAGTTAGCAATAGAGAGCCGGACTATGGGAGAGAGGACACGGAAGTTAGGGGGTGCCGAAGGGGGGGTAAAGACAAAGGTTTAGATAGTTCTGGGGAAAGGCTGCTGGAGTTATGTGCACTAGAAGATTTATATGTTTTAATGGGTGGATGGAGGGAGATTGTAAGGAGGAATTGACATACATTACAACGAATGGGGGGAGTGTAGTTGAATAGGAATATGCTCGGAGATAGCCTTAAGGAGAGTTATAAGTTTTTAAGTGGTATAGTGTGGGGTGACAGAACATATGCCAATAAAGATTAAGTTGAGAAGAGAGGTAGAGGAAGAGAATGGAGGAGTGAGAAAAAGGAGGATGGTGTATAGGGATAAGGGGTGAAAATATGATTGGAATGAGACAAAGAGAGAGAAACTGAGGTTGGAGCAGCTTATGGAGAGGGGAGAAATATTAAGGGTAGGAATTGAAAGGGCGTTAGAAGGAAAGGACATAGGTGGGGTGCTAGAGTTAATATAACTTCCAGTACGGAGTGTGGGGAGGAGAGGTAGAAGGAGAGAAGGTGTAAAAAAAAAGAATAGCGGGACAGAGCGGTTTGACGAAGAGTGTAGAAGGAAAAGAGAGGTTGTACTGAGAGCTCTGGTGGAGTTTAGGAAGGTAGGGGAACAGGGTAAGAGAGAGGAATGTTTTAAATTAAGAGAAGAATACAAGGGTGTATTGAGTAAAAAAAAGAGGGTGGAAGGAGGTGAAGACAGAAAGAATAAATGGATACTGTAGGGAAAATAGAATAGAGAAGACCTGGGAGTTTATAAATAAGATAAGATGAACGAGACCAATGGAGAAGGGTAAAAGCATAAGGAAGGAAGATTGGGTGAAGTATTTTAAGGGGCTTTTAGGAGGGGAAGATAAATGGTATAGAGAAATTGGGAATGTATATGTAGTAAGAGAATTAGAAGTAGGAAATCAGATATTAGATGAGGAGATAACAGGACAGGAAGTAATTAAGGTATTAAATAATGCAAGACCTAAGGCAGTGGGGGTATGAATGACATTACTAACAGTGTGTGGAGGGAACTAGGAACCAATGAAGCGATGTTGAGGGGGTGGTAAAATTCTTTAACAGGTTGTTTGAAACTGCTAAATATCCGAGGGAATAGAGAAAGGGGGTATTATGCACAGTTTATAAAAATAGAGGGGTTAAAAGTGATCCGAATAATTATAGAGGAATAACGCTGTTAGATGTCTTGTCTAAGATATATACAGAGATCTTGGCTAATAGGATAAAGAATTGGGCGGAGCAGTATGGGAGGATATCGGATTTTCAGAACGGATTTAGGAAAGGAAGAAATACGGTCGATAATGTGTGTATAATAGACACGTTGATTACGAAATATGTGAAGATAGCAGGGTCAAACATAGCGGCGGTAGATTTGGAAAAAACTTTTGATACAGTGAGCAGGGAGGCACTATTCACGAGATTAAGGGAGATAGGGTTATCGAAGAAAATGAGTGGGGCAACTGAAATCATTTATGAGAAAGTATCTGTGATGATCAATTACAGGGGGAAGGGATGAGTAATTGTATTGAGTCGAATATAGGTGTGAAGCAAGGATGTAAGCTGTCCCCGATATTATTTATAAATAATGTATTGGAAAACCATGAAGGAGAAAGATGGCAATGTCCATGGATAGGAAAGAGAGAGAAGTGCCGGGTTCGCTATTCGCAGACGATTTGTTGGTCCTAGCATTGACGGCAAGGGGCTTGCAAAGAGAGTTAGATGAGGTGGGTAGATTATACCAGGAGATGGTCTCTTATAGTAAAAGTGAGAAAGACACAGATAATGGTATGTAGGAAAAGGAGAGATAGGAAGGAAAAAAGGCTGGAAGGTAAATAATGAAGAAATTATACCAGTAGAAAAAAATAGAATATTTGGGAGTAACAATAAGCAATAAGGGGTCGTGGAAAGAACAGTGAAGGAGGGCAAAATTAGAAGGAACAGGAGCACCTGCAGCAATAGGGGTATTAGAAAATAAATTCCCAGATATAAAATACAAAACCCAGAAAATGGTGTTCAATCACTGGTCAAGAGTAAAATGTTATTTGGGGTGGAAGTATGGGGACTGGAAGAGGAAAGGGTAGAATTAAACCAAGTAGTGGCGAAATTCAGCAAGACTATGATGGGACTATCAAACTGCACGGCAAATGCGGGGCTAGATTGGTTAGCAAAGAGTCTATGGAGGTAGAAACGGTAAAGAGGGTGATAAAGTATTGGATAAGATTGGAAGAAGGGAAAGGAGGGGAATCAACACAGGAAGCTTATAGATTTCAGAAAAGAGTGGAGAGCGAACGATTTGGGGTGAATAAGCGTAAGAAAAGGATGCAAAAGCTAGGCTTGGGGGAGTATGTGAGTGTTACGTGGGGGGAGAGGAAAGAATGGATATGGAAAAGGATAAAGGGGAGAATATTAGATATAGAGAGGCAGAGTTTAATAATGGAATGTAGTAATAGAGCAAGGAGAGGCTTGTATTGGTGGTTGTTAAGTGTACCAAAAAATAGGGGATGGTCAGGGATGGAAAATAAGGATAGGTGCATATTGTGTGGGGAGGGATGGTCGTATTTACATATATTCAACCAGTGTAAAGTTTTGGATGAGGTGAAAAGGAGCCGCGGTGGGGAGGCTTGCGTGTCCCAATGATGCAGATAGCCGAGCCGCAGGTGCAACCATATCGGATGGGTATCTGTTGAGAGACCAGACTAACGAATGGTTCATCGAAAGGGGGGTAGCAGCCTTTCGGTTGTTGCAAGGGCGGCAGTCTAGATGATTGACTGATACGGCCTTGTAATAATACTCAACATGGCTTAGCTGTGTTGATACTGCTACACGGCTGAAAGCAACGGGAAACTACAGCCGTAACCACCTCCCGAGGACATGCAGCTCTCTCTGTATGAAAGATGTACTGATGATGGCTTCCTCCCGGGTAAAATATTCCGGAGGTAAACTAGTCCCCCATTCGGATCTCCGGGTGGGGACTACACGAGAGGGGGCGATCATCAGGAAGATGGATACTGACATTCTGCGAGTCGGAGCGTGGAATGTTAGGAGATTGAATCGTTGTGGTAGGTTAGAGAATCTGAAAAGGGAGATGGATAGGCTAAAGTTAGATGTAGTTGGTATAAGTGAAGTACGTTGGCAGGAAGAACAAGATTTTTGGTCAGGCGACTACCGAATTATCAACACGAAATCAAACAGGGGTAATGCAGGAGTTGGTTTAATAATGAATAAGAAAATAGGGCAGCGGATAAGCTACTACGACCAGCATAGTGAAAGAATTATTGTCGCCAAGATAGACACCAAACCAATGCCCACCACAATAGTGCACGTCTATATGCCTACTAGTTCAGCGGATGATGAAGAAATTGAAAGAATATATGAGGAGATAGAAGATTTAATACAATATGTCAAAGGTGACGAGAATCTAATTGTGATGGGAGACTGGAACGCAGTGGTAGGCCAAGGAAGAGAAGGTAGCACAGTAGGAGAATTTGGATTGGGACAAAGGAACGAAAGAGGAAGTCGGCTGGTTGAATTCTGCACTGACCATAATTTAGTCCTCGCCAATACTTGGTTCAAACACCACAAACGACGGCTGTATACGTGGACGAGACCTGGAGACACTGGAAGGTATCAAATAGACTTCATTATGATTAGGCAGAGATTCAGAAACCAGGTGTTGGATTGCAAAACTTTCCCAGGAGCAGACGTGGACTCTGACCACAACTTGTTGGTCATGAAATGCCATCTGAAGTTGAAGAAATTGAAGAAAGGAAAGAATGCAAAAAGATGGGATCTAGACAAGTTGAAAGAAAAGAGTGTGATGGATCGTTTCAAGGAACATGTTGCACAAGGACTAAATGAAAAGGCTGAAAGAAACACAGTAGAGGAAGAGTGGAGAGTCATGAAAAATGAAGTCAGTAGGGCTGCTGAAGAAATGTTAGGAAGGAAGAAAAGATCAACTAAGAATCAGTGGATAACTCAGGAGATACTAGACCTGATTGATGAACGACGAAAATACAAGCATGCTAGAAATGAAGAGGGCAGAAAAGAATACAGGCGATTAAAGAATCAAGTGGATAGAAAGTGCAAGGTAGCTAAGGAAGAATGGCTGAAGGAGAAGTGCAAGGATGTCGAAGGCTGTATGGTCCTGGGAAAGGTAGATGCTGCATACAGGAAAATCAAGGAAACCTTTGGAGAAAGGAAATCTAGGTGCATGAATATTAAGAGCTCAGATGGAAAGCCACTTCTAGGGAAAGAAGACAAAGCAGAAAGATGGCAGGAGCATATCCAACAGTTGTATCAAGGTAACGATGTAGATAATTTCGTTCTGGAACATGAAGAGGCTGTTGATGCTGATGAAATGGGAGACCCGATTTTGAGGTCAGAGTTTGACAGAGCTGTGAGTGACCTAAATAGGAACAAGGCACCTGGAATTGATGATATTCCCTCTGAATTACTGACTGCCTTAGGAGAAACCAGCATGGTAAGGTTATTTCATTTAGTGTGCAAGATGTATGAGACGGGAGAAGTCCCATCCGATTTTCGGCAGAATGTTGTTATACCTATTCCCAACAAAGCCGGTGCTGACAGGTGTGAAAACTACCGCACTATTAGTTTAGTATCTCATGCCTGCAAAATTTTAACACGTATTATTTACAGAAGAATGGAAAAACAAGTTGAAGCTGAGTTGGGGGAAGATCAATTTGGCTTCAGAAGAAATGTAGGAACACGTGAAGCAATCCTGACTTTACGTCTGATCTTAGAGGATCGAATCAAGAAGGACAAGCCCACGTACATGGCATTCGTAGATCTAGAAAAGGCATTCGATAATGTTGATTGGACCAGGCTATTTATGATTCTGAAGATGGTAGGGATCAGATACCGGGAACGAAGAATTATCTACAACCTGTATAAAAATCAGTCTGCAGTGATAAGAATCGAGGGCTTTGAAAAAGAAGCAGCAATCCAGAAAGGAGTGAGGCAAGGCTGCAGTTTGTCCCCTCTCCTTTTCAATGTTTACATAGAACAGGCAGTAAGGGAAATCAAAGAGAAATTTGGAAATGGAATCACAGTCCAAGGAGAGGAAATCAAAACCTTGAGATTTGCCGATGATATTGTTATTTTATCTGAGACTGCAGAAGATCTCGAGAAGTTGCTGAATGGTATGGATGAAGTCTTAGGTAAGGAGTACAAGATGAAAATAAATAAGTCCAAAACAAAAGTAATGGAGTGCAGTCGAACGAAGGCAGGTGATATAGGAAATATTAGATTAGGAAACGAAGTCTTAAAGGAAGTAGATGAATATTGTTACTTGGGTAGTAAAATAACCAACGATGGCAGAAGTAAGGAGGACATAAAATGCAGACTAGCACAAGCAAGGAAGAGCTTTCTTAAGAAAAGAAATTTGCTCACTTCAAACATTGATATCGGAATTAGAAAGATGTTTTTGAAGACTTTTGTGTGGAGCGTGGCATTGTATGGAAGTGAAACATGGACGATAACTAGCTCAGAAAGAAAGAGAATAGAAGCTTTTGAAATGTGGTGTTATAGAAGAATGCTGAAGGTGAGATGGATAGATCGAATCACGAATGAAGAGATACTGAATCGAATTGGTGAGAGGAGATCGATTTGGCTAAATTTGACGAGAAGAAGAGATAGAATGATAGGACACATCTTAAGACACCCAGGACTTGTTCAGTTGGTTTTTGAAGGAAGTGTAGGTGGCAAGAACGGTAGGGGTAGACCAAGGTATGAATATGACAAACAGATTAGAGCAGATGTAGGATGCAATAGTTACGTGGAAATGAAAAGGTTAGCACAGGATAGGGTGGCATGGAGGGCTGCATCAAACCAGTCTATGGACTGATGACTCAAACAACAACAACAGATGTAGAGGTAGCGTCTTGCATGTGGAGCTGGCTATCCGCCCAGATGCGAAATGCTACATAGTATATTTAGTATGAAATTAGTTATAATGTGGATGTATTATATATTGTTACCAGGTATATGTGTAAATGAGAATTTTATGAATGTTAAGAGATAAGTTTGAAGAAGCGAGATGGTGGAGTGTATGACGTAGTTGTGAGAGGGAGGGATAGGTGTGACCTGTGTTGATTCAGAACGTTTGCACGTGTAAAGTAGGGGAGAGGAAGTAAGCTGTCAATGTGACAGTGAAAGACGAGCCGAGTTATGGAATCCGTCTCGGCAGGGGAATGGAGATGCAGCAGGTCGCGTGTAGAGCTGGCTATCCGCTCACATGTGGGCTGTTGCATAATGGAGTGGTGAGGAATTACAGTAACATTGCCAGCTTAATGGGTCTTTGAGGTATCGGTTTCCGGCTTCATGAGACATGGCTGGTCGTGGCATCGCAGGGAAGGGTGGCATCAGTTCCTCCCCAGGGTGGGATGCCGCGACCAGTCAGATTTAGAATGGAATTAGTATAGATTTAATGTAGTTAAGTAGTTTAGTTAAATGGAGAGGCAGCGTGGAGCTGGCTATCCGCCCATGTGTGAGATGCTACATAGTAGATTTAGTAGGATATTAGTTATAGATTTAGTGCAGTTAAGTAGTTAGTCCTGTCACGAACTAGTTTATCTTTCTTTATTACCTTATACCGATGGTGTATACTATGGTGGGGCAATAAAAGTATAATGTAATGTATAAAGGCAGGTCCACTGTTTGACTTGTACGAGTGAAATGGCGTAGGGCTTTTAGTGCCGGGAGTGAAGAGAAGTTCGGCTCGCCAGATGTAGGTCTTTTGATTTGACGCTCGTAGGCGACCTGCACACCGTGATGAGGATGAAATGATTATGAAGACGACACATACACCCAACCCCCGTACCAGCGGAATTAACATATTATGGTTAAAATTCCCGACCTTGCAGGAATCGAACCCGAAACTCCCGTGACCAAAGGCCAGCACGCTAACCATTTAGCCATGGAGCCGGACACTTGTATCAGTGATACATGTAAACAGCTATAGCTTGGAGGTGTGTTTGCAAACGTCGTACAGTTCACACGTACAGCAGTTGTAGTAATGCCACGTGGAAAGCCTCTCTCAGGTGAAGAGCAAGCAACTATTAAGTCTTACAAAGAAATGGGCCTGTCTAACCGCCAAATTGCTAAGAAATTAGGGCATTCAAGTTGTGTTATTGATAATTTTGTCAAACTGGGTGCACAGCATGGACAAAATGGCAAATATTGTCGGACAAGAAAATTGTCAACATCAGATAAGCGTCTGATTCTCCGTAAAGCAAAAGTCAAAAGCTTGCGTTAATCTCAAACCCTGGCTGATTTGCAGTTAGCAGACAATTCCAGACGCGTTAGACAAATCCTGGCTAAAGATGAAAATCTTTCATTCAGGAAACAGCTCCATAAGACATCTTTAAACAATGCTCATAAAGAGGCTAGAATGAAGTTTACTGAAGAACATAATGTGTAATGGACCTTAGAATGGAACGAAGTAATATTCAGTGATGAGAAGAAGTTTAATTTGGATGGGCTAGATGGTTTTCAGTATTATTGGTATGATCTCCGTAAAGAAGAGCAAGTTCGGACGAGTAAAAATTTTGGCGGTGGCAGCGTTATGATCTAAGTGCTAAAGGCACTTCTAAAATAGCATGGCTGCACCTCGAAATGAAATCGGATGATTATACAGAAATGCTGGAACTGAACTGGTTTGTATGTATAAGGGACATGATGATGAAAATTTAATTTTCCAACAAGATGACGCTGGGATTGACAGGTCTACCAAGACAAAGAAAGATAAAGGAATTACACTTATGAGCTGGCCATCAGTAAGTCCAGATTTAAATCCAACATTTCTTTTTCTGCTAGTTGCTTTACGTCGCACCCACACAGCTAGGTCTTATGGCGACTATGGGATAGGGAAGGCATAGGAATTGGAAGGAAGCGGCCGCGGCCTTAATTAAGGTACAGCCCCAGCGTTTGCCTGGTGTGAAAATTGGAAAGCACGGAAAACCGTATTCAGGGCTGCCGACAGTGGGGTTCGAACCCACTATCTCACG
Source organism: Anabrus simplex (assembly GCF_040414725.1). Classification (NCBI taxonomy): domain Eukaryota; kingdom Metazoa; phylum Arthropoda; class Insecta; order Orthoptera; family Tettigoniidae; genus Anabrus; species Anabrus simplex. The sequence goes on from NC_090265.1 coordinate 1,557,667,131, forward strand.
GATGCGAGCTCACAGCTGCGCGCTCCTAACCGCACGGCCAACTCGCCCGGTAAACCAAAATATATATATATATATATATATGGGGGATCCTAATAAGACGTGTTAATTACAATGGACGGCAGTTTGCGACTGTGGCTGAGTTGAAAACTGCAGTTCGAAAGGAGTGGACCTCAACCTCAGGAGAAGTGGTCACTAGTCTTATACAATCAATGCCTAAGAGGATTTTCGCAGTTATTAAGAACAATGGAGGTTCAACTAAAAACTAGGTCATTGTTGCGATTTATTAACTGTTCATCTGTTCTAACAAAACTACATAATTGCCTTTATATCAATTTCCATATAAGTACAAGATATATTATTTCAAGTACAAATGCTAAACTTCAAATGAGAATGTATTATGCATGCGTTGACTGTAAACTCTACGGGAAGAGAATGGTTGCAATAAGTAAATCATCTTTTCCCCCACGCAAAACCACGTGCCTTTATATTGCCTTTATACTAATTTCCATCACTGTATGGTTGCACTGAGGACTACGTAACTATTACATACTCCATCTGCTCTAATCTGTTTGTCATATCCATGCCTTTGTCTATCCCTACCGTTTTTACCACCTACACTTCCCTCAATAACTAATTGTATAAGACCTGGATGTCTTAAGATGTGTCCTATCTTTCTCTCTCTTCTTCTCGTCAAATTTAGCCAAATCGATCTCATCTCACCAATTCGATTCAGTATCTCTTCATTTGTGATTCGATCTATCTACCTCACCTTCAGCATTCTTCTGTGACACCACATTTCAAAAACTTATATTCTTTTTTCTTTCTGAGCTGGTTGTCGTCCACGTTTCACTTCTATACAATGCCACGCTCCAGACGAAAGTCTTCAAAAACATCTTTCCAATTCCTATATCAATGTTCGAAGTGAGCAAATTTCTTTTCTTAAGAAAGGTCTTCCTTGCTTGTTATAGTTTGCATTTTATGTCCTCCTTACTTCTGCCATCGTTAGTTATTTTACTACCAAAGTAACAATACTCATCCACTTCCTTTAACACTTCATTTCGTAATCTAATATTACCTGCATCACCTGACTTAGTTCGCTTGCACTTCATTACTTTTGTTTTGGACTTGTTTATTTTCATTTTGTACTTCTTATCCAAGACTCCGTCCATACCATTCCGAAATTTCTCTACATCTGGTCCAGTATCAGATAAATAAGGATATCACCGGCAAATACATACATACTTACATTCATGCATACAATGAATATGGACTCCATATAGAGTATTGCATATTATACTGTGTGATCAACAACGTAAGTCATGGCAGCAAGATTTCTATCAATAACCATACCAGCTACATTCACACGAAGATATATCACAGCATTTGTCAGTTGGCACTAACTAGGCTGTCTCCAAACACATATGCGTTCACCACATCTCGTCAGACTAAATAACGCCTTTCCTGTGAAAAACGCAGCTCTCTAACGTCACGGGTGGTTAGCCTTGACGCAAGTGCGATAACAAGTATAACATGAAAACAATATTCTCTCACCCATGGGTAACTAATGCAGATATCGAGCTCGAATAATAATTATTATTATTTTACGATTATTATTATTATTATTGTATGTATAGTTATGAAGTGTTTACATCCATTTAGTATTAGTATTATTTACGTAGTTAAGTTATATGTACGGACGATATGATCGCGCTGTTTTTGAAGTTATGTCATGAAGGAGGCACTGTACATAGACATTTACAGTATATCAGTTAAAGTAAATATCTGTAAATTAATATTATAATTTGTTCTTACCTGTATACATAAATTGTAATCCGTAATTGTGAAACACACGGTAACTTCCAGAATGGTAATATGCACGAGAACAATTGAGAATAATCTATACATTATAATCTATGTGTTGGACACTCTGGAATATTCAAGAGGGTAGTTTTCTTGTAACGTATCTTTCTGGAAACTTGGCCAGGCACCTATATAAAGAGACGATCTTGACAGTGAAGTTAGTTACTGTTAGTTACTGCTGAGTTATTGTTTGGAAGTTATTGGTTATTGGAGTTATGGTGTAACGAGGTTATATCTGTAACCACGTGTCTGACATGCTGAAGTAGGCAGTCGTTAGGCATCTGTTTTATTTGTGTTCCAAGGTTGTAACCTCTATGTGCTGTGTTATTCAGTTGTTTTTAATCATGGCGGCTTTGTTGATATCCTCGAAGTGAAGTGTTTGTTGTGATACTGTGATTAAGGTTATGTGTGTGTTAATTTGTGTATAGATGTGAATACAATTCATTGCAGCAACTGACAGCATCTTGTGTGCGTCTGTGTGGATACGTCAACTGGCGACCGTGACGAGGACGTAAAAATTTACGAGTGAATAAGAGTGTAGTAGGTCAAAATGCAAGTCACATTAGAGAATATGTCAATCAAACAGCTCAAAGACGAAGTTACCAAGAGGAATCCCCCGACGAACGGAAAGAAGAAATCACTACAGGTGCGACTATGGAAAGATCTCGTGAAGAAAGGAGTAGATCCGAGAAAGTTTTGCATCGAAGTCAACGAAGATGCCGACGACACATCGGAAGATGAGGTAAATATAACTGAAATGTGCTCTAACTTAATGACCATGATGCAGGCACTCATTACGGAACAGAATGACAAACTTTCAAACCAAATTTCAGACGTAAATAACCAAATTACAGACGTCAATTCTGGCCTAAATGGAAAAAAAATCAGACGTAAATAGCAAAATTTCAGACGTCAATATCCCCCCCCTTAGTTAACGTATCCACACAGACGCACACAAGATGCTGTCAGTTGCTACAATGAATTGTATTCACATCTATACACAAATTAACACACACATAACCTTAATCACAGTATCACAACAAACACTTCACTTCGAGGATATCAACAAAGCCGCCATGATTAAAAACAACTGAATAACACAGCACATAGAGGTTACAACCTTGGAACACAAATAAAACAGATGCCTAACGACTGCCTACTTCAGCATGTCAGACACGTGGTTACAGATATAACCTCGTTACACCATAACTCCAATAACCAATAACTTCCAAACAATAACTCAGCAGTAACTAACAGTAACTAACTTCACTGTCAAGATCGTCTCTTTATATAGGTGCCTGGCCAAGTTTCCAGAAAGATACGTTACAAGAAAACTACCCTCTTGAATATTCCAGAGTGTCCAACACATAGATTATAATGTATAGATTATTCTCAATTGTTCTCGTGCATATTACCATTCTGGAAGTTACCGTGTGTTTCACAATTACGGATTACAATTTATGTATACAGGTAAGAACAAATTATAATATTCATTTACAGATATTTACATTAACTGATATACTGTAAATGTCTATGTACAGTGCTTCCTTCATGACATAACCTCAAAAACAGCGCGATCATATCGTCCGTACATATAACTTAACTACGTAAATAATACTAATACTAAATGGATGTAAACACTTCATAACTATACATACAGTACAATAATAATACTAATCGTAAAATAATAATAATAATAATAATAATAATAATAATAATAATAATAATAATAATAATAATAATAATAATAATAATAATAATAATAATCCAACCATCCCTTTCTTTCTTGAGTCGTATAACCTTAAAAGAATTACGGTGACTGGACTTTTCTTTGGCGCGAGGAGAACAATTCCCAAATCTTTCGTCACATCGCGACAAAAATATAAACTAGCGAGAAGTCTACAAGATGAGATAGTCGTCTCACTCATCAAATACTCCGTTTCGATTCTTCGACACCATTTATATGGAGTTCATGACATTTAACATGGTTAATTGTAACCTATCATTTTTTAAACATTAATCTTCTTTATCTTCCCTCAACATTGTTATTGTGTATTATTCTGTGTCTTATGGCAAATCTAGGGTGTCCTGGATCAGACTAAATAAATAAAATAAATAAATAATAATAATAATTACTCGAACTCGATATCTGCATTAGTTTCCCATGGGTGAGAGAGTATTGTTTTCAAGTTATACCTGATATCGCAATTGCGTCAGCCTCTGGCTACCAAGTTCCTGTCTCGAACACTCATCAGATACCTTAAGTCGACCGTCTTTTTGAGGGCGTTCTAAAGACCTCGGTAAAAAGCAGAGAGGAATGATATCGATCTTATTCAGTGCTCTGTATAAGTCTACGACAATGTCCTACCTTCCTGAAGTCCATGCAACACTCCACAGTCGATAAACACATGAGGACATATGATTTGTCCTCCTGGGTCTCTAGACAGTGACCAGCACGACGAGTCTTTCTCACAAAGCTCACTGCCTGTACCCAGTCGAAAGCAACCCTAAAACTGATTAAAAAGGTAGCATGTCAGGCTGGTGCTTCGATCGGAGAAACGACTGAATACCACCCAGCATAAAGAGATGGTTTCCAATATTAGTAATGATAATGGCGTATCAGAGAGGCCCTGTTGCAGATCTTTCCAGCTGACGCCGATGGGCGATCTGCTCGTCCACGAGAATAGACATACATGAGGATGAAACATAACGCTGAAAACTGCAGCGAGTCTTCGAGTCAGAGGAAATAACCAATTGACGCTAAAATCGCCGACCGTCCGAGAATCAAACCCAAAACCTCTTAGACGAAAGGTCAGCATGGTAACTAGTTAGCCATGGAGTTCAACGCAATTATTTATTTTCAAGCCTAATAATTAAACTGTATACATCAGCTGACGGCTCAGTCACCTGTATTTGTAACGTCTCTTCGTAGTTCAGAAGTTGGTTGCCATGTTACAGCACTGTCAGCTTGTCCATGCACGTGCAGCATATTGGCAGTAATTTAGTTGGGAGCGCCATCTTACTGCAAAGAATAGCCCTAAAAGTCCAGACGCAGCATGAAAATGTTGAATAGACAATATCATAATTATGTATGTGATGCAGTCATCGGTCATGCTAACAGAGTCGTGTTAAACGTTGTTTACATTCTTGATATGAGAACTAGAAAAAATTCAAAGGAAAGCAGTACGATTTGTTCTGGAAGATTTCCGGCAAAGGAGTAGTAATACTAAAATGTTGCAAACTTTGGTGTGGGAAGACTTGGGAGTAAGGAGACGAGATGCTTGACTATGCGATATGATTCGAGCTGTCAGATTGGTCGAAGCCGCGGCCGGGCGCTGGCGCTGTGGAGGCCATTTTGTGAACTGCCGGACCCCCTTAGTACCCTGAGATACACGCCGCCCGATACACTGAGAGCGGCAGGCTCTGCACACCCAGTGTTCATGCTCATATGCGGCGCTCAATAATGTTGGTAACCGCTCGCCCTTACTCGGGCGTGAGAATGTAGTGTTGTACGCCCCTCGTACGGTCCCCCCGGCCTCGGCAGCGGACGAAGTGGAGATGTGACGATGGATGGTGAAGGGACCCGATCCCTAGTGAAGGCACGCCCGGCCGGGTGAGAGCCCGTGCTCGGCGGCCTATGAAATTTTAGCTGGCGGCCACTCGCCCGGCCAACGGAGCAAAGCAAGTCTGTGTTCCGCAGGCCGCACTCGTCGGCGGCGGGCTACGACGCTCGGTTTCGGCTCTCGAGCCAGCCAGCTCCCTGGTTGATCTTGCCAGTAGTCATATGCTTGTCTCAAAGACTAAGCCATGCATGTCTCAGTGCAAGCCAAGTTAAGGGTGCTAAGTTGGCGTGGAATGACATAAGTAGAAGAATAAGCTTGAGTGGACCTTTTAAAAGTAGGAAAGATCATAATATGAAGATAAAGTTGGAATTCGAGAGGACAGATTGGGGCAAATATTCCCTTATAGAACGAGGAGTAAGAGATTGGAATAAATTATCAAGGGAAATGTTCGGTAAATTTCCAAGTTCGTTGAAAATATACAAGAAAAAGTTAGGTAAACAGTGATAAATAAATGTAAATACGAGGTTAACAATTGAAAGGGAATCTGCCACCTGGGCGACCGCCCTAAATGCAGATCTTTGATTGATTGATTGATTGATTGATTGATTGATTGATTGATTGATTCTCTTGGCGCATTCTCTATATTTTGTCCACACAGCCTCAGAAGGTCAATTCGATTCTCACTTCAGCCATCCTCGAAGTGGCTTTCCGTGGTTTCCCACTTCTCCAGGCAAATGCCGGGACGGGACCTAATAAAGGCCACGGCCGCTTCCTTCCCATCTTCCCATTCCCCCACAAGGCCCCTGTTCAGCATAGCGGGTAAGGCAGCCTGGGCGAGGTACTGGTCCTCTTTTCCCGTTGTATCCCCGACCCAAAGTCTCACGCTCCAGGACACTGCCCTTGAGGCAGTAGAAGTGGGATCCCTCGCTGAGTCCGAGGGAAAAACCGACCCTGGAGGGTAAACAGATTAAGAGAGGAAGAAAGAAATAATACTAATACTAATAATAATATTGGTTTACGTCCCAATAACTACTTTTACGGGTTTTCGGAGTCGCCGAGGTGCCGGAATTTAGTCTCACAGGAGTTCTCTTACGTGCCAGTAAATAAATCTACAGACAAGAGGCTGACGTATTTGAGCACCTTCAAATACCACCGGACTGAGCCAGGATCGAACCTGCCACGTTGGGTTCGAAGGCCAGCTCCTCAACCGTCTGAGCCACTCAGCCCGGCAATTTTGTATCTTTTTCCAGAGTGAATGATACGAGGAGAAGGTAGAACATGATAAGTACGAACTGAAAAGGTGGAAGATAATAACAAAAGAGGTTTTCCTTAAGCCTCATCCTCCCAGACGCCTCGCCGTCAAGGATTGACACTTGAGAAAATCCTGCTCAAGGACACTGGAATTCAAAACCAGATCACTCTAATTGAGAGTCTACTAGGAACATCATTGCCTCAACATGCCAGAACAAAAGAGTAAGGCTAATCACAGGAAAAGCATGAGCTATGAAAATCGCAAGAAGAGGGACTTTACAGGAGAATAATAACAATTAAAAGTTGAACATTTCGAATACCGGTGCCTGGGACGTTAAATAAAGAATAGATTAAAAATTCCGCTCTGGGATAAGGAAATGTCAATATAATACAAGGCTTAATTCAAGCCAGAGAAACGAGACCAGCCTCCGGGCCACGGGTATAGGGTGTGATATGAAAGACCAGGAAGGAGAGGTGAAAGCGAGGTGCAATGAAGTGGTTTGGGCATGTCTGGAGCATGTAGGAAACTAGAACCGCCCTGAAAGGTCCAATGATTGAAAGCGAAAGGAGAAGACCCTTGAGGAGACCGAAGTTGCGATGGTGGAACCAAGTCAAGATAGACATGGAGGGAAGAGGAGGGCAGCTGGAAAGACTGGAGTTCGTTACACCCCACCTGCAACTAGCTAGCTATGTTAATATCTCTGTAGAAAAAATAATGGATTCTTTCTTCCATTCTGTTTCTTCTACTTTTCCCACATCCTGTTGTGGTCGCAGGAGCGAACTGTCACCATTCATTCATTCATTCATTCATTCATTCATTCATTCATTCATTCATTCATTCATTTATTTATTCATTTATTTATTTATTTATTTATTTATTTATTTATTTATTTATTTATTTATTTTTACTATAAACCTTTGCAGTATCCATGTAAGGCCAGGGGAAAGGACAAGCCCCCCTACACGTAGTGCCCCCTGACTATGGACTTGACACAGTTTTACGGCCGGATACCCTTCCTGACAGCAACCCTTAGTGGAGGGATATATTCACTATTGCGTGTTTTTTAGGTGGTTGGTAGTGTGTTGTGGTTGTTAAAACGAACACAGACATCCAGTCGCCGAGTCAGGCGAGTTAACTTGACACGATTAAAATTCCCGAGCCAACTTGAAATGGAATCCGGAAGCGTAATAATAACAATTGTATTAAATTATTACATTACGTCTTCGTGCTTATTGTTGGGTTGATGACTGGAACTGTTCGCTGGTGCAGTAACTGGATATTGTACACGGCTTGTGTATGCGACTCGGCACCAGTATTAATTGGAGAGTAACGTCCACTACGAGGAATGCTGAAGAAAATAATGTGGCACGCATTGCTTTCACAGTACCGTACATGGAAACAGATAGCCTACTCATACTTTTCATTATGGTCATTGCAGTTACGTACTGATACTGTAACTGAGCGGTTTCTTGTACGGGAGAATAGCCTCTGATTACCTCGTCTTGTTTTACGGTCCTTCCTAGTAAAATATTTCTTGTCTCACTCTTTAATAACTTTACAGGAAATGTATGTAGTTCCATAATGTTAGAAAATAAATAAATAAATAAATAAATAAATAAATAAATAAATAAATAAATAAATAAATAAATAAATAAATAAATAAAATCTAGACCGAGCAAGTTAGCTGCGCCGTACGGGCGGTGTTGCTGTTAGGTAGCATTCGGGAGATGGTGTGCTCGAACCCCACTGCCAGCAGCGCTGAAGATAATTTTCAATGGTTTGCAATTTTCACATCAGGCAAATTAATTAATGCCACGGTTGCTTCCTTCCCAGTCCTAGGCAAGTCCTAGGCATGTCCTATCCCATTGTCGCCGCAAAACCTCTCATTCGGTGCTACGTAAAGTCAATAGCAAAAAATTAAAAATGAAACAAAGAAAAAACATCATTAAGAATCCCTGTAGGTAGCCTGTTGAATTCCTTCTACCCAGAAGACGACCATGGAGAATAGCAAGTTATATCAGGTAATAAGATTACCGTATTAGTTTCACATTCCACTCACTGCGTTTACGGTTTTCGGAGACGTTGAGGTGCCGGAATTTCATCCCGCAGGAGTTTTTTTACGTGCCAGTATATCTACCGACACAACGCTGACGTATTTGATCCCATTCAAACACCACCGGACTGAGCCAGTATCGAATCTGCCATACTGGACTCAGAAAACACGGACTGTAACTGTCTGAGCCACACAGTCTGTTATTATTATTATTGTTATTGGCCCGCCTCTGTGGTGTAGTGGTTAGCGTGATTAGTTGCCATCCCGGAGGCCCTGGTTCGATTCCCGGCTCTGCCATAACATTTGAAAAGCGGTACGAGGGCTGGAACGGCGTCCACTCAGCCTCGGGAGGTCAACTGAGTAGAGGTAGTTTCGATTCCCGCCTCAATCAATACTGATCTGCATTTAGGGCAGTCGCCCAGGTGGCAGATTCCCTATCTGTTGCTTTCCTAGCCTTTTCCGAAATGATTTCAAAGAAATGGGAAATTTATTGAACATCTCCCTTGGTAAGTTATTCCAATATCTAACTCCCCTTCCTATAAATGAATATTTGCCCCAGTTTGTCCTCTTGAATTCCAACTTTATCTTCATATTGTGATCTTTCCTACTGTTATAAACGCCATTCAAACCTATTCGTCTACTAATGTCATTCCACGCCATCTCTCCGCTGACAGCTCGGAACATACCACTTAGTCGAGCAGCTCTTCTTCTTTCTCTCAATTCTTCCCAACCCAAACATTGCAACATTTTTGTAACGCTACTCTTTTGTCGGAAATCACCCAGAACAAATCGAGCCTCAGCCAACCTCCAAGTGGTTTTCCGTGGTTTCCCATTTTGATAGTACATATATCACACCCTTGCACTGTATTCAGAAGTAGGTGATATTATCGTCATTATTCGTATTATTATTATTATTACTATTATTATTATTATTATTGTTACCGTGGTTGGTGGATCAGCAGAGGTGAAAGAAGGTGCCGGGGTGAATGGGTCTAACTACCAAA